>NC_134982.1:48777068-49377068 GCF_965638725.1 Aptenodytes patagonicus | reverse complement strand
ACATCACAGCAGTGTGCTCAGTTACATACATACAGTTAGTATGTCACTCTTTTTCAGTGTCAAAAGTTACTCGGTGTTGAGCTATTTGTAAACTGGAAACAGATCTTTGATAATCAGCAAAAGCGGTATCCCTGTGTGTCAGTGGATGACTAGTGTTGGTTGCCAACTACATTGCTTTGAGTGGAAATAATAATTTATACTTAGAGACAATATGAAGGTAAGCTTTATGTCACTGCTGTGGTACAATAGTGTGTTGGCAAGGAGGCACGTGTACATAATATTATACATAAGTATTTATATATGTATTTGTACGTATGCATATATGTGTGTTTGTGTACAAAAAATACCACAAGATCATATATTTGGACAGCATGTACCCATGTGGTCTGTTGCCTAAATTGTTCTTTCAGCTAAGTGCTGACAAGATGAAAAACAATCTCTAGCTGAACTTAATTAAATCACAAAATCCTTTAATTATAACAGACAACTCAGCAAAAGACCTATTGTTAACAGCTAAGAACAAGCACTTATAACAAAATCTGAAATATGTGCTTCTGTTTTGTTATATCCACTCTCCAGGGTTGCCTTCCTCTTCACTTCCCTATTCTTTGAACAAGCATAATGCTTTATTGAGCAAAACTTTCTTTGAGGTCAATGGAAGGTCTCACCATGAGGATGACCGCAAAACTGTCTTGCTATCCATGAGATTTTTACTTGCTGGAGGGTGATTAGGCAGTAATGTTTTGTGTCTGCTTATAGAATGAGGCTACTTGTAGTCTCAGAGGACTTCTCATGGTCTTTTAGGGTTGATGGTACTGAGCCTATTGAATGCCTCCTCTAAAATAAAATATGTAAATTTTAATTTAGAACTGTACTGTCAACAGAACTTCATAATAGCAGAATTAGCAAGGGCATCTTGCGTTCTAATCATCCAATTTATCTAGAATCCTTCTACCCTTTTAAATCATGTGCAAATTTGTCTGTCTACCATATGTTGTTGATGCAGTGAGTATGTTGAAACTATGTACATATGTCAGTCAATATTCAGTCGGTAAATTAGCATTGAATTTAATCACATAAGAAAGGAACTGCCTGAGCTCTTTCAGCATGACCAGAACTTCAGCTTTATGCCTGTTATAAGCCAGAGCTCTAATGGCTGAATTTCAACACAGCATACTGACATTCTTGCTGATGTCCTCAGCTGGCTAGGAAATGGTATAAATCATGTGGAGGAACCTCAAGTGATAAGTGATCACTGAATAAATAAAGTGAGCTCTGTTTTGCACTTTTGTTCAATACCTGAAGACAGAATTTTCATTCATGTATCTCCTTGTTTTAAGCAGGTGAAATACAGTGTAGTGTTTCTTACTCTTAGGTTTTTAGCTGCCTTGCAATCTCTGAAGCAATGAGTTACCGTGGATACTAGTGTATCCCCCGTGTTCCTAATCAAAAGTGTCATATGATCTGTCCCCATTTGCAAGTGTTTGCATTTCATACATGACTATTTGTAAAGTCCCCTTTTAGACACAGAATGTATTCTGCATGAATACAGAAACATGTTTTCCATCCTAGAAGCAAAATAAAGCAATTTCCTCAAGTGGCAGAGGAAAACTGAGATATTCTTGTAAATGAGACCAATGAGACCTTTAGTATCAATGAGATCAAAATTTGGATCAGCTGACAGACTAAACTGGGAAACTGTTCCTCCAGTACATTCTGAATACTGTGGACTGAAAATTGCTGAGATCCTATCTGGCTGACTCCAAGTTCAGAATAATTACTCATTCTGGATTATAACACCAGAGAGCACCATATTTGTAATAGTAAATCATCAATAAAAAAAAAAAAAACAAACCACCAAAAAACACAACAAATTATGCCTCTAAGCAGCAATTCTTACTGTTAGGTTTGTATTTTTCTTTTGGAGAGTGAAAGTCCCACAGAATGTTTGAAAGCGCTTTTTTAAGAACAAAAGCAAAAAAATCCTATTTTTTTGTAGCTGATTAATTAATTTGTACAGTTCACCTAGGATCAGAAATATTTTATATCATTAGATAGTTCACCTTATTAATATGAAAGCTGCCATAGCAAGTTCTTTCTGACAAGAATGGCCAAAATTATTGGCAACAAGATCATTGCTGCTCCTTAGGGAAGCTGGTTGCTCATTCTCAGACACCTCCATGTGTGTGCCAGCATAGGTTTTTATGTGGCCATGTGAAAGCCAGACCGGATAAATTGATCTGAGTTAGAAATAAATGGGGGAAAAAAATAGAGGTTGCACAGTGTTTTTCAGGCCTATCACTTTGTGATCTGGTTCATTACATTGCTGTGAAAGTACCTGTGCTGCCTAACAGAGGATCATGTCGGATGGGAGTAAGAGGAGTATGTGAGATTCAGGTGGAAAAAATGTGATATACAGCCAAATTCTAATGATGTGACTACTGAAGCCTACACGGCAGCCTTCAGAAATAAAAGACATAAAGCTGTACTTGAAAAAATGCTGTTCTGTTTGCAAGTTGAAAAGAAAAGGTGTTGTTATATTTGCAGATTCTAAATTTAAGAACAGTAACTGAAGGCATGTCATCTCTATCTGCATAGGTAATATTGTATGATGAGAAGACACTATCTACAGTGATACAGACACCAATTGTTTGGATTAACATAGTCTCACATTTTAAGGTTTATTTTCTTTGTCAGTTTTTCCCTCATACACAATGTCACTGTGATTTGTTTTTATATATGTTTTTTTTTTCTCAGTGTTCTTTGTCTGTAATTACTTTTTGGCAAGCTTGTCACTACAGGTAGAAATATATCAAGCATGCATAGTCCTTTCAAGTACTATTCTTTTGTGTGACTTGCAAATGTAAGCATTATAATATTGATACATTTTTGGATGTAAGCTCTCCCAAGGAATGGTCTTTACAAACATACAGATGTCTTTCTTTTATAAACATCTACATTTCTTTCATGTTATCTGTTCATCAGTCAGTGCAGAAGAGTCCTCTCAGCTTCAGTGGATTATTTCCAAGCTTTGATAGGAAAGTAAACACTCTCTTCTGAAATGTGAAGCCTGCCAGGGTTTCATGCAGTAAGAAGACTGTGCTGTTCAGAACTTTGTTGGTTGTCCATGCAAGTAAAAGAGTGTATTGATCAGCACACACAAGGGGATGAAACTCCAGCGTGAGACCAGAATGTAATGGGAAAGCTTCAATTTATTAACTTTTAGGGTGAACAGGGAAGGATACATTATTATAAAAAATTCCATTTGTTTATTTGAATCTAGTGGGAATTTACTTGACTGCAAGCTGAATAGCAGTATTTGGTGGTTGTCTCCATTAAAGGAGAGCTGGGAATCCACATCACCTTGCCCTTTTTCCAAAAAAACGGGAGGGTGCAGCTGAATGCTTATCTTGCTTATTTATATTTGGAAAATAAGAACAGCTGAAATTCTTGGATAAAATGGACAGCAGCAACTAGCTATGAAAAAATAAAGCTTTCTTAAATAATACCCAGTATGGTAGCACTGGGCTTAATAACTAGCCTATTTTTTTCATTCTAATCGTAAGCTTCAAAGGCTGTGTGAAAAATATGAAAAACTCAACAGAACAACATATTTAAATTCTTTCAAACAGTCATTTTCTCTCTGCTCTCCAAACTGGGATGCCTCTCACTTCTTGTGTGTGTGGCATGCCTGGAAAATATTAAGAACTGAAGTTTATTTCATGTGCTACACGTAAAATCAAGATATTTTCAGAACTTCCATGAGAACTGTAGAATTTGCAAAAAAAAAAATATTCAGTGGAAAGTCATGGGTATACCAAATATGTTACTGCAGTCCATGAAGTCTTGGGCATGAGTAGTTTTTTTTCTGTATAGGAAGAGTTATTAGTCTCAAGATTTGCATCCAATTTCATCTTTGAACTCAAGTGTTAATCTATATCTTCATAACAGCAGAAACAAAAGTGAAATCAAAATGCTCAAACACTGGGGGGCAATGGATAGAAGGCAACAGATTCTGAGGTTTTGTTTTTATTTTTATTTGTCTTGAAATTAACCTTCTACTGTGCAATTCCCATATTGTATCCCATGGATACCTCTGGTGGCTGAAAATGCCAAAGGAATCTTCTTGATTTAAATAGGTGACTGCTGAACCCTGGCTTTCCATCAGTATACTATTATGTTTCTGACTGATCACATCAGATTATCTTATCTTTATTGTTTCTCTATTAAATTTAACTCATGTTAATTGTAGACTGTCAATGGTACTGACTTCACAGAATTTCCCTTTCTGCCCATGATACGGGTGTTGAAACTTTCCAGGCAAGTGTCAGAAATAAGTCATTTTTACAGGTGATCATATTTTGCTCTTACAGGTTTGAATTGCTGAAGTTGTAGGCAGAGCTCTGAAGAAGACTGATCATTCACACCAGCTCTTAATTTTCCTGCTGGAATTCTAAAGTTGAGTGAAAAGCCCTAAATTGTGCCTAATGTCAAAGACATAAATGACAAAGTGGGCTGTCATTACAACAGCAGCCTGAACCCAGCTATAGCAAAGTATAAAAGAAATGTAAGATTTAAAATATATGTAAGATACATATTTTTTTCACTGAACTGTAAAACTCAATTTTATTGTACTTGCTTGGGGGAATTATTGGGATTTGAAAAAATGTGCCCATCCCTAACTTAGTGTGAGAGGCTACTCAGATGAGGTGATGGAAAGCTGATGCTTGGCTGGCAGGGTCTGTAACAAGGGGGTCATTATACTAGAATATTGCACCTCCCTATGCTTTCCATTGAGGAGGCAAGGGAAGGAGCTTCTCTTTCTGGTGGACTGGGTAAAAAGAGGAAGGAAAGGATCTAGGTGGTTATCAGAATTCTTTTCAATTCTCTAATTCTTCAGCTAATCAGATGCTTTTGTAACCTCTTTCTCTATAGTGAGCTTTTTTTGAGGAAATTTTTTGTCATTGCTAAAGGATGAAACATATTTTTCTTACCAAAACAAATTTTTTACTCCTTTGAACTTGATGAGTAACTGGGAAGATTTAGTTTCTAGTAATTCCTGCAAGGGAAGCTTAAGCAGAGAATAAAAGGGAAAAATTATAGAAATAAAAACATGGAGCCCTCACCATTTGATTTCTCATGTGTGCATGGAACACAGTCCTTGCTGTGGAGAGGAATAGGTGAAAGAGCTATAGGAAAAGACTAGAGGGATTTTCTGAAAGCTATTGACTGCATAGTGAGAATTTGGAGTCTACAATGAACTTGGCTGAACCCCTGCTATGGCAGGTAATACTAGAAACAGAGGCTAACAAGGTTGCATCCAGGAGCTTTAATCTCTCTGTCCCTCTTACATATTCAGATCAGGACTGAGTAGTGTCAGTAGAATTGCAAGTATTGTTCTCTTAGTGCTGAGGGGTTTAAGAACATCAGGTGTCTCTAAGCAGACTCCCTGCAGCACTCCCCACAGAACAGGCCAGTCATTTGTTTCTCACAGGGATCTCATAGGAGAGCTAAGACCTGTTGAGTCTACTAAGAAAACAGTTTTTGGGAAGGGTGATTATTCTGTGGGTGTATTTATTAAACAGTGGAAATATAAACTGGCAAATTTCATTAGTTCTTTTGATCAGTATTCTTATGGATCACTCGTGAAAGGGGAAAGAAAAAGGTGTTGCATATTGTTGCTGATATTGTATCTGGATCACTTTCCCTTTAAAACAAGATAGTGGAAATTGTCACCTTCAAGGGGTATAGAAAGGTGGAAGTCTTAGGTAAGGGATCACTACTCCTGCTCTGTTACGGACTTCCTGATCTAAGTCAAGTCAGGTTTTGTTGTATTTAAGGACTTAACTCCCAGTGAGATCAAATTAAACCAAACACCTTTGAAAAAATCTTTTTCCTAATCCTGAGATTATTCCATCTTCTTAACACTAAGGGATAAGCATTGTGGAGTGCAGGATTTATGAGGAGAGGAAAATATGTAGACTGCTGCTCAGATGGAAAGAGATCAATTGCTCTTCATAGCTTACAAAGGCAGGTGATACTTAGAAAAAAATTTGAACACATGCTGTGCCATAAACAAGACTGTAAATGTTTCTAACACATAAAATATATGTGAAATATGGTGGTAATGTTACTCTCTGCATCTCAATATATTAGTACGCCAGAAGGTAAAAAGCCAAATTAAGAGGTTGCTAAGGAAAAGCCATATCTTACTAACTACTGATTAGATTAGTTTAATGGCCTAGATACAAAATATCTTTTCAAAAAGCCAGATTCATAAGCCAAATAAGAGGACAATGCAACCCCAATGTTAGTGAGAGGGAAATTTTGCTGTGTAACTTTTCTAGGAGGAAAACTAAGAATACTTTGTTTTAGAAGATACCCAACCAGAGAGGCAGGAGTATTCCTTCTCATGGGATGCAGGTTAGTAGCTGATTGCATGACTGCTCAAATGTAGTTCTGGTGTAGTTTCTGTAACAAGTATTTACCTGCAGATGTAAGACAATGCCAGTAAAAGGGCTTGTGGATGAGTTCTCAGGAAATACCTATACCTGAGGTTATGCCCTTCGACTCTCTTTTCTCCCGTTACGCTTTCTTAGCTGCTAAAAGCAGTTCCATACCGGTGGCTCCCACTTAACACCTTTGTGTATTTCATACTGAAATGTCATTTTTTCTAGCCCAAGCCAAACACTCTGCTTTCCTAGAACTGTTTTAGGTATTTAAAAAGATCATGGACCACGATATATATTGACTGCATCCTTTCTACATAATTTCATGTTTGGTTCATTCTTAGTTTTTACTTGGGGCAATGCCTGATATCTGTGTGCCTCCTGTGGAATAGGATACAGATCTACAATTAAAACACTTGGCCACATAGCACCTCAATTTCTAGATGACTGTACTAATTAAAGTAGGGCAGATCCAACAGGGAAGATTGAGGGAATGCAGTTTCAGAATTATCTTTATCTTTTATGTATTGTATTTGTCTATCATGACGGATTTGTCTTTGCATTTTTTTTTTTGCAGAGTTTGAATTCTGTGCATTCTCTTGTCTAATGACTTCTAGGAAAATACTTAGGTAGCTACTAGGTCACTGAATAAAGGGCAGCAACTTTTCAGTTGTTGTGAAAATGTTGTGCACTGTTGTGCACCTGTCTGCCTTTTTACTTCCCCCTCTAGAAAACCTGATTTGATCTGAGCTAATGCACAAATGGGCTACTATTGCATTTTTTTGCAAATGTATTATTGCTATGAAATTACCTAGTCTTAATTCCAAATTGTCTAATTTGAATTTTGGTTGTATTTCACAGCTTTGACCATAGTCCACATATTTTTTTAAACTGACATATGCGCTTGTAGTATTAAAATCCACAGGATATTTTATACAACACCATACTGGTTGAGAATGCCCAGAAATTAGGGAAATTGCATTGGTTATAAATTAATGAAAGAAAGTAATCATTGGAAGATGAAAAGTCTCTCTGCAGTGTTTGTTAGTTAAATTAAAGCTATTTCCTGGCATGTGAGTTCCTGATTATTCTAGGGGGAAAGAAAGTCCATATGTCTTTTGAAATTCATTGGCTTGGTGATTTTACCCAGTAATCACTTTAAGCCAAGATCATGCTTTTCTTTACATGAAATTCATAAATAATTCTGGTAATTCTGCAAGCTGGCCCTCTCCGTCTTTCCCTCACCTCCCTACTGGACACAAGCCTATGTTGCTTGTTGTTGTTTAAGTCATAATACAGGAGATGATGAAGTATGTGTGTGTGCCTGTGTATGTTTATATATGCATATTCTAAAAAATGCACGTTAGATAGTGATAATCATTTCTCTCTTGTGCCTCTTATTGTGAAGTTGGCAAAATCATCTGTCACCAAGTATTTTGCCAGATGTCCAAATGAAGTAAATCTTATAGTTATCAAAATTACCTTAGTTTTTAATGTTGGCATCTGTGTTACTCTTCTCAAAATATTCATAAATTAATTGATAGTTGGGAACAGATTGAATGGAACTGTCTTGTGTTTTTTAAAAAAATCTTTGTTAATATACTGATCAAAAAGTAGGCTATGCAAATAAAACCTAGAGGCCTTAAAAATAATAAAAAATACTGGTTTAGTTGCTTTGCTGCAGCCTAGTAAGAACAGCTTCTGAAATTACTTGGAATTGTGATATGATGAAGAAAAGAAGGAAGTGGAGGCAACTGAGAAATTAACGCACACACATGTATATTTAAATGAACAAAAGTGTTCAGATAACATTATTTCCTTGAGCTGTGTCCTTAATACCACGCCCCCCCCCTTCCCCCCCCCAATTCTCCTAGGTTGACTGGTTTATTACCAGACCAATGCTAAGTATAGTTTAGTTAGGAATTCTGACCAAATTACGGTCTGTTCAGACCCCTGAATGAACTTGAGAGCTGCCTGGGATCCTGACATGACATTATGCCGTAGCTCACTTGGCACATTGCTTGAGCTGGATTTGTGCACTGATTTTCAGGAGGAAATCTAATAGCTGACATCCATCTGTATCTTTGGTGTGGAACATTTTCTAGCAGGAACTGAGCTCTTGAGAAATGTTTACACTTCTTTGTTGTTTGTTTGCTTGATTTTTCCTTCTACCATTAAATAAAGGGGTAAAACAAGTGTGAGAATTTCACTGACAAGTGGCTTTTTGCTGACAACAGAACTGTTTCATAGCTTGCTTTTATCTCCTAGATCATCTCTGTGTCAATGGAATTTCTTTACCAGTGAAAAGAAATGAAACAAACATACTGATTAAAACATGTTGTGCCAGTAAAAACACACTAAAATAACGCTGTGAGAACATTAAAGCTGTGTACAGAAAGTGTTATCAAGAAGTTCATTTTGATGTTAGAGTGTCCGCTTCAAAGATGCTGCATACTTACAGAACTGCTAATGCTGCCTGAAGCCAAATGGGTTTTTTAAGTGGTTGTCAAATCAATATATTGAACTGCTCAATTAGATGACCTACTCATCAGCACAGTAAGGACAAAATTAAAGCATCAATGCAGGTGACTAGCTCTCCTTCAACAATAGGAGCTGGATGTTCATGTTGTTCAGTCTCTGCAACTATTTATCCCCCATAATACTGTATTACCCGAGTCAGACCTTGCAACTGTGTTTAAAATAATTTACATGTATGTTCTCAGATGCTGATGTTCAAGTTGCACTTTAGCAATTTTGAAAGTTCCTTTTGCTTCAGCGTATCTGAGCAATCTCTGCCCCCTCAGCTTTGCCTGGCAGCTTATGGTCCGAAGCAGAGCTCAGGGAACTTTCTCAGCGTAACTTACCCTTGGCTGAAAATCTACAAAATTCATCTTGTCTCCACCCTCCACACCCTGCTGCAAATACTTCTTTATTATTATACTCTTTTCTTCTTGATGTGCTGAAACTCAGGCTTGATCAGTGCCTGGCCAGGGCCATGGGTGCAGTCAGATTTTTGACAGGACTTCTCTGAAGGGTATGGATTCCTCAGAATATTTCAAATTGTTTAAATTTTAAATGTAAGCATTTTTATGGTGCTAAATATGAATTAATATTGCAGCTATGTTACCTCATGTGTTAAGATCATGTGCCATGATCAGCTACCAGTTATTCCAGCCAATGTAGTCTAAAATAAAATTAATAGACTGAAGATTCAGGAAGGATGCGATTTTACTATTGTTTTACAGATAGCACTGCTCAAGAAAAGAACCAAAAAGCTTAAAAGTTTGTCTGTTAGGGTGATGAAGGACAGAAGGGGGACCCTGAGGTACCCTTCTTTGTAGAGAAAAATTATATAGAAATATTATTTACTGAAATATTTTGATATATACTTAAATGTTTTGCTATATTCTGTATTTTGACATATACTGTATATACTGTTTTGATATATACCAAAAGAAATTGTATATATTTTATGCATGGTAAAATATAAAAATATTTTATATACTTAAATAATTTTCATATTTTTATATGATCTATTAAACTATTTTTCTCATTTTCTAAAGTTAGAAGTACCAGAAAGTAATTCTTATTTGTTGCATGAACCCTATAGAAATTTTGGAAAACTGACTAGTAAATGATATGTAATGGTTGATTTTAATTACTCATATGGTATTATGAGCAACAATAACAATAATAAGAGTGTTAATAAGAGCTACCGATATTGAGGGTAGCAGAAGCTGTCTGCATGTAGTCGTGTGTAAACAAGACATTTAGACTTCATTCTGTACTTTATTCTGGGAAGAAAGTTGTTGAAGAGATACCTTTTCACTTATTTTGGTAATGCTTACATATTAAGAGTGGGTCTAAGCAACCTTTTTAAGAAGAGCCAGGCAGAATAGCAAGAGAAATTCATAAGTGAATCAAAAGTAAAGGAGAACTGTACACTGACTTCTCAAAGACATTTAAGCAGTTGGTACTTAATAAAATACATCAGTTTTAGCCTGGATTTCAGATTGGAGTCCCCAGGAACAGCTACAGGAGTGCGAACAGGAAAACAGAAGTGTCATTGTGATATAGTTTTAAGCCTCCCAGAAGGAGGATCAAGTTGTAGTTAAGGATTGGCTGGGGAGACAGAGATTTATTCCCACCTCTGCCTCAAACTTCTTATGTAATCTAAAATGTTCTGTGGGGGACAGGTTTTTGTCGGTAGAGTTTATTGCGTATGAATACTCAACATTGGAGACACCCAGAACTAAGATTCATCTAAAGCTTTGGCCTTTGCCTGTCAGTTTCCTCATGTGTTAAAAGGAGTTGATGGATATCACAGAAATGCAAAGCTTCTATTTATTCTGTTTGACTGAATCTCAGATTTAATCAAAATGTAGGTTTTTGAACTCTGAAAATAAGGCTAGCCAAGGTTTATTTTTCCTTCAAGATTTATTTTTTATCCTTTTCATTAATCAGTAAGTTACCATACCTCTGTTTCCTTTAGACCTAATTTATTTTAAAGCACTGGATTTTGTCCAAGATCTCAGATTGTCAGGGCCAAACAGTAGCAGGGGCTCTGAGCAGTCTAAAAAAACTTGTGCCTGTTCACTCTGCATGGACAGCCATCCTTAAAGAACATTTACAAAGGCCCTAAAAATTTTGAAAAGCATGAAATTTTATTGCTTTATGTGTACAGATGTTTTGTCTTTGAGCAGTAAACTTTATACTTTTTCTGGATGGATCAGACCTATTTCACAGTTATGGGTGAATGTATAACATGTAAAACTAGGTCTGGCACTTGCCACAAATGTGGGATGTAAACTTGACGCTATTTATGAACACATCGTGGGACCTACTGCAACTGTAGGTATCTAATCTTCAGTCCTGAGTCTTTGTACAGAGCATCTGAAAAAACTACCCACACGCCAGCGTAGTCAGGACTGGGCAGGCAGAATGAGAGGGAAGCCTGGTGTAAGGTAAAAGTTGCGAGTTGTAATCCACCTGGGTCCTGCCTCAGCTGTTTGCATAGATCAATTTTACACTGTCATGTAGAACAATGAAAGAAAACTATGAGACAAAAAAAAATCTGGGCTTTGTGAAGAATGTGACTTTATATCTCATGATAGCTTCTGCTTTCTGTAGGATACCAGTAACAGATGTGTTAGCTAGCCTATCTTGCTGGTGAAAGCTAACATAAAAGATTTAGCAACTTCCCCCGCAGTATTAAAAACACTTCAAGATCAGAATTTTTGCCACTGTTGTACTTATCTGTTAGAGTACTAAACAGGCCTGTGACAGCCAATAAAATATAGATGCAGAAAAAAAAGGAAAAAAAAAAAAAAGGCATGATTTCTCCCTTTTCCCTGTTCTAAAGTTTATTGTATAAGCAGGGCACTGCCATGCCTTCTTCTCAGTGGCAAAATCAAGTAATTGGTTATCATCAGAAATTCACTGACATGTCTGTAAATAGCAGGCATGATACCAGCAATATCTTTGTCACAGCTGCATGCCCCTCAAAAGCCCATCACATGGAACAGAACAAGGTTTGTTCTAAGCCTCGGTTGGGAAATTCAGGCTCCAAAGTGGGAGAGCACCCATTTGGAGATGGGAGGTCCATCTGTGCAGGCGTCTTACATGTTATTTTGTAGCCTGCTGCTCTGAAGACAAAACCTGCATTAATTCTTGTTACTTCTTACTAGTGGAACTCCTTAATGGCAAGTCTTGGAGACTGCAAGATTTGTTCTGTTACTTTGATAGAAGATGTATTTTTGTAAAAGGAAGCAGGCAGCAATAGGATCTTTGAAACTGAAACATAGGTCTTGTGTGTTGTGTGTGTCCCCCCACGCCAAGTACCCCAGACTTACTAGACAAGCTCACAGAGACACACAGTTCCAGTTTCCAGTGAGGATGTCTCCTGAGACAGATCCTGAGATGTCTTCCGTGATGGGAGACCAGGTGAAAACTATCTTTTTGGTAAATCATAGATTAACCTTCTGAAGGGTTAAAAATAGCACACCTTACACAGCTGGTAATTGTCTGTGAGGTATATGTTCTTATTTATAAGTATGCTTATTTCATATAAACAAAATTTGGAACAGAATGTTAAACAGGAAGCCATTATATTTTTCTTATATCTGTAGGTTATTACTATTTTTGCAGTCTTTATTTAAATACTAACCATAATACTCTCCAAAGAACCAAAATAACAAGTGAACAAATGAAGTTGTTTCTGCAGGTGTCAAGGAATTCAGTAATTTTTTTTCTTCACCACATCTTGTAATTTCCATGATTAACTTTCTACGCTTTTCTGAAGGAGGTGAAATAAAGGTGTGGGCAAGAAAATTTGCTGCAGTTTGCCAAATTTTGTATTTGGTATATTAGTTGGAATTTATTTTCCAGTTACACTGAAATGTAGTTGTCTTCTATTGTGACGACTAACAGAAAAGAGAAAAGAAACCCTGTAAGAAAGCAAGCTGAGCTTTAATGTCATGATATATATACTGTGTTACTTTTGTAAGATTTTATTTCTCAAGTAATTCAAGATGGGCATGTGTAACTTAGATCTTTATTTTTTTTCTAAATTTAATTTAAATAAGCAATTATTAGGTTGTCTGAAGTATTCATGGCCCTTGTTTCCAGAAAATTAATTGTCACACGTAGTTCAGATTCCTTTTATGTGCAATGTGTATGCTTAATCAGGAGAGCTTTAGGACATTTTCAAGATGAGTACAAGCTTTTCATGCTTACATTTATCACTGATAAGTAAGTTACGGAGGCTCATGCTGTGAATGAGAAAATTAGGCATGTCTGTATAGGATCAGATAGTATTGATATTTGTAACTAACGATAAAATAGCGGGGCAACAATTATTCATGCAGTACAAATATCCATAATGCTAGATACCTTCACGAATACTTAACTAGAAATTCTTGGCAGGAATTGTCCTTATGGGAAAAAAACCAAAACAACACCAAATTTTTCAAATAATTCCTTCTTAGTAACATACAGGGTTTGAGTGCTGCTTGAGGGAAACAGAGAAAATAATGAAGCTATAGATTTCATTATCAGAAGACTGTTTGTCACCTTTTAAAAAAAAAAAAAAAAAGTATGAATTGAGTCCTCTTGCCTTAGGTCCTGAACCTCTTACTGACATATGTGAAAGCTGAGGTTACTCAAAAATATCAGTCATTTAAGTGTAGGTGAAAGCAGAGATAGGAGAATAGGTCCATATAACATAGGAACTGAAACATTTCTCAGTTTGTGCTGTGGTTTCCAGAGGGTGTAATTTGCCACTTCAGTTCTAAGCTGGTATAATTGAAATGGGTAGAATCATATTGGTAAAAATAGTAATGACTGTATTGTCATTTATAGGCAGTCTTAAAACTTCTTCAACTGTGAAAGTGATCTTTGAGAAAACTGTGCCTATGTTGTCTATTTCATTTGAAAAGATGCTTGCCAAAAAAGAAAACACTTATTGAAATTAAAAAAGGATTTCTGTCTTCAGGGCCCATTTAAAAAATGAGGGAGGCTTTTCATTGTTGTATGTTTTATGCAAAAATATGCCAAGTAAGTTAGGTAGTGCTGGTAATTTGGCAGCTGTGTTCTGTTTGATACCCTCTGTACCTGAATGTTAGGACTGATGTTTGAAATTCAAATTAAAATTTGAATTTGAATGGAAGTTATTCCATGTCAGGAATATTGATTTTATAAATCCTGAATGCATCTTTAAAAACTATTCAAGATGCAAAGTAGTGGAAAAATTAGAGTGATGCAATTTTTAGAAGGCAAAATAGATCACATGCATTTTCATCCTGAAACAGAAGACAAAACATACAATTAGTTGGTATTCAAGTATAAGATGCACACAATAGGTTGCCTTGTTTTGATAATGTTTTACATTCTTTTGCTATTTCAATTAATATTATGTAACTTTTCATGCTCAGCATCAAAAACAAGCAACTAAACAGGGTAAAATTAAATGGACTATTGCAGCAAAAGTGAGTGAATAGGACACTTTCAAATTCCTTTGTAGCTGTGGTACTGAAGTCTTTGCACCCAGGTTACAACTGAACCTCAAAGGGAGGGCATTAGATCAGATGACGGTGGTGGTCCCTGTTGTGACAATAAAATGATACTTAGATATGTACCCATACAGAATACTGCACCGAATCCCACATCCCAGATTCTGAAGTAAGGTGACTGTGATTTTCATTGCAGACTATCATACACAATCTATTGTCGGCTCTACCTATATTGCTAGTCATGGCAGCGACCAAATTATGTGACTGATTACACCTGGCTGCTTTTCCAAGATGAGATTCCTGTTTTCCTTTAACAGCCTTTTAGACTATGCTTTTCTGATAGATAATATTTTCCAGATGTTCCTCTGTGAGAACCTCAGCATATTCTAATTTATTCTTGGTTTAGGATCATTGAATAATTATCATTGAACATGTTGCCTAATTTCAGAGTTATGAAAATGCAACTCTACACAGCAGCAGTTCATTAAGAGAATATATGTGTATGTAATGCTTTTGCACCTGTGTTGTTAATATATGTTTAATTGTAGCAATGTTACTGATATATTGTAAGATCTTTTTTCTTAAATTTGTTTGATTGTCTTCAGATTACAGCTAAGTCTTCCATTTAGCCTTCAGTTAAAAGCCAGCAAACATGATGGGACAGTAACAAAGACTGCATTTCTTATGGTGCATACCATTTAAGAAGTTTGGAGGCCTTCATGTTCTAATCATAGATGTTTTACTTGGTAAGAGGTATTTGTAATTAGCTACAGGCTTGGCATAAGTATGAACTGCAACGCTAAACTGTATGTAATCTAAAAGAAGAATGACTCACTATCCATAGGTTTAAATTCCCTTCATGGTGCTTCTGGTAGATAAGAAAGAAAATACCAAGAGGCAGTTGTGTCAATTCAGGGATAGGATATTTGTTTTCAGTGCTGATAATTTAGTTTCTGCTACTAGAAGTGTGAAAGTTGAAAGTTGGAGAAAGAATAGAAAAGTTTATGTGTAAAATTAATAGTGATTGCCTGGGTATAAACGACTGTATAGCATAATTTAAAATTGCAGATTGCATAAGCACTTTGAAGTCCAGGCAGCAGATAGTATACATCTTTAAAACTGTATTCCCCAGGCTGATAGAAAGCATATGTTTCATACAAGTATATGTATTTTGCCATTAAAATCATACAGCTAGTTTTCATGCTCTTTGCACTTTCTCTGTCAGATTCTCTACAGAATAACATACAGCTGTCTGGGAGAAGATGCATGAGTGTCCCTGCAAATGTATTTCTGTATCTGTTTTTAAAGTATGGCAGGTATTATGCAATATAAAGACAAGGAAAATTAATGTATTCATATGTAAACTTCTATTTTTTCATAAGATTTCTTGTCCTTTCTGACCTAATTTGCCTCTACTAGAGAAAGAAGCTACAGTTGACTTGTTAAACTCGTGTCAAAACTGCAGCCTTCAAACCCACTGTCTTTTCCTTCTGCTAAAAAACCAGTGAGCTACTTTGAGTTATTTCTCTTCTCCTAGTCCTTCATGGTGCTCTGAAAATCTGGAATGAAAGGAGCATTTTACTTTTTGCCTCTTTACAATAAAGCAAGAATAATGTTATCTCCCATGACTGCAGGGACAAGTCAGTACTCTCTCTGTTTTGCAAAAAAAGGAGGAAAGGCAAGGTTAATGTTCTAACAGATTCGTAATAAAGATAAAGGTGTGGAAGGAATTTTTTCAGAAGGTACCTACTGAGAGAGAAGACTTTATATTGCTAACTATACACATTAGAAGTTGTTACAGGAGGAGAAGAATTGGTCTAGTGATATGAAACTCAGCTATGCATATTTCTGGTATTCATTTCATATGTGAAGCTTGACAAATGAACTAGACCAAGGACATGCAGGCCCTGTGTTTTCTGGATTCTAAGTTTTTGAAATCAGGTCTCTACTTTTCAGATGAAAATTAAGTTGCTAATGAAATCAATAGAAATATGCTTATAGTCACTGGGTTGGTTTTAGCTGATCCCGTGCTTGAAGTTTAAAAGCACTGCTGGATACAGAGAATACTGGCCTGAAGTTAGTGTATGCTATACAACTTTATGTTTACAGAGAAAAACATATGACAATTGAGATCTACTGTACTGGAGGTGAATGAGTATCCAGTATGGAGCAGAGGCAGTTGTGCTGCAGAGCATTTCTGTAAATTTAAGAAGTAATTTTAAGATAATAAATTGCAGGAACATTTTAGTTCACATAATAGTTTAAGAATGATGTGATGTTTAAAATAATCATCAAAATAAGATGTAAAAAAGAATGCAAATGCTATACAGTATTACTGAAGCATGCCAAGAGCTCATTGAAAATAAACTAAGTCTTTTCCTAAAATATCTGCATATAATCTGTTGTAGCTTTTCTTTACTTTGAATGCATCACACAGATTGTTTGAACTATAAACTTAGTCCTGATAAGTTTCTATTTTTTTGATCCACCCAAGATGCATTATCTGTGTTTGCTAGGTGAGTACAGGAAGATTCTTAGCCATGCTTTTTAGTCATATTTTGGGACCTGTGAAAGAAATCGCTTTGGAAAAAAAAAAAAGGAAACTGGACTGCTAAACCCTAGAAAAGACTCCAAGCAGCACCAAATTTGCATCCCTCTCTTTCTCTTTTCAATTCTTAAATTGAAGAGACATTCTAAAACAGATGAGAAATTTAAGACCTGTTGGCACGTCTTACATCATGGAAGAAAATATTTTTGAACTCACTGGATTATTTTCCACTCTAAAAAGAACAGAGTTAAGCATAGCCTCCTAGAGTGGAAATATTAGTTCGTTTAGGAGTTAATTGCATACTTAAGGTCAGGTTTGTGTCAGGAGCTCTATGGGAATTGTACGTGGCTTTCCATGGTCATATTTTTATATATATTTAAAATTGCCTTGGAGAACATGGAGCGAGGGGAGAAAATAAGACCATTAGACTGTAAAATTCCCATCAATGTCTTTGCAGTAGAACCTGGGTAAGATGGAATGGACAAGTTGTTACTTTCATTTTGAGTGGTGGTGAAGAGGTATTTGTTGTCCCTTCAGTATTTTGATACGAAGAGCTTTAGTAAGAAATTACTTCCTTTCTTGCAGAGACTTCTGCATGACAGAAATAGTTTTTAAATGAGGATCTCTTACATAACCACAGTAAAAATGGTATTAAAGTTGCAGTGAAGGCAGGAATCTGCTCAGATGCACTGCTGAAGAACTATAGGAATTTATTTGCGGATGGCACAGGTCACTGACCAGTCACCTTTTTGAGAGTTCTGTTGACTCTGTGGGATTAAATTTGTAGCCTACATACTGAACTCTGCATACTGCATCTGAAACTGCTTGCAAGTAAGCCAGCCATAGCTTTGCTCAGAGATTTCTTGTAACCTGGGTAAAACTTTCTCTTCCACAGTATATGAACAGTTTTTAAAAAACCCTCTGTATTCATCCATGTTAACTGTTACCAATAGAGCTAACTTAAAAAAAAAAAAAAAAATCAGAATACCAAGTAGTAATAAACTGATTGATCGCTGTAGACAGTAGTTCTTTTTTATTCATATTTTCCAGTTTATGTAAAAAAGTGGATTTGGGGTTAACTTGCATACTATTCCCTTATGTCAACAAAATTTTACAGACAATTATGTTATACTAAAGATCAGTATGATTCCACGTGCAGATTCCACATTAATTTTTGCTGGAAATAATAAGGTTTTTTGCAACCAACTAAAAAGTTATGTACTCATACCTCTGTCTTCTACCAAAAATATATAATAGAAGTTATTTTGTGATTTTGGCATTCATTTCTTCAGTTAGGAGGCAATAGATATAGAATAAACATGTTATAAGCACATTTGGAAAAAACCTTAAAACCTAAGTTTTTCTGTAGTTGGAAATTCTGAAGATTATCAGGAGATAAAATTGTGACATGGTGACTAAATTAGTACTTTTTTATCCTCTTATAATCTGATGCTTCTATCATTATAAAAGGGTAATTATGTTGACCTTGCCAGTTGTAAAGATAACTTCCACAGCAAACTGCTTAGTTTCTGGTTTTGTTTGAAAACATACAAGACTTTCATTTTGTTCCAGAATTTCTTATAGATTTAGTTTCCTTTTCTCCCCCCCCCCCCCCCCCCCCCAATATGAGTATGCTATTCTTGCAAACTTGAAAAGGTCTGCTTGATTTAAGGTCCTGGCTGAACATGGTAAAGTGGAATAAGGATCTAAAGACTTTATGTGAGAACTGTTATTTAGCTTAGATTATTAAAATTCTGCAGGAACAGAAATGAAAAAAAGATAGTTTGTTTCTCTGATGAGATGAAGAAATTAAACTGTTCTTTTGTTTTTCTAGTGGTCAAAAAGATTTTTGCTCCTTTTAGGGTCTGTTTAACTAACCTTTTATTCTAACTTGAAGTAAAGCAAAGCTTTGTAAGATGTGCATGCGTCTAATTGCTTGGTTGAATAATAGATAAGGCTATGCAGTGTGAGAACTGAGGTTTTTTTATTTAATAAAAAAGAAAAAGGGGTGGGGAATGTCGCCTTTGTTATATGTATTATTAAAACAAAGCACAATGACACGATCTTACTTATCTTGATTCAGGCCTCCTTCTTGATGGCAGGTGTCAGGAATTTCATGGTAGTCTGCTCATAGAAAAGGTGTCAAAGAACTGGAAAGGAGACTAAAATGTGTGACAAGATATAGCGTTTTATTTCCCTCTGCAAGTAAGATGGTCTACTTCTAACTGAAATCAGAAACATTCTTTGCAGATGGTATTGAAGCACTTAATTAGAATCAAATATATTCATATTAAATGAGTACTGACTAAGCAAGATTGAACTTCAAATATAAATGAGCCAAGGAAAAGTTTGAATATTGTTAGATACTGTTCTTAATTCATTCAGAATCACCAGAAAGTGCTACCCAGTGGCCTCTGGGATTTGAAACATTTGTTCCATTTTTCAGGAAGCAAGAGTTTTTCTTGAGCAGATGAGCTACTCATTTATGAGTCCCAAGTGAAGCTGCATGGTCCTGGTTGATATGGTCTTTGCATGTTTTATGTCTTTACTTTGTGTCTGGTTTTAGGGCAACAAATCTACCTGCTCTATTTCAGCTATGATAATAGTTTC
The DNA here is from genome assembly GCF_965638725.1 of Aptenodytes patagonicus. NCBI lineage: Eukaryota > Metazoa > Chordata > Aves > Sphenisciformes > Spheniscidae > Aptenodytes > Aptenodytes patagonicus. The sequence goes on along the minus strand of NC_134982.1, from coordinate 49,357,452 downwards.
TACTTGATTGGGTAGCATAACCAGCTAATATTCCATGTTATGTCTTTTAAGCCAGGAAAAGCCATAAAAATCTTTTCATGTTGAGCAAGATATAAATATTAGTACTCCAAATCAGGGAATCCAGCTTGTGAAATTGACTGGATATAAACTGGTTAGCCAGTGCTAGCAAAAGGGAATTAATTTGTACCATTTCCATAGATATTAGTCACCTAAGACAAAATTATTTTTGGTGTTTACATAACAGTAGGACAGCTTGCTCTTGCATAAGGCCTACATTCTAACTGCAGGTTATGACCAGGAGTAAAGTTTAAGGTCACAAATTGAAATGTTCCTGAGTTTATTTTCCTCCTCTTCCTATCCCTTCTCAGGGAAAACACCCAATCAGTTATTTGTTTTAGTGTAAGTTATACTTCATTGTTTTGTTTCTGTTGCATTGGTTTGGCGAGGAGAAAGTAAATGAATTGATTTCAGACAGCACCTATTGTTGTTCCCCTTTCGTTCCCAGGAGGAGTCAGGGAACGGGCACAGTCTTACTGTTATCCAGGGAAGGGTAGCAGCTCTTGTGTTCAGCTTTGTTACCTTGTGGTTTAGACACTCTGAAGAGTGGAGATGCTTTTGTTAAGCCAACATCAGAAGATGATTTACCGAAATAGTTAAATTAAACAATGGGATGTGCTGTAACCCTAGTGACTTCTGTGAACAGTGTGACTGAATCTACTGTCCATCAGGATCAGTTTTCTCTCAACTAATGGTTTTCTAAACAAACAGCTTAAGTCTATGCAAACATTAATTAATAGCTTTGGCACACAACTAAATCGTTGATTGGTTGTTCTGAGATTATTTTGTCTCTGTTCCTTCTATGACAAAAGTCTTTGCATATTTGAATATCCTCTTGGTTTTGGGGCAGGACTGAATTATCTTGAATATCTCAGATTCTGAGTAGGAGGCATACTACAGGCCCCCTTTCTCCAAATAGTTTTGGGCATGATTAAAAGCAATCTTCTGCCTTTGAAGCTCTCTCAGACTCTTGGAACAAAAATATCTTTTCTCTTTATAGTGCAAATTCTGGATCATCATTAAGACTGTGAGTTTGCTATGGTCGTGATTCCCATGACACAAGCTGAGGCTTGGTTTGGGAGGATTTTTTATAAAAAGCCATGGTACCTGTCTTCTTTGCTTGACCAACCTGATCTCCTTCTATGACCAGGTGACCCGCCTAGTGGATGAGGGAAAGGCTGTGGATGTGGTCTACCTGGACTTCAGCAAGGCCTTTGACACTGTCTCCCACAGCATTCTCCTAGGGAAGCTGGTGGCTCACGACTTAGACAGGTGGACTCTGCGCTGGGTCAAAAACTGGCTGGACGGCCGGGCCCAGAGAGTTGTGGTGAATGGAGTTACATCCAGTTGGCGGCCGGTCACGAGCGGTGTTCCCCAGGGCTCAGTACTGGGGCCGGTCTTGTTTAATATCTTTATTGATGATCTGGATGAGGAGATTGAGTGCACCCTCAGTAAGTTTGCAGACAACACCAAGTTGGGTGGGAGCGTTGATCTGCTCGAGGGTAGGAAGGCTCTGCAGAGGGACCTGGACAGGCTGGATCGATGGGCCCAGGCCAACAAGGTTCAACAAGGCCAAGTGCCGGGTCCTGCACTTTGGCCACAACAACCCCATGCAGCACTACAGGCTTGGGGAAGAGTGGCTGGAAAGCTGCCCAGCAGAGAAGGACCTGGGGGTGTTGGTCAACAGCCGGCTGAACATGAGCCGGCAGTGTGCCCAGGCGGCCAAGAAGGCCAATAGCATCCTGGCCTGGATCAGAAATCGTGTGGCCAGCAGGAGTAGGGAAGTGATCGTGCCCCTGTACTCGGCACTGGTGAGGCCGCACCTCGAATACTGTGTTCAGTTTTGGGCCCCTCACTACAAGAAGGACGTCGAGGTGCTGGAGCGTGTCCAGAGAAGGGCAACGAGGCTGGTGAGGGGTCTGGAGAACAAGTCTTCTGAGGAGCGGCTGAGGGAACTGGGACTGTTTAGCCTGGAGAAAAGGAGGCTGAGGGGAGACCTCATTGCTCTCTACAACTCCCTGAAAGGAGGTTGTAGCGAGGTGGGTGTTGGTCTTTTCTCTGAAGTAACAAGCGATAGGACGAGAGGAAATGGCCTCAAGTTGCGCCAAGGGAGGTTTAGATTGGAAGTGAGGAAAAATGTCTTTACTGAAAGAGTGGTTAAACATTGGAAGAGGCTGCCCAGGGAAGTGGTGGAGTCCCCATCCCTGGAGGTATTTAAAAAACGTGTAGATGAGGCGCTTAGGGACATGGTTTAGTGGGCATGGTGGTGTTGGGTTGACGGTTGGACTCGATGATCTTAGAGGTCTTTTCCAACCTCAATGATTCTATGATTCTATGATTCTCTAACCCATCTTCTACTGAACATGACTTCCATAAGTTTTTACATATTTGGCTCAGTTTTGGTGTTGTTTTTTTGTTTATTTTGTGCCTTTAAATAGCAGTTATTTAGAGTGTTAAACTGAAGAACAAATCTGGCCAATAACACAAGCAGCACTCCCTTTTCCCTTTTCCCTTTTTTCCCCCTTTCCCTTTTCCCTTTGTTCCCTTTTCCCTTTTCCTTTTGTTCCCTTTTGTAAGAACAATGAATTCATGTTTAGTGTATCTGAGCATTTTGACTAGGACCTCTTTCTTCTCTCAAAGCTAGTGGCCTGTTTCACATCACCTTATTGTCAGGACTGTTACTTCATTCTTGAATACTTGCATACGAATATTTAAGGGTGAAGTGTGCTTTTTAATTTTGAAGGAATGAAACAGAATAGATTACATTTTTGAGGTGTTCACTTGGATTATCACAACTAATCTTAAACAATTAGGACTTCTGCATTCCTTTTCCATTAGCTGTCTTATTATTTTTGTTGTTGCTATCTTCTCTCAATCTCTTCCTTCTGTGTTTAGGCTGATGTGAACTTCCTACTTTGATGTAAACATATACCTCTCATATCATAAGAACTGTTGTTGACAGGACCACAAGTTAAAGAAATGAGGAAATGTGGTTTTTGGCAAAAGTTTATTCCTAGCACTACGTGATGAATTTTCAAAGAGTGCCTCTATCATTCCTAATCTCAGGAGAAGCTAAAAAAACATCCCAACGTTCCTACATGGGGTTTGATTACAAAACCAAACCAAAACAAAAAAAAAGCTGTGAATGGACTGTGCCATGGTAAATAAAATATATTGAGTCATTTCTGTATAACTGTACTATGCTGAACTAACAACAAGAGTGGTTGCATCTCACTGACTAATCTCACCACTCAGTTGTATTGTTATTTCTACTTTACTACTTTACTCCTTTGCTTTCCCATAACTGAATCAATATTTTGATCCAGGCAGTCACACAAGGTTGAGCTGAACTCTCTTAGACTGTCACTCATAATCTCTGTATAACACCATCTTAGAAGAGAGGACTGCAAATGTGACCCAGTGAGAAAGGCCATCCCTTACTTCTGACTAGCACAGTTACAGTCACTAATTAGTAGTATGAAACTGTGTGAAACGGTGGACATTTATGGAGAGTCATTGCACTGCATCTGGTGTTGGCTGCAAATGTGATGAAGTGACCTTCTCTTGTATCATTAATCTAACCAAACCCAGTGGGCACCTGCTGGGGCTCAACATTAGGCTTCAAAAGTGGGAGATAGAAGGTCAGAGCACTTCTATGACACTGTTCTGGGTATTGAAACAAACTCTTACAATCTGTTATACTGATAGAACCCAGTAGGCTCAATCGTGCATTGTGGGAGGAGGATAAGACATACCACGTTGATGGCAAAGTTTGGAGAAACCTCCTTGCCCATTATTCAGCCACAGCATGATTTTGAGATTTTTCTACTCTGAAACAATTGCATTGCAATTAATATAATAATAATAATAATAATAATAATAATAATAATAATAGAAGGATGTAATCTTGGTTTACAGAAGAAGAAAAAATTTTTTTGGCCTCCTGCTGCTGTAAAGCCAGGCAGTTGGTCACAATGTTAATACCACCATCCTGGCAAATGTTGGGATATTGTCTTATAAACACATTAGTTGCACCCTACTGATGCTTTCTGAAGAAAGAGTAAAGAGGGGGTGGGGCAGCTGTTTTCATCTTCAGTATCTTCAGTGCTAATCACTGCAGTCTCTAGCTGATTCATTGTCATATCCATCATATGGTTGAATAGTTTAGCCTTGGATCTATTTTATGCAGCAGATATTTAATTGCTGCTGCCTAGGCTGTGTGATCGGAAAGCTTACCTTGAAGTCCACTTTGTCCATTAAATTTTCATTAATGAAACATTAAAAAATTTGAATACATAAAAACTAATTATTGATGTTGACAAAGGCTCATTGAATGTCTGCTTCAGCACCATATGTAATTTTAAATTCTATTTCATTTTAATTATGTATGAAATTACAATGAAATGAAACAGATGAAACAAGTATCTAGGGGCATTACAAGCATGCTGTTTTGGTCTTTATTTTTTATATTTGCAGTGGATGATTAGATCATAATAACTTGAAATATATTTTATACAGATGTCACTTTCTTGGTTGTTACGTAGTCTGCTTTATCATACAGCTGCTCTGAACTACTGGATAATAAGGCAGATAATCTCCAGCTTCACTAAATTATTTCTTCTTTTTAGGTATAGAGGTGAAATCCATCTGTGAAACTCATGAACCTCAATTAGGGATGAAGAATAAAAGTGTTTGTGAAGACAATCACTCAGTGCTCTAAGTACTAGGCTTCTGGAAGCAGCCTAAAATTTGATTTTGGTAGGATTAATTTCTTAGTGGAATCATTCCATGCTATGCGTACTCTCAGAAAAAAAATTTTGTTCACATATGTTCATATATGTGCATGCATCCTCAAATGACCACATAAATACACAAGGTTGGGATCACCTGTGAAAATCTCTCACAGCACTGTTTCTTTAGAACATCTGCTAGCAAGACTGGGAGAGAATGCAGATGACAAGTGACTTTTTGGTTAATGTACCTATCCTTATAATTCTATGCCTTCTGATATTGGGAGGCAGAATCCAAAATTTTTTGCCTTCCTTTCTCTTGACTTGACTTTGAAATGTGTCTGGTAAAATCTCCTAGAAGGAAAAACAATCCAAGTGCCCTCATTCCAATGTGAATTTTTCTTCCAAATAAAACATTTGATTCTGTGGATTTGTTTTGTTTTTTTTTTTCTTGTTGTTTTCAAACCCAATGACAGAGGGGTCCCTTTGAGCCCTGAATTCTTATGTAAAACAGCCAGCATTAACATCTGTGTATCAGCCACTTGTAGCCTTTACATGGGCTGAAATGCTAAAATATTTTTTTCTGAATTAAGAAGTACTAATGAAGTTCTTTCAAAACCAAAGTAAACACTACATTTGTAGGCATCAGTAATCAATCTGTATTTAATTAGCATAGCAATTCAATGACTACTTATATCCCATCTAAGTCATGAGAAAGACATTAGGATGTGAAACACAAATGCAAACATGACGGTTTGTTCTGTTAAACAGAAACAGGCATGGCTTAAGCTGTCTGTACAGATATTTCACTGTTCAGGTTTTATTTTGGAAATGAAAAATATCTGTCTTCTCATTGCTTTAACAATCTGTTAGATGTGAGTGGCGAGTATGTGGTGAACTACCTGTATGTGCTGATTTTCCCACTTACCACAATTGCTATAAAATTGAAGAGGGTCCTTCTGAGATGAGAAAGGCTTATTCTTCCTGTTATTTAGAACTAGAATTCTAACATGTTGTCAGAATGAGTATAAAGAAACATAGATTTTTTCATTGTTTTGATTATGAGGTTTTATAATGGGGCAGATAAAGTGGATACAACAGTTAATCACTGGGTGTATACCAAATTACTGAAGAGGGACCTTGGCAGATTTTCAAGCTGTCTACAGTACTCCTAGGTTGAGTAGGAGTTCAATTACTATCATGGTATGTGCAGAAATTTTATAGTACAGAAGAAACTCATCAATGCAAATGTGTGACTAACTCATACCTGAGTAAATCAGAATAAGAAAGTAAAAAGGAAAATGGCTTCTTTGACGGTAAGATGGAACTTAGACATTTCACTGTTCCATCTGTGACACACAAATTCTAAATAACTGAGCTTTAAAATCCCTGCTGAGCTACTGCCTGCTGTTGGAGGTTCCCACATCTCTGCATAGACCACTAAAATTTCCATTAGCAAGTTCTCTACTGGACATGATCGGGTGTTTCTTGGCCATAACATCCTTCTGTGGGGCTTTATCTGGGAGCTGTTTCTGATTCATACTAACTTGACCGGACTATATGTGAAATTATTACAGCATCTAAATAACATCTCTGTTATTAAACTAGTAGGAACAGAATCTTTTCTGAAAGAAAATGTTTCCTTCACTAATAACTTTACTACTCCCCTGCTATGTAAGGAATTAAGAAAAAAACTGGCCACTGTCTGTTAGTGCAGCAGGGCTGTCTTGTCCATGAAAAACAGTATATTTATCTTAAAACAGTATGACTATTTTGCCATCCTTATTCTGACTAAAAAAGACTTCCCTCGCTTTTCTCCTTGTGTTCATATACTTGTATTCTGGGGTTATGCAAGAGACTACTTGTACTATCATAAATTACAATAACTCTGACCAGCAAATAGGAACAATCTGTTTTCCTTAATGATTTATGAATGAGACACAGCGGCCTGACTGTGGTGGAATCCAACTCTAAGCCCAGCACCTTATGTCATGTTTATGGCAGTATATCCATATTAACGGCGTAGTGTCTCATGTCAAAAGTAGGCTGATTAAGGAGATCACTTGATCTTGTGCATGCAGAGATCTTTCTAACTTAATACAGCTTCTCACTGTAGGTTTTGATTTTTTTTTCCTCCTTGGGGGGAGTGCAGGGGGTTGACATACAGAACAAAAGTAAAACATCTTGCAAATGGAAGAAAAACAGGACAAGGTCATGGAACCATAGAATCATGGAACAGCCCAGGTTGGAAAAGACCTCGAAAGATCATCTTGTCTAACCTTTCATGGGAAAGTGAGCCTAGATGAGATTATCTGTCTATTTGTATCTTGAAAATCTCCAGTGATGGCAACACCACCATGTCCCTGGGGATGTTGTTCCAGTGATTGATGGTTCTCACCGTAAAAAATTTCTTTCTTACATCAAGATGAAATCTCTCCCGGTGCAACTTGTACCTGTTGCCCCTTGTCTTTTCCATGTGGCTCCTTGTGCAGAGAGAGCCTCCATCCTCTTTGTAGATGCCCTTCAAGTACTGGAATACTCTGATGTGCCCCCCCCGAGCGTTCTGTTTTGCAGGGAGGAAAGACCTAACTCCTTCAGCCTTTCCTCATAGGGCAGTCTCTCAAGCCCTTTGGCCATCTTTGTGGCCCTCCTTTGGTCTCTCTCCAGTCTGTCTGCATCTTTCTTGAATTGTGGGGACCAGAACTGGACACCGTACTCCAGGTGCAGCATGACAAGCACTGGGTAGAGTGGGATGATCACTTATCTATCTGCACCAATAATGCCCCTGCAGATGCAGCTCAGGATCTGATTTGCCTTCATTGCTGCAGTGGTGCACTGCTGACTCATGTTCAGCTTGCTGTCCACCAGGACCATCAGGGCTTTTTCAGCAAGGCTGCTCCCTATCCACACAGATCCTAGCCTGTACTGGGCTCTTTGGTTATGTCATCCCATGTGCAGGACTTTGCACTTGTCTTTGTTAAACTTCACACTGTTTTTGCTATCCCACTCTTCCAACTTGTTCATGTCACTCTGTAAAATAGCTCTCCCTTCTGATGTGTCCACCTAACCACCTAGTTTAGTGTCACCAGAAACTTGGTGAGGGTGCTTTCAATCACATAATCCAGGTCACTTGTGAAACTGTTGAACAGGCATGGGGCTCGCTGTTGATCACTGCGTGACCCAACTTGTGACAGGCTGCCAGCCTGATGAAAACCCATTGATCACCCTCTGAGTGCAGCCTGTGAGCCAATTTCCTACCCACCTCACAGACCACCCATCCAAATTCCTTTTTTGCTTTTAAGCACACTCAAAAGCTCATCATTAAGCCAGGGTGGTGTCTTGTTCTGCCTTCTTCCTTTCTTTTTTTAGGGGATGGACTGTTCTTGTTCTTCCAGGAGGCTGCTCTTGAATAACTCCCAACACTCACAAGCTCCTTTGTCCTCCATGGATGCTTCCCATGGAATTGTTCACAGCTGGGCTCTGAGTGTAATGAAGCTGGCTCTTCTAAAATCCAAGGTCTTTGTCCTACTACCAGTCTTCAGTGTGCTTAGCAGCATTGTGATCACTATATCCAAGGCTACCATTGGTATGTAGTTATATTGTCGAGTAAGTCTTCTTGGTTTGTGAGCAGTAAATCTAGCAATGTGCTGCTCCTAGTTGGCATGTCCAGCATCTGTAGCAGGAAGCAGTCCTCAATGCATTCAACAAACCTGAGGGATGACTTGTGCACCACTGTGTTGTTCTCTCAACGAATATCCAGGTAATTGAAGTCACCCATGAAGACCAGGTTCTGTTGGCCTGAGACTTCCTTGAGCAGCCAAAATAAGGTTTTGTCAGCCTCATCATCCTGATTGGGAGGTTGGCAACAGATACTTAACATGACATCGTCCTTGGTGAAGATTCCTCTAACCTTGATCCAAAGGCATTCGATAGAACTTTTGTGGTATCCTCCATAGCTCACCTCTATATACTGAAATTCCTCTCTTACATAAAATGCAAATCCACCTCCTCTTCTTCCCTTCCTATTTTACTGAAAAAGTTTGTAGCCATTCCAGTCATGTGAGTTTTCCCACCAAGTTTCTGTGATTCCTGCGATATTCATAACTCCCAGACTGGGTATGAAGCTCCAGTTCTTCTTGTTTGTTGCCCAGACTATGTGTGTTGGTATACATGCACCTGAGGTGGCTGGCCATAGGGTTCTTACCTTTGGAAAAGGTTGGGGAGCATTCTTCGCTACTTTGGTAGGTGTACTCACCCACCCTGTTGCCTATGAATATGCAGGTGTTACAGCTTTGGACCCTACCCACCAAGTTCGTTAATTAGAAGAAAAATCTATTCTGAAGCTTTTGCATACAGCATACACCACCTTTTCAGACAACTCTTTCAAAATACAAAACTCACTTTTTTCTTATGTACATAGTAGTGTAAATCATTGCTTACAACCCTATGGTATAATGGGTTGAACTCGCCCGATACTCTTTAGATTCAACAGAGGTGAGGTTGTTCAGTGCCTTGCAACGGTGAGTCTTCACTAAATGAATAATGTAAATTAAATATAATCATTGTGGTGTTTCTATCATCTTGAGTATTAACAAGTCAAATGAAGTATCAAATTGTTATGTAAACTGTATATACTGATTTAAACTCTTAGTTTGCAGACATTTATGTAGGGTTTACTGATCAACAAATTAGTCACAAATCCTATTTAAATAAATTGAAATCACTAATTCCCATACTGAATATAAACTAGATAAACTTCACTTTTTCATGTAGGGTAAATAACCCTCTAAAACCATTTATTGCCTCATATATTCCAATCCTTAAGCAATTAATATCAGGTGTAGATTATTTAAGGGATAATCTTTGCAGCATTGAAGTATTTGCCTCTTTCATAATTATATCTGAAGTGTTTGTCATGGTTTTAATTAACATCTAAGAAAATGTTGATGGACTATAAATTAGTTGCTCCTCCTTTCCTGATCTTTTCTTCCTCCACTGATACATATTTTTTTATTTGTGGCATTCATTTCAGAAAGATGCTTTGAGGATTTTTTGCCTCTGCTTCCTGCTTCAAGCAGTTAAAATGTAAATGGCTTTTCTGACCAGACACAATTTTTAACATAATGTGTGTTCTAGGTCATAATGATGATAATAAAAAGAGTACAGTGCAGGGTTTATTATAAACTTTTAAGACTTAAATTTGGGTGAACACTTGAAAAACAAGTAAAATACTATAGGCTTGATTTAGCATCAGTATTTCTGCTTTGTGAGCTCTGTTTGTTTACACATTTAAGAACAATTTTAAATAATTCAAGACAATTGATTCTTGTCATGAGTTGGTAATACTTGTGTGCAATTTATTTCAAAGACTGAGTTCCCAACAGGGAACTAAAACCAAATCAATAGTCTGAAGAGTTTCATGGCAGGATTCATGTAAGTAATGCAGGCATAAACAGATTGCACTGCATATAAGTGTACTCACATATTTTTTAGTCTTGGCTTTATTTTTTTTTGCCATTTGTGTATATTGCTTTATTCATGATATTCATCCTTTGGGATAACTTTAAGATGCACTGATTTTTATTAGATAAACTGCAGCCTTCTGGCTGACATTCTGGTAACATTTTCCCGGGTCTCAGCTGATCCTTTTCATCCATTTTTAAGAATCATCAAAGAGTTGAATGCTATCTTGGCCTGTGTTGTAGGTTAATCTTTAATTACCCTTCTTTTTTATGTGTACAGAACAATAGCTGTTCAAGTAAGGGATTCAGGCTCAAAATGTGGTCCTGACACATGTGTAGACACATTGTCTAGGTACTATCCGAGACGATTCACATGTGATAATACAGATATGTCAGTTTCCTTCAATTATTGTGAACAGCTGGATGTCTTTTCAATTGAAGCTGAAGCATAGTGAAATTAATGCTTTTAACTAACACTAATAGTAAAAAAATTCAACAGGAAGAAAGCAAAACAGACCTGCCTCAGACTGACTATATATTGTTATTGATTATCCAAGGAGTTTCTTGTTATTGAAATCTCAGTTGCTCATTCACTTTAAACTGTCCTTTTATGGCAGGCTGGCTTCCTAGCCAATCCAAACATTGTGAGGCCGCTTTACCAACTTGAAATGAGTTTCAACCAAATTACGACTTTTATTCCCTACCTCTTAAGACAACAACAATAAGGAGTTGAAAGAAATACAGAAAAAAGCGTTTGGAGAAAATAAGAATAGTCTTGGTAAAGAGGAAGCCTAGATGCATTTTGGTGTCTGAAAGGTGATGCATGAACCGCATCTTGGCATTTGAATGCTGTCCATTGATTATCTTTGAAATGTCTTTGTTAACTGAAGAAAGTTACCTGTGAGCAACAGGCAAGCTTTCTTTCCAAGCATATCAACAGATAAAACAAAATATATCACCCTAAAATATTTCCTTTTTGTATCCATAATATTTTATCTCCTAGAAGATGTTTAGGACTAGCTGAACTGTGTGTGCAAAAGACTGCTTTGGAAGGCACAGGCAGCTATCTTGGGGAGATCACCCTGATATCTGATCCTTGACATATAGGGTGTGGTAAGTGGGTCCCAAGACTAAAGTGAAAGATGTGGATTTAGCAGGAAGAAATGTTCATGCTTGCTACTCTAGATCTTGCTAAAATATAAATCAGTACACCCAAAGTAATACATATAAATGATAACAGCTGTGAGCGATAGCTGCTTTAGAGATCTTATGGGTACCTTCTGCATACCTGGAAGGTAGTTTTAGACACCTGCCCATACTAGTTGTTTGTGCCCCTCTCACCTTTTCTTGGTTTTTTGTTTTGTTTTGTTTTGTTTTCATTTAAACAAGATAGCTGAGATAATCCAGTGGCTCATTGCTGTGAAGAAGGGTGGTGACACTGTTTAAATGTCTACCTATATTCTTCTTCTGGTGTGTCATACAGCTCAATCAGCTTGTTGATTTTTAAGCTGACAAAAAATCACTCTTTCCTTTTTGCTTTTCCCTTACCTGGATTAGCTTTCTGCCAGATCAGTGAATGCATTAGTTTATTCTAGTCAGAAAAGCAGCAGTGCTAGTTAAGGGAATTAGTGTGAGAACACAGCCTGGAGGAGAGAGGGCAGTGGAAGGGCATCAATTCTTCAGGAGCAGCAAACCACTAAATCTCTCACTTCCTTTTCCAAGAGTGGTTGTTACGTTGCTCACATCAGTGATCTGTTTTGCAATTCATCCTCAAAGAGACAAACAGACGAAACTAGAGGAAAATGTGTTACAGTGTTGAAAATGGAAGGCTTGGTTTAGAGTCCCCCTAAAACAGCTTTGCTGCTGAGAAAAGGTACATGAAACTTACAACTAGTATAGTTATTACAATTAAAAAGAAGGTGTTTGGACAGAGTGAAAATACTGATCAGAAAGCAGTGTGCCTTCTTTTCAAGAGCTTTAGGAGTTTAAGAGTTCTTTAGTTCTCTTCTGTAGCTAGTTTGGAACATTTGAAACTTTTGGTGTAAGTTATGTAGGTTTGTCTCTAAAACTCACCAAGAAAAAGAGAAATAATAGAGTGTAGGGAAATTGCTGGAAACTGAAGGGATATCTGTGTTTGTAGTTTTCTGCTGCGGCTCAACCCACTTTCTATGGATAAATGCTTGATTGCTTTGGAAGTTGTGTCCAAAAATTCTTTTATGCAGTCTGAGAAAAGAACATTAACAATAAAACTCATTGGGAATTAGCTTATCAATTTCCATGTTAATCACAATTTGAAAAGCTAAAAAGCCAACAGGAAAACCTAGTTGAAAAACTAACACTACACAAGGAGTATCAACAGCTTTACTGACTTTTCTATGTCTGAAAGTTATGTGTAAGGCTTTTACCTAGCTGCAGGTGATGAAATTAAAGTACACTAAGGAGGACACAGTAGTGAAATACCATGGTTGCTTTGTGAAAGAAATAATACATTTTTCTTCTTTCCACGCTTTACTCCCTGCAATTTAAAAATAAGAATATATTTCATTAAATATTCTGAAACACAGATTCTTTTAATATATGCCTTGATATATATTCATGACCCTCCTCTGGACCTGCTCCAACACGTCCATATCTTTCTTGTACTGAGGATTCCAGAGCTGGACGCAGTACTCCAGGCGGACTCTCATGAGAACGGAGTAGGGGGGCAGAATCACCTCCCTCGACCTGCTGACCACGCTTCTTTTGATGCGGCCCAGGATATGGATGGCTGTGCTCCAGGCTTCTAATCTTCTCTGAGAAATGGCATTAATGTATGAATAGACCTCAAATCAGATTCTTCTCTTCAGCATCCCTGCTGATTTTAAAAAGTAAAATAAATAACCAGACTATATTAAAGCAATGATTTATTTAGCTGAATATCCTATCTGTGTCACAGGCCTGTAACAGATGCCTACCTACTTTTTTTATGAGTCAACGGGACATGGCCAGGGTTCAAGTCTCAGCACTTATTCTAATGATTAAATAAAATAGATGCTAATAGGCATGATTTGATCTGTGTCAATGAGTACTCTCCCAGAACACATTTAGGAATGGTTTTGGGTTACACTACAAGCTAGTGACTGTTTCCAGCAGGCATTCCCCTTTGTGGAGGAAGAGAATTTTGTTGTCTGGATGCAAACCATTACAACCTACTAGCTTCAGGGCTGATAATGTTTTTACTAGTTATAACCTTTGTGTTCATAGCCTGTGGTGCATTTTTATTCTACAAATCGGTTCAATTGTTTTCAGGCCATATGAAAACTCCTGATGTCAAAAACACACTGGAGGAATGAGTTGCTCTACTGCTTACCTGTGTATTATGTCTCTGAACTGTGCTCAGTATTCAAGAGTTGGTAAGGCTGAAGCTTTATACAGTAGTACATAGAAATATAGCTGCATATATGTTCTGATCCTTATTATTTTGCTAAAAAATTCTAACATTGATTTTTTATGCTAGTGGATATCAAGTTCACATGCTCATAAACCATCTAGAATAACTCTAAGATGTAGCAATGTGTTACATTCATCACTGTGTATCTAAAATGAGGATTGATCCCATGCATCGCTTCATGTATTTATCTACATTGAATTTCATATAATATTTTCTTGACTAGCTTTTAGAGATGGCAAGATTGTTTTGTAATTCTTTGCAGTTGGTTTTAGCTTTTACTCTGATAGATAACTTTGAATTATCACATTACTCTACAACCCCTTTTTGAAATCATTTGGGAATAAGATGAACAGAACAACCCCTAGGATTCCTGTTATGGCTCTTCTGATGTCCCTCTTCTGTGCAAGAAACACAACTTCTTGGTTTCTGTTTTGTATTTTTTGATCTCTTATTAATATGTGAGAGAACATTTCCTCTTAACTCTTAGCAGCTTAGGTTTTTTTAAAATGAAAAGGTGAGGAATTTTTTTAAAAAGATCCAAATATCAAGCTGAGTTTACTTTGGACTCTGAGTTCTCTGTGGAACTAGGTTTGTGAAGTATAGTATCCAGTCCGCCAAGTCTGGCTGGCTGATGGAAAGGGTAGGGAGGGGAAAGTAAGCTATGCACTACTCTGTGCAGCTTTCATAGGTGTAAGGTCTGAGAAACATCATATCATAGGATGAATAAAATAGTGGGGGAAAAGGAATAGAGGGTTAGGTTCTTGAAGTTTCTTGTAGACAGTAAATTTAGATTTTCTTCCATTCTGAACAGAAGAACCTTATAAACATTGGCTCTCATTAGAGTTTCAAAATAAAAACTTACAACCATGGTCCAAAGGACCTGATGGACATGAGGGACATGATTATTTTTCTTTACTCAACACTCATTAGTCTTTATGTGGAATACAATGCACAGTTCCTCTTCCTCCACCCCACATACAAGAAAGATGTTGATAAATTGGAGCAAGTCCAGTGGAGGGCAACAAGGATTGTCTAAGGTTGTAGTATGTGCCCTCTGAAGAGAAGCTGAGGGAACTGGACTTGTTTATCCACAGAAGGGAAGGCTTATAGGCATCTAACAGCTATCTTCCTGTACCTATGACAAGGTTACTGAGAAACTGGAAATTGGCTTTTTACTGAGGTATAGAATGGGAGGATGAGAGCATATGGTCATAAATTGAAACAGGAGAGTTTCCAACTAGATGTAAGGGGAAAAAATCACTGTAAGGATAATCAAGCATTGAAAGAGATTGCCTGGAGACAAGCCCTGTTCAAATATATATTTTATGTAAATAAATCATATTTAGAAGTCTTCGGCTGTCTGAGCATTGGTGTGCATTCAACTTTATTGATAGTAAAGTCCATTTTGAATTTAATTAAGACTAATTATTGAAGCAGAAGGCTTTTTACTGGCCTAAATAAGGAGCTCATTTCAGAATTGCACCTTCTCCCGAGTAAATTAGTATGTATTCCAGAATTGTAGATGCATTCCTGATTTGCTTGGAGGATGAGATAAGCCATATAGCTGTGACTATATCATGTTAAATGCAAGTACCGATTGAGTAGGGAGTAGTGATAGGGTCAAGGAGAATTAAGCACCAATTCCCTAAATTCTTTGTCTGGAATTATTACATTATGGATAACGTTCTTACAAATCTGCCCTGCTCTGGTGGTGCTTGGCTTTTGCAGTCTTCTGTATCAACCTCAGGTAACAGCTGCACTGGGGGATCTAGTTTTCATATAAAAGAGGTGTGAAAGACTAGTTCCGAAAGGCAGCATGATTTTTGGCCTGAAGGGATTGTGATTGAAAGTGCCTCAAACAACGTTCTGCTGATGGTTTCAAGCTCTTGAAGCCGATGGAGTGAAACAGTGAAACTGCACTTCACTTGTAAGAGAGAAGCAACAATACACTTTATTGATAGAAAACAGTGAGTTAAAGTGTGAGTTAACAAAGTTGAATGGTAAATGCGACAGTGAACAAGATTCGATGGCAAGGCACACTTGATTATTTACTGCATAGAGGACAGGGTCAGAAAAAACTGTCAGGGAGACCCTCCCAATGAGTCATGAGGTTCAGAAAGGACCCCCTTGCTTTCTAAACTCCTTCTCAGAGAGGAATCTAGGTGCGGCTGGATCCAAGTCCTAGTCCCAGACTTGGTCAACGGTTTATGTCTAAAGGGTTATATATGCGCAATCAATCCTTCATATCACTTAGCTAAGATTTCAAAGTTTAGCATGCTATTAGTCACTTACCGAGGATCTGTTGTGGCAAGGAATCTCTCAACCTCAAGGAGTAACCTTGAGAGGCGTCCCTACTCAGGGGGAGATCCTGGCATGCAGCCCGCTGCCATGCAGGAGAGCTCAACGGGCCCTGGGCTGTCCACTATTGATAGAGTAAGATGATTGACTGACTTAGTCATATTGGCGTATCAGGAAGTCGTTTGACTCACTGCCCCAGGCAGCCGTTGGCTACTACGTTGCCATCCATTCCCAAAGTCCAGCATGACCTGGATGCAGCCATCACGACCCCCACTGGTGGTCATTGCTTACGCAGGGCAGGAGGAGCACATCACCACACTCCATCCCACGACTATAGTCAATTCATTGTACCTTCACAGAGTGGTGGTACAGTCACCTCTTGCCTCTGTGCCATAAATAGTGTATTGATAGTTTTGCGCTTATAGATCCACAGTAAGTAGATAGTGAAGCACTGCTATTTGTTTTGTGTTAATTTGTATGTTTTGGGTGGTTGAAGTTGGGTTATTTGTTTTATCATGTACCAAACATTTATATACAATATAATTATAAGTAACAGACATATTAAAGTTAGAGTTAGTAAAATCACAACTGAATGAAACATAAGATTAAACACTCCTGTTGCTGTCGGTGACCATCCAAGAAGAGTTTCCCACCAATGGTGTTCTCCATCCTTCTTCACCCTTTCCAAGACATGGTGCATCTCTTCTGTGTCTTGATGAATGGTGGTTAGAGTTTTGTGTCCATTGTTTCGGACACATTCTAGCAGTTGACAAAGGTCATCGTGTTGTAGTAGTTTCTTTACCAATGTAAGATTCATTCCGATGGGGGTAGGCAATAAATCTTCACTCAATTTATAATTAGATTGTAACAATTGATAAGACGTAACAGGAGCTGAATAATTAAAGTCACATCCCACAATGTTAGTAAAGTTGCAAACACAAATATTTGAGCAATTTAATGTTATCTACAACTATAAAATCACAAAATGTTCTCATAGAAACACATCCTTTTCCAGTATATACAAGTACAGTTTCGGGGGCTTCATCGGGATGTATTTCAAAATGACAAACATTTTGTTCAGTGTCAAGACAAATGTCTTGGGCTTTGATGGTGTTACTCTCACAAATAAATCCTTGTTGTTCCCATACAATGCATGCATTAACATCAACAGTTTGCCATTTGTTTCCATTTTGTTGGGCCCACACTCTATGTTCTAATGAATAGAATATAGCTCCATTGTAATTTAATCCTAACACAATGATTGGGTATATGGTGTATACCGAAGCATTGTGAATTGTTAAGACAAAAGCTGTGACCTTGTTGTTCATGGGGTCATAAGTGAAATTAACCAAATACCACCAGGATTGGAATTCTTTATCAAATTTAGTTGCATTATCCCAAATTACCTTCGCATTTCAGCGGGTAAGGTGCCCTCTTCACCTTCTCTTATAATTGCTGCTACCATAGACTGCATCCAGAGTTAAGCCCGGATACAACTAAAAGCTAGAGAAACATTATTTTGGGCTGCACCAAGTGCATCCACAATCAATTGGTGGTCCCTTTCATTAATTCTTTCCCTGCCATTCCTTGAAGTTGGAGAACTTTATTATCAGCTTCATCTTTATCCCAGCTCCATTCATTTTCTAAGTATGTTTCAGTTCCATGCCTGACCATGGTGGAAGGCTTTAAATCTCCCTTACTGGAGGGCATTCCCATACTCCCAGCGTACTCAACAGGAACTTGGGTCTATGGCCACCCTAGGGTTCTTTGGCCACAGGTTAAGAGAAGCGGCATTGTTATGGTTTGGAATAGTAACATGAACACAGCATTTCTGTTTGTCATCCTTAAGGGTGCTTTAAGAAAAAAATAGATAACATTTTGGTGGGGAGAGTCCGAACAGGTTGCCCCGTTAAAAAGAAGGAAAAATCCATCATGCAGTAATTCTGTGGTTTGCACCACTGCTGTTGGTAGCTTCCCAGGCAAGTGGGCCACGAGGTTTAATTAAAGTCATAGGCACAGTACCGATGGATGGTAAATTGACCATCACAGGCTGTCCTGGCTGTATTTTCTCAACTTGTTTAACTGCTTGGACTAAAGACACAAGTCCCTTTTCCCATTCAGAGTATCATTGTTCTGTTTTTTTAAATGCGGTTGAGCTAAACAATAAAGGTCCTTTTGGCCCATGGGAGCCAGTTTGGAACAGGCTACAGTAAGCAGCGTGTTTGGCAAAACCCCATTCAGCTATAATAGTGTTGCGGGGGTGTACTGGTCCCAGTGACTGATATATTTTTAATTTTTCATTTAAAGTTTTCGCCGCCTCTTTATGTTCTAATTTCCACTCCCAGGGTTTGCCTTTCCATAAGAGTGAGTATAATGGATGGGAAATGATAGAAAATCCAGGTACATGCTTCCTCCCATATCCTAAAGTTCCCATTAATTGTTGTAACTCCTTCCTTGATTGGGGCATTTGCAGTTCTTCAATTTTTCCTAAGGTATCTGGAGGAATCATTGTACTGCCTGCTATCCATCAAGTATCTAAATATTTTACTTCTTTACTGGGTCCCTGACATTTTCCGGGTGCAATCTCAATTTCTGCTTTATTTAGTGCTTGCCATACTGCCGCTGCCACTTCCCCCACCTTCTCGGGGAATTTCCTCCAATCAGAATCTCATCTATATATTGGCACAGATTCACTTCTTGGGAGTGAGACTGACTGTAAAAGTTCAGCAAGTGCGGCATGAGCAATGTAGGTGAATGTTTATACCCTTGTGGGAGTCTGTTAAAGGTGTATTGTATTCCCTCCCAAGTGAAAGCAAACTTCTCTTTATCCTCCTCCTTCAAGGGAACCATAAAGAACATATCTTTTACATCTAGCGCCGCCATCCATGGGCGTGCAGCTGCTTGCAAGTAGCTGTTAAGTTTGCGGCGCTTGGTACAGCAGCTGTTCGCGGGGCTGTATCGGCATTCAGGCGCCGATAATCGACTGCTAAACGCCACCTCCCGTCTGGTTTCCGAACTGGCCAGACAGGTGAGTTAGATGGGGAGTGGGTTCTGGGGATAATTTGTCGTTTCTCCAGATCAGCTATGACTTCAGAAATTCCATTCCGTGCCGCAGCAGAAATCGGATATTGCGGTACATCAGCAATTTTTGACTCGAGGAGGGCAGGGGCTGCGCGAAGTGCACGCACTGCGGCCTCCCGCTTTCCACCGGGGTTGGGATCGGTGTTTGAGCTGAAGGACCACACGCTGCCATTCGGCAGGCGCCAGGTTCGGCCGTTTAAAACGTCGAAACCTAAAATATTTTCATGATGATCTTTAATTGCAAAGCGAGTAGTTGACATGCGCTTCTCGCCCGGGAGCCATAAATTGACCTTGGCAGTTTGACACTTAACACTCGCTCCGTTCACACTGGTAATCTTAACCCTTTGCCGTCCGGATCGCACGCCCAGCTTCTCAGCATCTTGTTGTGTTAATACTGAAATTTATGCTCCCATATCTATTAAAAACGTCACCAGTTGTCTCTAAGGACCAACTGGAACTAAAATGTATGGGCAATCATCACTTATCTACTGATAAGCTTCCACTTTCCAGACAGGCAGGCCCAATTGCCTTCCGGACACTACTCGTTTTTTGGCTTCATGTCCTTCAGTTCCTCCTTAAGGGGGAGGAAGGGGTTGTCTCCCTTTCTGGGCACTGGCACCAGAGGAGTTGAAATATGCTCCTTCCTTTCACTGTTATCTCATTTCTGGAATGCTTCAATCACACTCAAGATAATGCCAGTAGGCTGACCTTGAGTCACGGCTCTGGGAATGCCTAGGGCTAACGCATTCCTCCACAATTCATTTCTCTGCTCTCGAGAGTCTGTTTGTGAGTTTTTAACTTTGTTTCCTTGTGATCTAGTTTCTGTTCCCTGTTTCACGTGTCTTATTATGTGATCTCCTCCCTGGGGTTTCAAGGTTTGTTTTTCAGCGGGTGCATCGTCCCAGCCCATTTCACGGCTGTAGTTAACAACGCCGTGCATTAATTCTGCCCATGTAGGGAGTTGCTTGCGGGCATTTTGAGCGTTATCACCTAGTCCCTCATTGTATTCTGTGTCTGTCTTGATCTCATCTCGTTTTACAACTAAATGGGGTTTAAGAATTGCCGGGGCTCCTCTAATCAGCGGTTTTAGCATTGCGAAATCAACTGTAGCAGATAGTGGAACATTATGGGGTCCTTGTTCATGCATGGCTTCTATGCAAGCAGCTTTTGTGATGGCTGTGGAGAGGTCACTTAAATATTTGATGGGGATTAGGGAGGGTTCACCTCACTCCATGGTGTCTATTCCTCCAGCCCAATAAGCTACTCGGCTGTTGATAGAATGGAGTGTATTTGTCAGGTCGGGTCTTAAATTTAAGAAAACTCCTGGACCTCAATAGCCGTTTGCTTCCTCCTCACTCAACATTATTCAGTCGCCGCCACTTAGGCATACTCGCCACAAGTATTCAGTTTCAGTTTCACCTGGTTTCCTGCTATATCTCTCTTGCAAATTTGTTAATTGCAATGGATCCCAGAAGATGGTTCACATAGTGTGTTGTGGATGACCACCCCAAGGTCCCACAGTTCTTTCTGTTTTAACAGTGGGTCTGGTTTCATATTCAGGAAGATTTGTGGAGGACAAAGGATCATCTTCTTCTGGCTCGCTATCATCGGGATCACCCCAGATGTCTCCATCCCAGTCTTCAGGGGATACTATTAGTTTCTTAATCTGTACGATGTCAGGGCGGTGGGCAGCCTGCATAAGCACCATCTCGACCCTTTCTCCCAACTTTTGTCTTTTGTCCTTTTCTTCCTGTAACTGTTTCTGCAGCTGTTCAATTTTTAAAGACAGTAACAACTCAGTTGCCTTCCTATCTCTATTCTTCCTTTCTTGATATGCAGCTTCTAAACAGGTACCTAGCATCTTGCAGATAACTCCTTTTCCCTTTCCATCCTTTGTGTGGCCCCTAGCTACTTTTAGGTGCTCTTCAATGGCTTCCCAATTATGCCAGTTGTCACGAGCCCTTTCTTTTGAGAATTTGGGACTCAGATTCACTCCATGCCTCTGCAAATAATCGGTAATACTACTTGCCATCCTGCCAACTACGCCGGTTTGTTGCGCATGGAGTGAAATTGCACTTTACTCGTAAGAGAGAAGCAACAATACACTTTATTGATAGAAAACAGTGAGTTAAAGTGTGAGTTAACAAAGTTGAATGGTAAATGCGACAGTGGTTTGACAAGATTTGATGGCAAGGCACACTTGATTATTTACTGCATAGAGGACAGGGTCAGAAAAAACTGTCAGGGAGACCCTCCCAATGAGTCATGAGGTTCAGAAAGGACCCCCTTGCTTTCTAAACTCCTTCTCAGAGAGGAATCTAGGTGCGGCTGGATCCAAGTCCTAGTCCCAGACTTGGTCAACGGTTTATGTCTAAAGGGTTATATATGCGCAATCAATCCTTCATATCACTTAGCTAAGATTTCAAAGTTTAGCATGCTATTAGTCACTTACCGAGGATCTGTTGTGGCAAGGAATCTCTCAACCTCAAGGAGTAACCTTGAGAGGCGTCCCTACTCAGGGGGAGATCCTGGCATGCAGCCCGCTGCCATGCAGGAGAGCTCAACGGGCCCTGGGCTGTCCACTATTGATAGAGTAAGATGATTGACTGACTTAGTCATATTGGCGTATCAGGAAGTCGTTTGACTCACTGCCCCAGGCAGCCGTTGGCTACTACGTTGCCATCCATTCCCAAAGTCCAGCATGACCTGGATGCAGCCACGACCCCCACTGGTGGTCATTGCTTACGCAGGGCAGGGGGAGCACACCACCACAATTTCATAAATGGTAGAAGTGAAAGAATTTAGCTACTTACTCCATTTTTGCTTTGATCTGGAAACTGTAGCAGTTCTTCCTCTTCCATCATTTATCTGCTTTCTTTCTGAAGAAGCTACATGGCTTTCTTGACTTCTTCACCCTGAATGCAGTTTTAGCCCTAAATGTCCTCAATTCCACAGTGTGTGATTTCAGACTTTTCTTAATTTATGAGGAAATGTAAAATCAAGTGTTTTAATTATAAACACAGGGAGAAAAGGTAAATAAGTGTGTTTGATGGACTTGTTAAGATAACAATTGGTTCAAAATCTGTTTTATATCAGCCTTGGAGATTGCTTCCTGAGTTAAAGACAAATGGAATGATGTCTGTCTGTGGATAAGCTTTTTCAAGCTATAGTTTGTAGTAGTTGGAATTTCTCTGAGACATTTTGAAGGG
Organism: Aptenodytes patagonicus; assembly: GCF_965638725.1. Lineage (NCBI taxonomy): Eukaryota > Metazoa > Chordata > Aves > Sphenisciformes > Spheniscidae > Aptenodytes > Aptenodytes patagonicus. The sequence continues at coordinate 49,335,185 of NC_134982.1, read as the reverse complement.
ACTCGAGAAAAGTGAGAAAGGGAATGAAGCTTATTTTCATTGGGCATAACACTTGCTATAGAGATGTTCTCATCTGTGTAGGAAAATCCTTGATATTGAAAAATTAAATTTGCCATTTAATGACTTAATAGTTCTAAAAAATATTAGACATAGCCAAACCACAAATCTTACGGATGTTTTCTGAGAAAGGGTAACATCCTCTTGTCTTATCCTTTCACCCTGTTTTCCAGAATTGAGCTTATACCCAGCATCCTGTTTGTAGTCCTTGTATTGGGTTTACATGGCAAAGTTTTGGTAGTGGGGGGGCTTCTGTGAGAAGCTGCCCCCATGTCTGATAGAGCCAGTTCCAGCCAGCTTCAAGATGGACCTGCCGCTTGCCAAAGCTGAGCCCATCAGTAACAGTGGTAGCTCCTCTGTGATAACATATTTAAGAAGGGGAAAAAAAAAAAACCTGCTGGGTAACAGTAGCCGGAGGAGAGTAGTGAGAATATGTGGGAGAAACAACTCTGCAGACACCAAGGTCAGTGAAGAAAGAGAGGGAGGAGGTGCTCCAGGCACTGGAGCAGACATTCCCCTGCAGCCCATGGTGAAGACCATGGTGGGGCAGTTTGACCCCCTGTGGGGGTGTACAGTGGATCAGATATCCACTCTGCAGCCCATGGAGGACCCCATGCCAGAATAGGTGGACATGTCCTAAAGGAGGCTGTGACCCCATGGAAAGCCCACACTAGAGCAGGCTCCTGGCAGAACCTGTGGCCCTGGGGAGCGGAGTCCATGCTGGAGCAGGTTTTCTGGCAGGACCTGTGGCCCTGTGGGGGACCCATGCTGGAGCAGTACATTTCTGAAGGACTGCACCCTGTGGAAAGGACCCACACTGGAGCAGTTGATGAAGAACTGCAGCACATGGGAAGGACTCATGTTGGAGAAGTTCTTGAAGGACTGTCTCTCATGGGTGGGACCAACATGGGCTGGAGTAGGGGAAGAGCATGAGGAGGAAGGAGCAACAGCGACAACGTGTTATGAGCTGACAGCAACCCCCATTCACTGTCCCCCTGCACCGCTTGGGGAGAGGAGGTAGAAAAGCAGGGAGTGAAGTTGACCTGGGAATAAGGGAAGAGTGGGGGTAAGGTGTTTTAAGATTTGTTCTTATTTCTCATTATCCTACTCTGATTTGATTGGCAATAAATTAAATTAATTTCCCCAAGCCAAGTCTATTTTTCCCATGACAGTAATTGCTGAGTGATCTCCCTGTCTTTATCTTGACCCGTGAGCCTTTCATCATATGTTCTCTCCCCTGTCCAGTTGAGGAGGAGGAGTGATAGAGCATCTTGATGGCCAGCCAAGGTCAACTCACCACAGTCCTCAACAGATCTTTGACACTGGATGGCTTTTCCTGGAGCTTACAGAGAGGATGGTATACTTTGATGTGCATTTCTTCCTTATTCTTGTTTATCTGTATCATTAAAATGACCTCACTTCTATTTCATTTCTAACTACCTTAGTGTCTTGTGAGGTAGTTCTGAAAAATGCATACACATTTTTGTCATTGTTTGTTCTATGGAAATCAGACATCAATGATTTTTGACATACTGTCTAATTTTTTTAAAGCTGCTGTGTTTTCTACACCTGACAAGTTAGATAATCCAAACACAGTGGCTCACAGTGTAAAAAATTTAAGAGATACTTTACTCTATTATTTAGAGCACTTATCTTTAGTTTTTTTCCACTTGTGTCCTAAAGGAAAGGACAGACTGTTGGACTGGACTGCAGAAATTACTGTGCCACATCCCTTTCCAATTTATACTTGTGTTGAACTTAAGTAAACTAAAAACTTGGCATGGGCTTTACCCATCTCTGTGAGAATGGTGATTCTTCTTCAAGCTATCATTTGTTGCTTTCAGCCAGCCAGTCAAAAGAAATTATTATTCTGCTGTATTTAGTGTTGGTGTGGCGTCAGCTTGAGTATTGTGTGCAGTTCTGGACCCCACAGTTTAAGAAGGATGTGAAGGTCCTTGAATGTGTCCAGAGGAAGGCATCAAAGCTGGTGGAAGGGCTGGAATGAATGTCCTATGAGAAGCAGCTGATGACTCTGGGTTTGTCTAGCTTGGAGAGAAGGAGGCTAAGAGGCGACCTCATTGTTCTCCACAGCTTCCTGCAAAGGGGATGTGGAGAGGGAGGTGCTGAGCTCTTCTCCCTGGGATCCAGTGATAGGACGTGTAGGAATGGCTCAAAGCTGTGCCAAGGGAGGTTTAGACTGGACATTAGGAAGCATTTCTTTACCAAGAGGATCGTAAAACACTGGAACAGGCTTCCTAGAGAGGTGGTTGATGCCCCATGCCTGTCAGTGCCTTAAAGAGAGGCATTTGGACAATGCCCTTAATAATTTGCTTTAACTTTTGATCAGCCCTGAAGTGGTCAGGTAGTTAGATTAGATGATCGTTGTAGGTCCCTTCCAACTGAACTATTCTATTCTATTCTATTCTATTCTATTCTATTCTATTCTATTCTATTCTATTCTATTCTATCGTATTCTAAAAGCCATGTGAATACAGTCATGGGTCATCCAAAGAAAAATCTTGTGAGAAGTCTGAGTCTGCAGATGAGACAAAAAGTAATTTTTCTGACTAACATCTGATAATGAAGAGTGTTTACCTTCATATAAAAACAAGGACAGGTGACAAGGATCCTTTTTATGAATGCATTCTCCCAGTCCAGCATGAATTCAGACATTGAGACGTTCAGACAGTTCCTTTTGTTTGTTTTAATATAGTGGAAGCTGAATCTATTTAATACATGGTCAGCTGTGTATTCCTGAACCCAAAATTGTTTTGTTCCTCCCTAATGGCTTTTTTAAAACATCTTGCAGTGTTCTCAGATGCAATGTTGTTTCTGTAATTAGGTTATCAACAAAGTGTCTATTGTCCCAAATATTGTTCTTCATCATTACTTAAATCTGTAATGAATTAACTTTGTGTCTAGTTTATTGTTCTCATGTGCTGTGCAGAGTATTGGTTTATTTCATCAGTAAATATAGCTGCCTATGGAACAATGGATTTTTCAGCCCATTATGGTTATTTCAACTTTTTGTCCCTATTTCTGACTGTTTCACCTTTAGGCACTTTATTATACCCCTTACATCAACTTTTGCTAAAGATACGTTTTGTTAATTTCTCATTAAGGAGAAACCACATGATTTTACTTCTAAGACTGAATATTAGGGCTCTAATCTCCTGTTTACTCTATGAACCTGAGAGATTTTTTTCCTATGGGAGCCTGTGACAGAGAGTGATTAAAGTGATTTCAAACATAACTTCTTCAAACAAAGTATTACTTATTCACCCCAAGGATTCATAACAGATGAAACAAATAAGCAAGCAAAGAAAAAAATGCCTGTGTGCACATTTCCTCTTGCATAATCTTTAGGGGCTTTGCAAGTTTTGACAAATCCAGTTCAGCCTAGTTGTCTCAAGTTTGTCTCTCAACTGAAGATATACCAAATAGAATCCATTCAATGTAATATTTTTCTTGGTCTTCCTTTAAGATTTCAGTATTTTTATTTACCTCTGGTTTTAACTGGAAAGAATAAATCTTGCTCCTTAATTAGTTTCCAAACATTAGGATGGAGATAATACTCTGAATTGTAGCTTTGTCATAATTTTGTCATTGATCCTTGATATTCTTGAAGTGCTTTGTTGATCTGCTTGCTTGTTACTTGTTAATCATTTCTTTAATGTCCCACAAATGGGAGGACATTAGCAGACACAGTGAACTGCAACAGATACTTGCATTGTAATACATTAGATTCTCTAATATATATATAGTATTTATATCTATATAAAACTAGCTAATTCAAATACCAAGCATTCACATACAGATGGAAAAAGCAAAACTGTTTAAATAAGCACTATCAGAAATTTCAACCACAAGTTAAGATGGAGTGTTTTATTTTTCTGTCTTTTTTTTTCCACACAAAAGAAAAATCAGACTTTTGTCAGCTAAAGCTATTCATGAATGTATACAGAATTTATCATGTTCTTTGTCCAAAAAAACCACCCCACCAAATCTGTCTGTGCTTAGGAGAAAAAGTCAAAATGTCAAATTTGCTTTGACATTATCAGTTCTAAAAGTGTTAGAAATGTATTTAGGTTGTGCTTTTCTTGTTCTTTTTTTTTTCCCTTTTTTTTTTGTTATATTTTAAGTTCAGAAAAATAACTAGAGTAAGCATAAAGCTTTTACAGTGACCAAAGTATTTTAATACAGATATTTTTTTCCAGTTCTTGGTTCTCCTGGGAGAACTATTCCTCCAATGCATTAATTTGCTCAACAGTTTATTATAGCTACCGAGCTCTGCCAAGTTGTTCATATCAATTCTCAGATGAGAAAAGTACAATATTTTACATTACTTTTCATTAACTGCTATCATATTTTCAGGAAATTGATTCCCATCTGCTTAGCCACAGAAAAATTTAGAATGAGAAGAGAATAAATCTGCCCTCCAAATCTTCTGACTTTCTCCCAGTCTACTGTTACCTTTAAAAAGTTCCAGTTGTATTTTTCACAGTTGGTGATTATTTCTTTTTTGAAGTAATAAGCCAATACTGGAAAAAAATACAAAACAGCAAAATTCTGAACTCAGTCTTTGGCAATTTCATAAGAAACTACTCTAAGGGAAAAAGGGATCTTTTGCAAAAAATCTGACATATAATATGCTTTGGAAAATGAAAAATATTATACACCACTCTGCCATAAATTGTTCAAATTTAGAAACAGCTTAGTTTTACAGTTTAGTATTTTAGTTTAGATTTAGGTTTTATTAGTTTAGTAATACAATGATGGTAATTCCAAATATAGCTAGGTCAATGAGCAGGAGTTAAAGCCCAGTTCTGGAGACTAGAATAGGGGAATGTGTACTATGTACTTTCTCTTTAACTATTCTGAATAGCATGCCTGAGATTTCATACCTTTCACTACATGTAGGGGTAAAATTTTTTCTATAGTCAATAAATAATGCAAGGCAAATTTTAATGAGAAATAACATATCTTCTCTACCAACCCTATAGCAGTTAAAGCCTGTTAAGAAGAATGCCTCGGAATTAAACCTGAGCTATTCTCCTGTGAGCTCAAATTTTTTGTTCTTACGGTGAATAAAATTTTAATGCAATACTTCATGCGTTACAGAATCAGAATGGAGGCAGAATGGATGACCCTGAGGTCTTACCTGACCCTTTCCTTATTTCAGATATACTTGCTATGTCTGTGACATTCATGTTTTAACTTATTTCCTGAACTTTATTGTACTGATGCTTTGTCTGTTTTCTTTGTTAGTTTGTCACTGTTCATTTTAAAATTCTTATTTTCAGTCTTTCTATTCTTAAATGTCTTTTGTACTTAAGTTTTTAAAAATACTGATTTATGAATAGAAAAAAATGAAATTTGTGTTTTAATTCAGTTGCAACACAATTACGGCTGGAACTATTTCCCTTTCTTTGATTTTAAATAGTTGTATGTCTGTTAAAAGTGCACCTGAAGAATAGCAATTTTTTAGTCACTGTACTATGAACATTTTTTATTTGGCTGTTTCTTGAGATTCCTGAGTATGTCAAGCATGATGTTGCCCATACAGTAAGAGGTCTTTTTTTTTTTTTAATTAGCAGTCTCCTGAGAACTGTGGCTACAATATAAAAAGAGGAAAATGTTGGCACTTTCTGGATTAAAGCCAGCTTTGTGTTTGCTCAAGTTTGGTGTCTTGTCTCCAACTTTTTAAAGGTGAATCTAATCTAAATTACTTTTTATGATTTCTGAATGAATCCATTAAAGGTGGGCAAGGTTTTAGAACACAGTGAGACTTAAATTGAAGTAAGCTCTCCTTTAGTATAGCAGTTGCCCAGGGTATTGTTAGCTGAGGCAAGTCCAAGCCTTAGAAAAGGATAATTAGAAAAAATCTTACATCAGCATGATCTCAAATCAGAGTATTTTTCATTTCAAAACTTACCAGGAAATGATGTGCCAAAAGGCTACATAAAGGTTTAGAATTGTGTGGTCCCACTTCATAGATCCTATACCCATCTTATTACGTGAGAATTTCGCTTTCATGAAGGAATGGTGAATCAAGACTGGTTTAAGACCTAGTTTCCACTGATCGTCCCTGTTAGTGGGGAAGGAATAGGAAACAATGAGAGAAAACAGACATTTTTATGGTTTTAATTTCCAGTTAACTGAAATGCACACTGCTTCACTGATGCAAAAGGTGTAAATACAGTTAAGTGAACTTCAGCTTTCAGAAGCTAAAGCTGCCTAGGTTTCCTCACTAGTCAATGAAGGAAGAATGCTATTCTGGACAGTGATTCTCAATGGTTAAATTAGATTCTGCTTTTAAAATGTTTTTATCATTCCACTGATTGTAAAGTAAAAGTAAGAACATTGGCCTCTGTAGCTGAAGATCGCTTTTATACATACGCTTTGTGATGATTCTTTTTTGGATGTTGCATCATGTCTGTTTGGGGCGATCTGTGATTTTTTTCCCAATGTGCAAGGTAACTTTTCAACATATGAATTTAAATGTAAACCCCTAAAGTCTGCTTCTATTTCACGCCTTATTTCTTTCATGACTGAAGCTAAGAAAGGGCAAATGTATTACTGAACGAATAATCAAACTATTTATAAGCTCTTGGAAGATAACAGAGATGAGTAGTAACAAGCTAGCATGGATATGTCATGAACAAAATCTATCAAACCAGTTTAATTTCCTTCCAAGGCAGCATCTTTGGAGATAAATATGGAAAGTAGCCATATAGAAAGAAGAAAAGCAGTAGATGTTTAATATTCTTTTGAGATGACATTCTTATAAGCAAGCTGTAGAAACTGGGTCTAGATGAAAGAACTGTTAAGGTGAGTGCAACTTGATGGCTCAAAAATCCAGAAATACTCATGGTTTTCTATTAATGAAATAAAACAGGAAATAGAGGCATGTCTAACAGATTTGCAAAAGTTACTAATGTGGAAGAGGGTGCAAGACCATTGGAGGACAACGTTAGAGTTTAAAATGGCTTTGACAGATTGGAGAAGTGGTCAGAAGGAAAGGACCACACTTCAGTAAGGACAGGTACTATGTTAGGATGTATAAATACAGGGAGAGGAGCTATAGTGTAGGTGGTAAGTCTGCAGAACAAGTTCTGAAGAGTATAATAAAGGACTGCAAGTTGAATAAAATAAGTCAGCAACAAACAAGAGACAACCTTTTATTCTGCAAGGACTGGGAGTTTCTATAAGATCAAGGGGAGACTGGACAAGCTCACAGAAAAGAAAATAACATAGGATGACTAAACAGAAAGTGTGTCCAGCTCTACTTCTTTCCCTCTCTCCCTCAGTCCCTCCTCTCCTCCATCCCACTGTGTTCTCTCTCATAATCTGTGGAAAATGTTCAGGCTAGCTCTGTTTTGAATACCCTAACTTTCATCTATATCCGTATGCAGCTATAGTTAGATGTAAAGTTAGTCAACAGGATACGTAGCCTTCTGCAGCTCTGGGAAGAATGTCCCAGAAATGCTTGTCTGAATGGTGTTTGTCTCTGAGCTTGGAAGCATATTATGAACATGGTCATACTGATGTCTTGCGGCCTGATAGCCAGTCAGTGCCACTGGCTTTAGCAAGCTTCTGCAGATTGGTTGCTGTGCTAATTTATGAAGTCTTTATTGAGCTGACAAAACAACTGTTCAATATCATCAGTACCAAGGAACACACTCTTCTTCAGGCTTTTCTTTTCTATAAGATTCAAATGCTTTTAAAGAAACATTTCTATGAAAGAAAGAAGCTTTTCCACATCTGCTCATTCCAATTTTTAAATCTCTGCTAAAGTAACTGTTCAGACACACCAATGGTGCTACATTGCCACAGACAATTATTCACTGGGAAACAGAGTGAAACCTGCCCCTTTCATACAGCTGCTGAATGGATTGAGTATTTTTGCATACTCTTATGCAGACTAAATTCATATAATATTCATATAGTTCACACAAATACAAGTTTGAAACTCTTAAAAAAAAGTTCATTTGTCTTTTGTGTGAGGTTGTGTACAGCCTGGTTCCCATTTGCTGTCAAGTCCCTTCTCTACATTTCTGTCTGTGTACATTACAGAGCAGATGCAGCATTGTGCACGTCTCTCTGTGAGAAACAGTTTGTGAGGAAGAGAGGAAAAGGACTATTTGTCATTAACAATTAATAAAACACAGGTTTTATGTTGCTTAAAAACCAGTAACTTTTGAGGTTCAGTTTCCTGTGAATAATTTATTCACTAAAAGCTTATGTAGAATGCCATCTTGTTGATTACAAGCTTTCTAGTTTGGCCTTTCAGATCAGCCCGCAGCTCCTGTCAGGTTTTCAAATAAAGTACCTAGATACAGAAATCTCTCAAAAACTATCCAGTATATATACCAAATAGGTATGCACTGAGCTATCACCGTATGAGAATAAAACCAGAATGCATCAATAATTAATTATTTTTAAGGTGTATCTGTTTCTCTAGTTCATCATGCCTTGTTCATCACAGGGATGAGTGAGAGAGCTCTCAAACATACCAAGAAAACAAGCACATCTGTTTTGATCAAATGTAGGAAAAATATTGAGGGGCGGAAGAGAGCAAGGAAAAAAATAAAATAATTTGACATACTTTTTATGCTTTTTCAAGTTTATTTGCCTTGTTAGTAGTTTTGAAAAAAACTAAATTTAAAAGATTGTTATTTCAATAACAAGCAAGAGTCAATATCTTCTTGTATGCCAAAAAATGGAATCTTTATGAAATACATTAAAGCCTTATGCCCACATTTTATACTCATTCTACCTTTGCCTTCTGACACAGTTATAACAGTGTTAAAACAAATATTTACTTGGTGAGAGGGAATGAGTGTTATTCCCAAAAACAGAGATCTACTGACTTCAATGGATCAAATTCAACTGAAACTCTAGGTTCTAGATCTTTGTATATAAAGTGTCTTCCAATTTGTCATGTTAAATATCTCATTTTCTATACTAAGTACAGATTGGGTGCTAATTTGCTAATTAGAGAGTTATTCTGACAGACAGAGCATGCACTTTCTAGTTCTGTATTTGTATTTATGTTTATTTTCTGGTAACATTTCTGTAAATGCCTGTTAAAATATTTTTTTCTATAAATGGAAGGTATGGATCTAAAATGTAAGAAGCATACAGAAGAATTTGAAGGGATTTATTAGTCATTGATTCACTGAATCAAAGTGGTGAAGCACAGTTCCAATGTGACTTGCAGAAAAAAAATACTGTAACTATGATATTTATTTGGATATTAGATTCCTGGAGGAAAAACATATTTCAGTATTATATGTTAATACTTTTAACTGTTTGTGAGTACCCTTTTGCATCCACCAAAATTATGAACAGCCTTAATGCTAAAACATCCATGCACGTACCTGCATGTATTTTTTGTTATCAAATATATCTATTCTAGACATTTAGCTATGTGACTGGCTTCTACCTTTTGCAATAATCTTTTAAGTCATCAGTATTACAGCTGGCATGTATTTACGTAACATATGAAATACTCTTTTCCTGCATGGGTGTTCAGCTGATACATTTTTAAAATTATTTTCTTATGTGTGCAAAAGTTAACAGGAGTTAATCTTAAGGAGAAAGTGTGGAAACGTATACATATCAGTTTTCACAGGACATGCTCAGTCTGTTGCCTTCAGTTTGTAGCATTTCGGAATAGACTTTTCCCATTTAGTAGCTGAATTAGAAAGTGTGAAAATCTGCTGGGAAGTCAAGATTTTGGGTTGCAGAGGGGCAGGTCTAAAGGAAGTGTTGTAGAAATGACCTCAGCTTCTGACATGCAGTGGCGTCCCAGGCATTGCATTAGCCGTTAGGGGCTGATAGGATCTTGTAGGACCAGGTGTTTCTCTGATTCAGACATTTTTTTTTTATTTTATGCTGTCAGCCTTTGTGGCCTTGAAAGGATGCAAACAAATATTAAGCTTTCCCCATCGTGATCCAGGCAGAGCATTTGACTGGTTATTTTTCTGTCCCTATCCTGTCCATATTTAGAATTAAGTTGCCACCTTTTTTGACATGACCTGAAAATTTTAGCCAAGACACTGTGAAACACATCACTGAATTAAAATGTGATGAACAACTGACAGCATAAGTAGTTATAAGACTATTTAAAAGAGAAAAAAAAAATACTTTTCTACTCAGCACAACAAAATCAGCATTTAAAAGATTGGTTGGCTTATTTTTCAAGATTTGCACAACTGATATATATATATGTAATACATATACATATAATATTATTTCCTAAAAACTATTTGTAGATACATCTCATAAACCATACAATTTTTGTTTGTTATATATCATCATGTCCAGAGAAGGGCAACGAGGCTGGTGAGGGGTCTGGAGAACAAGTCTTCTGAGGAGCGGCTGAGGGAGCTGGGACTGTTTAGCCTGGAGAAAAGGAGGCTGAGGGGAGACCTCATTGCTCTCTACAACTGCCTGAAAGGAGGTTGTAGCGAGGTGGGTGTCAGTCTCTTCTCCCAAGTAACTAGCGATAGGACGAGACGAAATGGCCTCAAGTTGCGCCAAGGGAGGTTTAGATTGGAAGTGAGGAAAAATGTCTTTACTGAAAGAGTGGTTAAACATTGGAACAGGCTGCCCAGGGAAGTGGTTGAGTCCCCATCCCTGGAGGCATTTAAAAGACGAGTAGATGAGGCACTTAGGGACATGCTTTAATGGGTGGTGGTGTTGGGTCGATGGTTGGACTCAATGATCTTAGAGGTCTTTTCCAACCTCAATGATTCTATGATTCTATGATTCTATACATATTTTATATATCATATATACTCTATGATATATTTATGGAGATTGTAGAAGTAAAAAAATTTAGTAATTTATATTTATATTACTTAGCAACCAACATCTATTTTTCTTAATAAATAAATAAATGAAAGAATCAAAGCCTTACCAGGAAAAGCTAGCAAACGGTACTAAGCTATCAGTGCACTTCTCTTACTTTGTACTGCTTTAGAAAGTTTTGTGACATGGATTATTTTAACTGATTAATGTAACCTCTCTGAGGATGCTGTTTTTCTTGTTTTAAGCTGAATAAAAAAATATCTGCATCTGGTTTGGGTTGAAAAGGTTTATAGGTTATTTCAGGTCCTGCAGATTGTTGTAAAACTTAATTTACCTTTATTTGTTTATTTGTTTAAGACAACTTTTATAAATTACTAGAATTTGTTGTATGAAACATCTGCCATGTACTATAGCATAATGCACTTGACACCCTCCACCTTTCCAAAAGTTGAACTGATTTTAGTAAAATATCATCTCAATATAACAATATATTTTCTACATTACTGTGCTGGTTTTGGCTGGGGTAGAGTTAAATTTCTTCATTGTAGCTAGTATCAGGCTCTGTTTTGGATTTGTGCTGAAAACAGTGTTGATAATACAGGGATGTTTTCGTTACTGCTGAGCAGTGCTGACACAGAGTCAAGGCCTTTTCTGCTTCTCATACCACCCCACCAGCGAATAGGCTGGGGGTGCACAAAAATTTGGGAGGGGACACAGCTGGGACAGCTGCTGACCCCAACTGGCCAAAGGGATATTCCATACCATATGACGTCATGCTCAGCATGTAAATCTGGGGGGGAAAGAAGGAAGGGGGGGACATTCAGAGTTATGGCGTTTGTCTTCCCAAGTAACCGTTACGCATGATGGAGCCCTGCTTTCCTGGAGATGGTTGAACGCCTGCCCGCCGATGGGAAGTAGTGAATGAATTCCTTGTTTTGCTTTGTTTGCGTGCGCGGCTTTTGCTTTACCTCTTAAACTGTCTTTATCTCAACTCACGAGTTTTCTCACTTTTACTCTTCCGATTGTCTCCCCCATCCCACCATGGAGGAGTGAGGGAGCAGCTGTGTGGTGCTCAGTTGCCAGCTGGGGTTAGACCATGACAATTACAAACCAGTAATGACAAATATTCAGCTAGATTAGTGTTTCCCATAATAAGTTTTTGAGTGGCTGATTTGCCTTTACCAGCTCTATTCTCTTTTGGGGGGAGCGACAAGGAAGTGCTAACAGAACTGCACACATATTCAAAATTCATTTTTTCTATTAATTAACACAAAGGCATAGGGTTGCTTTCTATCTTGCTTTACATAGCTTTTCTAACAATTTCATATAGGTATTTCACTTGTTTGACCATCACAGAACATTTGGCCAACACTTTCATAGACCTATCTATTATAACTCCATCAACTTCTTTTTGTGAGCATGAGAATATCCATCAATATGTGCATGAAGTTCAGGATTTATTCCGACTTCACCACTTGACATTTATCTAAGTTGAATTTCTTCTGCCATTTTCTCTCCCAGTCATTAAGTCTCATACAGTTCTCTGCATTTCGTCATGATTAACTTTCATCTTTATTACTCTGAGTACCTTAATAAAATCAGCAATCTCTACTCTGTCACTGTTTAGTGTATTTTCCCGATCATTTGTGGAAATGTTGAGCCTGGGCTTCAGAGCAGCTCTCAAATAACTTTGTTCTATTTGAAAACTGGCCTGACCTTTGTTTCCTGGTTTATTTAGTCAGTTAGTTACCTCTTAGCCTCTGACAATGTAGTTTCTATTTCAGATGAAAATATCAGTTTGGTATTTCTTTTCCACATGCTTGCACATTTATTCCCTGTATTCCAGGAGCATTCTTGAGGCCTGTTTCTTTTTCCAAGAGCTGTGTTAATTCTTCTGTAGTATATACCATGTTTGCCTCTCAGTTCATTAATTCTGTGATTTGAAGTAATTTCTTCTGCTTTGGCCACAACAGTTAAATGTTTAATATCTGCAGTTCTTCAGTTCTCCTCAAAAGCTTTTTAGAAACTAGTATAATAATCACCAACTTCTTTTCTACTGAAGCTGAGACAATTTTGAACAAGAAGTTGCCCACAGCAGAGGCACGTTGGCCATTCTTTGTTCTGGGATTTTTGGAAGAAATCCACCTGGTCATTGTGGGTTATCTCTGTTCACCTTCTTTTTTTTTTGTCTACTTATCTCAACTTCTACTTAAACTTCAGTCTGAAACCAATCATCTAATGTGTCCTCCTTAAATAAGAATTTTACTTCCTAAACACCTTGAAAGGAAAAACAGATTCTAGTGATCCTTTTTTTGTACTGCCATGTCTTTGTATTTGATCAGTCTTTTCAAATCTTAGTTATCCATCAGCCTCCTAGGCCAATATCAGCATTCCAGCTGATAATATATTTTAAACAGGATTATTAACTTTAATGACTTTTGCAATTCAGCAAGCCAAAAAAAAGTTTACTTTTTTTGCAGTTAGCCTACCAAAGTTAATGATCTTACCACTTTCCTCATTTGACCACAACTTAAGGTGTTGTCAAGATTCCTTTTAATAACCTCTCTTTTCTTGATTCTAGCTGTGGTTTGTTGTTTTTTTTTTTTACCTTTTCTGTTAAGAGTTTGCTTAGAACCTCAAGGGTTTCTTTGTCACCTGCAAAGGTTTAATCCTTTTCATTGACCTCCCTCCTCTTGTTCTTTAATGAAGTTTACATTCCATTTTTATATTGTATTGCTTGTTGAGATTGCTTGTCACTTTTAAGTCATACTAAGAAGGTTCCAGTGGATAGTTAAAAATGAGACATCTAGTCCAAGATAAATGACATCAGTTTATAAACTGTACTGAAAGAGAACTGTGAGGTTCATCCTGCCCTAAGAAAAGGAACCTTGATGTGACCTGGATGTTTTAAGTGAAACAAGTGCCATCTTTCTGCTTCTTCTGTACATAGGAATACACTTTACCTTTGATATTATCATCTAGTGCCTGGACTAAAGGCACTGTCTTTAGCTACTTAGCATAGTACAGACCTAGAAACAAGAAACTAGGAGAGGTCTATCTGAAACTCAATTTTGATTAGAAAAATAAAAGAAAAGTTCATTTAATGTTTTTCAATACAGCGGTAAAAGGCCAAACTAACCAATTTAGGAACTTTGGAAGTGTCAGCACAATTTGAATTGACAAATGAGTCGGAACATTTAGCACTCTGTGTGGAATTGTGTTGTCATGAGTTGCAGAGCTGAGTGACTGAAATAAGTTATTCTAGTATAATAGAAACCAATGGTTTCTTGGGATGCTTCACAACATAAAGGGTAAAAAGTAATTTAGTGGAAAAAATGTGGATCAGCATACTAAACCATTATGATAGGTGAACTGATGATGAACATAACCACTCTAGAGACAGTGAGATTTATACTTATCTCTATAAATCAATTTAATTCAGTTTTATGCATCCTCCACTACTAGTTTTTGGTTTGTTTTTCTTTTTTTTTTTTTTTCCCCAGTGTGGTAACAAAATTTTTGAAAAGAAAATTGAGATCAAGACAGACTTATCGGTAGTTGAAAAGAGATGAAGAAACTAGAATAAGAGGCAAATAGATATATATTTAAAAATATATAAATTATATAAAATAATTATATAAAAATTACATAAATACCAGAACTTGTGATTCAAGGAGCAAAAGTACATAAGTGGACCTATCTCTTGGAGTTAAAAGCATGCTTGGATATCTTTTGCTGTGTACCATAATGCCTTGACATGATGTAGCTGCAAAACTTTAGGCCTCACATGTTTGTTTCTTTACATGTTATTTTAAATAATCTCTGGGGGAAAAAAATAAAAATTGTAATGTTGTTTTATTAATGCAGGAAGGGGTGGCAAAATTCCCATTAAAATACTTTAAGTAGCAATTAACCACAAACAGCATTCTCAAAATCATGGTTCCTCTACTACTGTCCTCAGCAGATTAACAAAGTTTGTGGAAAAGAAGCCATTCTTGACAACTGTGTTAAAGCAGATCCAGTGCTGAAATGCTTCCTGAAAACAATCTGTTAGGTGTGTTTTTAAAGCATGTCTTCTCCTCCTATATTATGTGGAAATAACAAACTGACCACTACCTGCTGTTGTTTTTGATTCTTATTGCTAAATACAGCCTTTGGTGTAGGTTAAATATTGTTTGTTTGTGATGCATGTTATTATGGTCTATGGCAGTATAGAATACCACAAATTTCTTGTATTTTCTTTGTTATGGCAAGACTCAGGATCATATACTCCTGCAAGCTGGGTTCTATAACATAATACTGGAACTAATAATAAAAGTTGGATACAGGACTGCAACATGTCTCATATGCAGGATTTTAAGTTCAGCAATACATTAAATAATACATGTGTTTTTCCTAACAAGGAATGATCTAAGAGAATAACTTAAGTGATTATTTTTGCAGCATCCAGTAAACTAAAACACTTAAGCCTATTTATAGTGAACCGTTTATAAGTGTAATTTGTATGAACACCATTACAAACTTGTGTAGCCTAGATCTGTAAAGATCTAAAACTTGTTTTTATTGCAGTGTGCTTTGTGCTTCAAACAGAACTGTATATATGTTACATAAAACTTATTCCAAAGTGACCAGCAACTTCACAGAGAGATTTCCAGATCCCTTCCCTCTTCCTCTTTTGCTAGCCATCTTTCCAAAGTATTAATTATCAAAATTAATCTACCTATTGTTACACTAAACTTCCAGTCCTGGCTTCTCATTAATCACCTAACAGTGCCATTTTAAGCTCATGATAAGGTGTCACATGACTTTAGTGATATTTTCTGGAAGAATATTTTATTATATATTTATATGTATCTCAACATTAATTTGAACTAAAAAATTCTTCAAAAATAATTTGATGGGTATCTTGTTTAGTAATTTGTAAGAATGAAATGTGATAGAAACCAATTATTCTGTATCTGTATTTCTTGGTTTTGTTTTGTTTGATGCATGCAATTTTACTAAAAATAACACAGTGTTAATTTGTCTTAAGAACAGAAAAAAGGGTTTTAGGGACTGTGTAAAAGTAAGGCAAGCATGCTGTATAGTGCACAGTAGGGGTTTTTTGTTTGTTTTACCCTGGGGTAGGAATGAGGGATGTTACTTGCTACTCTAAGTTTAAAGAATAATATTTCTCTGACTTTAAAATTAATTTACTATGAGTCTGTATACTGCATACAGTGATATTTAAGTGAGACAAAAGGGCAATACTAGAAAACAAACTTATTTGCTGCATTGGTATTAAAAATTGAAATAATGTAAGATCTACTAAAACCCTGGAAACTTTCAAACCCCTTCGAAGAGCTTTACAAATAGTTACAAAGAGTTTGTCCTACAAAATGTTCAGTTAGGCTTGTTTGATAACTGCTTAGGTTTCCTTTCTGTGTGATATTTTAAATATTTACTTCTTAATTAAGTATAAGGACCTTTGCTGTCTTCCTTGCAATTTACATGTTGCTTTTTTCTTTTGCTAAGGGGCAGGAAAGGACACAGAAATATAAAAGACCAGAATGTATCTGCTAGAATTATTAAAAGATTTAACTATGGATTTTATGGAACTGGAAAGGCTAATTTATATTTCTAAATTAAACCTTTGTTTTATTTTGCACACTCTCCACCTTTCCTGTAGAAAGGAGGAATACTGAAATTATTTCTGCATCATTTAAACAACCATCAGATGCCATGAAGGAAAGAGGCATATTTTTAACACCAACATCAATTAATTAAATTTCTAAATTAAAGAATATACTCCAGAAAGCAATTGCAGAAATTGGAAGCTAGATTTATAAATTTGTTTGTGTGGGTTAAACCAGCTACAAATATCTAACTGTGAATTCCTTTCTCCAAGGAGAGACCTCTCTTGAATTATCTGTCCTTCTGCTTGGCATAACTAGGAAAAAAGATGGCATGTGGGACTTACAAGGTAACACAGCAAAATGAACGAGTGTCTCAACAGATTCCTCTGCCATAGTCCAAGGAAGTTTCTGTGCCTTGATGACACGGACCGGACACACATTAATACAGGAGAATCCCTGCTCAGTGATTTTTGCTATGTTACAACATAGTATGTTCTACCTAGTGTGTTGTAAATTTTAGAAGTAAATTCAGAAGTTGGTTTGAAAAAGCTCTTTATGTTACTAATGAGTGTATCAGACACTTATTTTCTTTCACTTCAAAATCATTGTTACATTGCTCACTCTCAGGTTTTATAAACAATGCATTGCAAGGTCCAGACGGCCTGTTTTGTATGGTGTGCAACAACAGCCTCTCAAAAGGCAGTATTTGACAGCAGTGAACAGCAAGAGTCAAGGGAAAGTACTTTAAGGGAAATGAAGCATTTGAATCCACAGGCCATCTCAGTATACTGTATCGTATTTAGCATATCTAAATAGGTATGCTGCATGTTGCTAGCTCTGGGGCTTTGCATGTCTTAGGCAGACTGAAAAGTGCTGGTT
Organism: Aptenodytes patagonicus; assembly: GCF_965638725.1. Taxonomy (NCBI): domain Eukaryota; kingdom Metazoa; phylum Chordata; class Aves; order Sphenisciformes; family Spheniscidae; genus Aptenodytes; species Aptenodytes patagonicus. Next base: position 49,317,816 of record NC_134982.1, on the reverse strand, counting down.
CCTTTGATCGTTCCCCTCACGATCAGTTGCACACTGCACAGATACCAGAATTTTGTAGCCCTTAATATTTTACAATCTTAAGCAACTGTATGTGGTACAGTAGAAGTAATACTTGTTCCAGTTATGTAATCAAGATTTGCTTTTTGTATGACCTTTCTATGCAATGTTTTCTTAAATGAGACAGCCTGTCAGATTTACATTGTGTATTAATTTGTGAGCAACAGGGAAATTAGAATTTTCTATGTGATGTATGTTTAACAATTAGAGACCAAACAGGTGAGATGGCTAGAAAGAACAGCAGAGGTCTTCAGGAGGATAAATGACTACGAGAGACATTAATAAGGCTAGAGTAAAAGTAGAAAGCAGTAATATAAGAAACGGTGTAGAGAAATAAGTTGAAAAGAAAGTCACAGGAAACAAGAAAAGAGCTCAAAAAGTAAAATTTGACCAAGGGTGTGTGTGTCCAAACACTGGGGATGGGAATATGGAAATTTCCAGCCTTTATGAAAAGGCTGGAAATTAATAATGAACAATCTGTTATTGTCAATGTATGGATTAGACAACAGGTCTTTTCTATCATTTCTTTCTGCAACTCTGTGGAAAACTACAGGGACTATACTGCCAAGGTAGAATTGAGGAGGGCTATTTGGAAAGTTCTAGTTTAAATCACTCAGGAATTAATTTTTTGTGTAAAATAGTTTTACGATATTGATTATAAGAAATGCTAAAATATTTCTAAGATAATTTCATTTTTATTTCAATACTTTCCATTTTGGAAATGTTTGAAATTTGTTTTTGAATGTTGATGCAGTTGAAATTAAAAAAGTGAATGAATATTGGAAGAATACAAGACATGACAAGTTAGTAACAACAGTATCCTTCTCAGTATTTCATGCTGTATGATAATGTAGACAGATAAATATTTCTATTATGTGTGTATTTAGCTAATGCTTATTACTGACTAAACAACAGACACATAAAATAATAATTATATTTTCTTGCTTAAAGTGGTTTTCTAAAAATGCAAAGAGTAGATGGCCAGGTGTCGTGGTTTAATTTCAGTCGGCAACTAAGCACCACGCAGCCGCTCGCTCACTGCCCCCCACCCGGTGGGATGGGGGAGAGAATTGGAAGAGCACAAGTTAGAAAAACTCGTGGGTTGAGATAAAAACAGTTTAATAATTGAAATAAAATTATAATAATAATATGATAATAATAATAATACACAAAACAAATGATGCACAGTACAATTGCTCACCACCCGCCGACCGATGCCCAGCCAGTCCCCGAGCAGCGGCCCCCCCGGCCAGCTTTCCCCAGTTTATGTACTGAGCATGACGTCACATGGTATGGAATGTCCCTTTGGCCAGTTTGGCTGTGCCCCCTCCCAGCTTCTTGTGCACCTCCAGCCTTCTCAGTCGGTAGAGCATGGGAAGCTGAAAAGTCCTTGACTAGTGTAAGCACTACCTAGCAACAACTAAAACATCGGTGCGTTATCAACTTTGTTCTCATCCTAAATCCAAAACACTGTACCAGCTACTAGAAAGGAAATTAACTCTATCCCTGCCGAAACCAGGACACCAGGGAAAAATGTTCCAGTTGATTCTGAAAAGTAATTCTCCTTATTAATTTTAAAATAGAATAAGTGTAAAACACACCAATATCTTTGAAATCACATTTAGATTTAGAATGTTTATTTTTAAAATATAAAATTAAGTATCTGCTGGGAAATGTTCTCAGATTACCCTTTGTAGCAAACCTAACATCATATGTTTTTCTTCCAGATCAAAACTGAAACACTTCCCAAATTATATTATTTTTTTCCCCCTCAAATACAATACCTCAATTTCAGCCAACTCTTCTAAACTGTAACTGTATTACAGACATCTAGGCAGTGGTATGGCGTGGACTATATGATTACTTCTGTTTCAGATTTCACTTCTCAAATAAAATAAATCAACCAGAGCAGAATTCTATGAAAGTGGTTGGGGCATTAAACCAAGACCTATTTTAGCCATCTGCTTCGTTATGCAGTGACTGGAGCAAGCCAGATCGAAAGACAGTGGAGTACTGAGAAGGCTCGAGCCAGCTCTGTGCTGGATATTAACTTATTTGATAAGCAATGGAATGCATAGGGTGACACTCATATAATTTGCTTTATGCACCAAAGTCCTCAAAATCCAGCTACACTTAATGGTTCTGGAGAGAACTTTCAATAGTACAGCACAAAAATAGTGCCAAGAAATGGCCAGGCAAGGCATATTTAGATTCCTTCTTTGTGAGATGTGCAGAAACAGGGAGGATAAAATTCACCAGAATGCAGCCCATGATTACCTATATGCTGCTCCAGCCCATGGGCCTACGATATCAGCTCTCTGTCTGAAGTCTTAGCACCATCAATTTGGTGTAACTGGTTATCACCTCTAGAGCCTGGTCTTGATGTCTTCCAAAATATTAGCCCTAGATTTGCTGCTGCCTAGGGCAGCTGTCAACAATAGTTTTACAGACCCTTCTATCCTTAGGTTCATTGGTAGGAAGGCTTGACACTGACCTTTGCCTGAGTATGAAATTTCATTAATTAAATTCAGCAGAAAGCAGAAGGAAGTTACTATCTCAAAAAATATTGTTTGGCCATTTAAATAGTAACGTCATCTACAAAAATATTTATTCTGGCCTGTCTGTTCCAGTCCTGAGAAAGAAAGATAGGTGAGAGCATTTTAAAGCTTTTTTTTTTCATTCAAATCCTGTCCTAAAAATAAAAATTTCCTTTACTATGAATGACGGAATAGACAGTCTGGGACAATACTAAAGGAATTTGTATGCAATAGGTTTCAATGCTCAAATCTGGAAAAGTGTCCTTTAATCCCAAACCAATTAAAATAAAATCTAATGTTGACTACTGAAGAGTACAAGAAAAACAGGATTATCTAGTGTTAATGCATATAAAGTGGAAGTGATATGACTTCATACACAGCATGGGTTATGCATCTTAAAATACGTTTTCATAAAGGTGGCAGAAAACAGACACAAATTAACTTTAAGTTTCTTTTATATGATATTTGTCTTGCTGTTCTCAAACATGGATAACCTAACTAAATGGGCTGTACATATTATGTCCCATATTCTGCCTTTTGCATCTCCACTGCATGGGCGGTCTTCTGTGAAGTTACTAGATGTTTTAGAGGCTGGTTAACAGCTGAGCTAGCTTTCTGGGTCTGGCTCTGTTTCAGTTTTATTAAAACATTGCTGTTGTAGTGAGTGGTCTCAGTGACTTTCATTGTTGTTTGAAACAAGAGTCAAAAATTGGGAGAACAGAGGAAGTCATCAGATTCCAGATTTGACACTGCTGCATGGGTTTTTCACTGCTGCAGTAATTTTCAACTGATGAGAGCATCAACACTGTAACTTTCCAGATATTTTTGTTCAACTATAAAGCCATGATGCTGACTTCCTCTTTTCAGGATTTCTGGACTGTATATGTTTTGTAGTTGTAAATAATGTTTTGTGCAAGATATTTCAGTGAATTAAATCTATGGTCTGTATAAACATATATAAACTATATAAACAGCAAACAAAGTATTTTTCACTGATAATTCCATGGTTTAATTCCATTCTCAGCTTCACAAAAGTTCATATTCACATGATGACCTTGCAGCTTTACATTAAGATAACATAGCTTTTCATACCCTGCAGTACTACTGAATATGTGACGTCTCTAGTCTTCAAATAAGCAGGAAAAAGAAAGCATTTTGATTTTCTGCACTTTTAGAGCTGCCAAGTAATATGTTTTTTTTTTTTATATTTAAGCCAGGAATCAGGATTTTCCTTGTTTTTTTAATGTTAACTTCTGCATCATTATGATATCAGCAAAGAGATGAAGGTGAATATTAGATTGTCTCCCTCAAATAGGTACCGTTTTCTGAACAGGACAGAATTTTAATTACTATCTATTCCTTCTTTGCCATCATGAAACTACTCTGTTAGTCTTTTGGATCAGATCACTGGAAGGTGATTGCTACTGTACATTCTTGAATACAGTGATACGTGATGCCACCACTGAGCTGTGGCAGTTTCTGATGCTAATGCGTTTAACACATGCACCAGCTGTAGCATGTCCTTCCACTAATTGCTCCTTCAGTGAGATGTGAACCCCAGCAGAGATTTCTGACCATGCTGAATATGGTTTTTCAGAAAGCATTATTGTGTGTGTGTGTATGTAAAGGAAAATACATTCTGATAGCTATGACAGCAACCTGAGCTGTGTTCTCCTAGCAGTCGGCTCTGTCAGCAGTTTGTCCCTTGCTGACAGAACTTTTCCAGTTACCTGTTCTCTGAGACGCGAAGCACAAGTAAAGACGTAGAGGCTTGATGCAACATGGTGTCCACAAACACGGATTATTCTCCGTATGATGAGAGCAAGCAATTTCTCAGAGGATATTATGCTTCGGGGGCTCATTTTACTGGCTGCATGTATCTGCTCAATAAACATTTTTTTACAGAATTGTTCTGATTAAAAGCACCTATACCTAAGCAATGAATATGATACAGATATACCATCTTATAAAGCCTTGTGTTTTAATTATCTGATGCACTGAAATTCAGATATGTCTTGTTATACCGTGAAGCTCCTCTGTTTTGGCTCCAGTTAACAAAGGACATATCTTTTTTCCTATAGAGCAATCACTAATGATATAAAGAAATGCCAAACTTTGTTCAGTTTTCACAAGTGCTTGTTGTGTTTTATGTATATCATCTTCCTTGGGGTTGTTAACAAATAAGATGGGAAAATCTTTGATTTTCAGTGAAGAATTTACTGATGGGAGGCTACTTTTGTTTGTCGGTTCAATAACCAGCCATTTCCAACCTCAGAGGTGCTTGCTTGCCCCAACCTGGTTAAATTATCTTGTGTTCCATGTTTTGCATCTTTTTTTTAGAAAGATCACTTTCTGCAGTATGCGCCTAATTTGGTGAAGCTGCTTTTGCTCTGGGCAAACAGGAAGCTCTGTTCTAAACACAAGGATTCAAAGTGCAGGATAAGCTTTACTAACTCACCAGTAAAAGGACTGTGTACTTTAGTTCAGAGATTGGATGCATTTTTAGGAGACTGCTTTTTTCCCTCCATTTAATCCATGCTTGACTTGAGAGGTAAGATCTATCACTGGGTTGCTTATACAATACTGGCCTGCTATTCTAATATTTTATACAGTAATGATATGTGGTTGGTTGTTAGTTTTATGTTTTTAATTTTGAGGTATTTTGATGAATAACAGATTGGTTACTTTCCTGAAAACAAGGTTGCATTCTGTGAAAGGGCTGGGTAGCAGCAGATGGAAAAAGATAAAAGCATGATGCTAAGTGGCCTCTGTACTGGGAATGTGTGCTGGGAGAAAGTTTTGATCAATTTTTCACCTAAAGGGAAATGAATTTCTGCTTGAACAGATCACAGGAAATCTCTGCATCCCATACATCCAGTTCTCATTTTATCAAAACCACAGCTTAAAAGGTGTTATTTGTCAGACCGCTCTCATTAATGTCTATTGTCATCATATATAGTCAGTCCTGTTTTAAGTGAAGAAATTACCTGAGCAGCGGAAATCACTGCAGATTGTGCTCATAGGTAATGGTGAAAGACTAAAAGACTTCATTTTACAAGGTGCTTGCTTCGACCACTTACGGTAGATGGAGTTAAAGAACCTCCATTTGAAGTGCTGTCATCCTGTGGTCATATGAGATCTGCCCCTCACATGAGTGCTAAGCTTGGATTATTTCACTTTCTCTTAAGAGGTCACATTTAGCATGTACATATTTGTACTTGAGACTAAGTAAAACTCTGTATTTTAGGGATTAAGATTTTCAGACCAAAACTGATTCAATTAAAGATAAAAAAGGAGAGCACACTCTGCACTGAAAAATTACAATGAGAAATACTTTTAATTTCCAATGAGAAATACCTTTGAAAAGGAAACTCTAAACAAAAGTATTAGAGCCTTTTTTTTTTTTTCCCAGAAATTTTGTTTAATTATTTTTTCTCATGTTTTTTTTTAAATACCTTGAATGGAAATGCAGTTTGCAAATACAAATCTCTCCAAAAAAGCTACTAACAAAACACCATTTGGGATTTTTTTGCTACTCTTTAATCATATGTAAAGACAATTAAATTGCAAATGTTATCATCAAGGGCTGTATGAGATTCACATAAGTGATATGTTTTTGTTAGGTAAAGTAGTTCTATGACAGAATTATTTTGGTTGGCACTCATTAATTAATTAATAGCATTTATCCTGTTTTAGAGTATTTTATGAAGCCTGCCACCAAATAGAAATGAAAACAGAATAATAACCTTTATATTATATGTTGTTGTAGTTTAACCTCAGTCGGCAACTGAGCACCATGCAGCCACTCGCTCACTCCGCCCCCCCGCAATGGGATGGGGGAGAGAATTAGAAGAGCACAAGTGAGAAAAACTCGTGGGTTGAGATAAAAACAGTTCAATAATTGAAATAAAATGATAATAAAATAATAATAATAATAACAATAATAATAATAATAATAATAATACACAAAGCAAGTGATGCACAGCGCAATTGCTCACCACCTGCCGACCGATGCCCAGCCAGTCCCCGAGCAGCGGCCCCCCCGGCCAGCTTTCCCCAGTTTATGTACTGAGCATGACGTCACATGGTATGGAATATCCCTTTGGCCAGTTTGGGTCAGCTGTCCTGGCTGTGCCCCCTCCCAGCTTCTTGTGCACCTCCAGCCTCCTCAGTCGGTAGAGCATGGGAAGCTGAAAAGTCCTTGGCTAGTGTAAGCACTACCTAGCAACAACTAAAACTTCGGTGCGTTATCAACATTGTTCTCATCCTAAATCCAAAAGACAGCACTGTACCAGCTACTAGGAAAGAAATTAACTCTATCCCTGCTGAAACCAGGACATATGTAAACTGAAAAATTTTAATCAAACCAAAATTCGTTGTTGCCTTTCTATTCCCTTTCCTTCCTCTGAGATTAGACTTATTATTACAGTGTTATCTTACCTTCTTCTATTCCTGGGCTATTTAAGAGGCTTTCTAACAGATTTGATTGTTGGCAGATGCTTGGCATTCAATTATTCTGGCAGGAGCTAAAATCCTCTGGAGTCCTTAATATATAACTGTAAATATGCATACTGAATTAGACAGCAAATTATGCCTTTGTAGTGGAATACCCAAAGATTATTTTAATATTACTTATCAACTTTGTTATTTCTCATTATCGAAATAGTTAGGTGTATATTCTGCTAATAACAGATGACCTAATTTTATTTTGCCAATGGTGATGAGAATTATATGCAGTGATCATCTGATTATCTGCAGATAAATATGCTTTGGATGCAGATACCTAAGCCATCGCAGTCTGGAACCAAGGCAGGTACCTTGGGCAGCCATGTCCTGTGATCCAGGGGCTTGCCAGTTGATGTACATACTAGGTTTGGGAGACCAGCAAACTTCATTGATCTTCACCCCAAACATATCTTCAGTTTTATTTTGTCCAGCTGAATTTATGGGTCTGGCCTAATCTGTGCTTCTTTTTTTTTTCCCAGGTTATCTTCCCTGTGTTCTGGTTAAATAGGAATTGATAGGCTTTTTGTCAAGTAAATGTGCATGCATATAAATAAACAAGTAAGCCACAAAATATGCATCAAAAGGCCTACTTTATTTTAAATAATTTCATCTATAATAAGGTTTTACAGTTCTGTATACAAAACAGAGTCTCATATTGCTAATACAACTAGCTCTTCAGAAAAAAAAAAGAATATTTTTATTTAAAGCCAGCATAGTAAAAGGTGTTGATACCATTTTGAGTTCTGTTGCAGTTTCAGCAACAGAAAGTGCTTCAAAGGCTAAATGGAAAATTGGGATCCATAGTTTTTAGTTACCTTCTCATATCTGTAGATGGAGTATTGAAGACCTTTTTTCATTAAAGGTTCTTTTGTTTTCTTTTACTGGCCTCCCATCTAAAGGGAACATCTTCAAGCTAAAAGTGACAAAGAAATGACACTAATAAAGCAAATGGCTTGCATTTCTGTCCCAGATTGGAGTTTTTTTGTCTCTAGATTTCTTTTCTTTTTCTTCTAATTCAGCTAATGCACTGCTACTTTGTGATAGATTTTAACTTATTTACAAGGAGAAAGTGTTGAATAAATACATTTTGGAGGAAAACGGGCAAAAGCAATAAAGGATAGTATGAAAATTATAAAAAATAGTGAGTGAATCTTCCTGTTGGGTGTTTAATGTTTAATAGATAAACCTTTTTATAAAAATCTCAATTCTTTAGACAAAAAAAATACTAGATAAAACTTTCTCTAAAATAATAAAACTACATTTCGATACGGTAAGGTTCACATGTATCTAGTCTACAGTTTTTTGCAATAGAGTGAAACCCTCAGTCAGTGCAGCGGAATAAGGATGGAGGGTTATGACAGTCCTGCAGCAAGTGAGCCTGAGCTTTGCACGGGAATTCCCATGGAGCTATTTCATTTTTTTTTAAATTTTAGTTCTTCTTATTAAAAAAAAAAGTCACAACTTTTCTATTGGAGTTAACAGATGGTGGGATCCAATAAATGTACTTTTGTAGAGGCTACATTGTTCTTTCAGATGGCAAACTAGGTTAAAGTAGATGGGGGAAGAGGAGAATGAAATTTCTAGACAATTCTCTACATTTTGTCTGTATATTCCTCCACAAGAGTTTGGAGTAAAATACAGTTCTCCATGTTTCTTCCTCTTCCCCTTTTTCACACCTGTCTTTCAAAGATCTGACAAGCAGTTTCTTTCAGAAATTCAGCCCTCCTCTGTAATTCATTTTTCTTTTCTTTCATCCTGTTTGGTAAATCTCTTCTCTCTATATTTCTCCCTTTCACCAATAATTCATTCAGATATATTTATACAGATAATGTAAATAATTTAAATGCAATACTGTAAATATAATTATATATAATTTATTAATTTAATAATCAATGATATAATTATTAGCTTAGAGTATAATATAATATAAAATATAATGCTATGTATTATAAATAATATTTTAATAAATTAATATTTTAATTTACATAAAAATAAAGATAATTTAAGTAGCTCAGTCAAATATTCATAGAATCATAGAATCAAAAAGGTTGGAAAAGACCTCTAAGATCATTGAGTCCAACTGCCAACCCAGCACCACCATGCCCACTAAATCATGTCCCTAAGCACCTCATCTACTCGTCTTTTAAATACTTCCAGGGATGGAGACTCAACCACTTCCCTGAGCAGCCTCTTCCAATGTTTAACCACTCTTTCAGGAAAGACATTTTTCCTCACATCCAATCTAAACCTCCCCTGGCGCAATTTGAGGCCATTTCGTCTCGTCCTATCGCTAGTTACTTGGGAGAAGAGACTGACACCCACCTCACTACAACCTCCTTTCAGGCAGTTGTAGAGAGCGATGAGGTCTCCCCTCAGCCTCCTTTTCTCCAGGCTAAACAACCCCAGTTCCCTCAGCCACTCCTCAGAAGACTTGTTCTCCAGACCCCTCACCAGCCTCGTTGCCCTTCTCTGGACACGCTCCAGCACCTCGACGTCTTTCTTGTAGTGAGGGGCCCAAAACTGAACACAGTAGTCGAGCTGCGGCCTCACCAGGGACGAGTACAGGGGCACGATCACTTCCCTACTCCTGCTGGCCACACGATTTCTGATACAGGCCAGGATGCCATTGGCATTCTTGGCCGCCTGGGCACACTGCCGGCTCATGTTCAGCCGGCTGTCGACCAGCACCCCCAGGTCCTTTTCCACCAGGCAGCTTTCCAGCCACTCTTCCCCAAGCCTGTAGCGCTGCATGGGGTTGTTGTGGCCAAAGTGCAGGACCCGGCACTTGGCCTTGTTGAATCTCATACAGTTGGCCTCAGCCCATCGATCCAGCCTGTCCAGGTCCCTCTGCAGAGCCTTCCTACCCTCGAGCAGATCAACACTCCCACCCAACTTAGTGTCATCTGCAAACTTCCTGAGGGTGCACTTGATCCCCTCATCCCGATCATTGATAAAGATGTTGAACAAGGCTGGCCCCAGTACTGAGCCCTGGGGAACACCGCTCATGACCGGCCGCCAACTGGATGTAACTCCATTCACCACAACTCTCTGGGCCCGGCCGTCCAGCCAGGTTTTTACCCAGCAAAGACTACACCTGTCTAAGCCGTGAGCCGCCAGCTTCTCTAGGAGAATGCTGTGGGAGACGGTGTCAAAGGCCTTACTGAAGTCCAGGTAGACCACATCCACAGCCTTTCCCTCATCCACTAGGCGGGTCACCTGGTCATAGAAGGAGATCAGGTTCGTCAAGCAGGACCTGCCTCTCATGAACCCGTGCTGTCTGGGCCTGGTGCCCTGGTTGTCCCGCTCATGCCTTGTGAGCGCCCTCAAGATGAGCCGCTCCATAATCTTCCCCGGCACCGAGGTCAGGCTGACAGGCCTGTAGTTCCCCGGATCCTCCTTCCAGCCTTTCTTGTAGATGGGCGTCACATTGGCAAGCCTCCAGTCATCCGGGACCTCCCCCGTTAACCAGGACTGCTGATAAACGATGGAGAGCGGCTTGGTGAGCACCTCCGCCAGCTCCCTCAACGCTCTCGGGTGGATCCCATCTGGCCCCATAGACTTGTGAGCATCCAGGTGGCGTAGCAGGTCATTGACTGCTTCCTCTTGGATTATGGGGGGTTCATCCTGCTCGCCGTCCCTGTCTTCCAGCTCGGGGGGCCGAGTACCCTGAGGATAACTGGTCTGCCTGTTAAAGACTGAGGCAAAGAAGGCATTGAGTACCTCAGCCTTTTCCTCATCCTCGGTGACAATGTTCCCCCCCGCATCCAATAAGGGATGGAGATTCTCCTTGGCTCTCTTCTTGTCATTAATATATTTGTAAAAACTTTTTTTGTTGTCTCTAACGACAGCGGCCAGATTGCGTTCTAGCTGGGCTTTTGCCTTTCTCATTTCCTCTCTGCATGACCTAACGAGATCCCTGTACTCTTCTTGAGTCGCCTGCCCCTTCTTCCACAAGTGGTAAACTCTCCTTTTTTTCCTGAGTCCCAGCAAGAGCTCCCCGTTCAGCCAGGCCGGTCGTCTTCCCCGCCCGTTCTTCTTACGGCGTACAGGGACAGCCTGCTCCTGCACCTTTGAGACTTCCTTCTTGAAGATCATCCAGCCTTCTTGGACCCCTTTGCCCTTCAGGACTGTCTCCCAAGGGACTCTCTCAACCAGCGTCCTGAACAGACCAAAGTCCGCCCCCTGGAAGTCCACAGTTGCAGTTTTGCTGGCCCCTCTCCTTACTTCACCAAGAATCGAGAATTCTATCATTTCATGGTCGCTAAGCCCAAGACGGCCTCCGACCACCACAACTCCCGCCAGTCCCGCTCTGTTTGTAAACAGAAGGTCGAGTGAGGCACCTCCCCTGGTAGGCTCACTTACCAGCTGTGTCAGGAAGTTGTCTTCCACACACTCCAGGAACCTCCTAGACTGCTTCCTCTCTGCCACGTTGTATTTCCAGCAGATGTCCGGGAAGTTGGAGTCCTCCACGAGAACAAGGGCTAGTGATTGTGAGACTTCGGCCAGCCGCTTGTAGAATGCTTCATCTGCCTCTTCATCCTGGTTGGGTGGTCTATAACAGACTCCCAGCAGGATATCTGCCTTCTTGGCCTTCCCCCTCATCCTTACCCTTAAACACTCAACCATATCATCATCACAGTCATTGAGCTCTAGACAATCGAAACACTCCCTAACATACAGAGCCACCCCACCACCTCTCCTTCCTCGCCTGTCCCTTCTGAAGAGTTTATAGCCATCCATTGCAGCACTCCAATCGTGAGAGTCACCCCACCATGTTTCTGTGATGGCGACTAAGTCATATCTATTCCGCTGCACAATGGCTTCCAGCTCCTCCTGTTTACCACCCATGCTGTGTGCATTGGTGTAGATGCACTTGAACTGGGCTATCGATTTCGCCCCCAGCATCGGCATGCCACCCCTAGGCTCATCTCTAGTGAGCCTGATTTTATCCCCTTCCCCCTTCCAACCTAGTTTAAAGCCCTCTCGATGAGCCCTGCCAATTCATGAGCAATGATCCTTTTCCCCCTGTGAGACAGCTGAACTCCATCTGTTGCCAGCAGGCCCGGTGCCGTGTAAACCTCCCTATGATGAACAAAGCCAAAATTCCATCAATGGCACCAGCCCCTGAGCCACGTGTTGATCAGATGTGTTTTCCTGTTCCTTTCAGTATTCTTCCCTGCCACTGTAGGGATTGAGGAAAACACTACCTGTGCTCCTGATCCTTCAACCAATTGCCCCAGTGCCCTGAAGTCCCCTTTGATTGCTTCTGGATCATATTGTTTATGTCAAAGCTGGGATACTGTTGAGTGACTGTGTAGAACTCAAGGGGGAGGGAATCAAGTTTGGCAGTCTAGATTGTTTCTGGTAATGATTCCTGGACTGCTCTTCCCCCTCAAAACCTCCAGCCTAGGAAAGAGCTAGCTGGGACACTCTGAAGCAGGAATGGCAATTTTGGCATTTAGCTGAATGTGGATCTTCTTCCATTTTTGCTCTTAAACACTGTTTTATTCATCAGTGAAAACTCTGGATGCTGTCCAAACAACTGTCAAAACCATTTCTGCTGACTGATGGACCTTCTCAACAAACCCTTCTCACCTCTTGCGCCTCAGGTAGGGTTAGATGATCACAACATTTTTGTTCCTCTTATGTTGTCTGCAGGTTGGGTAGAGATACCCAAGCTGCAGTTCCCAAAGAACAGGGTTGAGAGCCAGAAGCTGCACAGCCGTATACAGACACAGAGTTAATTATTTCAGTTTTTCATATATGGGGTTATTATGTGACTGGTAGTATGCAATATAGGCATTCCAGCTTGTACAGGACACCCTCGGGGGTCTCTGCACAGTGAGAGACATTGCAGAGACTTAATGCTCAAAAGCAGTTATATGCTTGAACACATGCTTACCCATAAGCACGTGGCATCCTTGGGAGTTGTGTACATCATCAACATCTGATAGAGGCTTGCAAATCAGTAGCAGCGCATAAGAGATTACATCAAAGTATGTTAATGTACTGTACCACTTATCCTTGTCGTTTTGATTATTAAGACAATGAAAACATGTTGTCGGGATAAATTGCTGGCATTGATAGACTGTAAGCAACCTTTGCAGGTCATTGCATTTAATATTTGGCATATGAAATCATGCTGTGTGAGACAGAATAGGTCATATAGGAGATACATGACCAATATGATGATTCCTGCCCTTTCTTATAAATAATTATCCTTCAGCACACTAGTGATTGTAATTCTGAAAATCAGTGCCCGCAGACGAAAGACTCTTACTTGTACATCTCACACCTGTTAAACAGTGGAACATAGAAGCCAGTGTTGCCAGTCTCCAACTCAATATAATGTAACATTTTACAGTGCTGTCTGATGAAAAGTTGTCCTTGTGTCCTGGCTTTGGCAGGGATAGAGTTAATTTCCTTCCTAGTAGCTGGTACAGTGCTGTCTTTTGGATTTAGGATGAGAACAAAGTTGATAACGCACCGAAGTTTTAGTTGTTGCTAGGTAGTGCTTACACTAGCCAAGGACTTTTCAGCTTCCCATGCTCTACCGACTGAGGAGGCTGGAGGTGCACAAGAAGCTGGGAGGGGGCACAGCCAGGACAGCTGACCCAAACTGGCCAGAGGGACATTCCATACCATGTGACGTCATGCTCAGTACATAGACTGGGGAAAGCTGGCCGGGGGGGCCGCTGCTCGGGGACTGGCTGGGCATCGGTTGGCGGGTGGTGAGCAATTGCACTGTGCATCACTTGCTTTGTGTATTATTATTATTATTATTACTACATTATTATTATTGTTGTTGTTATTATTTCATTTCAATTATTAAACTGTTTTTATCTCAACCCACGAGTTTTTCTAACTTGTGCTCTTCCAATTCTCTCCCCCATCCCACCGGGTGGGGGGAGTGAGCGAGCAGCTGTGTGGTGCTCAGCTGCTGACTGAGGTTAAACCATGACACCTTGACATGCTAAGATTTTTCTCAATATATTTGAATAGCCTTGTGATATACTTATCATCCATTATCTTGCATATGAACAAAAATCATGGATATTTCTCTAGTCAGCCTTTGTCAACTTGCTCAGAGTAAATGTTAGTTCTATATATTCTTGCTGCCTAAAGCACACATATTCTATTGAAAATAATACAGAATCACAGAGTGGATGATGTTGGCAGGAACTTCTATTCCAGGCTCACTCCTTAATGCAGGATCAGCTACAGCAGGATGCACAGGGCTGAGTTCAGTTGGGTTTTGAATATCTTCAAGGATGATGACTCCACAAGCTCTCTAAGAAACCCATGCCAGTGTTTTACCACCTCACAGTAAACTGGTCTTTTATATGCTTAATTGGATTTGCCTGTGTTTCAGTTTGTTCCCATGGCCTTTTCTCCCATCAAAGGGTACCACTGAGATGTGTCTGGCTCCATCTTCTGTACGCTCTCCCATCAGCTATCTAAATACATGGGTAAGATTCCCCTGGAGCCTTTTCTTCTCCAAGCTAAACAGCCCCAGCCCTCTCAATTTTTCCTCGTATGAGCGATGCACCAGTCCCTTCATCATCTTTGTGTCCCTTCATTGGTGTCTTTCCAGTACATCCATCTGTCTTGTACTGCAAAGTTCTGTGTAATGGCTGAAAAGTTGCTGTGTGATTTCTCCTAAAATCAAAATTGTAAAGCTTGTTGATCAAATTTTAGGCAAAGAATTTTGGCTTCAGCTATACCTCTTACTTCTCTCTGAAGTAAGGTTTTACAGAAATTCTTGATGGTGTTTCTGCATAATCTATTAAGGTGAAAATTCCTGTTATGAAAAGAGATTATTTTCCTTTTCAAGTCCTTACAGTCTGTAAGCACCTTTTGCAGATTCAGTGAGCATTAGCTGTAAAATGGTCAACAGTTAAATGTTCACATACCTACTTTTAAATACTTTTAGATTAGTTTTTCCTCATGACTTGTCCTTTTTTCCCAGTTTAATCAGTATCTTTTTTGAATAGACTTTAAGCTGCTGATGGCCAGCGCTAATCCACTAGTTAAAACTCCTGTGATTCACTTTAATGTGGTATCTCTCCAAGATCCATCCTGAAAGGTAGTGCTTCCTGCAGTGGTATGTGCACTACTTTCACATTTTGTTGCAAATTACTCAAGTTACTTTCTAGTCCTGTACTTTACCAACTGTGCATTGCACAGAGTTCGTAAAAGTTGGCTGCCTATGAAACAGACTGCAATATTTGCATCCTCTGAAATGTCAATTTTAAATGTGTATTTTATCACTTTAATCCCTACTAACATATGATATGCTGTAAAAGACTAAATCATGTTTATGAATATCTAGCTTTTGCCTTGTAAATAATTATAAAGTAATTAATATCTAATAGTATTTTTAGTTATTTCCATAACCTCTAACAAGATTTTAAATTTAATTCTGTAGGTCTGCCTGATATGAAAATATTCTTAAAATGTATTTATTCCTGACACTTAATTTCCTATTTTAAAATATTGAGTGTTAGCTTTTTCTAAATAACACTCTTCTGTTGAATCTGTTACCTTTTATGTATTGACAGTTTTATGTTCTTTCTTACTGGAAAACTACACCAATCTTAACAAATACTGGCTAAATATTTCCTACTGTAACCGCTTGACAATTCTTGAGCCATTAGTTAATTTTAATTTTCAGAAGAATTAAGCTGTATTAGAAGCGAAAACTCTTAAAGAATGTTTGGCTGTTCAGTGGACACAGTGAAATATGAAGCCAGACTTTTCTGCTATGCTTTGTCTCTGAGTTAACTAATACATTGCTAAGTGTACCCATTAGTAACCCTGGACTTCTATCTTAATTCTTATCCATAATATGTTTCCAGATAATAATCTGATACTTACAGTAATTACATAGTGAAAGAAATTCTGATGTTCTGCTTTTTTTCACACTACAGGGAATAGCTCTGACACAATTTTAGCTATGACTGCCTAGCCCAAACCCAGTGGATGTTAACCTGAAAATCTTCTTAGCACAGGTGTATAAATTTCATAGCTTGTCTGGACACATTACATGGTATAATTGCTCATCCTAAATTGTCTTGTCTCATAGCATAGAAAACATTACACAGAATAGAAGTTCACTCCAGTTCATTTTGGACAATTTATAGAAAGAGCTTTCAGAGCCTGTAGACCTTGATCACTGTATACAAAGAAAAAATTGAAAATCTGATGAATAGGAGTCAAAGCAAACACCTGACCAGTCAACTAGACAGCAGCTCATTTTGCCTTTCAGAAGACTAATAACCTCTTTCCAGTCTATGAAGAGAGTCCCATTCCTAGAAATGGTAGATAGGACTAAAAAATAAATATTTATGAGAAGAACTTTGTTCAAACCATGTGGCTTAGATGAATTCTTTTTCCATTTACACTTCAGACAAGTTAAATTAGTTTGCCAACATCCTAAATTACAGAACTTCTAACAAGTGGGCAACAATCAGAACTAGTGTACATTAAAACAGTATTAAATGGCTGGGACAGGCCTCTTTTTATTTGTGTGGAGAGCCTTAAGCTTTACATAGTCACCCTAAGAGAAGAAAATAGTGGTAAGGAGTGTTAATGAACAGACAGATGTCAAACCATTTTAGTTGTGTCTTCAGTAAATCTTACCTTTGTGTGTATTAAGGCATAGGTTTAGAAACCATTAGAAATAACTGTTTTTTACCAAAGAAACACTTTTTAGGGTAAAATTAAAGGGGAGGTATATTTTACTTCAGTTACCTAAGCATTTTAAAGAAAACTGACTGCTTTTTATATAAGGTAATATGAGTGAAACTAATAATGATGAATAAAAAGTAAGGCAAGCATGTGGGTACTTTGTCATCAAGAGCGGCTTTTAAAAAGGTACTTTCCCCATCTTGTGATTATTTTTCATTGGTGCATAAAAAATGAGGTTATTTTCCCCACATTTTAGAAGAAAATTCTGATTATGTGGTTTAACAAAATGAGGAAAATTTCTGATGGTTGATATAGTTACAGACTAACTGTATGGTCTTCTTGCTTCTCTGTTAGGATAAAAGAACATTTTCAACAATAACTTTAATTACATGGAAACATTTTCAGAGGAATTTTTGTGTAGAAAAGAACAAATGCAGGTGGCTCAGAGCTACATCTTTCATGATCTGCAGCTTTAACAATATTTCACAGGTTACAGTGCTGAGTCTCAACGTAGCTTTCTTGTCAGTTTTCTCTTTAACATTTTTTTTAAAAACTGCTTGATGTTCTGCTGGGGCTTGGTTTATTTTTTCCTTTTTAGAAAACAGTCACGTGCATTGTGCATTGTGTTCTTTGAAAGCCCATCTCTTCTCTTAGTCTTAGTCTACAGTCCAGTGATTTGGAATGGAAGAAGTTCTGTGGTTTTCTTTACTGATGTAAAACAGACAAAAAATAAAAGGACAGGTATTAGGTTTTTTCCCCCACATTTTATATATTTTAAGCTGTTCTAGCACCCTTAGAAATTATTTTCATCTTAAACTGTGGTAGAAATAAAGAATCCATGTTCTGTGATAGAGAGATTATTAGTGATTCCACCTTCATGATGAGATGCTCATTTTTAACGAATAACTTTAAAGGGTCCCATCTCCACTTATGTAGGCTGCTACAGTATGTAAATGCTTTCCTCTGAGCAAATAGGTTGGAGAGAATATATGGTGTAGTGAACTTCGGACAAGTAGAAGCACATCTGAACACCTTCAGGAAGAGTCTTCTTTACCATTTTACTTATCTTAACTAATGTCTTAAGAGTACAAGCTGATCAACAGCTGCTAATGCCTGCAGTGAAACTAAGCATATGAAACAAACATTTGAAACTTTACCCTTAAAGTGCTCCAGACCTTAAATCAGACTGAAGTTGTGCTTGCTGCCTGCTCTAGGTTTGAGGAAAAACAGATTTTTCTTTGTGTATTATATTATTGGTAAGACACTTTCTCTTCTAATATACTTTCATTAGCTTTCCAGTTGGTTATCCAGTATAGTAACATTACTACTATCATGTATTCAGGTATAACCAATGTTTTAAATGTTTAGTTTGGATGTGTTAGCCAGCCTAGCCACACAGGACAAGAAGGTACATATTTATTTATTACAGATTATTTATGTCAGGGAGATACTGGCTTTCCAGATATAAGGTAGACTTTTTTATTCTTCCCTAGAAGTTTAAATGGGAGCTCAGGCCGGGTAACATTTAAGAGGCACCATAAGTGTATTCAAACCACCTGTTGCCTGTTGGCTTCCTTCATACAATTAATCTGAATCAGCTACTAAATTGGTAAGCCAAACAGGGCCAGGGGAGAGGCGTGAGCTCTGGCCAATGGTTACTTATACCTGGAAGTTGTTACCATAGTCCCCGTCGTTGCTTTAGGCCAGGATAGCTGGCACTTTCTCAGGCAATGCCCAGGTATGTTTCAGGGGTTTTCATGGGCCAGGAGCCATGCCAGACGGGCAATCTGAAGGCTAGCCCCCTCATTTGGTAGGTAAGGGAGTTTAGGTGCGTGGATATGAACCATGCTGTGTCATTTGGCCTCAGAGGCAAACGGCCTCTTTAATTTCCTGATGTATGTATTGTAGACATACTGCCTAGTGGTTATAGACAATAAACCTACTTCCTATGGAAAACGCTTATTACAACTAGTTTGCCAGACATATATAAGTGAAAGGTAATGTATAAAACAATAATGAGTTAAATATATTGACATGAATGTGCTTCCTTTTGGCTTTACTGATAAGAAAAAGATAAGGGGGCTTCTCACCGGCTTTTTTTTGGGTATACTCTGATATACAAAGTGTCGGTTACACTGTGGTTTGCAAATGAATTCAGAATATATATGTTTTTAAATTTTTTAGCCAGTTACCTTTTTCAGTTATCTCATATCTTCAGTTTCCCCATCTGTTATGGTGTGAAAAGAGGTTGTCAGTAGTTACTGTTATCTACAAGACCGAGTACAAAGTTCATGCTCTTTGTTATAACAAATGCACACTTGAATATCCTAAAATGAAACAAATCCTTTCCCTCTGTACTCTGCAATTTAGTTTATTCAGTGTGTTTCCATAGCTGTACAAACTAAAACAGCCCTGTGTGAGAACAGCAAAGACTTCAGTACATCACTCCGGAAGCATTTGGACTTCTGAGGCTATTACCCTGCAGCGCAACCCCTTCTCAGCGTCATGTGTGCGTGAAGACACAATCCTGTTCACAGTTTGAAAATTCCCCTAGCAGTGTTTTGAAAATGGGGATCTCCTTTTCTGTCCTGATTGTTGTTTCTTTCACTGTGTTTTCTTGAAGAGTGAACTATGGAAGATGAATTTTCTGCTTTGTAAGGAGGATTTTCCTTAGCCTCTTGAAAACCCATTTCATTGAATGTAGGTTTATTATAGTTAATCAACCTCATATGTATCCTTTTATTCTCTAGATAAACTAGTTTGAGATAGGTGCTTGCAAGAAATTCCTCTTCATGCGGGCTTTAAAAGGAAGTTCTAAGAAGCTTATATGATTAACAGGTTAATAATGGGATCTCAGTGGAGGAAAGCAGGAAGGAAGAATTTCATAGTTCTTAATGAAAAGGTGCAAGATCTCAGCTGTTATGTCCGAAAGTTATCTAATGACAGAACAGACATTTTACTTCCATTGGCAAAGATACATCCAGAGGCCTCTACAAAGGAAGATAGAATAGTTCATGATAATGTTGAGATCCTAGTGACACAAGACACACGTTTTAGAACCTTAAGAAAATTATATTATTTATTTCATCTTCAAAAGGATGATTTTTTTTAAATCTACTTTTTCTAAGAACTTTCCAGCTTCCCTTCCACCCCCTCACCCCCCCCCCCCCCCAAAAAAAGGCAAACCATCCAAACTTGAACATATTTATATGCTTAAATCAGTGGGAGAAAAATACGTTTTGACTTTTCTATATGTTTATTAGTCTGAATAGTAGGCAACTGTCATATATATATGCAGAATGTTCTGGACTAATATTCAACAGGATTTTACATGGTCAAGAAAGTCATAGTTAACATCCATGGGATATCATAACTTCTTTGCAAGAAATAGTATAATGTCAGATCACTTTAATGAGAACTTATAAATGGCCAGTGAACCCTGGGAGAGCTTTATTTTAATGTGGAAATTTTGCTATGCTAAGAGATATGCAGGTGTCTAATCAGTTCTTCATAAGCTCACTTCAAGCCACTTTAACAAAACTGAATACATTATAATGGCATATTGCATGAAAATGAACAGGAAATTAAAAAGGTTATGAAAGAACATTATTAAATATGAATATAAAAGGAAATCTTCTGTGTATAAAACAAAAAACCCTCCTAGATTAAAACTGAGAGTCATGCTTCACTAATTCTGTCAGCTGTCTTTCACATGGGAATGAAAAATAAGAAAAAGCCCAGAAGTACTGATATGCATTGAATCATGAGTTAATAAAGAAGTTCATTGATTACAAATGGAACTGTGCCAAACTATAAAAAATGATAAATTGATAATTTAATAGCCAGCATAGTTCTACTTAAGAGTTTTCTGATTCAATTAGTGATAGCATGCCATTAATGTAGTTCTCAGAAGTAGAGTCTGAAGTCAGCAGTGAGTTCAAGAATAAGGCATGGACAAAATAATATCACCTGACACTGAGAAACTGTTCCTGGAAACATGATGTCTTTTCAGGTAAAGGGTATTTTTTTAATAGTTATGATTATTATAATTCTGAAAGTATACAGAAAATGCAGAATATCAGTCTTCTACCTACACACCTAATTTGGAACTCTATTTTGAAATACTTGCTGCTTTCCATTTTCTTATTTATTTATTCTTAGTAGAATATAATCTTAGGAGACTAGATTTCATTGAAAACTAACTGTTCATTAAAAAAGTGATTTTCATCTCAGGATAAAAATGTAGTAAAACATTTCAAAATTATCTAAGTGAATTAAGGAACAAAGCTGCATTTAAAATGTTGAGGTAGGCACGTGAAAACCCAAGTGTTATTGAATCTTATTTCTCTAGTCACTTATTATCCATTGCAATGGTAATATTTATGTGGAAAATCAGATTTCAGCACTTTTAAAAAGTTGTTATACATAGCAATTTTATTTTCTCTGAAGAGCTGAAAAGCATTTTTTTCCAACTTGAATTTGATACTTTAATTTTTTCTGGAAGTTTTAGCTTAAATTCATTGTATTCTTCTCCCCTTCTTCCATAGCATATTTAGGGGGTGGGTTTCATAATTCAGTTAAATTACCAGGGGTGACTTAACCATCACCACACACAGGACAGCTGCATTGCTACTACAGAACATAAGGTACCTAGCTGTAGGTGTAAAATATCTGCACTATGCCTGTCAGGAGGTAGCATTTTCAAATTTTAAAAAAAAAAAAAAAATGTATTTGACTAACTAAATAAGTTTTGTCAACCAAAAGAGATGTAAGCTTTTCCTGGAGCATTAGTCAGAATGATGAACAAGAAGGTTAACCGATAAATAGGACAACTCTTAAGACCAGCTTGATTGCATAGAAAAAGTCATGTCCTGGAGACAAATATGGCAAATTGCAGAAAGAAAGGAGGTAGGATCAGGTCTGGATAAGAATTAAGCATGTGTGATGAAGACATGGTGAAAAGGATTGGCGACTGATTGAAATATAGGAAAAGCAAGAACAAAATCATATGTGAGCAATGAAGGGTAGTCAGTGGGAATTTATACTTATATGGTTCTCTGAAAAAGAGTAATTTTGGGATGTGTGATAACTTAGGAGCTCTGAACATCTTGGCACTGGTTCATAAGAACAGGGCTGACTTTCTTTTTCCTTCTTTCATACAAGCTATTCACTCATCCTTTTAATACACAGCTGACTTCACGCCTAGAGCTTAGTTACCATTTATCAAAGCTGCCCAAGCAGTGCTCTCTTATTGTTTATAATACAAGTGCAGTCTCTCAAGTGAATTACTGTTTTTATTTTTCTTTGAAGCTATCTATTATCTTATGGTAGTGTGCCATGTGGAACTTAACTGAGGAACTCACAAGCTTCCGTTCAGCACTACGTACTGTTGTCATCAATGTGGTTTTCAGGTTAATTTGTCTGTTCTTACTCTCTGATCCATCTCTTTGCATAGTAGGCCTCTTGCCTTTATCTTCAGAGGAACTACAGGATTTTTTCTTGAGTCTTATTCTGGGAGTTACAGACCATCCCCTACAACTACCAGTCACACTACATACGTCTATCTCTAGGCAGCTGACTTATTCTGCTTCATCTGCATCTTTGACCAGCGTCTTAAAGCAAGATTTTCTTCTAGCTCATGAATTCTCTGACGATAGACGTTTGTTTAAGAGAGCCTAACGTTGTGAAAGAATTCATTAGCCCGTTGCTAACTTTTTATTTTAGAGCCCCTCAGCAAAGTCTCCTAGTGTCTCACTATCTTCCAGGGCATCCAACAGGGTCTATCAAACAGAATTTCTGTTCCGTGGTTTGGATGGTTCAACCAATTTACTCCTAATAGCTGTAATTACTGACTTAATGTCTTTATCTCTTTGAAGACCTAATGTCTTTATCTCATTATTGAAATTCTCTTCTATTTTAATCAACAGTCTTATTCAAGCACTTACATGGATAGAGATCGATTTATAAAATTTGATATCTCTGCACATTTACATATGCATTTACATAGTACATTTTCAGTTGTTTTATGATTTGTAAATAACAGCTTTATATTACTAATTGATGCAAAATATTCACCTCTTCTGTGGTATTTTTATCCTTTACCTGAGGGGAGTGCCTAAAAAATTAATTAACATTTTCTGCAGTAAATATTTCTCAAAATTACCATATGGCTTTCTATATGACGTCTGATTCAGATTGTTCCATTTGTCTTATATTTCCTTCTTTTTTTATTTATTAAATAGCAAAAACTCTCTATGGGAACTTAAAATCTCACCCCTTTCTTTATGAAGGAAAATGACACTGCTTTGGAAAGTTAGATAGAGGAAAAAAGAAATTCTGGGTGGTACAGCTTCCCCCTAACTGTCCGTTCTATTATATAAAATAATGCTATTTTTCATTTTAAAGGTGGGTAGAATTAGAATACATAATAATTCCTACCATTTGAAGATCTCAATCATCTATTTCTTCCATTAGTGTTACTTACATTTGGCAGTAGTCCTGTCAGCTGTCCCATTTTCTCATTCGGGAATATTCCTGTAAATTCATGATACAATTGTGAGTAACCCTGTCTAACACAAAGCTAATTTTCTCTATATTTGTTTAATCTCTGTTATTAGAAGGAAAAACACCAATCTTTGCTTTTAAAATGTATAGTGACTATATATGCTGACATATGCAAAGAAGCCTTTTTTGAGAGAATTTCTGATACAGCTGAACAAAGATGGAAAATAAGTGACTGTTGGACACACAGTACAGTAAGTTTGCAATTTAGTACTAAGCAGATACATGAAAAATGTATTTCATTTATTAGTTTTTAATGATGTGGGACTTTTTAATAGATGTGGGTCTATCTCTTAATATAAAACACATCAAAATGTGTGCAGTTATCAGTAGAAAACAAAGATACTAAATATTTTCAATGTCCTTATTTCTAAATTGTGTGTTTTTATGGACCACATAAAAACATGCAATATCTTTAGAGTTCATAACACATTATTACAATGAACATACATAAATACAAAAAAGTGTTTTTCTTCTTGAAGCATTTAGCTGAATCTAAAATATGTGTGGAACTAGTATTACATCCCCCTCTTTCCAAGACTAATTCAATGCCAAAACTGGAAAAAGTAAAAGGGCTTTCTGAATTGCAGTGGTAAATAATCTCAGGTTTATAAGATAGACATTCTGGGACTAGATCCTTACCTACATGGTGTGCGAAGTATGTTTTGTAGTGATTAGGAAAGGCATGTGCATTTATGCATATGTGATCACCCTCTTAGCTGAGCTCTTGTTTTAGTGCTGTTGGATTTAACAAAACTTTGTGGTGCCTTAAGCTGTAGCAGTTTTCAGCTGCTAGAAACAGTGCAGTTAGACAATGTTGGAATGGTAAAGGCTATGCTGCAGTTCAGTGGAGTAACATTTTGATGGCATGAAGCTGAGGGTGCTCTGTTGCGAATTGTCACATGAGGGCATATGGGAACACTGTATACAAAACCTGATGCAATAGGGTTTTGAGGCTATGTTCAACAGACAAAATCATGATAGTGCAATTTCACCCACCTTGCCTTTGAGAGGTGTCCCTGAAATGAATTACACCTTGAACCATGGCTAGGTATGGAGAGAAAGAATAGTTCAGAGCTTGAGAACAAGCAAAGAAATTAGCTGTTTTAACACAGGGTTCAAGTTGACTCTTCAGATAGCTTTTATTTAGCAGACACTATGTCTTTGTCACTTATTTCACAAGAGTTTAATCTGTGTGTTCAGTAGAGATTTTTGTTTTTACAGCACAGTAACTATCTTTTATAACACGGTATAGTCTCTTCATGTTTGCTTTTATCACATATTATTCTCCCTCACCTTTTCTCCGCACACACTCTGTTTTATTCCAAATGTTCTGAACTATGTGTTTCTGGCTGTTGCCTGTAAGATAACCACTAACATCGTCCTTTTCTTGTCGCTCTCTTTTTTCCACAGTTGGTTACATGAACTACCAACAGACATTTATTTTCTTAACTCCTACACTCTTGACCTTAACTTTTATGGAACTTTAAAGTTTGCAGATTCTATTTCAGATCTGAGAAGGCTTGGGGGAAAAAAAAATCATCCAATTTTTTCCAACAATACCAAATTATTCTAGTAAAACATATTATTTCCAACTACTCAGCTTGTCCTGTGTCCCTAGCCTATCACAGGTACATGAATATTAACAATTTTTTTCTTTCAGTTATAAAAAGAGTAACTAAACATATTTTTCCTGTACAAGAAAGTTTTTGTGAAGTGTTGACTTCGCTGAGTGCTCTGAGATTTTCAGAGATGAATTACCTTATCTGAAGAGGATATAGACAAGTTAGTATAAAATGTGTTCCCATTCCACTACATATGCAAGTCTTAAAAATGAATATGAAAATAATATGAAGCTAATAATACATCACTTCCTTGTCTGTATAACTTCAGTGATACAGAAATGAAAAAATCTTTATATAATAACACTGTATCATGTGACTAGGCAGTAAATAGAAGGCACATGCTCCACAAAGTGATTTATTTATAAAATGTAATTAGAATGCTCAAATGATATACTGCCACGTAGGTTCTTGACAGCCAGTTTAGTCAAGATAAGATAGTTAAATTCCTTGATGGCAACACCCATCAAATTACAAACAATGTCACAAAATGACAGGGTCAGTCAAAATTGTGTAACTTTTCTTAGATGATTTTTGTAAAAACATTAAAAACTTCCAGCAGATGACTTTACAGACCAGGGAGAGGGGTTTCTGTGAAAAACAGTAATCTACTTTATCTATTCCTATTACTGGAAAGCATATATCTACTCTGGAGGCTACCCCTCTGTTATTCCACTCTAGTGTTTCACAAAAATAAAATGTCCAATTCATGTTCATGTATAGAAAATACTACATAGAAGAAATGCAAACATAATTCCTGCTTGATATATTTGTCACCATGAAAAAAATTCAAGAAGTTGAAAATAGTTATAAAGAGTAATATTTATGATGTGTTTATAATACAAGCACATAGCAGAAAAGTAGAAAAAAATGTAGCACATAACAGAAAATAACTTTGTGACAAAACTCAGAGAGGTGAGGAAATAGATATTTCTTGCTTAATGAAAAATTTGAGTTAGTAATATGCCAGTAGACACAATGCATTTCTATAGTTTTTAAAAAAGCTAAAAGAAAAATACAAAAGACAAATAAGAACAGTCACATTGCATAATATACCAAGTTCCTCATTGAATCCTGTAGTTAATTTTCCCATTTCATCTACAAGCCACACCTGTCAAAGGCAATCAATGCAGTGCTGCCTGCTTGCTGAAGCAGTGCCAGTTCCTAACAGTTATATATAAGCCAGCTAGAAGTAGATGGTCTATTAATTTTCTTGAATTGGTATCTTGTGACAGAAGCATATAAATTTCCCAAATAATTGCTATCAGGTTAAGTGGAAGGCTCATTCCATTTATTAAATAAATATGTTGATGCATTTCTCTTCAGTAAGGCACAGTAATTGAACAGCATAATAATAAATGCGTAAGTCTCTGTTTCAAACCAGGACTCCTTTTAATTTAGCTGATACTCCACTGAGCAATTTGCCTGTGTTAGTAGACATGTTATTAGGTATAAGGTTAGAAAAGTTTTACATTTGTCTGTATATCTATTTAATAAAATCTCACTGCATAATCGTTAGATTTACTGTAAGAAAATCATTTAAGGCCTACGATACATTATTATCATAGTCTAATTACTGCATAGTTAAGGTCATGCCTTTGCTCACTGGCACAGTCCTGTGGGCTACTTAAGATAATAGAGTTTATGTAATCAATAAGACTTTTTAGAGTCTGATTCCTTGAACATGGTTATCTCTGCCATCATCTATGTACTCTATTTTGAGAATGCATTTACAGGAAAAATTGTGAGAATATTGTCTGTAAAATATGCCAGAAAAGAAAACATAAAATTGGGGTTACTTACATAGTGACTTCATGAAAAAGGAAAAGGAAAGAAAGCTGACAATAAACATAATATAATGAACTACAATAAAGGGTAGTAAAAAGTTTTTCCCATGTTTTCAGAATGGAGGAAATGTGAAATATATATTAAAAATAACTAAGAAAAAAAATCTAGACCAAGTTTTGTATTCCTCATTATGAGCATATGCATCCACTCTGACCTTTACTTCTGGTGCAGATAACACATTTTAAATCTGCTTCCAGTCAATACCTGATTTTTATCTTTTATTCTTGTTTCTTTTGTATGTTAGACTTATAAATCACTACTAACTTTTGATAAAGTAATACATAATTAAAGTTATGAAATTATGGACTTGATGAACCCTTTTAAAAAGTATACCTCAGATTTTTTGTGGTTTAACTAAACATACTAAAAGGGTAGAACAAGGAGGATAGTAAATGGATGGTTTTAGAAATCAAAGCTGAAACTAAAGAATGAATGTCTGGAGGGATAATTGGACTTGTTCTGTGTTTAAATGAAAAGGAAGTTTCCAGAATAGCCGATGAATGAGATCCATCTCCTGCAGCATAGGAAATTGAGACATTTGAGTAGGCAAGAATGTTATTGAGTCAGAGAGGCTGATCTTCATTTAGTTTGAATATTAAGTTATTGTATGCATGGAAACTCTATGGATGGGCTTGCAGCTTTTGCTAAGCCAAGTTTTGAAAAACAGGTCTTGTAAGAGGAAAGGTTAAGGGCTTGTTTTCTCTGTGGCTCAAAAGGGGAAGATACCTAGTGTTGACTGACATTGCCATTGCTTTGCATTCAGGATAGGTCAGAGGACTGTAGCTATTGTCAATAGAGTTCCAGTGTGCATCACTTTCTTACTCGTGGCTGAAGAAACTGCATAGCTGAATTCCAAAAAGAAAATCAAGTTTCGGGTAGTTCTATCTACCCAATCGTTACCCAAGAACTTAGCATTCTTTCACAAGATGAAATATTACCGTAGTTAAATAGAGGATTTTTAGAATAACTTTTGACTGTGTATATTATTTTCTCTTTTAAAAAAACAAATTCTTCTAAACTTAAGGCATTGCAGATGAGAAATACTGACGTTACTTGATGTATCTGGCTGCTTTGCACATTTTTTCTGACATATCTTTGAAATGTCATTGTCCAAATAATGATTAGGAGGCTATTCCTGGTTTATTGTTTTATACCACAGTGGATTTGAGATAATTCTGACTGATTCATGTCTAGTGGCTGTAGAACCATTTCAAGTCATGTATAATTTTGTATGATATTAAATAATAGACATCGTTGGGATTTGAGTCATAACACTGAAGTTATTGTCGTACAGTGTTACTTTTAGAACAATAAAGTAGGTGGTTATTGCTCAGCATTGAAAAAGTCAGCAGGGTGTTATTTAATGAGCTATTAACTCTTGACTGTTGATTTATCAGTTATAGTATAGACAATGAGTTATTTAATATTTGCAATGTGCAGGGAAGCAAGGTTGTTACTAAGCTATTCGTGTTTTGCTTGCGGACTTTTTCATCAGAAGTTAGTTGGTGTAGAAAGCTAATTTCAGGTGAGGTTAAACCTGAAATAAATAGCCAGTCCAGTTTTGACAAACAGTGAGTTGAATGCAGTGATTTTGACTGTGTTTAAAAAATAGTAAGACACATGTAGTTTCATCTTCTGTCTGGTGCAGTTGTCCTCGGCCTCATTTTTTGTAGCAAGAAATGCTACTTTATATACAGTGATAGTAATGATGAAATACCTGTACTTTAAATTACACTGAAGTTGGGTCTATTAATAGTTTCACCTGCTCGTCAACTTGAAAAACAAAAGATTAGAAGATCAAGTTGCTATTGATAAATCTTCAAGAAGAATCTGTTGTTATTTGAAATAGTATTACTTGTGGCAGTACATTACATGAATTTTCTTAAGCCATGGACATATCTTGTATCATACATAAATTACATCAGGAAATGCAAAAGCCTGCCTTAACTTCTACATAAAAATGTCTGATTTTTGTGTTTGTTAACACAATAATACACTTAAAAAGTAATGCATGGTGGTTTAACTATGTGACCTCTGCTAAAGTCAATCAGCTGGACTCTTCTGTCACTCTCCTTTAATGTAATATGGTTCCACCAAAATCAATAGAGTTATTCCAGTGCCAAACTCTGAGAAGATGGCTTAGCTTTTAGATAAGCTATGCCTTACTTAACCCTATCTGCTTTAAATAAGTTCCCAGGGACAGTCCACCTACTATGAGGACACACTTTTCTTCCCCACTCTCCCCACTGAAAAGGAACAAAAAATTTAAAAGGTTGGCTATGTGTATAAATATGTGTGTGAGATGCAATTTTTTGTTATGCTGTTCATTTTTAACCATTTTAATGATTAGTCTGTACCATTTTTTTGGGTTATCTAACCATCTATGAAGATCAGCCTTCAGCTAGTTTGTGTGTAACTTTTCTGGTACTTTTAAGGCTTGTTCTTAGCTGTAAACCTCTTGGATGTTTTGGGGGATGCTATGTAAGAAAATGCACAATGCTTTGTTTGTAATAACTTTTTGGAAGGCAAAAGGATTTAGTATAGTATGTTTAATTATATCAAGTTTCAATCTGGTTAGTGGTATTTTTAATCATGCCCTGGATATGTCACTTTAGTTAAGATATAGAAATTATTCAACAAAAAATAGTCTTACTTTCAACCTCTGTAGTAGAATGTTGGGCAATCATTTCGGGAACGAAGTCTTGCTACTTAGAAGTCAATAAAAAAAATTCTCATTGACAAATTGTGATCAAGATGTTTATTTGGGAACTCTTATTTTGCCATCAGGTGATTTATATCTTTATTAAACAAACCTAATCAGCAAGTGATTAATATAAATTGTCTATAAGGTCCTGATCAAATTTGTTATTGTCATCCGCAATACTCGTATGAAACAATTAGAAAAACTTGCCATTTATTTAGCAGAAAATTTTTTAAGAAGCTTTAAAATCATATTGTCTTTCACATTATTTTGAGGTTATTTAAAAGATTTTACTTTGATGTCATGTTTGTAAGTGTGAAGGTGCCAGTAAGAAGAGTTATAAAAAGTTAGAAGATTCATGAGAAGTATTATATTGTGAGCTCCAGTCAGAAATTAAAATAGTTTTTGTATTATGGAGTGAACAAGTTTTGGTATTTAATATTTTTTATATTGCTAGTGTTGGATTTGCTGACATTGCCACAGTCAGTGAGGCTCAGGCAGACACAAAATAATTGTATTCAGAGTGAGAACGTGACTTTACAATGTGCACAGTCAGACACAGTATCTGGAGGAAAAAGTGCATGGGCTGCTATGATTCCTCTGTGGGGCTGTAGTCGTTGTCCCAGGACATTGGGAACTTTCTTTCTCAATTTCATCATTTTCTTAAGGTGTAGCTTGGTGACAGATGTTTTTCCCTCCTCTGTAGCTTGCTTTATGAAGTAGTTTCTATGGTGACCGTGAAGATGAGCATAATTGAGGTTAAGGTTTTAAGAACTTTCTGTCATTTCTGCCTTCTTCCTTTTTCTTATTGGGATTCATTCCTTTTATCCTAAGAAGATGGCCTAGTCTGAACTCTGCTGTCAAACTGACAACAGATATGTGCCATATCAAATTCCAGCACAACAAATCCAATGTACCATTTGGTTTCACTTTATTTTGGTGGCACTAAAATACATGTAAATGATTAAATAGATATTGTCTTTTTCATATAATGAGCCAATTCCTACAAAATTAATTTGATTTAATTACTTGGAATGGACAAAGCTTTATACGTCCTACACAGTAAATGATCGAGTTCTTTCTCATGTCGAGAATGTAGCTTTCTAAAATCAGCAGAAGACTGGTGTTAGAATTGCAGGCTATTTAAAATGGTTTACCTTCATTAGTGTTTCAGCTGGGATCAGGAGTGCATTTTCAAGCAAATCTCGCTATTGTTCCCACTTAAGACACTTTGAGTCTTAGATCATTCTGAAAGTTCACGGACTTGTGAAAGGAAATACATTGCTCCAGGAGTGCCTTTAATGCACTGCAGTTGATAGCAGAGGTTCTTACCCACTAATATAAACATAACGTGCATTAGGGTACCAAAATTCCAGTTCCACCTGACACAGTTTAAATTGGTTGTTTCTTTTTTGGGCCCTTTCATACCTTTTATGATTATATAATAATTCAAGTTGGATTTTGACTGAAATGAACTGTAGTATGCCTCTGACATCAACAGTAGTAGTAAAGCGTGCTCTAAGAGAAAAATGCACTGGTCCAGAATGTAAAAATAAAACCAAATACTCCACTTTTATTCTGTCTTATTAATTAGTGAACACCTTTGCCATGTAAACACTGTTGTGTCAAATAGGAAATATTGTTTCAAGTGACTATTTGTTTTCTGGTTTTGACTTCAGTTGCCTGCAACAAAAATCCCTGTAGCTGCACATAAAAATAAGTCTACTATCCTATTTCAGAAGTTTTGGCAATAGTCTTCCCAGTTATTTGTTTGAGAGGAAAGAAAGAGAGGAAGAATGAGAGAAAGAAAGACAAAGGGAAAATTATTTCTGTGACCTTCTCTAGGAATCATAAATAATTGGATTAGTTGCCATACAGACAACAAATATTTCCCTGCTTGAAGTATTTTAGAGCAAGGGCAGCAGTAGCAGCAACAAGAATTCTTGTGTTCAGACTGAATAACTGTAGGCAGGTACTTATTAGTCAACACAGGAGCTGAATCAAGCCTGACAAGATGTCACTGCACCTACTGACCTACAGCGTGTTTGTCTTAATATTGTTATTTTCACTTACATGCTATGGAAAAAGGTCCATACTTTTCTCACAATGATTTATCCAGTATAACAGAATATATATATGTCTTATATGAAATAGTTTCGGCAGCAGTGGTACAAAACACATCATAAAATGACAAAGACCAGTCCCAGTGTTGCCTGAAATATGTTATGTCTAAGCTTATTTTCCTTGTTCTACCATTCCTGGGATAGATCTCGAGAACTGCAGTCAAAGTCGTTTCTGGCAAACACCTCCTGTTGCTCACAGTGACCTTTCTAAGTAAAGTGAGATTGTTTATTACATGATATGAAGAAATCTAATCAGTGAATTTAAGAGCCTAAGAATTTGGCTCACATATCTGGTTTTTTTTCATACAGTTTAAATACCTACAGCTAGATTGTCTGGTGGAACCAAGCAGTATGTGGTTGTTAGTTGTCTGCAGTAGTTTCATAGTGACACAATATTGGACTTGGTGTCCACAGTAAAGACAGCTTTTGGTTTTAAGCATAAGAGATGTGGTGAGTGAGCAGTCAGGATGAGAAGGGTATGTCCAACATGCTCCTAGGGAAAGGTCAGCAGCTTTCATGTCAAGTCCATTATGCTACACCAGACATGATGGTTTAAGCAGCCATGATAGCATAATTGCACAGAGGACGGAAAATGTGCAGAAATGGTGTCATGATCCAGCACTCCTACACTTTAAATCATAAATAGCTAATTACTGTATACTACCCAGTTTGTCATCTTTGCTACCTCTGAGCTTTTTAATGACTTTGGCTTCCTGAACTGCTGTTCTTTCTTTCTGTCTTTAGAGAAATTCTTAGGTCTTGGGCTATGAATCCTCAATGTTAATAATCCAACCAAAATTTACACTTGCCTTCAATTACAAAATTTTTTTATTCAGCAAAAAGAGGAGAAATAGATTGCTTAAGAAAATGTTTTGTTGTAATTTTACTCAAGTGAGGAATTTATAGAAGCATTTCTTTGGATAGAAGTTGATAGCCACAACTTTATTTAACTTGTTGAGAAAAAATACTTTTACAAAAGTTTTCTTTTTATTAAAGCTGATATATTTGCTTGAGATGCATCAATTTTAAAGAAACTTTTATTGAGATTTATGACAAAGAGACTGAAAATACTGCCTTCTCAATTGATAAGCTAGTAGCTAAATCCATGTCCTGAATTACCTGATCAACCAGGTAGTCTGAATATTGGATTGGAATTTGGGATTGTGCTCAATAATTATAAAAAATTCTTGTTTGTCTTAATATTATTAAGCTGTCTGCAGCTCTTAAAATATCTGAACAGGAATGAAAAATCTCTGAGAAGTTAGCTTTTTTCCCTGATATTTCATAGCATTGTGTTAATGTACTTTTTAATGTTTTCCTGTTAACCCACCTGTATAATCAGGTAGATTAACATTTTATTAACAAATAAAAACAAAACCACTTATCAAGATACTTCAAGACCTAATAAGTTTCAGCATAGTCCTTCGGTTGTTCATGGTTTTAAAACACATGAAAGACATCCTGAGAGAAGGAAGTAACATTTTTGTAGAGTTTGATACACTACAATTACAAAAAGCTAGTTGAATGCTATTGATAATCCCAGCATTTCTGATTAGATCAGATATGAAGCAGAGACTGATAACTAGACAATATGTAGTCTATACCAGTGTGCTAAATATCAAAATCCATTGGTGAATATATTGTTAATCAATCAATGGCCATTAAAAACAAACAAACCAACAACCAACCAACCCACCCTCTGCTACTTTAGAAAAAAAAAATTATTAACATTTTATTTTGCTATAGGGAAATACAAAGCAACTTTTTAAAAATTAAATGTTTGCTGTCCAATGGTCAGTTCTGTTCATATGGTTTAAAAATCAGTCTCTCTACTTTTCCCACTCTTTTTATCATAAAAGGCCTAATGTTTCCTTCAGGGAAGATATTTCTGTGATTTTTTCCCCTTTCTTATGTTGAGCCTTACCTCTGAGAAAAAAAGAAGAAAAGCAAAAAATTGGAATCTTGTTCTAAAATTTTTAAGATGTTCAGTTACAGTCATATAAAGTATATTAATTGTGTCATTGAGATTGAGGAGTTTCACAGAAATCTTTTAAAATGTATGGCAGTCTGCATGTGTTAGAGAAATATGTTGTCTCAGGTTTCCAGTCTGTTGAGTTTCTGTTGTTTAGGTATTCCCTCCTTGTCAGCCTGGACTTCCGCTGTTGCTCATTGTATAATCAGGTAG
Source organism: Aptenodytes patagonicus (assembly GCF_965638725.1). Taxonomy (NCBI): domain Eukaryota; kingdom Metazoa; phylum Chordata; class Aves; order Sphenisciformes; family Spheniscidae; genus Aptenodytes; species Aptenodytes patagonicus. The sequence continues at coordinate 49,283,986 of NC_134982.1, read as the reverse complement.
ATTTTTATTAGTGTGTCTGCAAATTCCAAGGTGACAGAATTCCCAATCAGATGCAAAGCACTCTCTGCTTAGAGTCAAAAAGACATTTGCAAAAGCTGTATAACGGATGTAGTCTGTGATTAGTCATACTGGTATAGAATACTCTTAGTTTCGAACTGCTCATTCTCCTTCTTATGACTCTGAATATTGTACTTTGATTTGAGGAGGCTAGCAGTAGGAAGAGGTAGTGATATCGGAAACAAGAGATCACTTATTTGTTAAAACAAAACTACTATCTGATGTAAGCAAGGTGCTCTTGCCCCTTTTTGAAGCTACTTCAGTAACCTTCAAACTACATGTTGTATGCAGTCCATAAAAGCTATCAGTCTCTATCTACTAGGGCTCAGCTGTTTCTTATGAAATCCATCTAGAAGTACGCTAAACAAGACCTCCGTAGAAGTTATTAAGGAATATGCAAAGCTCCTTTGTGTACAAAGAGGTGTCCTTCATGCACTGAAAAATACATTGTCAATACTGCAGTCCTCTGGGGGGAAAAAAAAAAAGGACCAGGATACTTATTGCTTTTCACTCTTCCTTAACTAGTCATGGAATTGTGTCAAGACAGGAGCACTCTTGGTATTGAAAGTACACAGGTCCTTAACTATGCTCGGATGCTGCTTATAGAACAACAAAACAAATGTCTCTACAGTAGTTTTTCACTCTTTGCCCCTGTGTTGTAGCTATGTATCACTCAAAGTAAAATATCCATACCTGGCATGTAAGTGAAATAATAACTGCAAAAAGAGAGGAAAGGCAGACCACTTCTGTGCCCTTTTTAAGATAGCCAATAGTCTATTATGAAATATCTTGCTGGAGATAACTCATCTGTTCTTATTATTAAATTGATTTTTCTCAGTAGAAATCATGTTCCTCAGTTCTACCATTACAAAGCCCATGCATTCCTTTCCATCCCCTAGTTCTTGGTTGACGACATGTCATTTTTTGATTCTTCATTTTTTATTATTTCTGTTGTACATCACGAATCTGAGCACAATATGCCTATGAGTTGAAAAGCAAGTGTTATTTTGTTACTTGCTCATGTTTTGTGCTTTGGAGAAATCCAAGTAATATGACCAATAATTATACGTAATACATTTAAAACTCTCAACATAAAAAGAAGAAAAACAAACAAACAAAAAATGAAATATCTTAAAAAATACTTTACAACTCTCAACCTAATTCCTTAGTGATAGATGGACTTTTTTTTTAGTATCTTGAGATATATTTTTAAAACTGATATGTTTTCCTTCTGTGTACTTTTCTCTGGTGTCTTTTTAATATACACAGATGTAGCAAAACATCAGTATACTGTGCATTAGAAAACATAGTTGCATCAGCTCATATAAACTACATAAAAGTAATGACAATTTCTTTTATAAAGAGAATGGTAATCCTGCTTATGCCAAAACCATTTCTGAAATAGAAGAGCAGCGACACCAGTAGCATAAACAGAAGATGCTGTGTAGCTCCCATCCCCTTAGGAATGGCACATAAAACACTGCAAGTCTAATTGGATCTCAAGAGACTTCCCCCGTTTGACTGTCAATTTAAAGACAGCAGTGCCAGAGCACTTTTATTTCCAAAGACTTAGAATTATGAGTTACCTTTGCATGAGGTGTGTGAATTCAGAATATGATATTTACTGAAAGTCAGTATCAATGCTTTTCACAGTGTAATGAAAAACATGCCCTGTCTTTTTAATATTCCTGTTAGCAGACTGAAAGACAAGAAAACAACATGCAAGTATAGAAAGGAAATATATGGCTACCTACTAAAGAAATACATTAGTGACCTTAATTGCACAAGCTTGTGTTTAAAGTGTAGCCCGTACACATTCTCAACACTAATGTTCAAGAAACATTTTTACTCTACAATATATATAAGTATACATACATATTTAAAGAATTTTAACACTGAACTAATTTGAAACTTTCTTATTCTTTTTACAGTTGAGATTTCTGACTAGCATAGAATGAATCCTTTATATTATTATTATATCAAATACACATTTATTTTAAATTTTGATTTTGGTTTACCACCAATTAGTAAAATACAGTATGTGGAGTCAGATACTGTTTGCTTAGATGTAGATGCTTCATGACACAAAAGTTGGAAAATTTTAAATATTTGGCTGCAATGTGAACTTCTGGTATTTCTTCTTTAGATTTGATCCAGCTGCAAGGAACAATGGGACTGGAGGAAGGGAGAAGGACCATCAGATCATAGGATAATTTGGGTTGAGAATTACTTCAGCATGAGGGGGGTGATATTTAGTGTCATCTGCAAACTTTATTAAAAATTACTCCATTACATTCTTCAGGTCATTGATAAAGATGTTAAAAACATCTCTGAATCTGATCCAGCTGCTGGGAACAATGAATCTGGAGAAGACAAAGGATATGAACATATGCTGTCTAGAAGCTGGAAGTGTGTCTCTTCTCTGTGCTGATGATTAGTAGGAAAGCTTTTTTCCCCCTTATATTATTTCCTATGATTGTTTTGTTAATGACAGACCTAAGCCCCTGTGTTCGCCAGGGCTCAGTTTTGGGGGCCGGTCTTGTTCAACATCTTTATCAATGATCTGGATGAGGGGATTGAGTGCACCCTCAGTAGCTTTGCAGACAACACCAAGTTGGGCAGGAATGTTGATCTGCTCGAGGGTAGGAAGGCTCTGCAGAGGGACCTGGACAGGCTGGATCGATGGGCCCAGGCCAACTGTATGAGGTTCAACAAGGCCAAGTGCCGGGTCCTGCACTTTGGCCACAACAACCCCATGCAGCGCTACAGGCTTGGGGAAGAGTGGCTGGAAAGCTGCCTGTCAGAAAAGGACCTGGGGGTGCTGGTCGACAGCCGGCTGAACATGAGCCGGCAGTGTGCCCAGGCGGCCAAGAAGGCCAATGGCATCCTGGCCTGTATCAGAAATCGTGTGGCCAGCAGGAGTAGGGAAGTGATCGTGCCCCTGTACTCGGCACTGGTGAGGCCGCACCTCGAATACTGTGTTCAGTTTTGGGCCCCTCACTACAAGAAGGACGTCGAGGTGCTGGAGCGCGTCCAGAGAAGGGCAACTGAGGCTGGTGAAGGGTCTCCAGACCCTTCTGGAAGGTCTTATGAGGAGTGGCTGAGGGAACTGGGACTGTTTAGCCTGGAGAAAAGGAGGCTGAGGGGAGACCTCATTGCTCTCTACAACGACCTGAAAGGAGGCTGTAGTGAGGTGGGTGTCGGTCTCTTCTCCCAAGTAACAAGTGATAGGACAAGAGGAAATGGCCTCAAGTTGCGCCAAGGGAGGTTTAAATTGGACGTGAGGAAAAATTTCTTTACTAAGAGAGTGGTTAAACGTTGGAAGAGGCTGCCCAGGGAAGTGGTGGAGTCCCCATCCCTGGAAGTATTTAAAAGACGAGTAGATGAGGCGCTTAGGGACATGGTTTAGTGGGCATGGTGGTGTTGGGTTGACGGTTGGACTTGATGATCTTAGAGGTCTTTTCCAACCTTAATGATTCTATGATTCTATGATAAGTAAATTGAAGTTTATGGACTGATTTATCTGTTGTATTAAAACATCTCTAAGGTGAAAGAAACTTTGGACGGAGAGAAGTTAAGCCTGCAATTTTTCAGAGATAGCTTAATCCACAGTGGACCATTAGGTTTAGTATTTAGACAGCTGAGAATTCTCCAAGCTGGTGATGCTCGGTGTTCAGGAACTTGTTAAATATGGTGGTGGTGAACATCTGCGTCACTGCAATGGTCCATCTAACTTGTTTCTGATAGCAAACAAAAGTGATGCCTGACAGAGCGTAGGGAAACAGGATGAACATACATGATACTTTTCCTCAGTACTCTCATAGTGTCCAGTCAGCCTGGTTACTGGCTAACAGTAGGTTATAGATCCTACTGGCTTCCTTTCTTTATCAGATTGCCTAGTCTCCCCATGTGCTGTTGTAAAATTTTAGCATCTGCATCTTCCTACTGCAAGGAGTTCCTTAGCTTTACCACACATTTTGAGGAGAAACTTCTGCTTTGTCTTAATCTTCCTCCTCCTTTCATATGGAACTCCCTATTATTTGTGTTGGAAGAAATGGAGGAAAATCTATCCCTCTCTGTGCTGCTGATTATTTTAATAACACCTGTCTTGGCCCTCATATCTACACATGATACGGATGTTATTGTAAACTTTACTGAGTATATTTCCTGTCTTTGGGGCTGCAGGTTGTTCATGTCAGAGAACATGTGATTTTGAGAGATTTTGTAAAACTTTTATCTGCTTAAAAATGAAGCTCTATAGGCAAGAATAATGAAGCACTGTAGACAAGAAAAATTAGCCTTGGAAATTGTGTTAGACGCGGTATATGGTTTAGTCAAGAAAAAGGGAAAAACTTAGAAATAATGACTAGTCTAATTTCTGCTACTTCTAAAATGTACACACATTTGGAGCCTACCTATAGGCTCTGCTCTCAGACTTGGAGCTTGTGAGGAGCATGTGTTGCATTTTTCTGGTATGTCATAGCTCACTGATTAAGCATCCATGAAATGGTATGCCTGCTTGCCTTCTATATGGTAGGATAGCTCTGTGTAAGTGACGATAAAAAAGCAGCTTCACTCTGATACCACATCCTCTGGCCTTGAGATCATGTTCTTGCAGAAGCTCCTGTCTGCAGATCTTGATTTCAGACTCCTTTTTAAGTTGGAACAAAGACCTCCCTAACTATTGAGCTGATTTATGCATGAATACCAGCAAAACTGTCTCCTTCCTCCTCCTGGACTTCATAAATTATGGTTATATTCTAGTATAAACATATGCATTTCCTCTTCCTCTATCTAAAGAAATGATTAAAGTTTGAAGACAAAATTATGGTTTTAATTTTAATCTAAACCAGTTTCTCTCTGAATTTGATATTTTTCATTTTTGAGTTGAACTGAAATTTCTCAGCTGGACTGTGTATAGACCCCAGGCAAGATCTGGGAAACAAGTGAGTTCAAGGATCCTGATGAAGAGAAAAAAGGTTTTCAAAACATTATTTAAAATATTAATTTAATTGCAATTAACTATAATACAGTGAATGAAAAAGAGTTTCAAAGTCAATAATACATAGTAAATTAATAAATTGATGTAAGTAATTGCTATAAATTGTTTGATATAAATAATAAACTAAAAGATTGCCTAATATCGGTAATACCTGGTAACTTTTAAATAAAATTCTTAGGAAATCTGCCAGGTGGGAATATTTACATGAGAGTAAATTCAGAGCCAGGACTGGAGTTCCTCTTTTGTTCCACTTTCATGAAAAAAAAAAAAAAATCTATCTTAAGACAAATAGACACATCTCATTTGTTATTTGTGGTCAGACTGATTTGATCAAGTACTTGCTCATTTCTTGCTTCTGTTATGTCCCATTACAAATGCCTGCTATTTTATTTCCTGTTCGCATGACTTAGCCTAATTGTGTCAGGGGATGACCTACATTATTTGTATCCTTTTTAAAAAAAATAAAGTTTTTAAGATATGTTATATATAGTTTAGTACTGCAAAGCGAACAGGTTAAAAGGCACATGCTTTACAGTTACTGAAAGCCACCTTATGAGAGGCACAAAAGACCATTGGGCCTGAAGAAAGTGAATGGACTTCTAAAGGTCTGAATTAAACTTGTTAGCAATATATAGCAATATCTTGAAGTATCTTCATCCATCCATACATTTAATTCTAATAACACAAAACGGTGTTATATAAGCCTAAATTCATACATGCCTTTGTGCCTTTTACAAACACAACAGCAGGACAAAAAACAAACAAACAAAAAGTTGTATCTATTGTAAAATCATTGGCTGTAATAATAATTGCACAATTTCTAATATAATCTTCCATTTTTCTCCAACTTCTTTTAGTAAGCACGCTCAGAACTTGGTGTAGTAATAACTAAAAAGGTAGTTTTATTTCTTCCAGGATATGACTAGTGTGAGTGTTACACCATATACCCCGTATTTGTCCTTTTGTCTCTCAGGACTTGCATGCTTGTATATGTACATAGATTTGCAATTAGATCTATCTGAAGTTAAATTCAAGCTTATTCTCAGCCCTTAATATCTAAAAGGGACAGCAGAAAGGCCATGTAGTGAACAGTACAAAGGATGCAAAGGAGGGGAGGAGCGGGCAGGGAAGGGAAGTGAAGATGAGGACTCGGTGTGGCATTGGATGATTTTACGGTATCGGTTTAATAAAATATTGAAAATGTGTAACAGTTCACAGAGAACTATTCTGAAAATTGTCCATTAGGCTAGGCAAAATACCAGCAAACACACAAACCCCAAAACAGGCCTTTTAGTGTGCATGTTTGCACTTATGAGTTAACTGTCACTAGGGAAGTTCTTCATAAATGTATAATAAAAATTAGTTTCTCCAACAATTGGCACTTCAACTCTATTGACTAAACTAAGTAAAACAAAGTAGCTTATACATCAATAGCTGATTCTCTGTCCTGTGATCCATCTTTTGTTCAAAGAAAGCTAAGCCTTATCAAGTAAGATTGTCTTTGCAAAGTGAGAAGATATATTCCTTTTTTACTTTCAAGAGACTAAAAGCTAATCTGAAAGGTTATAAAACATTAATAACTTATAATGGTGACAAAACACTCAAAGAAAAGCTATTACGATAACAGGAAAAGCTGAATTCTAACTTGCTTGGCTCTTTCACCTCCAGCCTCCTAAGTGTCTGACATTTTAATGAAACCACATTACATTTAAAAAAAAAAAAAAAAATGTTTAGGGCAATTGTTTAGAGCATAAGAACATATATTCTTAAAATCTTAAATTATTTGGCCAGAATCTGGTAAAAACTAGAAGCTGAGCTATGGGACTACTTACTTAACTTAGAGTAATGCAAATGCAGTTAATGAATTAATGTCAATTTTCAGTAGCTGGAGAGTAGTTAGTGAACATTTTTTATTAATTATTCTGTGCAGACTCTCTTCATCTGGAATTAAAAGAAATTAAAAGATGGCATCATGTGTTTCATAGTAACTTTCCGTTTGATCATACAATCAAAACTGAGATTAGATTTTCTGAGTTTGTTGCTCTGAGATGCAACAGTTTAAAACAAAATTGCTCTCATCACTAACTAAAGGTAACATACCCCTGATACAAAATATGACTAAAATCAAATTGGTGAATAAGAAATAATTCCCACATTTTTTCCTGGTTGTTTCCTTAGCAGTGCTATAGGTAATGGTGTGTCCACTAATCCAGTTAATGTCCCTGTGGGTAAATTCTGTATTGAAAGGAAACAATATGAGCCTGTTCCAACTTTCTGGGTTGCTGCCTCTGTAGCATCTTCTGCTTGAAGTAAGTGTACCTCCTTGTCTTCCTTCTTTGCCTCCCAACCACTACAGCGAAGGAACCCTTTGTGGTATCCTGGTTCTGCTGACAAGGTACGAATGAATTAGACAGCAAGAATCTATAAATCTTATCTGCCTCCTCTGTAGATTCTTCTTGTTTTTACACACAGTCACAAAGCAACAGTTTGGGACAATGTAGGAAGGGAAAGGAACTTAAAAATATATGTGCCTATGTGTTTATATTTGTTTGTACATACTGATGGATCATATATTACAGATTCCTCATCTCTAAGGGAGGCTTACTACATCACTTCAGCTGACTGATATGAAACACATTAACAACAAATCCTTCTCTTTTCTCTAAGAAGAGATACTTCCCTTGTTTTTACAGTAAATATTTTAGAAAAAAATATGAAATATACTGGAATACCAGTTAGAACTTGACACATTGCTCTGTTATGCTAGTTTTACACAGACATTATTTTTCAAATGTCAGTGAAGTTACCGTAGCATGAAACCAAAACAATACAATAGAGATTTAACACTGATTCTAGGTAGTCCTTCCCAGTGCTGTATTGTCAGTGATTATGGCAAATAATTCCACAAAATAAAGTGCAAGCTGATTGCTGTGTTGCTAACGTTCACGATAATCTCCCTTGCCATTCTGTTCATAAGTTACCTCAATTCCTCTAAACAATTTTTTAGTGTAGCATGGAGAACAACTCCTACAGAACATAAGACTTTTTCATATATATTCAGTACTCTCAATAGATTGTAAATTAAGAGTTGCCCCAGAATTGCAAATAAAAACCAAGTCAACAAGCCCTCAGTGAAACAGTAGAGTCCTTCCCTTCTGATACAGATAGATCTGTATCTGTCAGGAAGTGCTTTTCAGAGGCTTCAATTTTAATAAAAATGCATTTGAGTTCCCTTTATGCTCTTGAATACTAACATTTCAGATGGATGTTATTGACTAGTTCATAAACATCTTGGTCATGTGCATGACTAATGTGAACTGATAAGACAACTAAGTGAAAATTTAACAAACTTGAAATTTAACTCCATTGGAACATTTGCTTAACCAGAAGAACACAAAAATATTGGGAACTTATGTTGTACAAATCTTTTTTGGTGCTTATACACAGAGGACAGGTCCACAAGGTATGGTTATCATCTCAAGTGATTATCATCTGAAGTGATTTGAAAGCACTGTAGAAAAGACTACACAAAAAAATATAAAGAAGATCAAGGGAGGAACAAGAACTGAATGCTTCTGAAATTTGTTCATTCTTAGTAGGAAGTTAAAATCACCCAAATCACCTTTTAAGTCAGCATTCAAGTGGCAAACTGAAGATGAGGCACAAGACAGATGCTGTAAGGAATCAGCAGTTAACACAAAAGCCCCATAAGAGTATAGAAATCATAGTTTTCTTCTCAGATAAGACAAGAGACAATGTGCAGAAAAAGTTATGGGTTTTTCTCCCTTTCTTCAGTGACCCAAAAGAAGAAATAAATAAATAGTTTAACCATTTAATGAAGTGTCTCCTAAACTCAGAAAGAATGAACAGGGAAAACTTTAGGTTTACTTTAGGCTTTCAAGTAGTCATTCTTATAGTCCAAGAAATGCAGTCAAAAAGATGAGAGCATCTCCAGCTGATAGAGGTGTTGTTTGGTGTCACTGTAACCAGGCAGAAACAGAATGGCTTGCTACACATAGACACTCAGTGCGGTGCTGTCAATAACTACAGGTTGATTTGATAAGAAGTATTAGTAACAGTGGTACTGGCCATTAACTTTCTGTGTATTTATTTAGGGAGACAGTGACATTACAGATTGAGAGGGACTGAGAAACAGCCTAATTCTTGGAGCTCTTCAAAGAGATCTGTTAGGGAGCGTGCAATAAAAATGTACCACAAAGGATTACAGAGCTCCCTCACAATGAGGATCCTCTGCACGTAGTGAAATGTGAAATTTTCTGCAATCGGTAAAAAAGGTTGTGATAGAGAGGTCACATTGTGTCACCCTGCAGTCATGTAGTTTTCTTAAAACAGCATAAACTCGGTAACAGATTTGTTAAATTATGCAGGAAATGTTTCACAATCACTCTGCAAATGATCGTGCTAATTGATGGATAAAATCAATGCAGACTGGTTTGTATTCTTGCTAGATCACCATGACCTCACAGCGAATATATTCTGTCTTTCACGAGGTGTAATGCATTTGTTCATGTGTAGTAATATTTTGCAGCAAACTTTCAGATTGTACCAGAATTTGTATAGACACTTATCTATATTTCAACTAAATTGTTGCTCATTGTGTGTTCTTATCATATGATGAAGAGATTTAGCACAGTTCACACACCATTATCATTATTATTAATGTCGTTTTAAAACTCCAATTAAGTAGTTTATTCATTACCCTTGTTATTACTATCTAACGTAAATGAAATTTTCATATTTCTCTCATAATACTTTCATAATACTTTTACTTTCAAAAAACTAGCTAACAAGGAAGTGTAATCCTCTACTGAGAGGACAGGAGATTAAATGTCCTAATGAGACCTTCCCGTTAGAGGCCTGCAAATAATCAGAAATAATTTGAGTTTCTACTGTTTTTTACAAAGATAATGTGATTCTTTTATTAATTCTTCACATCACTTATATTATTTGAAAACATTTATTTTGTTGCTTGGTATTTACCAAGCTTATTGCTTTACTTTTATGCATAAATGTATATTTATTAATATGTATTTTATGTAAATATAAAATTTTCATGTTCTATTCCAAACCAAGGAAATAAGAACTTGTTATATGCTATCTGTTCCTGGAGACAATGACCCTGTCTCTAAGGGTGTGATGATACACCACAGACCATGTGCTACAAACTTACCCATTAGAGATGGGAGTCATTCAGTCTTAACTTATTTAAATCAGAGCACATGATCTGAAGTCTATCTTAGCAATGCACATGTATGTGGGAAGAGAAAAATGAAAGAGATAAAATGGTTTGAAAGAGAGAAGATTCTGTAGTGACTAATAACATGGCAGTTGGTTAGTTAGAGCCTTAGTACAAGGCATGTTAGCTCAATACCTTTTTTTTTTTTAAATCTCATGGTTTCTGTATTTATGTATATTCATGGTCTTTATCAGCAAAGAATGCTGTGTTTATGTATGTTAATAAACTGTCAGGATTATGTTACAATTATGTTGTGGATAATGAAGTTAAATCTAAGTGTCCTTTTTCAAGAAAAAATAAGTTAATTCCAATAGCAAATTAGTACAGACACTTAGTGATCCTTTTACAAATACAGTTTATGCAGATATTATTTACAGATGATTTGTACTTTACTTAGCAGAGCTCTGACTAAAGTATGTTTTTAGATTTGATTGATAAAATGTCACCCTGGCTTAGTGATATTAGCATACAGCTGAGAGCAGCTTTTTGTAGCTAGAGTCATTCAGATCTCCAAAAATGGAGTCAACCCTGTGACATCTTTCTCACTGCTGACCTCCTGATGTCAGATCTCAGGAAGAAGTGTGATGTTTATGCAAATCACTAGGAAAGCAACTCCAGGTTTAATGCTTATACAGTTAATGTAATCTTGATACATGAGTTTACCAGGTACAGGAATACCTCTTGATATAACCTTGAACAGATTGTCTTTTGACATTTTGCATCATTCTTGCATATTTTTGCAGAATAAGAGATAAAAGCAACAACTAACCTCTTCCATAAATCTTCCTGGAAGAAAAACATTTCTTTAGAGATTAATAATTGAAATGATCCAAGAAATATTCGCAAGTAAATAACTCACAGTTGACTTACAGCACAGGACTCATAGAGTTCAGTCACTGAGAATGGAATATGTCAGGAAGTACTGAGTCCTTAAGTCTTTGATAAAAAATGTTAAAAGTATTCTCAACCACCATCTGATCTTTTTGGACACCTAAAATGAATCAGTGATTCCATTCTGTACTCTGGGAATAAATATTTGGTAAGGAAAGTGGGGAAAAATGTATCCTTGTTCTCAGCTATATTTATGCAGAGATACTTATGTTATGACCCTCTTTCTGCATGTTCTATTAACGTTACTAAAACAAAGATCACACACTGTCAGGAATTCTTCATCCACGGCAAGCTCCTTACCCCAGAGGATTGTGGCATTGTTCATTTTCCATCTGAACCTGTGAATCTTGTGTTTGTGACTGCCCAGTGGCTAAAAGTGTCCAATTTAGCCTAGTGTTTAAGACTCTTGGGAAGAGCAAATCTGTCCAGGCAGAACGGACATCCTTGTCAGTTCTCAAAACCAGTAAGCTACTGTGAAACGAGGTGGGTGGGTGTAGGGAAAGTCTTCTTTCTCTTAGCTACTCATATCTAGAGCAGGATTGCACGTTCTGACTCTTGAACTGTGATGTGCCTAATGGGAAGCTCAGGATCAGGAATTCAGCCACATTAGGCTTGCTTCTTCTTTTAACATGGGTTTAGCAGCTTTCTGGCCAGCCTTTGAAACACTGAATTGCTTCACAGAAGTATTGGTTGTAGTTGAAATGGAGAATTGCAGTTGTCTCACTTTGACTCTTTTCAGTGTTCTGTGGGGGCAACAAGATTTTTCGTTTTTCACTGGGGATTTTAGGGTGGGGAAGCTGCAAGAACAGAACCATGCTGCTCCATGACATAAAATGTAGAGATTTTTTCCTAAGTGGGATTGGTGCAGAAAGCAGATAGCGATCTCTGTTCTGTCACACACACTCGGGTAGTCACTTTAAAGACATTATGACAGAGACCAAGGTCCCTGCTCCTCCAGTCCCATTATAACTAGCACCACAGACTTGGGGAAATGAGGCACTCAACCAATCAACACATCCAAGTCCTGGCTAGTGTCTGGTTTCCCTGTGTAGGGACTCCACTTCAGGCTCAACCTTCTGCACAGCATTGGATTACTGTTGGATAGTTGTGGAAGTTGTTCCAGTGAGCGGCTATTATTCATCACCATTTATTGCTTTCTAATTTAGGCTGTTGGCATAAGCCACCAGTGACCTTGCTGGTCGTGAAGGCCCATGCTAATCTCTTTGACTTTGTCTATATCTAAAACTAATTGATGGTTATTACCTGAGATATTATCACCCTCTGGTTTCCCATCCTGAGTATGTTACAAGTGGTTCATCTGTGTTTTTCTTTACCTTTCACACGCATATCTGAACAATTATAGCAGGCTAGATGTAGTGCTTTCAGGTAGTCCTCCCCCATGACACCTATCTGTGTTTCCTTGCTTTTCCAGTGCATACCAGAATCAGCTAATTGATCAGTTGGGTGGATAAAGTACAGGCCTCATTTTATCTGAGCAATGCTTTCAGGTAGGTTTCACCACGTGACACTATTTCACCTAAACCTGGGGAATCTGGGAACAATGTTCTGTTGGGTGCTCTGGCATGTTCTGACTTCACAGAATGACAAAATTCATGCATTTACCTCTCCCCCTTTTGCCACCCATAATGATTTAGTTTGGAAGAAACCTCAGAAAAAAGAGGCAGAGGGGAGAATGCTAGGGCATTCTCCAAGCAAGTTGCTGGTGTTACCAGTGTGAAGGAAAGGAAATTAGGGTGCTTTTTTGACCCCGACATGTAGCATGTAATCAATATGTTTACAAACTATACATTTTTTTTGTAAGCATAAATGTATTAAGCAAGGTGCATTTGTAGACATCTAAGACATATTGTTCCTTTTAGAAAATTTCATCAATATGCAAATTGTGTCTAAGGTAGTTCTGGCAAAAATAAAAAGCTTTAACAAAATATCATATTGTGCATTAAATGGTCTCAATTTATAAAATTTTGTAATGAAATTAATTTGGGTATTATAAGGCATGTAAAAATAAACACTGTGGTACTATGATTAATAGTAAAGTAGAAAATTATTGCAGTTATCGTCTACTGAATGGTATACTCTATGGTTAAGAATTTGGATTTATGGGGAACACATTTGGTTTTTATTTACAGTATTAACAATCTCCTCCTTATGCTGTCAGACTTATGCAATTACTTGGTCATAAGATAAGGAATTGGTACATGTGACTATTCATTCAACACCTGCTCGGGTTTTGGCTAACACATAGCCCATGCTAAGACTCGATGTATGCTGGGAGCAGCACTGTTAGGTCCATGAAAGAGCAAAATGTAGGCAGGACATGATGGCCAGGAAGGGCTAAATGTCATTATGTAGCCACTATCACCTGCAGCTTGCTGCCTCCTGCAGCCATCATCCTTTCATATTGATTGTCTGGCAGTTTCTTTAGTATCCACTAACATATGGAAACGATGTAGACCCAACTTCCAAGCTGCAAGGTATGAATGCATCAGCTTAGCCAAAAAGCTTTTGAAGTGGATCCAACAGGACTGCTGAGGCTTTCGTGGTTCCCTGTGTGACACAGGGGACACCTGCACCCTGATGGAGGAGGAAGGATGAGCACTCTCACCCTCAGCTCGGTTACAGTTTTGCTCGTAGGTGTGCAAGTTAGTTACAAATTGCAAGTTACAAATTGCAAGTTAGGAGTTATGAAATAGAGAACCTGTGAGCTAGAAACCTCATGAATTAAGTGATGAATTAGTGAATTCACATGTTAGACTAGTCTGTATGAAAGGGATTGAGCTCTTTTTTGTCATGTTTGTTTTCTTTCCTAATGAGCTCATAAAGTAAAGTTTAATTGACAGAGTACGTTGTCCTGTAAATTTGAGAGCTCTAAACAGATCGTGACAGTGAAGACAATGAAACAGCGGGGGGGAAAAAGCTGTTAAAGTGCAGAATATAAATCATTGGCTTTTTTCAACATTAATTTGAAATAACAAATACATGCAGTCTTTGCTTTAGCATTGATTTTTAGTTCCAATATCTGAGAAGAAGTTAAATAGATTATACTTTCATTCATAGTCATGTTACAAAAGACTTCTCACAGGGAGGTGCATAGGATCCATCTTTTAATCTTTTATTATCTTTGACCCTTATTACAAAATAGGAAAGGAGTATGGATAACATCTGAATATTCCAAAAACTTAAATGTGTTACCTTTTAAAAGCTGGGCAATCATAAGATAACAAATACATTAACAAAATAACTTGTTTATAGCACTATATTTATTAGAATATTAATTAAATATTTGAAAGTTCTGTAATCCCCTAATTTATTATTACCTTCTAAGTCATTCTTATTAACCCTGTTACACAGACATATGTAACATGTTCTTTTGAGATTCTTAATATTGTTACAAATCTCCTAAGAAGGAATCTTGTTATAGAGGTTCTAAAATGCCTTTGTCTCCAGCAATCATCCCAGTGACAGATGATTTCACCCTTGGGAGTATTAACCAGTGTACACCTTTAGTTAATCTCTTTCTCTACTGCAGCAGTCTCATGATCTCTTCGAACAGTATGCTCACTGAAAAACACTCTAGGTATGAACTGGGTAAGTTATTTTGTGTTTGGACCCTTAGGGTGTCACAAAGACATTATCCTCAAGGACAATACAGAATAGGGTGCACTGTTCATACCTAAATCTGGTTCAGAATTTTATACTGAAGTGAGCTGTCATTTTAAAATGTTGCTTGCCAAAGTCTAGAGGTTTCATGAAAAAAAACTGTTTTGACCCAGGTTTATAAAACCCTGATGGAATTTCAGAAGAGATCTTGCTTATATTTGATGAACTGCCAGGAACCTTCAGTCTTACTTGGTCTGGGGTTCAGGCCCTCTTCTCCCTGTGCTGCTCCTGAACAATGCTGGCACCCTCAGGGCTCCCACCCTGTAGGACCTAGGGTTCCTAGTAACATTGGTTGCCACTGAGTGTGAGGTTAGGGGACGACTACTGTGTGTGACCTGACTGTAACTTTTGAAAGTTAATGAAGCCATGTTAAATTATGACATTTGAAGCTCTAGGTTTAATTATTTAATTTCAGTCTTAGTTCATATGGGAATAATAGCATGCAAGACACTGGTTTGTAAGAGATGTTCTGTAACAGCAAATCTTTATGTGAAAAAACCTGCTCTCACAAAATCTTGTCAGCCTTGGTTACAAAAAAACCCCACAAACCCAACCCAAAACCAAAAACCAGAACATTGATACAGGTTTTACAGAATTTTATGCATAGATTTGAACAAATTATTCTCAGGGTAAAACATAGGAAAGAACAAAGTGACATAAACTGGATTACACACAGAGTCACAAGTCTTCTGACCGTTCATAATTTAGAAGCAAAATGAAAAAAAAGTCATGGAAATTCTTCATCCCGATTTTTGATGAAAATCCTGTGCTATGACTCTGATGTTACCTTTATCAGGCAATTTTGCAGGGAAGGGAATTTGGCTACATATTTAGCTAATAGGTCTTTATTTAGAAGTGTAAGAGTAAAAGCAGAAAATTGAAGTCTTTATATGTGTAGGAGGATGAAGCTTATCACAGCTGGTTTAGAATCCACATCAAAGTAAATTGCGAGGGGGTCTAGCGTATCTCACATGTGAAGGAGTTTGGGGAAATGCCAAGGAAACACACTGAAGTGAGAATGAGTCTGGTTTAGTGTACACTTTAACACATTCTTCTCTTGGTTTTCACAATATTTTTCCAATCTTTCAGATTCTGAGCATATGTTTTATTCTAAATTTTTCTACTTTAGCCTAGTAAAATCTTGGCCTCAAGGGAGAAAGTCTCACTGTCACCAAGGGGCAGGAGGATGTGAGGAGAACAGATGGAAGGAGAAGAGATGGAGGATTTAAATGTAATTCTGCCAGTTCAGTCATTATGTGTAAGTAGGGATGTGAAACTTGCATATTAGTTTACTCTGCATCTGAGGTGGTAGAAATGAACTGTGGGAAGACTATGAAGACTGATCCAATTTGTACTCTTCTTGATTTAAAAAAAAAAAATCATTTCTAAAATAACATCTCAAATTCCAGATGACTTCCCATTGTTTTCTAACCACTTAGAACAGGGGAGAAAGGGGAATGACTGCCAAATCATCAATGACTTTAAACAAGATTGATAGAATAGCTGAGACCTTGGAGGACAGAAGAGACATTGAAGTAGGGGTTGGTAAGTAGATTGTGAAGCTTTGGACAGACTCTTTTGGAATATGTACACGACAAATAAATCAAAGAAGTGGGAAACTTTAGCAAGTACATGACAGCTCTCTGGATTATTTCCAGGGATCATACCTGAATATTGTTTCTTGTTCTTCACTTGTGTGACAACTGAAATTTCAAAAATTAAGGAACTTGATATAGAAGTTAATTTACTAACTAGCAAACATTGGGTTTTCTAATGAAAAATACATGAGGGACTTTGCAGGTGATAATTTTTACAAATCCCTTAATACCATGTTAAGATCTTAAGCAAATTTAGAGGAAATTGTGAGAAAACATATTCTGTCTGATTTTCTGCTTTCTGCATGCTACATTAAAGGACTATTTTCTGCATGTCTAGTATGCTAAGCAGGATCAGGACATACACACTTCTGGTGTGACCTTCCTTGAAATACTAGGCACATCAGTTACAAGTGGCAGAATGAAACCAAACCACGAGTGGGTAAAAAAAGCCTACTCCAAACAGTATAAATAAATCTGCGACTTCAGGGAAGGTCATGCCATGTTTATTTTATATTAGCCTGTGAGATAACACTGGCCAAATCAGTGATAGAGGATGTGAGGGAGGAGTTATTTGCTACTGGTTTCTGCTTTATCTTGTAGTCCCACAAAACTACTAGATGTTTTCATTCTCTGAATTCTTAGATTTTATGTTCTTAGAAAGACTAAAAGAGAATATTACAGCTGAAAAATAAAATTATAATTAATAAGAAGATATCTGTGAAAATAAAACGGACATAGCACTTGATTTTGAGTTGATGACCGTATCATGATCTTCTTCAAGAAGGAAGTCTTAAAGGTGCAGGAGCAGGCTGTCCCCATACGCCGTAAGAAGAACGGGCGGGGAAGACGACCGGCCTGGCTGAACGGGGAGCTCTTGCTGGGACTCAGGAAAAAAAGGAGAGTTTACCGCTTGTGGAAGAAGGGGCAGGCGACTCAAGAAGAGTACAGGGATCTCATTAGGTCATGCAGAGAGGAAAAGAGAAAGGCAAAAGCCCAGCTAGAATGCAATCTGGCCGCTGTCATTAGAGACAACAAAAAATGTTTTTACAAATATATTAATGACAAGAAGAGAGCCAAGGAGAATCTCCATCCCTTATTGGATGCGGGGGGGAACATTGTCACCGAGGATGAGGAAAAGGCTGAGGTACTCAATGCCTTCTTTGCCTCAGTCTTTAACAGGCAGACCAGTTATCCTCAGGGTACTCGGGCCCCCGAGCTGGAAGACGGGGACGGCGAGCAGGATGAACCCACCATAATCCAAGAGGAAGCAGTCAATGACCTGCTACGCCACCTGGACACTCACAAGTCTATGGGGCCAGATGGGATCCACCCGAGAGCGTTGAGGGAGCTGGCGGAGGTGCTCGCCAAGCCGCTCTCCATCATTTATCAGCAGTCCTGGTTAACGGGGGAGGTCCCGGATGACTGGAGGCTTGCCAATGTGACGCCCATCTACAAGAAAGGCTGGAAGGAGGATCCGGGGAACTACAGGCCTGTCAGCCTGACCTCGGTGCCAGGGAAGATTATGGAGCGGTTCATCTTGAGGGCGCTCACAAGGCATGAGCGGGACAACCAGGGCACCAGGCCCAGCCAGCACGGGTTCATGAGAGGCAGGTCCTGCTTGACGAACCTGATCTCCTTCTATGACCAGGTGACCCGCCTAGTGGATGAGGGAAAGGCTGTGGATGTGGTCTACCTGGACTTCAGTAAGGCCTTTGACACCGTCTCCCACAGCATTCTCCTAGAGAAGCTGGCGGCTCACGGCTTAGACAGGTGTAGTCTTTGCTGGGTAAAAACCTGGCTGGACGGCCGGGCCCAGAGAGTTGTGGTGAATGGAGTTACATCCAGTTGGCGGCCGGTCATGAGCGGTGTTCCCCAGGGCTCAGTACTGGGGCCAGCCTTGTTCAACATCTTTATCAATGATCGGGATGAGGGGATCAAGTGCACCCTCAGGAAGTTTGCAGATGACACTAAGTTGGGTGGGAGTGTTGATCTGCTCGAGGGTAGGAAGGCTCTGCAGAGGGTCCTGGACAGGCTGGATCGATGGGCTGAGGCCAACTGTATGAGGTTCAACAAGGCCAAGTGCCGGGTCCTGCACTTTGGCCACAACAACCCCATGCAGCGCTACAGGCTTGGGGAAGAGTGGCTGGAAAGCTGCCAGGTGGAAAAGGACCTGGGGGTGCTGGTTGACAGCCGGCTGAACATGAGCCAGCAGTGTGCCCAGGCGGCCAAGAAGGCCAATGGCATCCTGGCCTGTATCAGAAATCGTGTGGCCAGCAGGAGTAGGGAAGTGATCGTGCCCCTGTACTCGGCACTGGTGAGGCCGCACCTCGAATACTGTGTTCAGTTTTGGGCCCCTCACTACAAGAAGGACGTCGAGGTGCTGGAGCGTGTCCAGAGAAGGGCAACGAGGCTGGTGAGGGGTCTGGAGAACAAGTCTTCTAAGGAGCGGCTGAGGGAACAGGGGTTGTTTAGCCTGGAGAAAAGGAGTCTGAGGGGAGACCTCATCGCTCTCTACAACTGCCTGAAAGGAGGTTGTAGCAAGGTAGGTGTCAGTCTCTTCTCCCAAGTAACTAGCGATAGGACAAGAGGAAACGGCCTCAAGTTGCACCAGGGGACGTTTAGATTGGATGTAAGGAAAAATGTCTTTCTTGAAAGAGTGGTGAAACATTGGAACAGGCTGCCCAGGGAAGTGGTTGAGTCCCCATCCCTGGAGGTATTTAAAAGACAAGTAGATGAGGCACTTAGGGACATGGTTTAGTGGACATGGTGGTATTGGGCCGACGGTTGGACTTGATGATCTTAGAGGTCTTTTCCAACCTCAATGATTCTATGATTCTATGATTATCACAATATCCTATGAGGAAGAAATATTTTAAAGGGCTCCAAAGCGAGAAGAGGCAGGTTCTTCTGCTTTTCTTAGCTATCTGGGATCATATTCTTGTCTCTCTAAATTACAATAAGTATACTATTAAGACTGAACATTCAAGAGAGAAAAGGAGAAAGAGGTAGTGAAAGGAAGAGAGGCAAAAGATAGCAAAATCAACATCAGTAAGCCATTCTACATTTCTCTTGTGCCCTTAATCTAATATATGTGAAACTTTATCAACTTACGAGTTTAAAGTACCTGTCATTCCATGACATAAAATATCATCTGGTTTGGTTTCTCCTTCTAAATTGACTGATCATTTATAGAAGATGTCAGTCTGACATAATTCGAGACTGGGGTTATCTACTTCTCTATGAATCAGAAATAACAGTATTTTCTACGGTATGTGTCAAGCTTGGAATGACCACCTCTGACACCAAAACTAAAGAGAATGCAGATCTTCAGTCTGGCCTCTCAGGCTGCATGGCAAGTTAGTGACATTATGATTGCAGTCTTTGTAGCTTAGTTATGTCTGTACTGGGATCATCCTCAAACCAAACCCACTCATTTTACACAGGCACGGTGATAACTATGACTAGATGCTATGATGGTGTTTCCAAGCACTAGCTTATTAGATCTGAACTGAAAACTCATGTGCAGTGTATTCCTTCATTCTGTATCATGGAACCTTATTTTCTGTGAAAAATCATTTAATCTCAAATCCATAAGCAGATATTGTACACAGACAGACTCCTGCAGACTCAGAGAGTTATTTAAGAAGTTTCTGCTTGTTTCTCTTAGGAACCGCTCATCCAGTTGAAGGTACTGCCTGCTCAATTGTCTAGGAGGAACTAACTGGGGGGGGTTTCTTCAGTCCTGTTCAATAGAAAGTAAACAAGTTTAGTTTAAATTGGTAATGAATTTTTTTTATTTTGCATAAGGGTGAATAAGAAACAGTTGCCAGTGAATGTGATTGAAACTAATCCAATTTAATTTGACCATGTGTGTTACTTTGTCAATAAACGTTCCTGCATTTTCTGAGTCACGCTAAGCAAGTAAGATAAATCACATTCTATTGCTATTTTTAATAAAGATATAAAAATGTCGCCTGAGTCATATCAGGCATAACGCCTGTCATTCTCCCCCCATGGCTGAAAAGGACAGTGTTTTTTCCTACCAGGTGATTGTGTGATTGCAATAATCACATAGCTTTAAGATTCCCCTTGTATTTCAAAATAAATGTTGGATAATTTATTATTCTAATTAGACAGCAGCAGCCTCTCTCCTAATGGTTCAATGTGTTCTTTTAGCACTTTTCATGAGACAATATATGGTAATGATACATGGGCAAGAAAAAATTGCTGTACCTAAAATATTTGCCTTCATTATTTTCCTCGCCTTAAACAGTCCTTAGACTTTGATTCTGCAGGGTAATAAACAAGCCCTGTTCATTCCTGTGATAATACTGAATAGGCAATATATTTTTCCAGTCTCTGCAGAAATACTAAGTTTTTATATAAACAGAAGACCTTTGTGACCGATACTGTCTTTATTGTGGTGGTAGAACATTGCCTGAAGAATTCTGGTTTGGCAACTGTGGTGGTGTGCTCCCCCTGCCCTGCGTAAGCAATGACCACCAGTGGGGGTCGTTGTGGCTGCATCCAGGTCATGCTGGACTTTGGGAATGGATGGCAACATAGTAGCCAACGGCTGTCTGGAGCAGTGAGTCAAACGACTTCCTGATATGCCAATATGACTAAGTCAGTCAATCATCTTACTCTATCAATAGTGGGCAGCCCAGGGCCCATTGAGCTCTCCTGCATGGCAGCGGGCTGCATGCCAGGATCTCCCCCTGAGTAGGGATGCCTCTCAAGGTTACTCCTTGAGGTTGAGAGATTCCTTGCCACAACAGATCCTCGGTAAGTGACTAATAGCATGCTAAACTTTGAAATCTTAGCTAAGTGATATGAAGGATTGATTGCGCATATATAACCCTTTAGACATAAACCGTTGACCAAGTCTGGGACTAGGACTTGGATCCAGCCGCACCTAGATTCCTCTCTGAGAAGGAGTTTAGAAAGCAAGGGGGTCCTTTCTGAACCTCATGACTCATTGGGAGGGTCTCCCTGACAGTTTTTTCTGACCCTGTCCTCTATGCAGTAAATAATCAAGTGTGCCTTGCCATCAAATCTTGTCAAACCACTGTCGCATTTACCATTCAACTTTGTTAACTCACACTTTAACTCACTGTTTTCTATCAATAAAGTGTATTGTTGCTTCTCTCTTACGAGTAAAGTGCAGTCTCACTCCATCCGCGACAGCAACACAGTTTCTCCCATCATGTATAGCATGGCTACCTGCTCTCAAAGTTTTGCTTTAAACTTATCATCTTGGGATTTTCAGGAATCTCATTAAGTTTTACCACACAAAAGAGAGAACCCAGTGGTTGAGTACAGAAAGTATCCTATTTTACAGATTGGAAGTCAGGCATAATGAAAGTAAAAACATAATACGGTAGTATTCTGTCAGTGAGTGTCTTAAAGGAGGGCAGAAGCAAGGTTCCTACAAACATTTAAAAAATCAAGGTCTTTCTTATATGTAATATAGATTCAATATATAGTACTTCACTACTATAAAATGGCCTGACAGAAAGAAATGCAATGAAGTATGAAAGATACCGTGCAGATACAGAACCTTTTCTAAAGGAGAGTCACTGAGTCTCTGTAAAACTTCCCATAAAAATGATCTCATTACTCAGTTTAGCAACAGTTTCCAAGACCCTTCCCTTGAAAAGCACTTGAAATGTACCAATAACAGACGTCATATTAAATTTGGAATTTTTAAGAACAGAATTTTAAATTTAATAAGTACATATACTGACAACCTGGAAAAAAATAAAAATATGCATGCAATGCCTTAGAAGACAGATTCTCTGAGTTCTCAGTCAGTGTGCCTCACAATATGCAAGCAAATTCTTCCCTTGCTTTTCAAACATGTATGTGTTTTGCTGTTTTAACCAGGATTAGGGAAAGGTGGAATTCAAGGACAGTATGAGTTGAGTACACACACCTGGTATATTTATTCTTAAAAAAATTCTGCTCACCATCTCTCCCAACTGAAGATTGAAATACATGTTAGGTCAAATTGTTTGACTTGCAAGACACATCAGGATTCTCAATGAACTTTTTCTTGTTGCCCAGTTTCTTGACTGGCAAAAGGAGATCTTTCTGTCCACCATTTCATAGCTTGTTCCTTAGGAATGATGGGTGGGACATAAGTTACATTAAGTTATAATATGTGTTTACAGGACAAAAATTGCTACATATATGAAGTATACCTGCATTTATTATCAGTGATCTTTTTATGCAACTGTTACTCATAATGGATAATAAATTAGCCATAAATAGTCCCACTGATGTAAACTAAGGTTCTTCACAAAGATTTTTCATAGCGGTTTGTTGGTTTTTTTTTCTTTTCTGCTAGTACAGTTTCTGTAAAGACACAACAGTTGAATTGTTCCTTCACATCAGGTAGTGATATATTTCAACAATTTTCAATCAGAACAAGTCTAAAAAACAGCACTGAAGAAGTCCTTGCCAGTTCCTGTGCCTTAAATATGACTAGTTAGAAGGTATGATTCTCTTACTACTAGTTGTGCAAGACGCAAGCAATATCATGGGAGACTGCCCTCATTCTCAGTACAGAAGTGTATTATCAGTTCAGTTCATGCATTCAAAGAAAGATGCAGCAAAAGTTCATTGAAGGAAACATCCTTAGGACATTCCATGTTTCTGTGTATATTCAGATATCATGATGTAAGGTATATATATTCCTATATATTCCTAAAAGCCTAGCAGTGAAAAACTATTTGAAATGATTGCTAAGCTTGCTAAGGTAGTTACTCCAATCAGTGTGGAAATCGCAATTAAAGAAATGAAGTGAGCTTTAGTGACAGCTCAGGAGCTGAGCCAAACAGGGAGCAAAGTCTCTTTAAGCTAACATTTCTATGATTCAGTGCCTTTAATTTTAAAGGAAAAGAAGTGAGATAAAGCTTAATGAATATGTAGAGCTACTGTCCAGTTTGGTTGACCAGTGTGTGTGGCTGCCTCATAGAAGAATGATTTTGCTGGTTTTGACCAAAAGTCCGTATCTAGCTCTTTCCAGCAATGTCCAGTAACAGGTAAATCAGATATCTAGAGAAGAACTAGGAACAGGGGAAGAAAGTAGTCGCACTTTTCTTAACGAAGTCTTCAGTGATTTGTGTTGTGGTTTAACCTCAGCTGGCAACTGAGCACCACACAGCCGCTTGCTCACTCTTTCCACCCCTGGTGAGATGGGGGAGAGAATCAGAAGAGTAAAAGTGAGAAAACTCATGGGTTGTGATAAGAACAGTTTAATAATTAAAATATACTACTACTACTACTACTACTACTACTACTACCACTGCTACTACTAAAAGAATATACAAATCAAGTGATGCACAATGCAATTGCTCACCACCCGCTGACCGATGCCCAGCCAGTCCCTGAGCAGCGGCCCCCCCAGCCAGCTTTCCCCCAGTTTATGTACTGAGCATGACATCACATGGTATGGAATATCTCTTTGGCCAGTTTGGGTCAGCTGTCCTGGCTGTGCCCCCTCCCAGCTTCTGGTGCACCTCCAGCCTTCTCAGTCGGTAGAGCATGGGAAGCTGAAAAGTCCTTGGCTAGTGTAAGCACTACCTAGCAACAACTAAAACATCGGTGTGTTATCAACATTATTCTCATCCTAAATCCAAAACACAGCACTGTACCAGCTACTGGGAAGGAAATTAACTCTATCCCAGCTGAAACCAGGGCAGTACCCACCCCTTATTTTATACCATCTTTGTTATGCCCAGGTCCCACACTTTCCAACACATTCCCATTAATCACCACCACTTCTCCTGTCTTTTGATATATATATACACAGATATCATTCCCTTAGTCTATGTGCCATCCCTCTAAAATGTTCATTGAATTCATTTAGTCCATGATGTTGGGATCCATCTGCCATAACAGTCCTTCAGGGCAGGAGAGATGGAGATGGTATGTGGTGTTGGATTGTTTCATGCTGAAGTCAGTTCTGGTACCATCATCACTGTGCTTTTCTCAGTTTCATTGAAGATCACTCTTCATTAATCTGGATGATACTTATTGTAATACCATACATATGGCATATAATATTACATAGCAATTAACATCATACAGTTCAAATCATTGGCTATTCTCACCCAAAAATCAAATCCCCTTGAGGTACACATCGGACTTCCCCATCCTTCCGCATCACCCACCAAGTGCACCCAGGTCCTTGAGCAAAAGCAATCCCACGGGTGGGTTTGCCTTTGCCCGAGGCAGGAATAACCCAAAGTGTTTTCCCCAACGTATGTTTTATGTGCACTACAGGGACTTTATTCCCATCTACAGTAAGTAAAAGTTCTGACTGGGCAGGGCCTGCTTGATTGGCAGATCCCCTCGTGTTGACTAACCAGGTGGCCTTTGCTAAATGCGTACCCCAATGTTTGAACGTCCCGCCACCCATTGCTCTCAGCGTAGTCTTTAACAGTCCATTGTATCGTTCAATTTTCCCAGAGGCTGGTGCATGATAGGGGATGTGATACACCCACTCAACGCCGTGCTCTTTGGCCCAGGTGTCTATGAGGTTGTTTCGGAAATGAGTCCCGTTGTCTGACTCAATTCTTTCTGGGGTGCCCTGTTGCCACAGGACTTGCTTTTCAAGGCCCAGGATAGTGTTCCGGGCAGTGGCATGGGGCACGGGATATGTTTCCAGCCATCCGGTGGTTGCCTCCACCATTGTAAGCACGTGGCGCATGCCTTGGTGGGTTTGTGGGAGTGTGATATAATCGATCTGCCAGGCCTCCTCGTATTTGTATTTCAGCCATCGTCCTCCATACCAAAGAGGCTTTAACCGCTTGGCTTGCTTGATTGCAGCGCATGTTTCGCATTCATGGATAACCTGCGCAATAGTGTCCATGGTCAAGTCCACCCCTCGATCACGAGCCCATCTGTATGTTGCATCTCTTCCTTGGTGACCTGAGGTGTCATGGGCCCATGGGGCTATAAATAACTCACCCTTATGTTGCCAGTCCAGATCCACCTGAGCCACTTCAATCTTAGCAGCCTGATCCACCTGCTGGTTGTTTTGATGTTCTTCAGTGGCCCGACTCTTGGGTATGTGAGCATCTACGTGACGGACTTTTACAAGCAGGTTCTCCACCCAGGCAGCAATATCTTGCCACAATGCGGCAGCCCAGATGGGTTTGCCTCTGTGCTGCCAGTTGCTCTGCTTCCATTGCTGCAACCACCCCCACAGGGCATTTGCCACCATCCATGAGTCAGTATAGAGATAGAGCACTGGCCACTTTTCTCGGTCAGCAATGTCTAAAGCCAGCTGGATGGCCTTTACTTCTGCAAATTGGCTCGATTCACCTTCTCCTTCAGCAGTTTCTACAACTTGTTGCATAGGACTCCATACAGCAGCTTTCCACCTCCGATGCTTTCCCACAATACGACAGGACCCATCAGTGAACAGGGCATATTGCTTCTCATTTTCTGGTAGTTCATTATACATTGGGGCCTCCTCAACACGCGTTACCTCCTCGTCTGGTGATATTTCAAAATCTTTGCCCTCTGGCCAATCCATGATCACTTCCAGGGTTCCTGGGCGACTGGGGTTTCCTATTTGAGCCCGCTGTGTGATCAGTGCGACTCACTTACTCCGTGTAGCATCAGTTGCATGACGTGTACAGGGGATCCTCCCTTTGAACATCCAGCCCAGCGCCGGCAGTCGGGGTGCCAGGAGGAGCTGTGCTTCAGTGCCGATCACTTCCAAAGCAGCTCGAACCCCTTCATATGCTGCTAATATCTCTTTTTCAGATTTGGACTATTTTCTTCTCTTTCTCAAAAACTTCTCCTGTGTTGCCCCACACAATGATGTCATCGATGTATTGCAGGTGATCTGGAGCTTCACCCTGTTCCAGTCAGTGCAGTCTGGATCAGTCCATGGCAAATGGTAAGGCTGTGTTTCCACCCCTGGGGCAGTTGGTTCCAGGTATACTGGACGCCCCTCCAAGTGAAAGCAAACTGGGGCCTGCACTCTGCCGCCAAAGGGATTGAGAAAAACGCATTCGCAATATCAATTGTGGCATACCACTTGGCTGACGTTGACTCCAGTTCATATTGAGGTTCTAGCATGTCTGGCACAGCAGCACTCAGCGGTGGCGTGACTTCATTCAGGCCACGATAGTCTACTGTTAGTCTCCACTCTCCATTAGACTTTCGCGCTGGCCATATGGGACTGTTAAAGGGTGAGCGAGTCTTGCTGATCACTCCTTGGCTCTCCAGTCATCGAATCAGCTTATGGATGGGAATCAGGGAGTCTCGGTTGGTGCGATATTGCCACCAGTGAACCGTTGTGGTGGTGATTGGCACCTGTTGTTCTTCGACCCTCAGCAGCCCCACAACAGAAGGGTCCTCCGAGAGACCGGGCAAGGTGGACAGCTGTTTAATTTCTTCTGTCTCCAAGGCAGCTATACCAAAAGCCCACTGGTACCCTTTTGGGTCCTTGAAATACCTTCTCCTGAGGTAATCTATGCCAAGGATGCACAGAGTCTCTGGGCCAGTCACAATGGGGTGCTTCTGCCACTCATTCCCAGTTAGGCTCACTTCATCTTCCAATACAGTTAGCTGTTGGGATCCTCTTGTCACTCCAGAAATACAGATGGGTTCTGCCCCTTTATAGCCTGATGGCATTACGGATCACTGTGCACTGGTGTCCACTAGAGCCTTATACTCCTGTGGGTCTGATGTGCCAGGCCATCGAATCCATACAGTCCAGTAAACCTGGTTGTCCCTTTCCTCCCCCTGGCTGGAGGCAGGGCCTCTCTAGTTCTGGTCATAGTATTCGTTTCTCATTTCTTGTAAATATGAGTCAGAAGTCTCTTCATTAAGATCAGGAGTAAGATTGTCCCCTCTAATCTGTCTGGGGAACTGCCCACTGGAAACTGGAGCAGCAATTTTCCTGGAAGAACTCCCTTTTGTGACTTTTTCCTTGCAACTCACGTACCTGTGCCTCTAGGGCTGAGGTAGGTTTTCCATCCCACTTCCTCGTGTCCTCTTCATGGCCATGCAGGCAAAACCATAGGGTTCTCTGTCATGTGTACCCTTTACATCCTCTCTCTTGAGCAAAAGAACGCTTACTCCTAATAGCCGAGATACTGGTCCATACAGGTGGGGAGTAGGACTTACCCTCTTTGAGTTGCTGGACCTTCCGAGACAATTTCTCCACAGCCGAGATGAGGGAGGAAGAGAGACTTTCCTCATATTGCCGGAGTTGGCCAGCCAATTCATCCACCATTTGTCCCTCTCCATCTTTCCAATCAGTCATCACTGCCAATGAGTTGGCATATGATGATGGTGTGCTCCTTAAAAACTTCCGCCACATGAGTCATGTGCACCTGACTTCATCTGGATCTTTGGATACCTGCTCGTTGTTCAGGTCACCACAAATCACTTCCAGCATGGCTAATTCCCTCAGGTATTGGTTACCCCTCTCCATGGTGGTCCAGTTGCCTGGGTGACTTATAACATCTTCCTTGAAGGGATACCTTTCCTTCACACTTGACAGGAGTTGCCTCCAAAGGCTGAGGACTTGTGTCCCTTTTCCAATTGCTTTGCCAGTGCCCTGTTCCCTAGAAAGGGATCCCAGCTGCTTGGCTTCTTTACCCTCTAATTCCAGGCTGCTGGCTCCATCATCCCAGCATCGGAGCAGCCAGGTGACAATAAGCTCGCCTGGACGACAGCGGAAATCTTTTCGTATATCTCACAGCTCACTCAGGGATAGAGATAGGGTGGTTACCGCCTCATTTAAGCGTTCTTCCTCTTCTTCCTCCCTGAGCAATGGCCAGCTCTCCTCCTCCTGTTCTCATGATAGCACTACTCCAGGGTAGTCTGCCTTGTCCACTTCCTCCTCTAGCTCCCTTTTAAAAGTTTCTTCCTCCCTTACTAAACGAGCCAACTTCCGCTTCCAAGATTTCTTCTTGTGTACAGGGACGACTGATACCAGCAAGGGGTTGGTTCTTTGGTTCAGCTGCAGTGCCTGTCACTGAGGTTGGAGTGGCCACAGGGCCTGTCGCTGAGGTTGGAGTGGCCACAGGTACTGTCATTTTATCATCAGACCGAGAGACCCTTTTCCCCTTGAGGGTACTGAATGGTGTTGAACAGGGCTCAGTAGGCATGGGCCAGGCCCCAGCACATTGCAGTGATCTGTGTCTCTCTGGAGTGAGAGACACCCTGGCCAGGGTGACAGCATACTTTGTCCAAATATTCTACTAACTCTTCAGGATTCTGCACTTGCTCAGGGGTGAAGTTCCAAAACACTGGGAGTGCCCACTGGCCTAGGTACTTGCCCATGCTATCCCCCACACCCTGCCACTCATAACTATCCAGCCTGGGGGCAGATCTCTGGGTGATATTCTTAAATTGTTTATTAACCTTAGACAAAACCGAAACAATATTCCCAAGAAGTACCAATAGAAGTACCTTAACTACCCAAGGCTGTTCAAAATACTGAAAAGTTACTGTAATGAAGGAGGAAACATCATAGAAGAAGGTAGCAATGCTGCCATTCTATATTTCCTCCATAAAAAACCTCTCAGAGGAAGAAATATAATTGCTAATTGTCTCCACGAAGTGGTACCTGAAGTACAGTAATGGCTTCAGTACAAAGCTCAAATACCAGATGAAGCTCAAGGCCAGTGTTTTAATAACAAATCTCCCAGGCAAAACATCACTAATCACTGCAGAGCACAGCAAACTGCAAAAACCAACACCAATCTTTAACATGTACAGCAAAAAAAAGGTCATGGTGCAGATCAGATAAACTAATATTGAGAACAGATGAATAAATATTGTGACCCACAACTGTTAACAGATATAAATTCCTTAATGTGCTCTGGTTAATCTGTTATTATCTCAAACCCCTTGTGCCCCACATTGGGTGCCAAAAAGGACTGTTGTGGTTTAACCTCAGCTAGCAACTGAGCACCACACAGCCGCTTGATCACTCCCCCCCGCCCCGGTGGGATGGGGGAGAGAATCGGAAGAGTAAAAGTGAGAATCATAGAATCATAGAATCATTAAGGTTGGAAACGACCTCTAAGATCATCGAGTCCAACCGTCAACCCAACACCACCATGCCCACTAAACCATGTCCCTAAGCATTTAATCTAAACATCTTTTAAATACTTCCAGGGATGGTGACTCAACCACTTCCCTGAGCAGCCTCTTCCAATGTTTAACCACTCTTTCAAGAAAGACATTTTTCCTCACATCCAATCTAAATGTCCCCTGGTGCAACTTGAGGCCGTTTCCTCTTGTCCTATCGCTAGTTATTTGGGAGAAGAGACTGACACCTACCTTGCTACAACCTCCTTTCAGGCAGTTGTAGAGAGCGATGAGGTCTCCCCTCAGCCTCCTTTTCTCCAGGCTAAACAACCCCTGTTCCCTCAGCCGCTCCTCAGAAGACTTGTTCTCCAGACCCCTCACCAGCCTCGTTGCCCTTCTCTGGACACGCTCCAGCACCTCGATGTCCTTCTTGTAGTGAGGGGCCCAAAACTGAACACAGTATTCGAGGTGTGGCCTCACCAGTGCCGAGTACAGGGGCACGATCACTTCCCTACTCCTGCTGGCCACACGATTTCTGATACAGGCCAGGATGCCATTGGCCTTCTTGGCCGCCTGGGCACACTGCCGGCTCATGTTCAGCCGGCTGTCAACCAGCACCCCCAGGTCCTTTTCCACCTGGCAGCTTTCCAGCCACTCTTCCCCAAGCCTGTAGCGCTGCATGGGGTTGTTGTGGCCGAAGTGCAGGACCCGGCACTTGGCCTTGTTGAATCTCATACAGTTGGCCTCAGCCCATCGATCCAGCCTGTCCAGGTCCCTCTGCAGAGCCTTCCTACCCTCGAGCAGATCAACACTCCCACCCAACTTGGTGTCGTCTGCAAACTTACTGAGGGTGCACTCAATCCCCTCATCCAGATCATCAATAAAGATATTAAACAAGACCGGCCCCAGTACTGAGCCCTGGGGAACACCGCTTGTGACTGGATGCCAACTGGATTGAACTCCATTCACCACAACTCTCTGGGCCCGGCCGTCCAGCCAGTTTTTGACCCAGCGAAGAGTACACCTGTCTAAGCCGTGAGCCACCAGCTTCTCTAGCAGAATGCTGTGGGAGACAGTATCAAAGGCCTTGCTGAAGTCCAGGTAGAGCACATCCACAGCCTTTCCCTCATCCACTAGGCGGGTCACCTGGTCATAGAAGGAGATCAGGTTGGTCAAGCAGGACCTGCCTCTCATGAACCTGTGCTGGCTGGGCCTGGTGCCCTGGTTGTCCCGCTCATGCCTTGTGAGCGCCCTCAAGATGAACCGCTCCATAATCTTCCCCAGCACCAAGGCCAGGCTGACAGGCCTGTAGTTCCCCGGATCCCCCTTCCGGCCCTTCTTGTAGATGGGCGTCACATTGGCAAGCCTCCAGTCATCCGGGACCTCCCCCGTTAACCAAGACTGCTGATAAACGATGGAGAGCGGCTTGGCGAGCTCCTCCGCCAGCTCCCTCAGCACTCTCAGGTGGATCCCATCCGGCCCCATAGACTTGTGAGCGTCCAGGTGGTGTAGCAGGTCATTGACTGCTTCCTCTTGGATTATGGTGGGTTCATCCTGCTCGCCGTCCCTGTCTTCCAGCTCGGGGGGCCGAGTACCCTGAGGATAACTGGTCTGCCTGTTAAAGACTGAGGCAAAGAAGGCATTGAGTACCTCAGCCTTTTCCTCATGCTTGGTGACAATGTTCCCCCTCGCATCCAATAAAGGATGGAGATTCTCCTTGGCTCTCTAAGGAGACATAAGAACAGTTTAATAATTAATATTAATTAATACCAGCTACTAGGAAGAAAGTTAACCCTATTCCAGCTGAAACCAGGACAATTTGTGACTTGGAGACTTTCTGAACTAAAAGTGTTATTCTGTGTGCTTTAAAATCCCTGCCTAGTAATATGGGCCATCTATAAATCTATGGAAATTTGCTATGCTTGTTCATAGTTTATCATTTGCAAGGCCTTTTTATAACAATCCCTCCTAACAAATAAAGGGGAGTGCATATTTTTTATGTAAACAAAATCCCATTAGCTGTTAACATTTTTTTTTTTCTTGATTTGTTCTACCAGAAGAGGAGTCTGAATTAGGTATTAAGATACTGTTTTTTAATCCTATGTTACTTTATTCTTTTCTGAATATATATATATACTATTTTATAAGGATAGAGGAGTATCTAGGGCTTACTGTAAGTATCTGCTCGCAGCTATGCAGGAGTACCAGTTGCTAAATATGCAAACTGTTCTTTTATAACTTGGACCAATTTTCTTGGTGAGGGAATGGGAAGCTATGGTCACACACTTTTTGCGTATATAAGTATGGCTGTATGAACATTTCCTGCAAAGAGGAAAGAAGAAAAGTTATACCCTTTTGTTGATAGGATATCAGAAAGTTATGTAATGCTGAGCTTTGAAAAGAAATTATGAAAAAAAGAGGATCAAAATGCAATTTCCATTTTTGTGAGTGATTCCACTTTGTCTGCTTTACATGGAAAGCAATATTAAATTTTCCATGAAATAGATTTTTGCTAATAAATTTTAGTTTTAAAGATGTTTTGTTAACATTTCATTTAGAGTATTATCTTGTAGGTTTATAATCTAAATTTTGTATTAGCCTTTTCTTTGACAGTAAATACTATGATATATACCTGATAAAATTTCCTTTCTGTTCTTGTCTGTAGCTAATTGTAGTTATTACTGTATTTGATATCTTTTTACATACTGAAGTTCTCAGAAACCTTAAGTCCACATTCCATAGCCTTTTATAGATTGAAATACAGCTACCAATAAAGATTATAAATAGAGATCCTCTTTCCTTCACCTGAAGGACTGTGAAATACTTAGATTTAAATACATGTGCAGTATATAAAGTATACTTCATACACTTCAAAATGAAGTAAAATGCAAAGATCAACGTAGTATTCCCAAGCTCTGCGTTTGCATTGCTCAGAGGAAGGATTATATTTTCCCTAATACATTTTAAGGGGCCTAAGAATAAAGCAAGTTTATTTCCCTTTTCTTCATTATAAAGGAAAGTTTATCTTCGATAGCTTTACCATACTTCTTTTACACAGCTTTTGGTAACTTACACAACTTAGGTGGTTCTCCTGCTTTATAAATATTAGCTTAAAAAATCAGAAATACTTATATTTGCTATTGTGAGCTAACTTTTGAAATCCAATTGTGGAAGTAGAAATGTTGAATTTCAAGCATGAAAAATTTACAAGGAAATTGGACACTGGAAAACATGCCACATGTATCTTTAATAAAAAGTTAGCTCAGTTTGAAAGTTAACAAAAAGATGTATTCATTTAGGCAGTTATACAAATTTGCCAGATTGTGAGAGTGACTTCTGTAGACCAGATCCATCAGGCACCTCTGAGAGTTTATTACAAATATGTGTGTATGCTTGTGTCTATAACAGTCAGGCACAGTACTCTGATAGCATGCAAAAAAATTAGTGAAAATATCAAATGAAACAAACTCAGGATATGCAGGGAGAGTACAAAGCCTAAATGGAATAAACAGACAAAAATTTCCTGCTGAAGAGATTGTTGTGAGTATACTCCTAGGTTTCCTTCTTTTTTTTTTTTTTTCCTCCTATTTGATGGCAGAAGTCATTTTTGTCAGTTCCCAAGCAGGTCATATCTTTCCACTAAGAAAACGCTGACCTTAAAACAAGGTTTAAGGGAAGGAGTGACCCAGCCTATGATGTAAAATTAGGGGAGAAAAACCCATACATTGCTACAGAAAAAATGTGGAACAGGTAATCAGTATTTAAATCAGATTTCCTGTGCTCATTCAATCAGCCCATGGTTCAGTGCATTTGCAGTTTATACAGACAGGCTCCACCTGCATTGCAGTTCTTCTTAAAAAAAGTACCAATCAGCTAAGATTTTACCATTTCTAAGCATATGTTTACTATATGAACTGGTCTGAATTCTGCTTTTCCAGCAGCAATTGCTTTTGTCAGTTGTGTAATGTGACATATGCATCTTAAGATGAATGGTTCAGATAGATATTGTTTAGTTTATTTACTCATGGCAATCTACTGAACATTAGTGTTACTCTATGGGGCCTTTGGGTACCAACAGTTAGCTAAACTGTCCTGTTAGCTGTTGGGAGAGAAAGAAAAGAGGCAGCAACCACCTGTCAATATAGTAAATCAGGTGTGTGCTCTTCTGTGTGTCATAACAATCCTCCAGGCAGGCAACAGAAAGTAAAGCAGGCTGTGGTTTCAGGGACAGGGTCTGTCGAATTTAAATTCTTCCCGCCTCTTCTCCAGAAAGGATCTAGGACATCTGGAGACATTTTTATCACCTGCAAAAGTTCTTGTTAATTGAGTTCCAAACTATTTTGCTGCTGTTGCAAAAGAAGAGGGAAAGATGAACTGGGCAAGGTCTGCTTTTCACATGGTGAACGCGAATCTGGAAGCAAAAAGCATAGTGATAGACTGCTGTTTGTAGTTAACTTATTTCATGACACAGGAGTATGAATGTGCTCAGATTCTTAACAAAAACTTTACATGTATAAATCAGGTGGAGAAAATGCTAAGAACTAGTATTTGAAATATCTGTTGTATTTGTCCTAAGTCAGCTTACCCTGTTGACAGAAAACCAGCTATAGAAGGGAAATATGAAAACACTGATCCAGGAAAAAATAAGTAGATAAGAGCATCTGGTTGTTGAAACCTTATTTTTGTGGGATGTGTGGAAAATTATGTTTTTTCCTGAATATTTTTGCAGCAGTTTAAAGGACAAAGCAGTATTAACTGATAGATTGTTACAGATGTTTGAAACTACAAGCAAGAGAAATGAAAATAACTTAAGTCTTTTAGGTTTATTCTACTCTATTCCTTCCTCTCTCATTGTTGGCTTTGTTTTTCTCCTTATCTGAGCCAGATGTCTCCAAAACCCAACTTTCTTAGCTTAGGATATAGCAGCAAGCTTTTACAGTTTTTTTTGGTTTTGGAGGAAGGTTTGGTTGTTGCTTTTTTTTCTGTTGAGTATCAGTTGGCCTGGTTGACTTGTATTTTTACTTTTGTCTATGTGTATGTATATGCCTTGTGTTTTCTCCAGACCCACTCTGAACCAAAGGTTCCCTGCTGGAGGTTAGTGGAAGAAGCCTCCCTTCATCCACATTTCTCTGCTACCTCTGCTGCACTCTGAACCTGTGCTACTTGAGGACCTGAGTGATTGCCATCTCACCCTAGTATGTTGAACAAAGCCCAGGAGTCCCCACCATGCCACACATACCTGTAATCCACTGTATCAGCACTTAAGCACAGGACATAGCACCCTGCTCTGTGGCATGGCAGGCTGTTAGGCACATGTAATTTTTGACAAATGCTGCTTTATCTGCTGCAGTTGCTGTGGGAGAATGTCTTCTTGTTGCAGTCACAGATTCATACCACCCTCTCTTTCTGGGTCTGTCTATGGTCAGCAAGATTCTGACCCCAAGACATGTACATGTCATCCCCTTCACCCTCTCCTATTTGCAGGAACAGAGCAGTTTTCACCGACTGGAGTCTGACTTCAGGCCTGATC
Source organism: Aptenodytes patagonicus (assembly GCF_965638725.1). Classification (NCBI taxonomy): domain Eukaryota; kingdom Metazoa; phylum Chordata; class Aves; order Sphenisciformes; family Spheniscidae; genus Aptenodytes; species Aptenodytes patagonicus. The sequence goes on along the minus strand of NC_134982.1, from coordinate 49,248,902 downwards.
TCACTCCCACGCTCAACCCTCCCTCACTTGGGATCTCCTGAACAGATATCTGAGGTGGCAGTGCCTCACATGACATATGGTGAATCTGAAAAGAGAGCCTAGAATTGTTGGCTTGGCACTCTTAAGTTGAGAGAGTCCATCAAGGACTTACGTCTTCCCTTCTCAACATATTCTTGCTAATGTAGACAGCACTGCTGAACATCAGTAGAGCAGTGGGTCAGGTTGCGTACCTCCATGTGGAGGTACTGTGGTGGAGTGTTAATAGACATCATGCCTCCCTCCAGGCTTCTTCCTACTTGATAATAATAGTGGGAGACTCTTGGCCTATGCCAAATCTTAACTTTTGCCCAGTTCTATACAAGAATCCACAAGGACTCAATCCTTGGGTGTCTTCTCTTTGACTCTTACAAAGAAATAATGAACCCCTTAACTATGATATTTTAGACATCTCGGTCAGCCCAGACAATTGAACCTTTGGGGCATGCCAAATAGGTATGGCATTATCCGTACTGCTGTAAGGGACGAGGCTCACATGGCTGTGCTGTAAGCACAGACAATGCCCCAAGGGAAAGCTCCAGAAACCAGCCACAGGGAGGGGCCCGGTGTCACTCTCCTTGACTGACTAATGTCTCAACCACTCCTGGAGCTGGGGTGAGAGAAGACTCTAGAAACCTTGAGCTGGAGCCAATAAATAGGGGCGCACATGAGCCCCCTTGGGGACACTCTCCACACCGACACCCCCAGTTGGCAGGTCTGATGCTGGATCCAGGACTGGTGATTTCTTTGTCTCTCTCTCTACCTCTCTCCTGCTGCTCAGCTCTCTCTTTCTCTTTCTCTCTCCTCTTTCTCCTTCTTGCTCTCTGTTTTTGATGTTGTTAAGTAATACAAGGCCTACCTCAACTCACCACAAAACCACTTAGCTTGTGTTATATATTAAGACATAGAGAGTTGATGCTTATAGAAGTGTTTGTGCCATTAAAGTTGGAGTTTGTTTTTGGACCTTGAGTGTTATTTCACCTTAATCCACACCGAGGGGATTTGCGGATCTTAGTCACTCTCCCCTTGCCGCAGGTGGGGCGTGACAACTGCCTACTGCGGATATTCCCTGGTCTGGGTTAATCCTCAGACCTTTCTGTGCATTGTGTGGGAGAGTGCTATTAGATGGGAACAGGCTAAAACTGTACTAAGAACCATGTTGACAGTCAGAATGGGTAGTAGTTGAGCATCAGTACACAGGCCCACACTTTGGCATTGTTTAATTTACTAATGTGGACTTAGCTGATGGGGAAAAACTTCTCAGTAAGGACAATCTGAAAACTTCTATTTAAAAATCACCAACCTGGAACTTTTTCTCCAGAAATAACAACTTGGCAGTCTCTCTAATTATAGCCTGCTTTGCTTTTGCTGAACCATTTGTCTGAGGAACTGTGGTAATATCTGGCTTTCAGTTGCATTTGATCTCAGTTTTCTATGGGTCCTGAGTATAGTTTGAGAAATATAATCAAACTGCTATTAATGATGGACAAGGTGTAATAAAATACTTTGCTCCTATCAGTTGCCTATATTAGCATTGATCCCAAAATGACACTGAAATACCTTTAGAGCAAATAAGGCATAAACACAGTCTTTGAGTGCTTTCATTCTGAAAGCTTCAGGAAGTTGGAAAAGTGCTCTTTTGTTTAACTGTTCGTCTAATGAAATGTTCATCTTCTATCTTTTATTCATTTGCTTTTATTCATTTGATGAGGAGAATTGCAGAGCCATTTGTGTATAAGTGCTATTCATTTCAATTTTAAACATGTCTCCTCAAGCAAACACAAGAAAGTGTCCACTGGGTAACATGTAGATTGTGATTTCTGTGGGAGTTCTTTGTCTTTATAAAATTTTTTTAAAAGACAGAACTGCTATTTGGCTGACATGAATTAAATGATACAAATTTTATGAAACAGCATACACTGAAGTGTGTGCTGAATTAAAGTAGTCTGTCCTGCTTATTAGTGGGTTGCACTATTATGCAATTTTATATAGGGGAAAGTAAAGACTTGCTAGGCTGAGTTCCTTGTTCTAACCTCTCCCACCCACTCTAGAACAAATGCAGGGTACAGACTTAAGCAGTTTGATATAAGTGAGTCTCATCTGAGCCAAAGGAAAACAGAAGCATGCAGAAAAAATAGCAATAAGGTGCCTCATATATAAATGGTGATAAAAAACCCTACCTGCATTAAATAAGTGAGAGCCTGTTAATATGAGATTTGAAGTGTGTCCTATAAAACATTCCAAGCATGTTACAAGGTAGCAGTCCATTTTGTGAGTGTGTTTTTTACTTAAATATTGCCATGAAGTTAAGTATCTGTTGACAGTAGGCTTCTCTGATCCTGTTTCTAGGGAGTTTAATTATAATCTGTTACTGGAATTTGTCACAGCTGTCTTGCTTCTTCATCCACAAATCATCATAGTTCTCGGTTCTTAAGCTATAAAGAAAGTGTTCTTTCTGTGTGACCTCTTCTTGGTTTTTATTCCCTTTGTGAACTCTTCGAACTAAGAACAATAAATTTGACTGTGTGCATCAAAATGTTTTGTAGTGAACCAAAAGAATGAAATTGGAAAAATAGCATTTTGGAGGCTAATATCCTTTTGGAACATTTACTTAGGATGAGACGGCTACTTCCCAGACGACATAACTGTAAGCCAGGTTGACATGCTCTTTGCAGGTTAGCTATGTGCACAGGTAGAGCCTGACTGTCCCTTTTACTTAGGATAGTGCACAGTGGAACAATTTCCACTCTTTTGGAAGTTACGCTGTTGTAAACGAAAGGAGAAACAAGCCCTGTGTCCTCTTCTAGTGCTGTCAAAATGTATACAGTATGGCCAAGAGTGATTGTTGAAAGACTCTCCTAATGAATGGTTGCACGGGAAACGGTCTGATGGTTCCCTGAGCTCCTTCCAGGAGCATCCAGGTTTTCATCAGCTTTTATAATCTTAAACTAATGGAATTGTACCAAGTATACTTAGTCTGGGGAAAATTACTGAGGACATAAAAACTGGAGTAATATAACCTATAAAGAAGCTATGAATACATGTATATATTTAAGTTCAGGTAACATAATTAAATGGTACATATGTATCTATAAATAAAAGGAATTTCCAAAGCAATTGCACAAGGAATTAAGCATCAGATTTCCGTTCATTTTTGAATCATCACTGGGTGTTCAATATCTGTCCTCTTTTGGGCAATTAACTCTAATTGTCTATTGTACTCCAACAAATTTGCACCATGCGGTATTTCAGCAGAGAGACTGCAGGATCAGCACATTAATGCTGAGGACAAGCTTAACAGGGCTGGGGGATGGATGAGTGGTCCAGAGAACATTGTCCTGAAGTTCTGCTTCATCAGTCACAAAAAAATTATTGCTCTCAGAAACTGAAGATAGTCTGAGTGGTTATTTTGTTCCCATTTCATATTACTCAAAACTCTTTGTTTCACAAAAAGGCGAAAAAAAACACCCCAGCCTAAGCATTTTGCAAGAGCTGGCTTTTACAAGGCTGTTGCACTTCCCCCATTTATAGAAGCAGGAGCGTCTGACTAAGCATTGGGGCAGCACAGGCCAGGGTCAGAAACTTCAGGTGTGAACAATAATCATTTCTAAGTCAGTCAGGAAGTTTGTGTACATTTCAGGCAAGGTTTGAAGATTCAGTTTAAGTGCATTTTTTTCAAGTAAAGATGATAACTATTTAATATTTCTATTTATTTTTCAGGTTGCTTTTTTAAATGTTATTTTACATTGACAGCTTATGCTTCCCCTTTACAGCAGTATCTACGTGATAACTTAAGAATGTAAATATTGTTTATTATTACTTTTTGAAATTCTTCAGAGCAAGAGACCTCAAAATCATTTGAGTTGACCTTTGAATTTTAAGTGTAACCATAAATATCTATTTTACTTCCATCTGCCATTAGGCTAACTGTAGGAAAATGTTCTAACCAAGAGACACAAAAACTCACAAGGATTTAACTTACTTGTGAATAATTTTTATTTGTTGTCTCTTGATAATGAGTGAAAGATAAGCAGAGAGTCAGTTTCTGAACTGAATGTAACCTCTGGGTTTTTGTTTTGTTTTTGTTTTTCCATTTACTGCATTAGTTAGACAGCAGGAAACTGTATTTATTTAACCTGTTTAGATACTTGCATCATATATTGTTCTAATTTACAAAAGGATACTGAGTATAAGATCTTGTGAAAGATAAATTGCATCGAAGAATGCTAAGTAGTTATGAAAGGGAAAAAAGGGAGTTTTACACCTCCCTGGAAAAAAAGGTTTCTTTTTAAGGGGGTGAAATGCAAGTGAGGACTCCTAATATAACAAATATATAAGTAAATATGACAGATAAACAATTTAATTAAAAGGAGGAAAAACATCCTCTACTTAAGGGGAGGAAAAAAAAAGAAAAAAAGGGATTTTTGTAGTGAATGATTAGCAGTGTAAACCCTCTGAAAGATCTGCAGTGGAGATTAGTCCCAACTCCCACAAAGTGAAGATGCCTACACAGAGGCAGAAACCATGATTGTCACCTTTTCAGGAAGGGAAGAGGCATCTCTGTTGTAACTTCAGTTAAGCTGTGGGGGTTGTTTTGTTTCTTTGCTTAAGATTTTTACAAATATTTTGAACTATGTTGTGTGGTTTGGATATTACAGATAAATGCTTGTTATGTGCCATCTTAACCTGGGATTATGTATAATTAAAGTAACTGGATTACAGAAGGGCTCTTATCATTCAAGGATTTGATGATTTTAAAAAGTAGGACCTGCAACAATAGAGTGCATTTCCATTTGAATACAAGCCAGAGATATATCATCACAAAGGCCTGAAAAATCAAGTAACCTCCAGGCAACTGTTGGTGACCTTGAAGGCTTCTGATATTCAATAATAGCATCGGGTAAATACTTGAACCCCCAAGATTGCAAGAAGAGAGTCCCAGAAGTGTACTCCCAAGTATGAGTTTTAGAGAATTAGTTCTAAAACTTTTTGAAAAATGCAGTAATACAGGTACTCCACGGTTCCTGGGAATTTCTAATTTGAAAAGTTCAAAAGGCCTTATGGTTTTATGGTCATTTATATTGCCATGGACATCAATAGCATACTTTAAAAAAATCACAGTTTGCGAAGATCTGTGGATAGTAGTTAAATACACACAGAATATTTTGCTGAAGTAGTGTTCTATGCCTGATTTAAAGGAAATCCATAGATGTTTTTAACCTCTCCTTCCCCCTGTGAACTTTAGCAAGACACAAAGATAATCTTGAAGGCAATATTAGCTAGTGTAGTTGCAGTCCTTCAATATTAACAGGAATGCCAGCTAATGGGAGAGACATGTCAGAAGCTGTTGTTGGGTACATAAACTGGTAATGAATCAGAGCATTGTAAAACACAGATGGCACAGAAGAGAGCAGAGTAAGCAAAGCTTCTTGCAAAATTGCTGTGAGATCCACTACTCATTCTCTGCTTGTGTCCCAGTTGTCCTTCCCATTTGTAATCACAGTGATTGTCCCTAAGGTCCAGTTCTCAAAGCAACAATTTGGTTCCAAGCCTGTAAAGCAAGAAAAAGCATAACAAATCAAAACTAAGAAGGTAGAGTGACATAGAATCCATCAGACTTTTAGAGGTTAATCAGCTATAGCACTTATAGCTCAGCTTGAGTAATATGAAACAGGATCTCCTTTATAGTGCTAACTCATCTACCATTCTGTACTCATGAAAGTTCATAGCCTGTTTAAATGCTTCTGTAAGCAACTATCTGGAAAGAGCAATTTGCAGATGCAGTCTGCAAATGTGGAAAAAGGCTGAATTGTGTAGCTGTGATTCAATCACACTCCTTCTGGTATATTCCAGAATACTTTGGCTGATGTGAGACAAGAGTAACCTACCACAAACCAGCCTTAAATTGAAAGGAAATGGTTGTTCACAATACACAGAAAGTAATTTTCTCAGTTATATTCTTTAGGTGGCATCTTTGGATGCTGTTTACATTTTTAACTATTTTAAACATTGTTTTTCAAAGTACTAATATGATACCAAGGTGACTCAGACTTCATTTGAGCTACACTTTTACCCATTCCTGGTTCTGTTCTCAAACTTCATTTTATTACTGGATGACAAGGACACAGAGGTAATATACTTATTGAGAAAGGGGAAAAGTTGCCTTTCTCTTTTATTACTTACTGAATTTTAGATTGCTTGGATAACAGTATGCAAAGCAAAAATAAAACTAGCATCACACAACCTTCACTATTTTTATTTTCTGTGCATGGAATCCATGGAATCTCATATTTCCTTTTATTAAGGATGCATATCTTTCCAGCCTTGAACAAGAAATTGCTGAAACAAAGAGATTAACTTTTAGTGAAGTACAGATACTGGGCTTAGAATACACCTGCGTTGCTTGCACAGTACTAGTATTAATAAATGCATAAACAGGAATAACAGGAAGCAGGGTTGGTAGTTATTGAAGTTGAGCCAAACTTTAAATTATTTAAGTGATGAGTTTAACACTGAGTTTTGATCTGCAGCTGAAACTCAAAGCCTTCAAAGAATTGCTATCCATTCACAAGATGTTTCTTATGGAAATCCTGTGAGAAGAAACAGTACTCTGCAAACATGCAGTCATGTGAGTTCAGTGACTGCAATGTCCCTAATCCTCTGTGGGGTATATATGCCAACTGGGAATCTTACCCCTGCTTCTGGTTCTTAAATATCTTGATGTTTAACAGCATGTAGCACAATCTAAGATGTTAAGATTAGAGAATTCCAAAATTCCTTCCATTTAGTCTGCATCATGGTTTCAGATTGTCAAAATCCCTATTAAAAAAAAAAAAAAAACACAACACAATATTAGCAACCATATGCTTCCATTCTAATTGAATTTTGCTTGCCAGCAATCTAGTGTGAAGGAATCAAAAAATAGTGATCTAGTGTTGTTCCAAATACACGATCCTTTCTCCTCCCAGCAATTAGAACAATTCCATACTTCCCGGAGAAAAATGTTCATGAAGAAAATCCACATGACCATAGAAAACAAAGCTTGGCTGCTCTTTTCACAATAGTAATTCTCATTAAGGGTTTTAGTAGGCATTTAAAACATTTTAATTAGAGTTGTTAAAGATGCCCTTCTGAATATTCAGCAGTTAATAGGAAGAGACTTGCTAACCCAGAGTATAATAACAAGTAATACGAGGATGCTGGTGACATAAGTTAATTGCTTTATCACCATGATATAATATGCATTATTTATCAATGACAACAGAATATCTCCATTAGAAACAACTATAATTATTTAGTAACATGTTAATGCTGTTGCATTATCTCTTGGTAACTATGCAGTAAACCAGTGAATTCATGTCCTCATTATATGCAAGTATCTCAGTTAGTATGTAGATATTTTCCAACACTTTCAGTGTTCTTTGTGAGAATATTTTTACGGACAGTTTCTTGGGGTACAAATAAACCTTTTTACTAATGTATATAAGCTATACTTGCATTTGAGAACTACTTTATATTCAGTACTGCAGGTGTTCTGAATTCTTTTTGATTATTTTAAAATATTAATGCAGTACTGCACTAACTGTAATGAGCAATATTGAAAGATAGACTGAGCTCTAGAGAGATTTGTAAACCAGGTTAACATGAATTTTGCTTTACTAGGAACTTTTTTATACATTTAGTATTTAAATGGAGAAGTCTGTTATTCCATGGCATTAACAACAGCATCCCAAACAAGCAATACAGTTTTTGATTCTGCAAGATCATACTCATTATAAGGAACCGATTTATTGTCTTTCTACATAATAGAATGATATATTACAAGTAAACCATCAGATCTCATTAAAGTTAATTCTTGAGTGTTTAAATACACACACCTGTATTATCTCTACATTTAACAAAGTTTCTATTACTGTTTGCTTTTGGTAAAAGTGCTAGAACCTGTATGAAACTTATACTGCAGGTCACTGAACTATAAAGCAATGCTTTGACATGGAATCATAACCAAATATATTATAAATCATGTTTCTACTGTTCATCTTTATTTCTATCACCAAATGTAGTATACAGCAATTGCCCAGAATTATAGATTAGTCAGCCATATAGCTGGCATCATTAGACATATTACAGTATAATGTACAGAAAAGCAACCTCAGCTTTCAACAACAATTTCTCTGCATAATTGCTTTAATAAATCAGCTCTATTTATGGCACATTTTGTATTAATGTAAAATAATTAACACAAGAAAAAGCACTGCAACGAACAAAAAACCCAGATGGTGCTGTGTACAATAGGGCTTTATTTAGCAAAATAAAACATGTCATTGGGCAATTTCAAGGTAAAACGCGTAATTTACTGAATGTTCTTATACAGAGTTAGTAGCAAGACTTTATTCCACTGCTGAGTAAAATGGGTAAATAATCTCATCTTTGTAGGTCAGCAAATAATAAAATATAACTACACCTGAGGCGGCATTTATATCCACTAGCTGTGCTTGTGCAATGTTTCCATGAAAGGTTCTATGTCAGTTCTTGCCATTAGTTAATGTCTAATAGCAATGGATTTTGAAAATATAATCTTACTTCCCTTTATGGAAAAAACTGAACTGACTAATTCTTCAATTTCCTGAAATTGTGAAGCATAGCAGCTATTGCATTTTTATCTATAGAGCACTCATTGAGACTCCTTGTAGATGTGATTCATACCATAGAGGAGAAACTACCCATGTTGTTAGATTAGAAAGTATTTGGGCACTTCAAAAGCCACAGGATTCCTATAATGGTGACCAAACAGTTTTGTACTCTTAGTATCTTTTCAGTGTTTTGGACAAGTCTTCCATTCCTAGTACACACAAAATGTGCTGAATATATAATTTTAAGATGTAGAAGTCACCACATTTTCATCTTCTTGGTATGCGCTAGTGAAAATTAATGCATACCACAGTGACTCAAAAGGATATTTTCTGATGGAAGGAAATAAATGTCAAGTTCAAGAGAGTTCAGCCTAAAACTCCTAACACAATTCAATTTGAGATTTGAGACAAGCACTTTTGGGTTCCATTGAACGCACAGAAAATTATAACACTCTGTGTCCCTATGTAAAGAGGAAATAGTTTCTGTAAGAACCCTAAAATCCATTGGGAGTTATGTGCATCTGATTTAATGGTATTATTTGTGTCCCTTTCACTAGAATGACCACTGCACACTTAATATCATAATGCAGCACGACTTTCCTGTCAGGTTATATCACCAAACTCTAGTCACATTTACTTGCTGTTACTTCTTTCATAAGTGTTATCTGCGCCTCTCCGATATGTGCAGGAAAGATTCCAATTACCTGTTTCTAGAAGATGTTTTAATTTATTTTAAAAGTGGGAAGCTACTTGGAATGTGTTACTATAATAATAGCTCTTTGGTAGCAACTGAAACTGATTCCCGGAGTGGTTGATGTTAGAAGGGACCTCTGTTGAAGAGCTCATTTTGTCCAATGCCCCTCCTCAAGCAGGCTCACATAGCATGTTGCTCAGGACCATTTCCAGACAGCTTTTGAAGACTTCCAAGGGTGGAGATCTTTGCTAGTTGCCACTTGAAAGATCATAGTTCCATCTAATTTGCACCCTCTTTTTTCATATTTATGTGCATGTGTCGTGGTTTAACCTCAGTCAGCAAATGGAGAAGGGTATCCAGTTTCTGAGAGAATTAGCTGTGCTGCAGGTGATTTATGATGACCTGAACAACGGAAAACTAAAAAGTCCTTGACTAGTGTAAGCATTACCTAGCAACAACTAAAACATCGGTGCGTTATCAACTTTGTTCTCATCCTAAATCCAAAACACAGCACTGTACCAGCTACTAGGAAGAAAATTAACTCTATCCCTGCCAAAACCAGGACAATATCCACCCCTTATTCTATACCATCTACGTCATGCTCAAGTCTCATATTTTCCAGTACATTTTCATTAATCACCACCCCCTTTTTTTCTATATATACACACACACACACACACACACACACACACAGATATCATTCCCTTAGTCTGTGGGCCATTCCTCTAAAATGTTCAGTGTGAGTTCATTTAGTCCATGACTTTAGGCTCCATCTGTCATAATAATCTTCCAGGGCAGGAAAGATGGAGATGGTATGTGGTGTTGGATTGTTTCATGCTGAAGTCAGTTCTGGTACCATCATCACTGTGCTTTGCTTGGTTTCACTGAAGATCATTCTTCATTAATCTGGGTGATTCTTATTGTAATAACATTGGTATGGCATATAATATTATTAGTATAACTATTAAAACTATAATTAGTACTTAACATCACATAATTCAGATCATTGGCTATTCTCACCCAAAATCAAATCCCCTTGAGGTACACATTGGACTTCCCCATCCTTCCGCATCACCCACCAAGTGCACCCAGGTCCTTGAGCAAAAGCAATCCCACGGGTGGGTTTGCCTTTGCCCGAGGCAGGAATAACCCAAAGTGTTTTCCCCAACGTATGTTTTATGTGCACTACAGGGACTCTATTCCCATCTACAGTAAGTAAAAGTTCTGACTGGGCAGGGCCTGCTTGATTGGCAGATCCCCTCGTGTTGACTAACCAGGTGGCCTTTGCTAAATGCGTACCCCAATGTTTGAATGTCCCGCCACCCATTGCTCTCAGCGTAGTCTTTAACAGTCCATTGTATCGTTCAATTTTCCTGGAGGCTGGTGCATGATAGGGATGTGATACACCCACTCAACGCCGTGCTCTTTGGCCCAGGTGTCTATGAGGTTGTTTCGGAAATGAGTCCCGTTGTCTGACTCCATTCTTTCTGGGGTGCCATGTTGCCACAGGACTTGCTTTTCAAGGCCCAGGATAGTGTTCCGGGCAGTGGCATGGGGCACGGGATATGTTTCCAGCCATCCGGTGGTTGCCTCCACCATTGTAAGCACGTGGCGCTTGCCTTGGCGGGTTTGTGGGAGTGTGATATAATCGATCTGCCAGGCCTCCTCGTATTTGTATTTCAGCCATCGTCCTCCATACCAAAGAGGCTTTAACCGCTTGGCTTGCTTGATTGCAGCGCATGTTTCGCATTCATGGATAACCTGCGCAGTAGTGTCCATGGTCAAGTCCACCCCTCGATCACGAGCCCATCTGTATGTTGCATCTCTTCCTTGGTGACCTGAGGTGTCATGGGCCCATGGGGCTATAAATAACTCACCCTTATGTTGCCAGTCCAGATCCACCTGAGCCACTTCAATCTTAGCAGCCTGATCCACCTGCTGGTTGTTTTGATGTTCTTCAGTGGCCCGACTCTTGGGTATGTGAGCATCTACGTGACGGACTTTTACAAGCAGGTTCTCCACCCGGGCAGCAATATCTTGCCACAATGCGGCAGCCCAGATGGGTTTGCCTCTGTGCTGCCAGTTGCTCTGCTTCCATTGCTGCAACCACCCCCACAGGGCATTTGCCACCATCCATGAGTCAGTATAGAGATAGAGCACTGGCCACTTTTCTCGGTCAGCAATGTCTAAAGCCAGCTGGATGGCCTTTACTTCTGCAAATTGGCTCGATTCACCTTCTCCTTCAGCAGTTTCTACAACTTGTTGCATAGGACTCCATACAGCAGCTTTCCACCTCCGATGCTTTCCCACAATACGACAGGACCCATCAGTGAACAGAGCATATTGCTTCTCCATGGTGGGCCAATTGGCCAACATATGACATCTTCCTTAAAGGGATACCTTTCCTTCACACTTGACAAGAGTCGCCTCCAAAGGCTGAGGACTCATGTCCCTTTTCGAATCGCTTTGTCAATACCCCCTTCCCTAGAAAGGGATCCCAGCTGCTTGGCTTCCCTACCCTCTAATTCCAGGCTACTGGCTCCATTATCCCAGCATCAGAGCAGCCAGGTGACAATATGCTCACCTGGACGGCGGCTGAAATCTTTTCGTATATCTCGCAGCTCACTCAGGGATAGAGATCGGGTGGTCACTGCCTCATTTATGAGTTCTTCCTCTTCTTCCTCCCCGATCAGCGGCCGGCTCTCCTCCTGCTGTTCTCGTGATGGCCCTTCTCTAGGGTCATCTGTCTCGTACACTTCTTCCTCCAGCCCCCTTTTAGAAGAAGCTTCTTCCTCCCTTACTAAATGAGCCAACTTCCGCTTCCAAGATTTCTTCTTGTGTACAGGGGCAACTGATACTGGCACAGGCTGGTTCTTTGGTTCAGCTGCAGTGCCTGCCGCCGGGGTCTGAGTGGCCACAGTACCTGTCACCAGGGTCTGAGTGGCCGCAGTGCCTGTCGCCGGGGTCTGAGTGGCCACAAGGCCTGTTGCCAGAGTCTGAGTAGCTGCAGTGCATGTCACGGGGGTCTGAGTGGCCGTGGGGTCTGTCACTAGGGTTGGAGTGGCTGCAGGGCATGTTGCCGGGGTCTGAGTAACAGCAGAGCATGTTGCTGGGGTCGGAGTGGTCACAGAGTGTGTCACCGGGGTCTGAGTGGCTGCACGGCGTGTCGCTGGGGTCGGAGTGGCCGCAGGGCGTGTCGTTTTACTGTCAGATCCAGAGACCTTCTCTTCCTCTTGAGGGTACTGAATGGTGTTGAACAGGGCTCAGTAGGCATGGGCCAGGCCCCAGCACGTTGCAGTGATCTGTGTCTCTCTGGAGTGGCCAGGGTGACAGCATACTTTGTCCAAATATTCTACTAACTCTTCAGGATTCTGCACTTGCTCAGGGGTGAAGTTCCAAAACACTGGGAGTGCCCACTGGCCTAGGTACTTGCCCATGCTATCCGCCACACCCTGCCACTCATAACTATTCAGCCTTGGGGAAGATTCTACCAATAGAAGTACCTTAACTACCCAAGGCTGTTCAAAATACTGAAAAGTTACTGTAATGAAGGAGGAAACATCATAGAAGAAAGTAGCGACGCTGGCATTCTGTATTTCATCCGTAAAAAAACTCTCAGAAAAGTCACTGTAATTGCTGGTTGTCTCCACGAAATGGTATCCGTGGTACGGTAATGGCTTCATTGAGAAACTTACATACCACGCTAACGTCAAGGTCAATGTTCTAAAAACAAACCTCACAAGCGAGACATCACTACTCACTGCAGACCACAGCAAACTGCAAAAACCAACACCAATCTTTAATATGTACAGCAAAAAAAGGAGCACGATACAGATTATACAAATCAATATTGAGAACAGAGAAACCAACATTGTGACCCACAACTATTAACAGATATAAGTTCCTTAATACACTCCGGTTAATCTGTTGTTATCTCAAACCCTTCGTGCCCCACGTTGGGCGCCAAAAAGGACTGTCGTGGTTTAACCTCAGTCAGCAACTGAGCACCACACAGCCGCTCACTCACTCCCCCCCACCCCGGTGGGATGGGGGAGAGAATTGGAAGAGCACAAGTGAGAAAAACTCATGGGTTGAGATAAAAACAGTTTAATAATTGAAATAAAATGATAATAATAATATGATAATAATAATAATAATAATAATAATACACAAAGCAAGTGATGCACAGTGCAGTCGCTCACCACCTGCTGACCGATGCCCAGCCAGTCCCCGAGCAGCGGCCCCCCCGGCCAGCTTTCCCCAGTTTATGTGCTGAGCATGATGTCACATGGTATGGAATGTCCCTTTGGCCAATTTGGGTCAGCTGTCCTGGCTGTGCCCCCTCCCAGCTTCTTGTGCACCTCCAGCCTCCTCAGTCGGTAGAGCATGGGAAACTGAAAAGTCCTTGGCTAGTGTAAGCATTACCTAGCAACAACTAAAACGTTGGTGCATTATCAACATTGTTCTCCTCCTAAATCCAAAACACAGCACTGTACCAGCTACTAGGAAGGAAATTAACTCTATCCCTGCCGAAACCAGGACAGCATGGATGATATCCGTGATAAGTCTTCTCTTCTCTAGGATAAACAGTCCACAGCTCTCTCAAAATTTACTCATATGAGATACCTCAGGCCCATCATCACCTAAGCAGCCCTGGGCTGAATTTGTTCTAGTATCACCATCTCTCTCTAGTCCTGGGGAGCCCAGCAGTGAGCATAGAAACAGATAGCATGTCCCTAGAAGAACAGAGCAAGCCCCTCCTGCCTGCCCACAACAGCCATGGGGCCTTGGGCTGGAGGTGTGGGGCTGCTGTTATAGAGAAATGTCAGAGAAAGGCTGAGACTGGTGTGACTGGAGAACAACCAGGGATGTTTGGGTGTGGAGGCACCAGCAGGAGGACCCATCAGGGCTGGGGCTGTCAGCATGGCCTGTGTCTGTGGCAGGTGGATGATGCACAGGTGTTTAGGACCTGCAGCCTGGCAGCTGGTCAAAGGGCTTGGACAGCCCTGCATTGGCGCTCAGAAGTGGGAGGCTGGGAGGGCACAAGGGACATGTTGCCTGTTGCAGCACTTCAGGTGAAATGAAATCATCATACTTTGCACTTCCCCTTGTTGAACCTCTTGGGGCTCCTGCCTTGGCAGGGTACAATGCTAGGCTGATGCAGAGAGCAGCACCAAGTTGTGGCTTTGCACAGGAGGAGGGATTTTGGGTGCTGCCATGGTGAGGCTGCACCCAGCAGTGCAGGCTGGTAGGAGAGCAGAGCCCCGGGATGTGGGGGCTGAGGGTGTGGTGAGGAGGAGGACAGGCCTGGGGTGATGAGCAGTGGGGTATGGGCTGGTCCTGGAGAGCCCCCAGCTGGAAACTCCACCCCGGGACCAGCTGCAGAAATGCAGGCCTGGAGCTTGGCAGCACTTGCCTTTGGGGGGAACAACAAAATAGTACCTGGCATGCGTAGAAGAACCTGTCAGCATTAATATCCCACCCCTCCTGGCAAAAAAGGGTGAGGATAACACCACCATCTGCACTGTTAGTAACACTGAGACTTTTTCTCTAGTTTTCATGCTTTTATTTTATTTTATTGCCTGATAATTACATCTGGGGGGCCTGGAGCCCTTGAGGGCTGGCGCATGCCCCAGCTGATGGCCCAGTCCTGGTTTGGCCGTGCTCTGAGGCACTCTTCAAGGTCATCGAGGTAGCGATGGCCTCTTGTTGGCTGGAGAGGCCTCGGGGCTGCCGGTCCTCCTCTTTGGGGGTCGCTGTGGCCCCCCAGGGGAGTGCTCGCTGCCCCGGCTGGAAGTGGAGGGCCCGGGCACAGCCTCCCCTGGCTCCTCCTGGGGCTCTTCGTGCTCCAGTGGGGATGGCAACAGGAGCGGAGGGGTGGCTGCCGGCACCCCCACCAACGGCAGCGGATGAGGTGCTGGGGAGCTCATCCATGCTGGATCTTGCAGGGCTGTTGGAGGGGGCTGGGCTGGGGGTGGAAGACCCTCCTGCTGGCCCAGCAGACGACGGGCCTCCCTGCTGCACCGTCGCACGGCAACACGGATAAGCTGTTGCACGAATGTCACCGTGAGGTTTTGGAGGGAGAACCTCAGCACCTGGACCAGCAGCTCTTCATCCATCCCATGGTTGGTCAGGATGTCCATGATGGTGTCCTCCACCATGGCTGCCTCCATCTGGTTGTTCCTAAAGATCTGCCTCAGCCTCGGTTGGACCCAGGGCAGCAGGGTCTCAAGGAGGGTTAGGTGGTCCCGGAAAAGGATCACCCATTCCTCGGGCTGGAGGCCTCCCACAGGACGCCTGGCCACCCCTTCTGTAGCCCATGGTTGGGGTGCTCCAGGGTGATGGATGTCATGGGCAGCTGGGTGTCTGGGAGCTCCTCCTGCCTGGTTGATGATGACTGATGATGTCACAGATGGTGTGATGACATGCTCCACGTAGTCATCATCTGCCTTCACCGAGTGCAAGATGGAGAGGATCCTCCTCTTGCAAAGGGGGCACTCAGGCTTGCTCTTAGCCCACCGCAGGATGCATGGGTAACAGAACTTGTGAAGGCATGGCATCACAAAGCTGGCCTCATCCCAGTTGTCCAGGCATATTGGACAGCGGTTGTCCATCTCTGTGGCCATGCTCTCTATGTGTTGTGGTGGGCTGGAGGGAACTGGGGATGTCGAGCTGCTCCCTTTCACCAGTGCTGCAGCAGCAAGTGTTGTGCTAGAAAGGGAAGAAAGGCCACAGTCGTTGGCTGGCCTGGGGAGGGGTGGAAGGAATGCCCAGGTCCTTCAAGAAGGAAACCCTCACAGCTCCCTAGGGTGAGGTGTCCCTGCCCAGCTCACCTCTGCTGCTGCAAGCACGCCTTCTGGGTGCCCCGGCTGCCTGAACCTGGCAGGACCAGGGAAAATCTTTTGATGGCTCTGGTGTCAGGCACAGAGAGCTGCAAGGAACAACTCCCTGAGCACGACACCAGCACCAAGGCCTTGCTCCACACTCCAGACCTCACGAACTCACTCAGCTTGAGTGCAGGCACAAGCTGGCTGGGTGAGACAGCGCCCAGATAAAAGCAGTGAGGGACACCTGGTCACAATCCATCGCTCGGGGACATCAGAATCCATTGCTTGAGGATGTCACAATGGGCCATCCTTGCCTCAGCACACGTGTCTGGGGCTACCACAGTGCCATGGCCCACTCCATCCCCCCATCTCTGGTCTTGTGCTCAGCATCGGTGTTTCACTCCAGTCACCGAGGCCTTGCCCATGTCTTCCCAGGGCCCCGTCAGGTCACTCTGGCCATGGCACACATCTCCAGGCACATAATGGCAAGAGGGTTCATTTGTTAACACCTTGTGTCTCACTTGGAGGCTGCAAGACAAAGTCCCACAGGCTCTCCCCACAATCCAGCACTGCTGGCCAGCCCTCTGGGCTCCTCCCCCCCTCCCATGGGGGGTCACAGGCAGCACTTGGCTTGCTCTTGAGGCTTTTCTCCCATGTTTCTCCCCTAGCCAGAGGGTGCAAGTGTGATCCCTCTGCTCAGCAACCATCAGTCCTCATCCGGGCGCTATGTCCTCTTTGGGGTGCCAGAGAGGAGAGAGGTCAACAAAGCAGAGGGGCTCAGGGGAGGCAAGGAGGATCTGTGGGGCTGGGGCTGGTTCAGCATGGAGCAGAGAAGGCATCAGGGTACCTCACAGCACACCGTGGTGCCTGTGGGGAATGCATCAAGGCGATGGGGACAGGCTCTTCCCAGCACTGCCTGGTGGGAGGGTGAGAGACAGTGGCATCTCCTGACACTAGAGAGGTTCAGGCTGGAGATAAGGAAGAAAAATCAAAATCACTGTGAGGATCATTAAGCACTGGAGTGGTTTGCCCAGAGAGGTTGTGGGGTGCCTGAGCCTGGAGGTTTTCAAGACCTGAGTGGCCACAATCCAGAGCGCAACTGTCACAAGCCTGTGAAGGGATGCCCTTTAAAGTACCAGAAGAGAAAGCACGGCCAGTGGGAAATGTAGCAAAGGTTTCCAAAGGTGCAACAGCTTCCAGAAGCTGCAATGTCAGAAAACCACGTTTTGGTTTCATTTGGTTCAGCAATTTTCACAAACATTTATTTAGGATGGAATAGAATAGTTCCAGTTGGCAGGGACCTACAACGATCATCTAGTCCAACTGCCTGACCACCCCAGGGCTGACTGGAAGTTAAAGCCTGTTATTAAGGGCATTGTCCAAATGCCTCTTTTTAAGGCACTGACAGGCATGGGGCATTGATCACCTCTCTAGGAAGCCTGTTCCAGTGTTTGACCACCCTCTTGGTAAAGAAATGCTTCCTAATATCAAGTCTGAACCTCCCCTGATGCAGCTTTGAACCATTCCCACACTGTGTTCCTGGGAAGACCCAGAAAACTGCAGACCTGGGTGGTTCTTCAAAACTGACCAGCACTCATGGACCCCTAAGCCCTCAAAAGCAGATTTCCAGGGGACACTGCTATAGATTGTTGGACAGTCCTGCCCTGGTGCTCAGAAGTGGGACATGGGAGAGCATGAGGGACACCACCTGTTGCAGTACTTAGGTGAAATGAAATCATCGTACCCACCAAGAAACTCTCTCCTTTGGCTTTCCTGCAATGCTGAGACAGTGTTGGAATGTACTCCCTGTGGTGGGTTGCTCTTTGGTCATGAAACACACATGCCCTGGAAAGCATCAAGGTGTTTATTGGAGCCGATAGAGGTGGATGCTGAGGGGCTGCAGCTACACTGTGCTGTTGCGTGGGTCTGGAGCAGCAGCAGGGCCAGCCAGGTGCTTCTTGCACTTGGCTCCCAAGATGAGCTCGGCAGTGTTGGCTCCCAACAAGCGCTGAGTGCGGGAGCCTGCTGGGAGGAGGTGTTGGACGGCCCTGGGGCTGTGCCCTGCCTCTGTGCATGGGGTCGGTCCCTGCAGGCCCACTTCTGCCAGCCAAGGGGTGGTTGTTGGTGGGCCTCCTGCGCAGGCCTTGGCGATGCTGCAAGGACTGGCTGCAGGCCCTCTCCATGGCCATCCTCCTGCGCAGGTGGGCCGGCAAGCCGGCCACGTACTCCTCGTAGTCATCGTCCCTTTGCACTGAGTGCAGCAGCTGCTCCAAAGGCTGCCTGCAGACTGGGCAGGCACCTCTCCCGCTGGTCCACCACCGGATGCGGGCAAAGCAGAAGAGGTGATGCAGAAAGCCACATAGGCTGCCTTTTTGATGTCTCCCAGGCAGATGGGGCACCGGGAGTCTGCTGTTGCCCCCGCCGGCCCTGCCTGGGGCATCTGGCTCATGCCACTGTCCCTTGCAGCAAATCCGCTCTCCCCCATGGCTTCCTCAGCACCCAGTGCCATATCCTGCCAAGAGAGATAGGCAAAGTGCTGGAGCTTGTCTGGCACTAGGAGTGGAAAAGCCAAGCAAGCCCCAGAAAGCTGTGGAAGAGGGGAGGCAAGGGCCTCCCAAAGGCTCTCCTTGTGGCCTAGAAAGCAGCAGCTGCAGCCCTGTGGGCCAGCTGGCCAGCCAGCCCTGAGGGTTGCCCTGCCCCCATGCCTTCCCCAGGCAGGCTGCCTGCACTGGACGGAGATGTGCTGGGGGAACCTCCTGCCTAGGCACCAGGGGGAGGCAGACTTGCAGAAAGGGCCCTGGGCAGGGGGAGTATGTGTGGCTCTGGCTGGGAGAGGTTCCAGCTGGGGCTTGGCAGGAGCTGGACAGGGTAGAGAGATGTGGGGCTGGGCCGGGATGTGCACCTATCTCTGCGCCCCCTTGGAGGTGGGCTGCAGGGAGGGGGGGATGGAGAGCAGGAGGGGAAGCTCTGATCTCCTCCACACCTCCCCCGTGCACAAGCCAGGTTGGGTGATGTGCCTAGGGGGGGCTGTGGCGAGCTTCCTGGGGGAAAAGCTGGTACACCCAAGAACCCCGAGTCCCTGTGCTCTCCCCCAGACACCACCAGCTTAGCACAGGGTACCTGCAGGAGGTGGTCAAGGAAGGTGGAGGAACTCACCGGGAGTCTTCACTGCTGCCAACCCCGACACCCTTCTTGCACCCCCATCCCTGGGACAGGCACTGACAGGACCTGCAGCACCATGCAGCCGGGCAAAGAAAAGAGGAGCACTCGAAGGTGCTGCCTTTGCACAGTGCACAGACCTGCTGCTGTCCCCTACACCAAAGCTGGTAAAGCAAGTCGAAGGTCCTGCTGGAGACTGCACACCTTGCGTATGCACCCGCAGGAGCCCTGGACAAAATGTGGGGGGACAGAGGCTGCAGCTGTTGAAAAGCAGCGAGGTCAGGGGCTGTCACAGCCTCTCCCCAGCACTATCACAGGGGTGTTGAGGGCTGCTCCCTGACAGACACCCAGCCAGAAAGGCAGACGCCCCCACTGCCTTCACCATCTATGTGGCCCTTTGCTGGACTCAGCAGGCTGGAAATGTGCCTGGCATTGGTATCCGGGATTAGTGGTTTGAGCACCTTCTCAGGGATCCAGGAGAGGCTGACCAGCCTGTATTTCCCCAGATCCTACTTCTTGCCCTTTTGGAAGATAGGAGGGACATTTGCTTTCCTCCAGTCTTTGGGCACCTTTCCCAGTTGCCATGACTGTTTAAAGATTATCAGGAGTGGCTTTGCAATGAAATCAAGGAGCTCCCTCAGCACTCATGGGTGCATCCCCTCAGGGCCCATGGGTTTATGTATGCCTGGTTTGCTCAAGTATTCTCTGAGCTAATCCTCTTCCACCAAGGGTGCATCTTCCCTGCTCCAGACTTTTCCCCTTGTCTCTGGAACCTGGGATTTCTCATGGCCAAACTTGTTTGTAAAGACCAAGGCAAAGGCAGCACTCAGTACCTCAGCCTTTTCCTGTGTCCCGGGCCACCAGTTCTCGTGCCTCATTCAGCAATGGGCTCACATCATCTCTATTCTTCTCTTTACTACTTATGGATTTGGAGAAGCCAAATTCTTGTTGCCTTTGGCATCCCTTGCCAGATTCAGTCCTAGGTAGATTTTGGCTTTCCTAGCCATGCATTCCTCTGCATGTTCAGTTAGTGTCTTTATATTTCTCCCAGGTTACCTGTCCCCATTTCTACCTTCAGTATACTTTTTTATTTTTGAGTCTTGTGAGGAGGTCCTTGGTCATCCATGCAGGCCTTCTGACATTTTTGCCCAATTTCCTACTCACTGGGATGGCCTACTCTTGATCATGGAGGGGATGATTCTTGAATATCAACCAACTTTCTTTGGCCCCTCTTTCTTCCAGGGCTTTATCCCATAGGACTCTTTCAAGCATATCACTTAAAAGTCCAAAGTTGTGATCTTGCTTTTTGCCCTTCTCTCTTCTCTCAGGATCCTGAACTCCACCATGTCATGGTCACTGCAGCCCAAGGCAGCCTTTGACCTTAACATCCCCAACAAGCCCCTCCTTGTTGGTGAATATGAGGTCCATTGGAGCACCTCTCCTCTGTCTCCTCAGTTGCTTTTGTCAGTGTCACGCCCCACCTGCGGGAAGGGGAGAGTGACTAAGATCCGCAAATCCCCTCGGTGTGGATTAAGGTGAAATAGCACTCAAGGTCCAAAAAACAAACTCCAACTTTAATGGCACAAACACTTCTATAAGCATCAACCCTCTATGTCTTAATATATATCACAAGCTAAGTGGCTTTGTGGTGAGTTGAGGTAGGCCTTGTATTACTTAACAACATCAAAAACGGAGAGCAAGAAGGAGAAGGAAAAAGAGAGAGAGCTGAGTAGCAGGAAAGAAGTAGAGAGAGAGAGACAAAGAAATCACCAGTCCTGGATCCAGCGTCGGACCTGCCAACGGGGGGGGTCGGTGCGGAGAGAGAGTGCCCCCGGGGGCTCACGTGCGCCCCTATTTATTGGCTCCAGCCCAAGGTTTCTAGAGTCTTCTCTCACCCCAGCTCCAGGAGTGGTTGAGACATTAGTCAGTCAAGGAGAGTGACACCGGGTCCCTCCCCGTGGCTGGCTTCTGGAGCTTTCCCTGGGGCATTGTCTGTGCTTACAGCACAGACACGTGGGCCTCGTCCCTTACAGTCAGGAACATGTTATCAATGCTCTTTAGGAACCTCCTTGATTGCTTGTGCCCTGCTGTGTTGTTTCTTCAGCAGTTATTGAACTTTCTCACCAGGACCAGGGTGTGCAAACATAAGGCTACTTCAGGATATCTGTAGAAGGCCTCATCCATCTGTTCTTCCTCACCAGGTAACCTATAGCAGACACCCCCTACAATGTCACCCATTCTAGTCTCCTCTGTCAGGACTCCCAGCTGTCAGGCCTTCCTGGATGTAAAGTAATCCTACTTAGTCCAGCTAAAAAGAATAATTTACAACTAAAGCAACACTATTGCTGTTAGTTTCCTAACCAATTAACATAACACTGTTGAATATTTATTTGATCAGTAATAGTTTGTGTGCCTGAAAATTCTCAAGAATTTAATCCTAAACTATAAAATAACAGATTTTATGGTTTTGCAAAATTTTGCAAAACTAATTTTCAGGAGAAGCCATAGTGGCCATGCAAATTACTGCAATTTACTCTACAGGCTGTGAAACTAACAATAACCAGTGATTTTTGCAAGATTTTCTTAATTTGCAAAGTTTATGTGCTTTCTCCTAGACCTAAAAAAAGTCTGTTACTTCACCAGCATGACTGCCTGTCAAGTCTGGACGATAGTGAAAATTGAGTTAGAGCAAAACTCTGATATCTCTTTGTCAACTGTTGTTCAGCTGATCTTGTGCTTCACTGATTTTGGTAGATTCCATGATGTGACATCTCCCCACATTCAAATTTTTTAGGAGATATTAGGCACATTTTTTTTTCTTAATAAAAGCTTTGTCATTGGGAAGGCTAATCTATGCATGGAAGACTAGCTAAAGAAAATAGGATGCATTAAATATAGACTGTTATTCAAGAGTAGGTGGAAAGAACTGAAGAAGCAACAACACCCACCTTGCCAGTTAGAGAAATAAAATTGTAAAAGAGGTGAAAGTGGTAAGACATTTATCCTAAATTGTGTTTTCCAGTCTTGGCTTGGGCTGGAAATATAAAAGCAGGAAGTTTCACTTGTTGTAGTTAGCAGAGTAATACTTGCTCCTATTAACTTTCTGGAAACAACAGTGAATTTTTCTCTGAGTTCACTCTAAAGAAACAGTGCAGGACAGACATGATCATTGTTACTTTTTTCTTCTGGGCATGAAAAAAAAAAGAAATCTCCAACAGTTTCTGAGAGCAGGTGAAAATACACAGTTTATAAGCAGTAACCAGAAATGGATTTCCTCACTGCTAATTACAGTAGTGATCTGAATATCCTGGACAAAGATACTCAGTTAGTGCCAGTAACTTTATATCATCAAAACTACAAGATCTGCACATCCTCTGACATATGATGTCTATATAGGGATAACATTGCATGGCAATGTTATTGCTGTGCTAGGTACTTCATAGGTTTGAGCTGTGGTCAGTGTTTGTGGTTCTCTGGTGACCATGAGCTATGGATGTTAGTCTCTTAATGCCTAGTGAGAGAAGAGCTTCAGCTGATGATCATCCCATGTACGGCCTTGCCATCACCAGTGGCTAAGTTGCTCTGAAAGAGCAATAGTAGCGGTGCATGAGAGAGGACAAATTATATTGCATCCCGCCACAAGTGTTCAAGAGAATACGATCCCAAATTTTTGCTTTTCAAGAAAGGCTTGAAAATGCGGGCAGCTTTCTCTAATGAAAAGCAATGTTTTTCCTTATCTTTCAATTTAATGTACCTCATTGTATCATTATTACATTCTGGTAGATTATATTTTTCTGCTCGTTTTGTACTACTCAAGGTCAATGTTTAAACTATAAATGTTTTGTACTCTGTGTTCTTAAAGGAGCTGAACTGCTGGGTTACATTAGTCATATTAATCAATTCATAATGGTAGAGATAGAAAATAAACCGGTAGCCTATTTAACTTTACAACTCAGAGATTAAATCTGATACTATTCCCAAACTGAAAAGAATATTTTATTATTTATGTCAAAGAAAGATGGAAACATTTGCCTTCAGTGAGAAATATAAGCCTTGATAAAAGACAAAAGCCTTCTATATTGTAACATTTTTCAAAGAGTGAATAATAATAAATCAGATCTAGTTTTGCTGTAAAATTCTTCTTCATTGAGAAACATTAAGCCTGAAGTGAAACCAAAACAAACAAAAAAAGCAATAAAATGTTTTTTTCCAAGTCAAAAAGAAGTGCAAATGTAGAGTTTTACAAATGTGTTATATCTTTGCTGATATAAATTGTTCTTAAATTTATACGGCAGAAATTTTATACTAGTTTTACTAAAGACTTGAACTGACTTCCTGATGTTAACACAAGTCACTTCTAAACACATGCAGGGGATATTTTTATATTTGGCCCAGTCTAAAAGGAACTGTGTGTAGATTTTTATGTCAGTAAATGCCATTTGGACATCTGCAGAAAAGGACAAAACAGTTTCTTTTCCAAAAATAATATCTGAAACCACAATACTGATATTAGCTCTTTTCATAAAGAACAAAATGTTGAAAAAAATCTATGCTTTTTCAGCCTTTCTAAAACAAAGCTTAGCCAGTTTTTAGTCCATTTTGGAAAAGAATGCTCTAGGTTTTACTTTCTTTTTCAACATCTTTTCTCTACTCCCAATCTAGCCATGTATCATTACATCTTCTTGTGGCTTAACAATAAGAATATTGTAGTAGTCCAACAAAAACAAGTAATTTATGAAAAATGTAGGTATTATGCTCTAAATTGTGTATACTGTCAATGACCAAAGGTTTATTAATTTAATGACTAAATATTGAGAAATGTGACCATGAGCGCTTACAGGTTTGATGCCACTAAAAGATTATTGCTGCTTCTCTCCCACGGGAATATCAGGGGTTTAGAGTGCTTCAGCATGACTGTTAAGCTAACTAATGCTGATCAAAGTATTTCTTCAACTATTAACATGGCTAGTGCTAGAGTTTCTTATCTACTTGTGCCTACCAATGCACTGTGTTGAAAGCAGACTTGCCGAAGCCTTCCTCACTCAATCCTCCTTGTTAAACATCTCTGTAAGGAAGATGGGAGAAAGTACCACTTGAAAGGTCAATGATGCACTGGTGATGCATTGCACTCTCTAAATGGATAATCAGGGCTTCTGCAGTGTCTGGATAGACAAATTCACAGGTGGATTATGACTAGCTTAATTTCAATGCAAGAAGGATAAGGTTAACCACTGTGAGGAGCAAGCTTTTCAAATACACAGCATCCGAGAGAAAAGTGGTCAGCAAAATTTCCTCTTTCTGGCTGGCAAGAGAATTGGAAAAACCTTCATGCCCATCTGTGTTCAAGCTGGAGTCTCCTATGGTATTTTCATCTCTTCCAGTCCCATGATGAAATACTCAAAGTATTCGTCTCATATGAAAAGACATCACAGAATATGGTACAGAGGTGCCACAAGCAGTACAAAATGTGTGTTTAAACGTAGGTACCCGTATTTGGTTTGTGTGGCAAGGTTTTGGTAGCAGGGGGGCTACAGGGGTGGCTGCTGTGAGAAGCTGCTAGAAGTTTCCCCAATGTCCGATAGAGCCAATTCCAGCCAGCTCCAAGATGGACCCACCGCTGGCCAAAGCTGAGCCCATCAGCAACAATGGTAGCGCCTCTGTGAAAATATATTTAAGAAGGGGAAAAAAAAAACCACGGGCTGGGGAACAGTAGCCAGAGGAGAGTAGTGAGAATATGTGAGAGAAACAACCCTGCAGACACCAAGATCAGTGAAGGTGAGGGAGGAGGTGCTCCAGGCACCAGAGCAGAGATTCACCTGCAGCCCGTGGTGAAGACCATGGTGGGGCAGGCTCTCCCTCTGCAGCCCATGGAGCTTAACGGTGCAGCAGATATCCTCCTGTAGCCTGTGGACAACCCCACACCGGAGCAGGTGGATGCCTGAAGGAGGCTGTGACCCTATGGGAAGCCTGCGCTGCAGCAGGCCCCTGGCAGGATCTGTGGACCCATGGAGAGAGGAGCCCATGCTGGAGCAGGTTTGCTGGCAGGACTTGTGACCCCGTGGGGGACCCATGCTGGAACAGTCTGTTGTTGAAGGGCTGCACCCTGTGGAAAGGGCCCATGCTGGAACAGTTCATGAAGAACTGTAGCCTGTGGGAAGAACTCACTTTGGAGAAGTTTGTGGAGGACTGTCTCTCCATGCTGGAGTAGGGGAAGAGTGTGAGGAGTCCCCCCTGTGAGAAGGAAGGAGCGGCAGAAACCACATGTGACGAGCTGACCACAACCCCCACTCCCTTGTGCCACAGGCAGGGAGGAGGTAGAGAAAATCGGGAGTGAAGTTGAGCCCAGGAAGAAGAGAGGGGTGGGGGGAAGGTGTTATAAGATTTGGTTTTATTTCTCATTACCCTACTCTGATTTGATCGGTAATAAATTAAACTAATTTCCCCAAGCTGAGTCTGTTTCGTCTGTGATGGTAATTGCTGAGTGATCTCCCTGTCCTTATCTTGACCCATAAGCCTTTCATTACAGTTTCTCTCCCCTGTTCAGCTGAGGAGGTGTGATAGAGCGGCTTTGGTGGGCACCTGGTGTCCAACTGGGGTCAACCCACCACAGTACCGAATACGTGAGTCACTTGGGGTTGTCTTATCCATACTTTTTTTCCCTAGACCATAGCAAAAACTGAATATGGGAAGGAGAACTCCAAAATAAAAAAGTTGCAAAGTCTTCAATTTTATTGCAAATAGATAGAAATCTTCTGAAGATCAGACTTATGTGGAATAATTTAGGAGGAAGGGCATAAGTTTTCATTACCAGTGGACACTCTTCAAAATATGTGTTGCCCTAATGCAAGAAATTAGACTGATCTGTAAAGAAAAGATAGTGCAGAAGTAGTTGTAAATTTTAAAAGGGAGCTAGAAGTCCTAAGTAAAAACTTTGTACGTTTTTATGCCTGCAATCAATTTAACTCAATTGGCACAGTTGAGCAGTGAGGTGTAGCTGTAAATACATGTCCTTGTACATTCATTTTTGTGGAGAACTCGAGCATGTGTACTAATGAGTGCACTCTTTGCCAGCAAATGCAGCTGCATTTACTGAAATTTTTGCCTAGAACCAAATTCAACACTTACTAGTCACACTGTCAGGAAATATGCAGAATTAGTAATGAAAGCAAACATTAGATATCCTTCTAAAAGTTTTTTCTGAATAAAAAATCCAGATGATAGCTGCAGTTAAAGTTTACTCATCTGAGCTTAATTTCCAAACTTGTGAAATTTATCTCTCTAAATTTTAAAAGGTCATTATGCTTTTTTCTGCTTAATAGAAGATAGCTGTGAATGCATTACTTTTGTGGAAGTAATTGCTCCAGAGTGCAATAAATATCAATTTACTTCACAATACGAGATTTGAGGGAAATTGTAAGACTTTGCTATGTACTCTGGAGGTTATGTTTTCTGGGATCATTTCCTTCCCAAAATGCAGAAAAGCAATATTGCAAAGATTTCATTCAGAGTTATTCTGGGCAGCTGTGTAAAAAAGGAAATTCCTCCTCATTCCCCCTGAAAGCATCTAGTTTTGTTTATCTTCAGTAACATGTAACAAAATAAATTACCAAATCATCAAATATTCAAATGAACTACAATATGTTGTGAAAGAGTGGGCATTTCTCCCTTTTTCTTGTACTTGATATAAGAAAGCATACTGTTGAAAACCCCAACTACATATTAATAACATTGAAATGCAGGTGCTGATTTCTGGTGAATAACACCAAGTTGGTAAATGTTAATAATTCGGTGGAGATTTTTGCTATTTAAAATGATAGTAAGAAACAGATAGGGTGAAATATTGTGTGCAAACCAATATTATTTAGCTATATTATACCTATACCCCATATATTAATGGACAACTATATGTTTTATGATCTAATTTAGCAGAACTGTTATTTACATGAAACACACAGATAACAGGAATTTTTCTCTTAGAGGCCTTCTGTGGTGGGCTGATGTTGTCCGCCTCCCAGACCCCCACCCAACCTCTCTCTCACTCCCCCTCCTCAGCAGGACAGGGGTAGGAAATAAGATTAAAAAGTTAACTGGTCAAGATAAAGACAGGGAGATCGCTTACCAGTTATTGTCACGGGGAAAACAAACTCGACTTGGGAAAAATTAATTTAATTTATTATAAACTAAAATGGAGTTGGGTGGTGAGGAACAAAGACAAAAACTAAAATACCTTCCTCTCACCCCCCACTTCTTCACAGGCTCAGCTTCACTTCTTCATTCCCAGCTTCTTGACCTCCCCTCCTCCAAGCAGCACAGGGGGATGGGGAATGGGGGTTGTGGTCAGTTCGTAACATTTCGCTTCTGCTGCTCTTTCCTCCTCACACTTTTCCCCTGCTCCAGCAAGGGCTCGCCACAGGCAGCAGTTCCTTAGGGAATATCCACCTAGGCTGCAGTGTGGGTACCTCCTCCAGTGCCTGCAGCACCTCCTCACCCTCCTCCTCTGGCTTTGGTGTCTGTAGGATTGCTTCTCACACATTTTTTTTCTTCATTCCTCACGCTGCTGGACAGCGGTTTGCCCTTTCTTAAAGATGCTTTCACACAGACACACTGGCTTGGCTGAGGGGCTCAGCTGTGCCCTGCAGTGTGTCTGTTGGAGCTGGCTGGAACTGGCTGTGTCCAGCACAGAGCAGCCCTGGCCTCTCCTCACAGAGGCCACCCCTGCAGCCCTCCCACCCCAGTGCCAACACCTTGACACTTAAACCCAATACAACTTCTCTTGTTTTGTCCTATCACCTTCAAGTAGGTCTTCAAACTTCATATTTTATATTAAATGAATCAAAGAGATCGCATGTTGAATTATGGAAGACATGCACTCTACACAGAGCAAAGTGAGTTTGCCTCCTCTCAAATCACACCGAGGACTGCATACGATTTTGACTTAGTATCAAAAATAGCTAGGCATGAACAGCATATGGGGCTGCCCCTATTCGATTCTCAGTCTAGCATCAGTCATGGGTGATTTTTACATTTTGGATAGATAAACAACTGTTATTTCATCTTCCTCTTTCTTTTATGTTTCAAACTGTGCTGATTTACAACATAAACTAGAACCAGTGGGGGGAAAATGCTAGTGGATGTGGGAGAACTGAGTTGAGAGAAGAGAGAAACACTGAAGATATATCAGCTGAGGTCCACTGCTCAGTTTCCCTCTACATCAGAAGAAATATTATATAGAATCATAGAATCATAGAACCATTAAGGTTGGAAAAGACCTCTAAGATCATCGAGTCCAACCATCAACCCAACACCACCATGCCCACTAAACCATGTCCCTAAGCACCTCATCTACACGTCTTTTAAATACCTCCAGGGATGGGGACTCAACCACTTCCCTGGGCAGCCTGTTCCAATGTTTAACCACTCTTTCAGTAGAGAAATTTTTCCTCATGTCCAATTTAAACCTCCCCTGGTGCAACTTGAGTCCATTTCGTCTCGTCCTATCGCTAGTTACTTGGGAGAAGAGACCGACACCCAAATATATAAATGTTCTCAAGACCAAAATTTTATGCCTAAGACTTGGAGAACACCAAATTTAAGCACAGCTCAATGCACTCTTCAGCACTGTTTTAGAAAAGGCTTCAACTATAGCAATGCACTAGGACTACTTCACATATAGAATGACGATGGGGGACAAGAGATCTCCTTTTCACTTTGGTCATTGAATTAAAAAACATCAGAGTTAATCAGAGAAACTCTTAAATTGAACTGCAGAAGTCCTGCTGCTGTAAGAATGACAGGTAAAATAGACAAGGAAGACAGCAAAGAGGAGAGAATTTTACCTTTTCTTAGTCTTAAAAAGAAGAACCAAAAATAAATACATTAATATAATATTTAAATATCAGTACAGAGAAAATTATTAATTTACAAGTCTTACCTCATTCTTTTTAAAGGTGCTTATTATAATTGTGATATTCTGGTTATCCTAAATATTGCAGTGTTCAGAAGTTTTTAACCAGCATAAGATTATTTTTATGTTTGCAATTTTAAATTATAAGCTAAAAGTGCTCTGTTTCAGTTTTGTAGGCTCCCCCAGATATGTTGAGGTTTTTGGTCCATAACTCTTTCTATAATATTATTAGTTTTACCTTATACTTTTACCACTTTGATATCTTAAAATGCCATTTCTAAACAAAGGTGCATTGCAGTGGGGAAAAAAAATGAGGGTAGAAAACATAATGAGGCAATATTTCGGAGAAATCAGGAAATCAAGAATAACTATGGAATTGAGTTATGTATTAAATTAAATCTAAGTGCTAATTGTATTTAAAATATAAAATACATATGAGGTATGCCCAAAGTTTGCAAAATTCACCCATGGATTTGAATAATAATGCAAATCTGGAGATCTAAGTTGTAAAGGTTCATCGTGTTTCCATTGCTTTCAAAAATCATTTTGCATTTAATTTCTGTTTCTCAAGCAGTTACTTCACCTCTGACATTTCAAGAAATGACATGAAAACAACATGCTACAATGGCTTCTGTTGTTCTTGAAGGTCAATATTTTCTGTAAAGGGTGGAAGTGGGATGGAAAGTGATCATTATAGCCTTGGCTGTGTCTAAAGGATTCTTTGTGTTCATCATTTGCCATTTTCCAGCCACCCACATCACACTCTACAGGAGCAAGAGCACCTAAGAATCTGCAATCCCAGACAGTTTGTCTGCATTAGCAATAGCTAAATTGCCAGAAATGAGATTGTCAATTTAGTCTATGTAGTGAAGGTAATAATTCTTTGCTACCTATGTGTTTAATTATTTACATGCGTAGTTTCACAAAACCCATTCTTTAATCAGACATAAATATATATTTATTCTGGAGGTATTTGTACAACGCTCTATCTGAGCTCTTCTCTGAACTCTGATTCACAGCACTATGCTCTGGTCACTTGTTCATAAACAGTTTCTCTGGTAGGTTGTCCTCTTTAGCTCTCCAATTTTGCTAAGTCTGAAGATTTGGGAGTCTGCTGTGATCATTTATGAGATGCGAAATCTAAGCTGTTTTCTTTCCCTTCCTGCAAGTACATAATTCTCTACCCATTGGATTGCCTTCAGGATTACAGTGTTGCAGACTTGGCCTTGATTGTGCTAAAAATTGTTTAATCACTAGACTTTACAGAAGCTGAATCTCAGTAATTAACTTTGACATTATAAAATCATACAATACCAAATAATCATGGTTAAATTGTGATGAACATATTATTATATATTGAATGTATATTAAAATCATTCAGATAAAAAGGAATCTGGATAATAAGGTGACAGTAAAATAATTCATACTAAGATGTCATAGTGTCATTTCTATAGGTGAAGCTGAGTTAAAGAAACAACTGTTACCTAAAGACATATGCTATCTTACAGTAGCATAACTTTTCCACTAAAACCTGAGATCTATGGACACTGTTTGTCCCTTTTAAATGATTTATTTCCAAATTACTTTTCTATTTAATTTCTATTTCACAAGTTTGTGTTAGCAATATGGAATCAATGACTATAGAAACCAGTGTATAAATTTAAGTCAGTCAATGCTGTGTTGAAACGTATCATTGCTATGATAACAGTAAGAGGGAAATCTCAAGGGCTTCAAGGTGCAGAATATTACAGTTAAGTTGGAAAAGAAATGGAACATGAAACATTTTCATTTATATTGAAAACAGATGAATAGTCCTGACTGAAAAAGACACTCATGGAATACAAATATAAGGACTTAAAATAGTGGGTGTATATTTTTTACAGTGTACACAGCTAGCAGCCAATACCTGTCTATTTGTAGCCATCCATATAGTTTTCCAATTTGACCTAAAAATATAACTCAATCTAAAACTGTATTGTGTGGTATATTTAGATACGTTAGCCTATATAGATTTTGTTGCTATATATAGCTGTAAATTCATAAGGTGGGAGAGAGAAAAGAGAAGTCAATATCTTATGATTCAACACGTGTATTTATGCAGTAAAAATAAAAATTTCTTACAGACCAGTCTAGAAGACAGCAAGGGTGGGGATTTTTTTTTCCCCTTTCATCACTTAAAGATTACAGTTTATATTTTTTCCCTCTACTTTTACCACAGATCTCAAAAAGTAATCATATTCAATTTTACTTTATGTGTTTTTGCTGAGATTGATTCCAAGTTCTTTTTTCATCAAGTTGTTCAAAGTAAATACGAAATCACTAAATCTGGGAATAGCACAAAGATTATTGAAATGTTGGGTGATGAGGAAGATAAGACTGATTTATAGATGATCTTTTGTTCTAGAAACAGTAACTGAATATAGATCTTATGATGTACACTGCAGATGACATGTTAATAAACAAATAGACTACTGGTCTAACCAGTGCAGCAATTCTGACATTGCCAGAAAGTAATTTCATTGTTTAAATTGTAAATTGCATTGTCTAGAATGCTTATAAACTTTGTACATTTATTAAATAAGTTGAGTTGATGTCGGCTTTCATAAGGGAAAGGGAATTCAATAAGGAAACTAAAGATTGAATATGTCGTCATTCAAGATGAGTAATTAGCTAATTCCATCCATGAAAGAGCAAAGAAAAATTCACATTGAATCTGAAATCTAATGAGTCAAATGTTACAAGAACCTGCTAAATTAATCTTGCAATTGGACTACCCATCAGTATATGGAAGAGCATACTCTCTTAAAATTGATTAGGGATGGTCATACTGATCAGAGAAATAAGAGCAGGTAACCTAAAATTGTTTCACATTACCACCTCTAAGGTTAATATCCTATGAATGATATTGCAGTTGAAGACCACCACAGATTCACTGAAAAATAAATTATCCTAGACAAGGTGAAACATGGCTGAACACCTACGTTTAAAACCATAAATTATACCAAACATGGAGATGCAATACAAACAATTTAGATCTGGAAACTGCTTAAATGTAGCAGTGGGTATTGGAATTCTGTATAAATTTATACATAACTTTCAGATTAATTTTTGGGCAAATTCAGAGTGGTTGTTATACATAAGGTTCTCCAAAATAGTATTCTGATTGCTTAGTGTAAATAATATTTGAGACACTTGACAGTATTGTGAATAAAGTCTACATGAATAACGAAACCTATTGCAATTTGTAGTAAAATTTAGCTAGCTACAATGGCAATGAAAAGCTAGTGCAGTTATGAATATAAATTAGATATGTTTTGCATCTTCAATCTATTAAATTGCAATAGTTTAATTACTTGTACAATAAATTACATAATTATTTAATGAGAACTGGGTGTAATTATGTTAATTGTTGCTTGCCATTGTATATCAAAAGGAGATAGTGTTTTCTTGACAAAACCACTTTGCAGAACTATTATTTTACATGGAGGTGCCAGAGAAGGTCCATAATTAAAGTAGTGTCAAGATTTATATTTAAAAGGTTTTATTCAGCTACCTCTGAATTCAAGAAGTCTTTCTATTGTTTTAAATGGTTGTTGGAGTGGATCCCAAATAAGATTAGCACTTTTTAAAACTCTTAAGAATTAATTAGACCGTTCCCTCCTCTCCTCCCCTTTGTATTCTTTCTCTTTAAAAATGCAGGTCCATCAAATCGTCAACAACAGGTTTAGTAAATGGGTAACCATCTTACAGTCTGGTAGCAGAAACAAGGCCACATTAGGGAGTGGTGGGAAGTTGTAGTTAAAAGTTTCATATTGTTTTATAATACCTTAGCTTCCAAACAGAAAATGTCTTCTGTTTATTAGGTCATGTGTTTGTTTTTTTGTTTTTCCACGATTCTATGTTTCAGGGTTTTAGGGGAATAACTGCAACTTCCAAGCGCCATCTATTCAATACTGAGGCTTTTTTAAACTTGTATTTTGGTTACCATTGGCTTTACTTCCAGGAAACTGTGAGACTCTGTTTTGAAGTTTTTTCATGCAGGGTCCTTTGTGGGCCTTCTACAGCCTCTCTGGTTGGAGAGGCAATAGAAGTTAGGATAATCTTTTTGGGGGGGCCCTTATATTTTAAACACTTCCTGGTCAAACCTTATGAACATGTCTCAGGTGGAGAAATGCCTAATCATGGAACTGAACAGAACCCACATGTGGAATAGAATAAGTCTATTTTGGATGTGGTAGTTAGGTGAAGTTCATGCACCTGAACCTACCTGTCACATCAGGTAACAAGTTCAGGATGTGAGTTGTGTGCAGAAATCTTGTGTCTAATTAAAATAAGTAGAATGAGGAAAGTCCAGGACACAGTAAGAGAAAGAAGTCTTGATTGATTTTCTTCTGACAAAAAAAGATATATGGTTTTACTGATGTGCTTGCAGTTACCTGGCTACTGGAGAAGTAACACTAGAAGATTCATAGTAGTTGATGTAAACCAGCAGTGCAAAAGATAGTGCTAACTGCAAACTTCTCTTAGTCTCTAAGAGTTGTTGGTGCTTCAGTTGAAGCATGGGAAAGACTAAGTTTCTAGTGATTTTTGGAAGCTCTAGAAGAATAGAGTTGCAGAGCTAAGACAATAGGAAACACCCTTCAATGGAGGAGATTGCCAGCTGATTCCCTGATGCCCATTGTAACATTGTAAGAAGAAAGGACAGTCTAACATCCTGCAATAGATGTTTAGATCTAGCAAAACAGAATATTATTCATAAAGATTGCCAGCTGTGAGCTAAAAGAGGAGATGCTGAGTCTATTGCTAATTATGGTAAATTAAGAGGAGACTCCATTAACTATAGTCTCTCAGGATAGGGAGAATAGTCTCTTCCCTTGACACTCACCTTATGAATTAAACCAGGATTAAATCCTGGTTTTGGCCTATCAAGAACAGTAACCTGGTATGGCTGTGTTTAGCAAGGCATGGGGTTTTGCTGACTTGCAGAGATCCGGCTTATTCTGGAATGGTCAAGTAATGAGAAGTGAGTTAGATCAGGCTGATCAAAACTATGGCTTACAACTGACTTTCCTTAACTTTTAACATCTAAGGCATTAAAATTTTTTCTTAAGTTTAAAACTTTTTTTTTTTTTAAATTATTTTAAGTCTAGTCCTTTGGTTTTGTTCTAACACTTTTTACTGCCCTACAGTGTATCTGTGATTTCTCAAGTATCATGTGTCAGAATAGCTGTACAGGGTGAGACCAAAGAACCATTCATGCCACAGTATCTATAAACAGAGGCTGAGAGCAGGTATATATTAGTTTTCTTCTTTACTTTTCCAGTGTCCAGATACTTGCACTTCAGAGCACCTCTTGAGGCAGTTGATGATTGTTTATATAGTAACCTTCCAGGGGGGTTTCTTCCAGATACTTTTCAGTCTTTCCTGAACTTGTCCATTAGGAACCAGTACCACAGGTGTACTACAGAAAAAGCGTTCTGAGGAAGTACACCCTTTTCTTTGTTCTGAACCAGATGATTTCCCTTAATTGCTGTGTTTAAGGAGATGGTGAACAAGTAATCCTCATGGTTATGATTTCTATATATATCCTCTAGAAAAACACAGCAGAAGTTCAGTCTTTTCCAGACTGAAGAGTTTTAGCCTGCTTAATTGTTCCTTGTATATAAGTCATTCCAAGCCTCTGAAAATCCTTGTTTCCTTCAAAACTTTTTAGACGGCTTTAAGTATGGGCAGATACAGTTTCTACTTATTTGCTGAGTACATGGGTTACGTCCCTTCACATTAATCATGTATGTTTTGGTTCTCTTCCTTACTGCTGTTTCTTCTAGCTTGCCCCAAACAGATGTCAGGCTTATGGGCCTGATGATTGGATCTCTTTGCAAACCTTAAAAAAAAAGACAAAAAAAAAAGACAAAAAGAAGGCACCAGTTATACTATCTTCTTGTTCCTGAGTACCAAGAAATAGTAAGTGAGCAGTCAAAGTTCGTATTTCATCCTTGAATTCTTTCAAAACTCTTCCACAAATGCTGTCTCGTCCTGGTAACTTATTACTGCCATTCTTATCTGTTTGTTAGAGAACTTCTTCTGCAGTTGCCTTATGTTAAAACAGATCCCCTAAGTTCCCATGGGGGAGGTTGCCAGCATGCAAATCTTCCAAATTTCTTCTGCAATGAACAGTGAATACCTTTAGTGTTTCCACAGTAACCTTATCTTCTCTGAATGTTCCTTTTACAGTTTGATCAGGAGTTGGCCCTATACACAGACTGCTGGGCTTCTTTCTCCTGAAGCATTTGGAGGAAAAGTTCTTACTGGTTTTGACTCTTTTTACTAGCTACATTGCAAACTCTTGGACAGCCTTATTGTGTTTTTACATTTAATCCGCCAGTTTGATTCTCCCTATTATAGTCATTTGGACTTGTGTCCAGATTTTTGAAGCGTGACCTCTATTTTATAATAATCTTCCTTACCCTGCTGTTTAGCCATACTGAATTTGTCCTTTTTCAAGTTTTTTTTTTCTGTCAGGTGGCACCTGCTGACCCGTGCTTCTAGTAGGATATTCTTAAGTGGTCTTCATGACATTGCTAAAGTTTTCATTCTCCTAGTTATCCTTTTTCCTTTTTTTTTTTTTTTTTAAGTAAGTTTCCTAACTTTTATGCCTTGAAATTTAATTTTAAATTCACCTTGGTTACAGAAATTTTGTGAAGATTTATCTCTGTAGTGGTCCATTGCTAGCAATGGTAAATAGCTTAACGTCCTGTGATCTCATACTCAGAAAAAAAGGCTGTACCTCAGTGCAGGGTGTTTTGGTTCTAGGTGTAGTATGTTTACTTAAGCAGTTGCCTACTTCTAATTCACTGAAAAGTGTCAATAGATTCAGTAATTCTACATGCAAGTAAATGTGTGAGCTCATAGAAACTGGTTCCCCAGTGGGCTTAATACCAAATATTCCAAAGGCTGTGTATTCGAAATCCTCATAAAGCAGTATGTGAAGGGAATTAAAAGGTTTTAAGGACTGTAGAAAGAGAGATAAGGGAGTTACTGATAATTCATGTTCACAGGAGGCAAAAATACTTTCTATGGGGTCTGAGGAAAGATCAGTGACTAACTTCAGCAGGCAAAGATTTATTTCAGGGTAATGGTGTTACCTAGGAGGTAACTAGGAGGATTTTTTTGTTTTCTTGTTTTCAAACAGGAGTTTGCAGAAGCAAATGTTAACTATCTTTGGTTAATACATATTCTTGATATACATGCACACTAGGTCAAAACACATGCAATGTTCCTTAACATGTTCGGTCTTCCTTAATGAAAATACACCATTACAGCAGCCAGAATGAGCTGTAGTCCTTAATGAAACCTAGCTTATTTAAGCAAGATGGTTTGGTGCTGGGTTTTTTTTTTAAAGGATGGATATGAAATATTAGTCTAATTTTAATTGGGAAGGAGAATGTTTCAGCTGACAAGATGGGAACTCTGTAAGACTGTTAAAAGCTGTGGAAGTATAAATTATTTTAACAATAATTGCAAAACCCACTGCAACAGGAAAAGTAACATGGTTTTGAGCTGTGTCTGTTAAGAGTTACAACCAATGAGAATTGTAGGTGTGTCTGTATAGCTATTATAAAATTCATAGAAAAAATTCAGAATATAGAATGGAGGGGAAAAAAGCGAGACAGCGTTTTTCTGATAAGTTGTTCTTTGTTAAGTATTTGTGGCAACAATCGTTTTAGCTTGACCAGATCCCCTAGAGTGCCCTGTTTATCCAGTAAGATTTAAGGAATCTCTATGAGGGAGAGAGATCAAATGGGACGATTCCTTATAATAAAATTAAAAACAAGTATGAGAACTCTGAAATTTTTAATAATTTTCTCTTAAGCTGTTTAGTACAGTTTCCTATCACTCCAATGTACAATTCTTCTCAATCTTTTAGCCCTATTTTTTATTTTGATGTATGAGTTTGTGAAATTTTGTTAATTTCTGCAGGAATGTCCTATTAGATATTGATTATGTTATTCAAGCTCATGTTATTGTTATCTACTTTTTGACTGTATCAATTCAAAAGTGAGGAGATATGTGGACTGCATGGCAGTCATAAAATACCTTATGCATGTAAACTGAAGTTAAGCATTTTAACTGATAATTAAATTCCTCTGGTAGCTATCTGCTGTGTTTTAAAATATTTCTCTATGCTGCAGAACTGCATAGTATCAGGCATAGCTCTCTTCTTCTCCAATTCTTCTTTAGCCCATATTACTGTAAAGGTCCAGGATGGATCAGATGGTTAAGGTAACCTTACATCTCTGAGCATCTAGTTGCTGTGGGATTTTTCAGACAGAATAAAAAAAGGTGTGGGACCACATTCAGTTAGTAGCATATCTATTGATTGGCTCCTGATAGAGGACAGTTTGCATCAGGGGATATCATCTGCAGGCCAGATTACTGGCAGTATGAGTTGCCTAATACCCCTGTGGTACAAAGGAATTTTGGTTTTGGCTTTCCTTGGAAAGGAATGAAAGAAGAAATAAGTAATAAGTATGGTAGTAAGAACCTGCTGAGGAAAGCAATATAATAAAAATGGGTGAAATCCTCACACTATTGAGGTCAGTAACAAAAATACCATGCTCTGAAAAAGGCCTGATGTTCATTCAATGATAGGAATGGTATCGTTAATAATACTTAACATTAATGACAGTGTCTCTCATAGGACAGATCTTTAACTCTTTGAACTTAGTAAGGAGAAAATTACTTAGATGCATAGCTATTGTGCAGTTCAGAGACCTTAGTTCACTTGGAAAGAAAGAGGTGACTTTATGATACAAATTACAGATGATAATAGCTGTAAGTGTGTTTAGTAAGTTTGACTAACCAAAAGACACCTAATCCCAAAATAGGTTAATTCAAAGATATGTTGGAAAACTTTGTCTCAAAACCAGAATACTTTTATTTGAATTGAGTAAACAAAAGCTAGCAGCAAATATACATACCTTGCTCTAGAGAATCAGAACTTTGTTAAGAACTTATGAAATTAAGAAACTGTGTTAATCTATTGCTTCAGTATTAGAAAAAGTACTAAAATCTGAATAATTAATTATAGTGTGAATACAGGGAAACTTGTGAGATTCTGAGCTACACAGATAAATGCTTGATACCAAAAGAAAATTTAGGTCACTGATACACATCAGCACTGATTTATAAGCTTTGATGCCCATGAGAGCAGCTACAGGTGCTATAGTTAAATTATTTTGTTTGTTGGTTATGTGTCTAACATTCGTCTAATGATGGGACTAGATAAGTATGGTGGATATGAACATGTACTTGAATTTATTTCAATTTAAATTTAGGCTTACACATGAGGCAATATGCACCTAATTAAACAACGGTGAAACTGCCAGTTTTCTTAGTTTGTTGAATTATTTGGGCAGTTTTGTCAATGTGACCTTTCTTAAGGATGTGCATCTGAAATATGGTATGTTTAAAGTAACAGGAAAATAACTAAAACCTTTCTGTCAGAATAGCTAATACTGTAAATCGTAGCAAGTTTACTCTTGATGATGGCAGACAGTCTTCTTCCAGTTTGAAACATGCATTTTTCTTCTTTTCTGTTGATGAACTGAAAATTAAGAGTCGGGTATATTTAAGTACTGTGTATAGTTCTGTGGAAATATTGTCCTGCATTTTCATACAAGGTTGGATTTTGTGTGCCACAAGATACCACACAAATGACAAATTGTGCTTATCACTGCTTGTGGATTTATTTATTTGTTTGTTTGTTTATTGCTAGGGATTGTTAGCATCAAGTTATAGATATATCTATATCACATAGTTTGCATTGCACACCCTAGTTATTCAGTGTGAAAAATGTTTTGGGGGACAGCTTTTTTTGATTGTTTCTAAAGTCAAATTTGTATGATGGTCTAGGTTTTAAAAAGCAAAACTTGACAATGACCTCCATCAAATAATATAAGTATATCATGATAGGCAAATTTGGGGAATTATAAAACTTATATTATCGATTTATCAATACAGACTGGGGATGAAGAGATTGAGAGCTGCCCTGCAGAGAAAGACTTGGGGGTACTGGTGGATGAAAAGCTGGGCATGAGCCGGCAATGTGCGCTCGCAGCCCAGAAGGCCAATCGTATCCTGGGCTGCATCAAAAGAAGCGTGGCCAGCAGGTCGAGGGAGGGGATTCTGCCCCTCTACTCTGCTCTGGCGAGATCCCACCTGGAGTACTGCGTCCAGATCTGGGTCTCCCAGTACAAGAAAGACATGGACCTGTTCGAGTGGGTCCAGAGGAGGGCCACAAAAATGATCAGAGGGATGGAACACCTCTCCTGTGAAGAAAGGCTGAGAGAGTTGGGGTTATTCAGCCTGGAGAAGAGAAGGCTCCGAGGAGACTTTATTGCAGCCTTTCAATATATAAAGAGGCTTATAAGAAAGACAGAGAAAGACTTTTTAGCAGGGCCTGTAGTGACAGGACAAGGGATTTAGATTTAGATTGGGCATAAGGAAGACTTCTTTATGATGAGGGTGGCGAGACACTGGAACAGGTTGCCCAGAGTTGTGGATGCCCCATCACTGAATGTGTTCAAGGTCAGGTTGGGTGGAGCTTTCAGCAACCTAATACGGTGGAAGATGTCCCTGCCATGGCAGGGCAACTGGACTAGATGATCTTTGATGGTCCCATCTAACCCAGAAATTTCTATGTCTTGAAATTTTTTTAAAATACAGACATAATACTAAACCAAGAATTAAATAGCTTTTGTAAGTTCAGTGTTGGAAAAAAAAAAGGTTACTCTCATTGTGCATTTCAATTTATTTTTTTTAACGAATTTACCAAAGCATCGCAGAAAGAACCATAGTATCAGGTCTATAGCAAAGAAATACAATGCTTTATCCTGACTTGCTCATTTGAAAAAGTGTCAGAAAATCAATTATTTTAAATCAAACATCTTACATCAAATATATTACAGGAAATGACTACCTTTAAAATAAAATAACACCAGAGCAAAGATAATCTATTTCTAATACTATTTTGGAATAACTGATGGCTTAATCTTATTCTTGAAAGCTACTAGGGAGGCAATTTCTGAAACCTTTTCCTCAGTTGCTACATGTTTTGAAGAGGTGCAGTTGTGAAGGATCTTTGTTAATGAACATGCTGAATATCACTACTATGCCATTTGTCTCACAGATCCTTCTATAGCAGCAAAACACTGAAAACTTCTGAGAAAGGGAGACAAGGGGAAAAAAAGGAAAGAATCCTGCTTGATGAAAATATGAAGTCACAAAATAATCAACATATCAAATTTTATCTGCAGAGTTCTCTGTAACATACAGCTTTTGCAAGACTCTTCATGTGTGCAGCACAGCAGGAACAGACAGCAGTTTACAAACCAAAGCCAGACTTTTCTACAAAAGATTTACAATCTAAATTAGGACATCTGAGAAATGTATGCATAAACACTACAAAACCCAAATGTCTCCATACTGCATTGACAAAGTTATGGAATTATGCTTTTCTAGGTATGAAGCAACCATCTATAATTTTGTCCCCATGTAGGGGGACAGAGGTCAGTATGAAAGAGAAAGGATAGGAGAAAGTGATAAGGACTAGTGAGGCAGGGGAAGGTATTTGTACAGCTATGAATGAAGTGTAGCAGGAAACTGGGATGGGGACAAGGAGGCAACTAGATAAATCTTCAACTGGAAGATGAGAAGCAGATCTTACTTGGCACAGAACAACCTTGGCAGCAAGGGAATGGATAACATGCTGATCAAAGAGAATAAATTTTCATAAGGTATTTTTTGTATTGTAAATAAAGCCTGGAGGCTGCTGAATGTAAAACTCAAGGTACCTTCAAAGTGCTAGTTATGCATTATGTCCCCCTTAAATAATGTTATGTGCATCAGATCCCTGGTCCTTTTTTTGCATCCCATTTTTGGAAGGTGAACACTGAAGAATGCACTGCAAACAGGGTATTACATGAGCAGTGGTCCGTATTTTTTCTTTCATCTTGCAGAAAATGCTAGTGACATGAGTAAGCTTGGTCAAAGAGCAACTCAGATTCAGTCTTGAGTTCTTAGATAAATTGGAACTAAAAGACTCATTTGCAAACTGTATAAGTCTATAAGAAGCAGGATGCAGTATGTCTTCTAAAACACTTCCAAGTAATCTTGTAAACTGCAAGTGCAGACGGAGGGAAAGAGGGCCTGGCAGCCAGTAATTTTGGCCTTTTCTTTCTGATCAAATATGTTTTACAGTTGCTTTTTACAGCTGTAATATCCTCTCCCTTGCTAATTTATAATTTATGCATCTTAAGTCTTTGCTATTGCTCTTCAGTGAGTATGCTTCTCGGTGGTCCTGCAGAATCCTGCAGAGATTGAATACATTTCATTATTTCTCAAAATAATTTTCTTATTTTAAGATCTGAATCCACACAGGACACTGGT
The DNA here is from genome assembly GCF_965638725.1 of Aptenodytes patagonicus. NCBI lineage: Eukaryota > Metazoa > Chordata > Aves > Sphenisciformes > Spheniscidae > Aptenodytes > Aptenodytes patagonicus. Next base: position 49,207,199 of record NC_134982.1, on the reverse strand, counting down.
TTATTAACATTTAGACATAAACTCCTATTTGCCATGAAATTGGGTGTATTCATGATACATATTAAATGCGCGTTTTTAAAGTTGCTGATACAGTGCAGTACCATAGCAAATTTTTATAACTTTACTATATTTTATCACTTTATTAGTACCTTATCATACTTTGATGAATTATGCTTTGCTTTGATGGAGATGAACAAGTCTAGAATTTTAGAGTTAGAGGGATGTTTCTTTTAGAGTTTTGATCAATACTACTTTTGCAATATTAAATTAAGTGTTCCAGACTACCATTCCAGTGTCACATTCTGTGATGACACTACTATCAAAATTCTATCTCATGAAGACTGTCCTACAGATTTTTCTAACAAAGATGACATAAACCGAAAATACTCTGCTTTTCAGGTCACAAGAAACCAGGATGTGTATGTTTTGAATTTTGGCCAGTTAGAGGATTTTCAATGAAATTAGAAGAATTCTTAATATCAGGTTTATTTCAAGGGAAATGCTGTAACTACATTCTTCTTTTCTCTTTTATACAGGATGTATCCCCAAATCCTTTAAATAATTTTGTGCCTAATTTGCATAAAATTTCTTGTTATTTGCCTCAGTCATTTCTCTGTCATTCTGAGGAGTTTTAGAAACCAGGCTTTTCACAAATTACTGCTTTTTGCCATGGTGAGAAGAATAAAGCGAGGAGATACTTGACACGTTCCAGAAAACATCTTTTTTTCAGAAATTACTTGTCGACATTGATTAAGCAGGAGATAATGATATGGTATTCTTTCAATGTTTTTCCACCTTTCATCTTTTACATTTATGGGTAGTTGTAGAAAATTTACATCAGTATAACAACTTTGTTTTCAGAAGTATTATTACGTTAAAATATTTTTGTACCTGCTGCACTTTAGCCTAAGCAACACAAGGATCAGCCCAAAGTCCTTATAGTTGTTCCTCAGCTGTGCTGTGGAGCTGTTTGCTGTTGTGAATAGATCATTTTGGCCTTCTCTACCCAATTTCAATCTAGGTCATGTCTGTCAGACATGCTATAATAATAGGTTTTATTATCTTTCCAAAATATGTCAACAGTATTGATGAGTTGATCTCTTCTGCAAACCTATCACATACGCATTGACTTATTTTTCAAGAAGGTTTTTTATGGTCTCAGCAGAGAACGTAGAAGTGATTGGGGTCTTTCACAAGAAGAAAAGTTCTCCTAAGTGTGAGATGTTATTACAGACTCACACTATGGTGCTTATTAACAGTACCTGCTCTGCATTTTGCCAGTGTATAAAGTTAATTGCATAGTAGTAAAAATAAATGTGTAAGATTACTGTTGTCACTTCTCTGAGAATTAAGTGAACTTTAAGGGAGGAATATCAGCACTGGACAGGCTTCAAACTACATGACTAGTTATTAAGAACAAATGATGCAATGTTTGATCATCTTTGGTTAAATCTTTCTAGAAAAATTCTGCCTTTATAGATGCATCTTTAGGCTAATAATTTGATTCTACTTTGTAAAAAGTTTCTGGAAAAGATTCTCTGTAAGACATTAATGAAGATAAAGGTTTGTTCTCTAAATTATATTCATAATAATTATTTTAAATGCATAAATTATTCATTAGTAATTAAAGTTTCAAATATCAGTTGAGTTAGCTTACAACTAATTGGAAAAAAATAGATTAGTGAAATGTAATTAAACAAGAAAAACTTCTTATGAAAATTACTATAAAATAGTTATTTGATACTGCATAATACTGTCAATAAACATTTAACTTTAAAAGAGGATTTAGAAGAAACATATTTTACACTGAGAACACAAAAGCATTGAAAGCCATGGCAAAATCCTTCACCTACTTTAAAATTACCATATAACTAATAAGTTTAAAAAGTAGGTGAAGCATCTTGCCATGGCTTTCAAGGGTTTATATATATGGCATGTATAAGAAAGAAGCAGCTGTGATGTGTAAGTATTTGTTTTAATAGGACAATTGGGCAAAATTCTGCATGACTTTGAAAGGAAAATGTCCCTTATTATCTGTGACACATTTCTAGACAGTGATAAAGATTGTATTTTAAGAGGGGTGTTTTAATTTGGCTACAGCTACAGCAGCTTTCTAGGTCTGACAGGAAACAGGATACTTGGCTATCGTTCTTCCAGGTCTGGACACCTCAATAGGCAAAAAGAGGGCTGTACATCCTTACACATCTTATCTATCCCATTTATTTTTCCTTTATTTTATTAAAGAAACATAGAGGTGCAAGAAACTAAGAAAACAGACAGATGTCTGCTTGTTTTTCCACTGTAATTCCTGAAGACCTAATGCAAAACACTAGGTTAAACTAACCAAATTGTCTTCTTCCTGTACTGATTTGTTTCAACATTAAAACTTTCTCAGCTTCTCTGTAATGATGAAACCACTTTGATAACAACCTACCTGATTCATTCAAACTCAAGTGAATATTCATGTGCTGGTTTTGCCAGCTACCACTTAGCTCTAATTTTAGCCCTCCTGAGAAGGATTCAGTCTTTATTCTTGCCTGTTGTGAAACTCACTGACTCAGAAGGAGGTCATGGTCTCTATACCTGTTTTCCCTATATTAAACTACATTTATCAGGTATAGTATATCTCCCCTTTTCCTTTACCTCCTCCCTCTCACTCACTTTCTGTACAACAATATGCAACATGTGAATGTGGTAGGGAAAGATTGAAATAAAACTTATTTGTGTTCCAGTCATAAAGAATTTAAAAAAATATATTTTTGATGGTTTAGGTAAATTTTATTTAAAGTATCTGTATCTTAATTTTATAGCTGATACAAGCGATGTTTATTCTTTAATTAGTGATTATGCACTCCTTTTTCTTATGGCAGTAGACATACAGTTGTATACGTGATTGGATACCTAGAAATCCATGACTGACCCATAGAATTGTATTCTCTTGTACAGCCCATTCATAACTGGGTTTGGTTACGTGCATTACTCCTTGAATTTCCAGATAGTAAAAATAAGACAGATAAACACTATGTTGTAGAACATTTCTAATCTTTAACTGAAAATGCTAGATCCAAAGATTGTATAGCTGTTTGAGTGAATGTAGTTTCTCATAACACTAAATACAAAAGTAAGATTTTACAAATCAATTACTTTGCAGTTAAGAAAACTATGACTTTCTGTTGTGGTTAGTCAATCCAGAAACCTTCCACTTTTATTATTAAATCGTACAAGATTTTTTGTTGACAAAAGTGTTTATGCAACATCACATGGTGATTACTAGCTGCGATCTATTAAACTCATATCTCACTGTGTCATAAGATGAAATCATTGACCTCTTGAAATATCTGCAAGTCATCTGATAGAGTAGTTTGGGAGTACCAACAGAAACATTAATTAAGAAATCAATTAGTCAATTATTTTTAAATTATTTTGAAAATCTATGAAAAAAATTCCTTCAATTTTTGGCTCTGTGCTGGAAGAAAAAGCAGTCATCAGTGTCTATTTCAAATCTGTTCCTCAAGACCAATGATAAAACCATCAGTTTTTTCCTTTTTCTGGTAGAATGATTAAGTACTATTAGTGGATGAGCTCTTGTTTATTTCTTACACAAGGAATTTTATTTATTTTTTACATTTATTCTTTACATTAAAAAAAAAAACCAAAAACAAAACCAAAAAACCCCACCAAAAATATGAAGCAACAGCAGCAGTTACACTCTCTTAAAAGTTTGGTTTTGTCCTGGTTTCAGCTGGGATAGAGTTAATTTCTTTCCTAGTAGCTGGTACAGTGCTGTGTTTTGGATTTAGGATGAGAACAATGTTGATAACGCACCGATGTTTTAGTTGTTGCTAGGTAGTGCTTACACTAGCCAAGGACTTTTCAGCTTCCCATGCTCTACCGACTGAGAAGGCTGGGGGTGCACCAGAAGCTGGGAGGGGGCACAGCCAGGACAGCTGACCCAAACTGGCCAAAGGGATATTCCATACCGTGTGACGTCATGCTCAGTATATAAACTGGGGGGAGTTGGCTGCAGGACAGATGACCGCTGCTCGGGAACTGGCTGGGCATCGGTCAGCGGGTGGTGAGCAATTGCATTGTGCATCATTTATTTTGTATATTCTTTTGTCATTATTACTATTATTATTATTTTCCCTTCCTTTACCATCCTATTAAACTGTCTTTATCTCAACCCATGAATTTTACTTTTTTTTTCCAATTCTCTCCCCATCCCACTGGTGGGGGGGGAGTGAGCGAATGGCTGTGTGGTGTTTAGCTGCCTGCCAGGTTAAACCACAGCAGTTTTACTGAGCTATTTAATGAATTTATGGAAAGATGGGGCAACCTCTGCTCTGAGAGACTCTAGAACACGGTGGCCAGTTCAATGAAGTGTGCAACATAATTCTTATTTAAAACAAAAACAAGACAGGTTAGGGAAGAAAATGAAGTTGCTATTATTTAGATCTCCATTATACAAAGGCTTGCATATATTGCTGACACATGCTTCAGGTGCATATAAACCTGAATAGAAGATGTGGCAAGGACATACAAGTTCCAAAGAAGTGTGAGTTCTTTTACAATAAAACAACTTAACTGTTAATATTTCATCATTTTAAAAATGCTTAAGGGAACAAGAATTAGCAAAATGTTAAGTTATTTATTGTCAACTAAAAACTGGTCATGCTATTCTCTTGACCTTGTTCTGAGGGGAAAAAAAAATTAGAATCAGCAATAAAATACTAAAGCTATATGTATATGTTCATTTTAGTAGTGGAATTTGCTTCAGTAATAGGTCACTTAGCTAAATAATGTATCTTCATTTTTAAATAAGTTGCATAAATTTGTAACCATTAATCATTAACATAAAGTTCACAAATGAAAAACTCTATAATCAAATATCTTGCATCACTCATTATGAAAATAGAGTTTAAATTATATTGTTAAATAATTATTTTAAAGGTCTACTATGATTATAGCAATGATTTGCATTACATTTAACATTGGAGAATTGCAGTATTTTGGACCACAACAGGAAGAGACTTTCTCTTTGCCTCTTGTTCTCTTTTTTTCCCCCCTTTTCTGATGCATTCACCTTGGTCTTCTAGGATTAGATGGAGCTTGTCTCAAAGTAATTGGTAGATTTCTACCTTTTCTCTGCAGCATCAAAGTACTTGTTGGCAGAAGTGTAAAAGTAGGCATTCTTCCATGGATGTGAATGCATTTGGGTAATAGGTTTCTTCTCTGTTTGTGGCTCAGACTCTCTCTTTAGCAGCACCATTCCCCAGAGTTTTATATATATATATGTGTGTGTGATATATGCGTGTGTATATGCATATATTTAGACCCTATCATACTATAGTATTTTCTTTCTGTAGTGCTTCTTAGGTCTTTTTCTCCCTCTCTCTCACCTCCTTCAGTGAAAGAGATCATTCTATATCTATGACATTTTGTCCAGCAGACAACATTGTTTTCTCTAAGAGAATCTCAGCGTTTGAAGGAAGAGTATAAATATATTTCAAAAGCAACTAATGGCCCGTGTTACATGTTAAGCCCCAGTTACAATATTTGGATACAATAGGTAAAAATCTGCAAAGGTGGCAACACTTACTAAACACCTAATGCATACTGAAGAGTTAGGCACTAGCCTTCAGTCATCTATTAGCATCCTTAGCACTTTTGTATGAACATCAGTGCTAGTGCACTATTTCAATTCATATTATCACTAGCACATAGCCATTCTTGTTTTCTTAATATTTTCTCTTCTTAGATTATGAAATAAAATTTTAAAATAATGTTGTGTCTGGGATCATTAATGGATTTTACACTAGTATTTTTATAGTCTCTAAAAAGGGATATTTTAGATAATCAAATTGCTTAATACAGTATTTTGCATTTTGGTACTGTAGATGAGAGGTTTTTTCCAAAGATTCTAAAAAAATTTCCAATACAATTAAACACTTCCACCAGATGTTTAGCAAATGCATTTTGAGATCTGGGAGTTCTTGGCTTCAGTAATATGTTGTGCTCATGCTTTTTTCCTATTCCTTCAAATTTCTAGTGTAGCAAAAATAAGTAATTAATTCTGTTCTATTATCTGAGAATTTTTCATTTGAAAATAAAAACTTGTTTATAATAAACAGTGATATTATTATGTGAATCAGTCTATATTTTCCTCTTACCTTCTCTCAGCTGCTGCTATTTTGAACCCAGTATTTTGCATTCCACTGGTAAGAGTTTAATGTTTGCCTAAATCATTGTCTTAAAGTGAGGGTGGCAAGAGATGAAGAATATATTGTAAAATTCTTTTTTTTCATTAGAATTTTGTCCCTGTGTCTCACCTGTTTAAAAAAAAAAGAGCTTTTAATATCCTACATATACAGCTTCCACCCGTGGATTCTTCTGTCAATTCCCCAAAGTCTTAAGTATTTAGTAGTGTTTCCCAGTTAGCTCGTCTTTACACCTTGTTATTGAAACAACTCTTTCTGACTTTTATAAGATGTGCTCCAAACACTGGACCTTCTCCATTTTTTTTAGTCTTAAATGCAGCAACTAAAACTAGCTATTCTGGTTTTAGTCTCAGTGAAGCTGAATATTGCTGTAAAATTAAACCTTCAGCTTCACTTCTTGTCCATACAACTCTGGATCACCTTAACACTTACTGCTACAGTGTGTGATCAGGAAGTCATGATGCAATCTATCCCTTTTTTGGAAAAAATGGGCCTTCTTTTACTTTGCTTTCTTTCTTTTTTTGCTTTCTTTCTTTTTTTCCTTTTTTTTAAAAAAAAAAAAAGAAAATATGTTATTTGTAGTCCTAGCTCCTGAATTTCAACTTTGTATTTGATAGTTTTAAGAGCCATTTTGTTTCAGTGCAGTGAATTTACTTAGGGTGCTGGATTGCTTTCTGACTGTCCAGTCTATTCCTACAGTGTCCTCTAAAAATACTAATGCTGACAATGATTTCTTAATGTCTGCCTTAGAGCATTACAGATTATTTTGAAGTTCTCAGGCCTGTTTTGCGTGACTGTCCTTAGTAATGATGACCTCTGAGCTTTGTGCCCATGTGGTTACTTCCCACAATATGCTCTCGTAGCTCTTAGGACTCAATAGTGAGACTTCAGCCCCGTGCTATTTATTTCCCTAGAATGTCTACTGAACTCTTGCCTTTTAAGCTTAATGTTTTTATCTTCATCTTCTGGCATTATTTTTCCATTCAGGCTTTTGAGATGACTTCTTCATCAATACACAGTCCTGCATAATTCTGCAGCTGAACAGGGTCCTTCTATTTTGTTGCTTCTTGTCCCCTTCCCTAGGTCAGGACTAGTTTTTGGTTTAACTAAGAATTTATTTGGCTGGGGTTTATTCACATCTTTTTCTTTTTTCTTTTTAATTTTTTTGTTATTATGATTTGGATTAATCGGGGGCAGTGATCAGGGACTGATTATTCTGGTGTCTCAGAGGTGCTATAAGGATCTTCACAGACATCTTCAATTGCCCTAGTCCAGAAGAGGGACACTATTTAAAGCTACATGTGTACATCACAGTTGTGGATGATGCTTTTGTATTGTGAGTTAATATTTCTCATTTTTATGAAATCTTGTATTGTTGAGTATGAAAAAATAAGTAAATGTTGCAGGAGCCCTAATTTACACTAGTTATTGAAATCAATAAATGTATTCTTTCTTATTTTCCCTAGTACCTGTCTGTTTAGTCAGAATACTTACTGCTTTAAACATTGGAAGATGGTTTTCATTTATAAGTAGTTCTAAAATACTTATTTTTTTCCTGTACTGGAGATATACTTATGTTATTATACAAATCCCTAAAAGAATGCTGGCTACCTTTCTGAAATAAATCAATGAACAGAAAGAAACTGTAATTTTGGATGTCAGGAGATCCTATGGAGACCAAATAATTTTCACACTACCTAAACCTGATTTGAGTAACTCTAATTCATTGAGGTGGATGACTGTGTGAACAACTCTGTTGCTGTCAATAATGAAACCAGAGGCCCAGGACCACACAGAAAAGCCAGTGCTTCTGCATGTTTGCATTTCTTCTATTGTCTCAAAGTGATAGCACCTGAGATTAGTGATGCAAGAAATTCAAAAGGATTATCCTTCCTCTTTATTTCATGTCCTCTGACATTAGAGTATGAGAGTCTCTGTGGTATCTGAACACTTTCACACTGCAACAGATTGCCTCACAGCATGGCATTCTCGTGGATAAAGTGATAGGAAAGCCCAAACGTTCTCTGTCCAGGTAATTTTATGCTTATTTAAGCTTGTGATTTGACCTTTGAATCTTCTGCCCCACACTGAGGCACACTTCTTACAAAGCTAAAGAGATTTGGCAAAGGAGCATACTAAAGACACCTAAATACTTTTCCATTCTTCCTTTGGTACTGTTTATAGTATGCCATTGCGAAAGTCAGGTAGCAACTGGTATTGTTCATTTGGTTGAGTATCCAACAATTCTGAATAATAAACTCAACCTAAAAACAAGCATGAAAATGTAGGACTAGAAATCTTATAGTACAGTTAGTATGAAATTTAATTTACAAAGTCTTGAAAGAATATCTATGTACACAGCAAGATAAAAGTGAAAACTGTTAAATGCTGAGTTAATAAAACTTGATTTTGAAACCGCAAGAAAGGTGCAGTTATTGCTTTGCGTATAGCTAATGCTACTGAATGGCAGTTCTCATAGTTTGTATTTTATTTAGCTTTTTAAAAAGTACCTGGATACTGTCTGAGCAGTTACTGAATTTTTTGAGGGCTACCGTTACCCAATATTTTTAGCATAATACTACAGTTACTTCTGTGAATATAAGTGGAATTAAGTCTAGTTTGAGAAAAAGAAGATGCAAAAAAAATACATTATAAAGAAACAACACAAAAACCCAAACCAACCAGAATAGAAAGTTTATCCTGAATTGTCTTGAAAAGTCTTTCTTGAAAATGTGATGAAAAAAAAATTACTGAAAAGAGTCTGTTCAGGACTTTAAAAAATACAGTAAAGTAAACTCAAAACATTCATTACAAATCCATTGCAAAGGTTATAATTGCAATAAATTTAAAATTGTAAGAACTCAGAAATTAAATGCAAAATACAATTCACACAAATGCATAAAATTTCCCCAATTTTTTTTTTACATGGCCATGTAAAATTTGGAGGATAGCTATAAGTTCTTCCATTAAATAACCGATGATCATGCCAGTGTTTTCACCATGAAAATAGAAAAGGGAGTTAACTGACTTCAGTTTTGTATTAAATTTATTGAAGTAACTAATTTGAAAACAAAAATTCTAACATAGCTCTAGTGGATCTGAATTGATAATAATATCATATATTCCTTCTTTTGTTCCTCTTTCAGTCTTCAAAAAGCATACAAACACTAACATGAATAGTGACAGAAAAGGCCCTCAATTTGTTCTGTGCAATATTTTTTCTCCAGTAACCTCCACAGAGGTCACATTTTGGAATTCAAAACTGAATAAATCCATTTGAAAGGAAAGAGATCTCAAATTAAACAATTATGTTAATTTATCACCTTGAAATGTATAGAATTAACATGTAAAACTATCTTAATACATATTGTTTTTTGATGAATAGAATAGAATAGAATAGAATAGAATAGAATAGAATAGAATAGAATAGAATGGTTCAGTTGAAAGTGTCCTACAATGATCGTCTAGTCCAACTGCCTGACCAAAAGTTAAAGCCCATTATTAAGGGCATTGTCCAAATGCCTCTTTAAGGCACTGACAGGCATGGACCACCTCTCCAGGGGGCCTGTTCCAGTGTTTGACCACCCTCTTGGTAAAGAAATGTTTGCTAATGTCAAGTCTGAACCTCGCCTGATGCAGCTTTGAACCATTCTCACGCGTCCTGTCACTGGATCCCGGGGAGAAGTGATCAGCACCTCCCTCTCCACTTCCCCTCCTCAGGAAGCTGTAGAGATCAATGAGGTCGCCCCTCAGCCTCCTTTTCTCCAAACTAGACAAGCCCAAAGTCCTCAGACGCTCCTCACAGGACATGCCTTCCAGCCCTTTCTCCAGCTTCGTTGCCCTCCTCTGGACACATTCAAGGACCTTCACAACCTTCTTAAATTGTGGGGCCCAGAACTGCACACAGTGCTCAAGGTGAGGCCGCACCAACGCTGAATACAGCGGGATAATCACCTCTTTTGACCGGCTGGTTATGCTGTGTTTGATGCACCCCAGGATGAGGTTTGCCCTCTTGGCTGCCAGGGCACACTGCTGGCTCATACTGAGCCTGCTCCCAAGCAGCACCTCCAGACCCCTTTCCGCAGGGCTGCTCTCCAGCCACTCCTCTCCCAATTTACTCTTATGTCTGGCGTTACTCCTTCCCAGGTGCTGAACTCACCATTTGTTCTTGTTAAATTTCATGCATATTGTCAATATGCTTTACACTTTATTTTTTATTTGCGTGTTTAATACAGTTTTTTTCAACAAAAGGCTATACTTGAAACAGTTGCTCTTGATTCACAAAATACTATTTTTTTTGTGGTCATTCCTGTTTCTTACAGAAAAAAAATCTTACAGTGTCCTGTGTCTTGTGCTTTTGGAACTTCATATGTTACAATATAGTTTCCTGTTTCTGTCAAGACAATTGTTTTAGGAATTCTTTATGTGAGAAAAAGAACTTGTCTCACTCAGCAGAAGACAGCCACAGGGTTTTGAAAATGAGGACAGTGGCTTTAAGAAAGGTAGTGGAGAAAACTGTTGTCATTGAGAACTGTTCACATATAGGTGTTTGGTGAGTGTTTTTGAGAATCATGTGATTTTTATTCTAACTATATTTCTTTCTGTAATGATTTATGTTAAGGATACTTCAGCCTGTTGAGTAGCCTTCTTTGCATTGCTGTTGAGCCAGTGAGAAGCCTGTTATCTGGAGATGTGGAAGATTTCTGAGGTCTGAGAGAAGCCTGCGGTCATGGCCTAAGTACAAACTGGCAAAACTTCATCACTGATCAGAATCATGGTATTATGGATAGAGATCTTTAATTCTGCCACTACCTATTATTTTACAGGATGTTGCCTGATTTGCTAAAAAAAAAAAAAAAAAAATTAAAGTGTATCTATAGGGGTAGGCCTTTCAGTAGCGTTATTTAGGAAAAATGGTAATGGGTGCATGCAGAACACGATATTGGAACAAAAAATATCAAGAAGATGTTATGTAGTGATAGTGGTATGTGTGTTAATATTGTGCATGAGACTGTACCTCCATCAGTCATTCAGCACTGCCTTCTCTGGCAGACAGTTTATGAGGCTGGTTGGATCTCTCGTACCTTCTGGGATAGCAATTCTCATGTAAAATCTGACCTTCATTTTACTTTTTAACAGCAGCATAAAATAAAGAACATTTGGAAACGTAGTTTTCAGGATATATGGAACTGGTATGCCAAAATTTCCCTTTCTTTCTTCTCCTTTTGCATTTTGTTGTACATATCATTCTGGGATTTTGCTATATATGATATAAGCATATATATGTTTATGTATATGCTGCTTATAGGATGTTTAGCTAGCTGATCCATACAATAAAGAGAATGAAGATCAGTTTTCAGCTATAATTTCTTTGAGTCTATCAGATTAAGAAGCATGACAGAGTCCTTTTTATAGAAAAAAATAAATTCAGTGTATGCAGTGATATAAAATATGCATTTCTACCCCAGAACACCTGCCCCAAGATCTCCCTTTTTGTACTGACAGATTTATTTTCTGGAATATTGCCTTTTCCCCTACCCTTTTCTGAATTAAAATTGCTAAAGAAAGTGTAAGTCTGTAGAGCAGAGAAGAATTTTTGTAGTTGTCTGTAGGCTTTGTGGCAAGGTGTAAAAAATTTTTTGTTTTCAATTATAAATTGTAGTGAGTGAGGGGGGCAGGCCAGAAAAAAAACAGATTATGGAAAATTCAGTTCTAATCCATAAAGCAAGTGGTAACTAGTAACTGCATTGGACAATTAGGGCTGATCCATTTGCACAGCTTTATGAAGTTTCTCAATTGAAAACCTTTTCTACACAGGAAAAGGAGTGTCTTACAAAACTGTAACAAAATTAAAATTGGATTATATGATATGAATTTTCATTGTAATCCTGTTCCTGCTGATTAGGGGGACATCTCTGGAGGGTTCCCCCCCCCCCCCAATTTTCAATCTATTTTCCATTTGAAGGAAAAATAGTTTTAGAAATTTATATTATGACATCTGTGAACTGTAGTGGAACAGTTATTACCACAAAGGTTCACAGATGACATGTATTTAAAGCACACCACAACTACAAGGAAACCTGATGGTGACTTGGAATTCTTGTACTGGTATGGTTGAGGTACATTTTGTGCTGGGGTTAAAGGTTGGTCTGTAAGGAAGGGGACAAAATTCTGTATCTGAATTGAATCTGAGATATGATTTGCTTGATTTTTTTATATGATAAGATGAACAGATCATGTTACTTACCAACTTAAAAAGTACAAATGATGCACTTATTTTTTTAGCTAACTGATTGTCAATACTCTAGGGTAACAAAAGCTTGGTTTGGACTTGATTTTTAAATACCCTAGGAAAAAATAAAGTAGATAAATAAATAAAGACACTCATTCTCCAGGATATTTAGTCCCAAACCAAGGACTAAAGTAACTTATTTTGACTGCTAAGCACTGTAGTCTTTTTATGAGGTATTTAAGGAACAGCACAATTACATGATTCTAAATGATCCTGTGCAGATGCAAAAGACCTGAAAAGACAAAACAGCTGTTGAAGCATTGCTTGAAACACTTAGACATGACTAGATATTCCTACAACATTTTTGGTTTTTTTCAGAAATGTTGTAGGGAAGCAACTGCACAAATGTTTCCATAGGAATTATTTAGCTTGGTTGTCCCTCATGGAATTATTGTGACTCTATTTGCAAAAGACATCAGAACCTGTTTAGAAAGCTGTTGCTTAAAATGGAGAGTAGTCTATTGGAGAAATGTTAGCATATATGCTAGCCTGTATTTCAAGGTGACTTGTCAACACTGGACAGACCCCTACAAAAAAAACCAAATAAGGTAACTTTCAGTAGAGTGATTGTCAGAATATGCATCCTTCAGAAGACATCCCCAGGTCATCTGTTATAATCACTGATGGAGAGAGTCTGGTCCAAAGACCAAATGGTCAGACATTGCATTGATATTAACAGGACATTGTAGAACTTGAGGAATATTAGCACTGCATAAAGGGGCAGAATGCCCTCAAGTTGGTGTTGAATATTTATCAGGAGCTGAGGGATGTGACAGATGATCCAACACACACATTCATTTCATGAACATAGCTAGAGGTCATAAAATCTACCAGTGGAGAAAATGTTTATGTTGCATAACCAACAAGTCAAGCTCCATCAAAATCACTGCTGATGAACAGAAAAGAAAAAAAATTATAAAAATAAGTTACATGACAGCATTCTTGACACTATTTGTGAACCCTGCTTCTTCAAGCTAACCCTAAGACCCCTGTGAGGAAATAGAACTTCTCAAATTATTTGATGAAGAACTACATAATTTCCAGCAATGTCTAGGCTTTCCTGGCAATATGTAGAAAAGTGTCATTATGACTGAAGACATTGCTTTGCCTTCAGTGAAATAATTTTTTTCCCTGAAGTTTAGAAAATTGGAACATGGAACCAGTGAAGATTTAAAAACCTTAATGCAGTACATTCTTTGGTTGGTGCATGCAGAAAATTGAGAGCAGGCCATTCAAATCCAGGTCCAGCCAAAAGAAACTGAGGAGCATAAAATGCAGTAAAACAACCACACTTCAAAACATAGGAGGCCTTTTGCCAAATCTTTCAGAATACACCTGTATGTTCCTAAACATTCAATAACCAAGGTGTACAAATGTCATTTTTTTATTGTCTGTGCCAGAAGGTATATAATGGACCTCATCTAGCTTTCATGAAATAGGGCTCTTTGTTTTGTTGTTGTACTGCTGCAAAATAAAAGGCACAAAATTCCTGAAAAATCAATCCTTTAGGCAGGATCTAACAAATCTAACAGATCTAACAAAAGGCCAGACAGCTGATGCTAGAAGGGATTTGAACAGTCAGTGGGGAACCAGTTCATTGACATAGTCTCAGAAGTTATGAAATGTCTATTCCTGGTAAATCTATACATGTGTATGCATTATTAACAGACAGACAGCGCAGCTGTGTTTGCAAGTTACAAACCTCAGCAGGGAAAAGACTTATGATTGAGACAATGGCAAGTGGGATAACAACAATGAATAGTAAAGCAGTGGGAGAATAATGAGAATTCTGATATTTGAAATGTGCATCTGATGTTCTATCATGCCTAGAATGCTTTCTTAAACATCTGACATACTTTCATTACTAGAAAGTGTTATGTTTATCTGTCTATTTATTGTCCATTTAGTTTTTTCTCTTGTCTCTGTTGGGTAGGTCTATTTGACAATTAATAAGCAAACTTTGCTTGTATAGTGTAAAAATTACCACTGCTACGGGCACCATTATCACTACCAAGGTAGTTCATTACAATTTGCCTTTTTGATATCAATAGCTGACAATTCTGATCATGGCTATTATTGAAAACTTATTTATTGATGTTTAGTAGTTAATACTTTATTTATGTATTTATGAAAAACTCTTTGATCTTTTGATGGGATCATCATTGTCTAAGAGTAAAGAATTCCACTGAAAATACTAGAGGTAGCTGAAATAAAGTATTCTGGTAAGGTCACTATTTTCAGTAGTTTAAGAAAGAAAGGAAGCATAAACCAATAATCTTTACAGCCTCCTGTGTTTTGAAATTTGAATTTTGTGATAGGATTTTCACTTTTCAGTCATCATAGTCATTGAATTCATAATTTAAAAAAATGTATCACAGGAGGGCTGTTCATACATATAGCTTAGATTTGAAACATTATTTCAACTTCTTGGCATGCCTTCTAATGCAAAAATATTAAATTTTGTAGGTAGGTCTCAGTGTATTTGTTTGTAAAATCTGGTAATTTGTAGTTTTTCCTAATATATTGTATGCAGCAATAAACAGTTTACAGAAGATGGAATGATATCCTATATTAAGAATTTCCATTCAAATAGGCACTATTATTTTCAACTTGGCAAGCTTTGTAGGTTTTGTTAATCATGCCACTGGTACATATTGCAACATTAACAGTAGGTTGGCTGTTAACCAGGTATGCATACTGAAATGTGGTTAGGGGGTAGAGGCACTGTATCAGAAGCATTGTCTGATAGTAGTTGCTTTTAGCCTTTTGAAAGTACTGACACTGAAGTGAAATGAAAAATTAAAAAAAAAAGAAGACATTAGAGATTAAAAAAGTTTTAAGTTTGCAATATGTCTGAAGACCCTTTCAGAAATTACTGGGTTTTTTAATATTACTAAGTGGTGAAACACAGAAAATTTAATACTCTTTCATATAAATATAAGTATATTCATATTGGATGAAGAAGAATAAACTCTGTCTTTCTGCAAACATGGCAAAACTACAAAGACAAGTTAAATATTTATCATGCTGAATCTGACTAGGTCTACATAGAAATAGTACCTTTTAATCATGCTTTTGGGAAGAAGAACAATGCTTCAAAGCTGAAAGGTTTTTTATAAATTTTGAAAATAGAAAAATTCTTAGGTCACCTCATAAAAAAATGACAGAAATATAAAGATTACAGATGCAGTTTATTGTTTGCATGATGAATTATGTGGCTGTCTTGAGATACCTTTTTTCTGATACGAAAAGTCTTTTTCTACGTGGAATCTGACATAAATCTATCTGTTTTGCCACATAGTAGTAACCAATGAAATATGAACTCTCTTTTTATTTTGTAGCTCTGATGTTCACTTTCTGAAAAGTTCCAGGTTGCTTCACCAGCTCTTCTGCAGGTCTGCCAATACTATTAAGTCTGCAGACCTATTAAGTCAAAGAATTTTTAATTCAGATGAGATTTAAAATTTACACCATCATCAATTCAGAAATGTTTCTAACTATCCTACCACATGATGTCTTTTGTTAATCTTTCCTTTATGCCTGAGGAGGAATGTATGTAAGAATAGTCAGATTTTAGACCCTTTAGTCCATGTTATTCTATAGTGTTGAAACAATGGAACCATAAAGCTGGTCTTTCTGTCAGACAATATTTTTCATGGACCGACCTGCCTGATTAATAAATAATAAACAGAACTTTTGCTCCAAATGCAGCTTCTGTTTTGGGAAAGTGGCTGCTTCTGTTTTCTGGGTATTTATTGTTATATTAATATTAATTTTCTAGGTTAGATCTGAAGATATAGAGTCATGATAGCCACCACAGAGTATGAAATAATTCTTTCTTTAGACAGAGAAAGTGAGGAAAAAAAGGAGGCTTTTGAATAAAGCAATAAACCGTTTTGGCAAAGATCATAGGATTGACAGTAGTTCTTTTTTCAACATGTGAGCCAGGTCAGAATGAATATTCCTGAACCTTTATAAGCTATCTCCAAATCTAGACATCTCCAGATCTACATATCTCACAAGTGAGCAGCTGTATGAAGCTGTAAAGATTATGTGTGAAATGTTGCAATGGTTAGATGGTACCATTGCTAAAGAAGACTGCATTGGAAGTCTCCCCTCCATAGGGCTGTGTGTGAAGTGTGGTTGTAACTAATTTCTTTGTGGTTTCCTTTGCACTAAGACACTGCAATAGACTGAGAAAAACAAATTCTTTTCCTTTCTGAGGAAATTTTAATTTTTACATATGCATTTAAAAATAACTGGCTTTGCATGCTCCCATTTACTGGTGTGAATTGCTGCCAGCTGCCTTTCACTGTTATTTTATTGTCCATGCGCCTGTTCTGTCCCTCTCTCCCCCATTTTTTACAGGAGGTTTTCAGGAATAAAATTTAACATGTTTACTATTCTAAGTAAATTGTCAAAATAGGTTTTGATTGATATGCTAGTTGGTATCTGTGGCATAGAACTTCATGCTCACAGATTATGATAGCTTCAATAGATATTTTGCCTATATATTTCTACTGAACTTTGGCTGTTAAACTTTTTTGGGAATTATGAGCCTGTAGGATGAGTCCTCACTTAAGCACAAGGGATTTGGTAGAAGATTCCTCTGATTGAAAGCGTATCTTGTAATTTATTTTTGACTTTGCTAATTGCTTTCAAGTGAGTTGCCTGATGGACGAAGTGACGTTTTTCTTGTGGTCCCGTCTTGTTAGTCCTGCCACATTACAATACTCATGTTTTCTGAGATGAAGAATTTTGGAGTCAGTTGCTGTGCACTGGTTGCTAAACATGCTTCTGCACATACCCCTACTTCAGCAGCTGTCATAGACACTGCAGAGTTATGCAGGCATAATAGGAGGATCTGTACATCATCCCTTAGTGCTTTCTCGCCCTTAATCCCTTTTCGTAGCAGAGTTATGAAACTTATGAAATCTGAGTTATGAACCTTGAATGAAATCAATCTTTGCTGCATCCAAACGCTCTTGCATTTTATCATTGCTTCTGCTACAACAGGCTTCTTGAAATTCCTTAACTTAGTACACCCCTGGTCTGGACAGGACCCTGGTCCATGTCCATGACCCCTGGTCATGGACACAGCTCATGGAGGATACAGTAAAAGAATCATGAAGGGTTTTCCACTTCAGCTTGTGTATTAAAACCATCTTTTTTTTTCCTTTTCTTTTTTTTTTTTTCTTTATTAGTATTTTGTAGTCTTTTAGTTGATATAAAATTCCTGGGACAGTAGCTATCTTACTAATATCCTATAGCCTGGAGAAGAAGGAAAGTGGGTAGGAGGTGCCCAGAGATTATAGAAACATAGAATCATAGAAACATTAAGGTTGGAAATTACCTCTAAGATCATCGAGTCCAACTGTCCACCCAACACCACCATGCCCACTAAACCATGTCCCTAAGCCCCACACCTACACGTCTTTTAAATACTTCCAGGGATGGGGACTCCACCACTTCCCTGGGCAGCCTGTTCCAATGTTTAACCACTCTCTCAGGAAAAACATTTTTCCTCACGTCCAATCTAAACCTCCCCTGGTGCAACTTGAGGCCATTTCGTCTCGTCCTATCGCTAGTTACTTGGGAGAAGAGACCAGCACCCACCTCGCTACAACCTCCTTTCAGGTAGTTGTAGAGAGCGATGAGGTCTCCCCTCAGCCTCCTTTTCTCCAGGCTAAACAACCCCTGTTCCCTCAGCCGCTCCTCAGAAGACTTGTTCTCCAGACCCTTCACCAGCCTCGTTGCCCTTCTCTGGACACGCTCCAGCACCTCGATGTCCTTCTTGTAGTGAGGGGCCCAAAACTGAACACAGTATTCGAGGTGCGGCCTCACCAGTGCCGAGTCCAGGGGCACGATCACTTCCCTACTCCTGCTGGCCACACTATCCCTGATACAGGCTGGGATGCCATTGGCCTTCTTGGCCGCCTGGGCACACTGCCGGCTCATGTTC
Organism: Aptenodytes patagonicus; assembly: GCF_965638725.1. NCBI lineage: Eukaryota > Metazoa > Chordata > Aves > Sphenisciformes > Spheniscidae > Aptenodytes > Aptenodytes patagonicus. The sequence goes on along the minus strand of NC_134982.1, from coordinate 49,188,727 downwards.
AGCCGGCTGTCAACCAGCACCCCCAGGTCCTTTTCCACCTGGCAGCTTTCCAGCCACTCTTCCCCAAGCCTGTAGCGCTGCATGGGGTTGTTGTGGCCAAAGTGCAGGACCCGGCACTTGGCCTTGTTGAATCTCATACAGCTGGCCTGGGCCCATCGATCCAGCCTGTCCAGGTCCCTCTGCAGAGCCTTCCTACCCTCGAGCAGATCAACACTCCCGCCCAGCTTGGTGTCGTCTGCAAACTTACTGAGGGTGCACTCAATCCCCTCATCCAGATCATCGATAAAGATGTTGAACAAGACCGTCCCCAAAACCAAGCCCTGGGGAACACCGCTCCCCAGGTGACCAGCCGCCAACTGAATTGAACTCCATTCACCACAACTCTCTGGGCCTGGCCGTCCAGCCAGTTTTTGACCCAGCGCAGAGTCCACCTGTCTAAGCCATGAACCGCCAGCTTCTCTAGGAGAATGCTGTGGGAGACAGTATCAAAGGCCTTACTGAAGTCCAGGTAGACCACATCCACAGCCTTTCCCTCATCCACTAGGCGGGTCACCTGGTCATAGAAGGAGATCAGGTTGGTCAAGCAGGACCTGCCTCTCATGAACCCGTGCTGTCTGGGCCTGGTGCCCTGGTTGTCCCGCTCATGCCTTGTGAACGCCCTCAAGATGAACCACTCCATAATCTTCCCTGGCACTGAGGTCAGGCTGACAGGCCTGTAGTTCCCCGGATCCTCCTTCCAGCCCTTCTTGTAGATGGGTGTCACATTGGCAAGCCTCCAGTCGTCCGGGACCTCCCCCGTTAACCAAGACTGCTGATAAATGATGGGGAGTGGCTTGGCGAGCTCTTCCACCAGCTCCCTCAGCACTCTCAGGTGGATCCTATCGTGCCCCATAGAGTTGTGAGCATCCAGGTGGTGTAGCAGGTCATTAACTGCTTCCTCTTGGATTATGGTGGGTTCATCCTGCTCACCGTCCCTGTCTTCCAGCTCAGGGGGCCGTACGATTACTGACCCTTAGCTTATTTAAGAGAGAACATTGACATCTTCTTGATTGTCCTTTGTAACTGGAAATGGGTGTGTGAATTATCAGGTCAGCTGCCATCTTTTGTTTGTGACTCCATTCTCAGTAACTGTCTGTAGAAGAGAAAAGGTTCTCTTCAGTGAGGCAATGAGTAATGATAAAAAAGAAGCCTTTCTGTGTGCTAAACTGTGTATGTTGTACCAGCATATAAACTGACAACCATTTAAACAAATGCTTGGCTTATGACTGAGAGCAGACATGCTGGAAAATAACAAATCTGTAGAAAAAATTAATTTGGGGTGTCTGATACTTAGCTTTACCTTGAGAAATGTTGTGGTGAGTGTCTGCCTCCTATCTGTCTTGAAATCATGATGGTACTTGACAGTGTCTTTGCAGAGAAGCGAAATTAAATTTGCAATGTCATTTCTGAGAATACATCACAGACATATCTGTGGGTCACTCATTCTCTGCCCCTGTTAAAACTGTGGAAGTTCTGAAGTGACCTTTAGGAGGGGATGATCTTTAGTCTACACTTGTACATGTTGGGCCAAACATAGACTAGATCCAGCCTCCCCAGAAATGAATGATCTAATTTTAGTTTAGTTTGTCATTTTATTTATTATCATTAAACATTAAAATAAGTAATAGATTTAATTTTCCAACTGCTTACTTGCTACCATTATTATTATTATTATTATTATATAATATTCTTGCTTTTTTTCTGTACCTAATGATGTGTTGCTGTTACAGTGTTTATCTTATAGATTTTGTAGTGGCACCAAGAAGGTTAGTAGTCTAGAACAATTAATACTAGGAACCAAAAAAATCACTAACATAAATGCCCCAAAGTACAGGTGTTTCATTGCAACAATAAAAAGTGCAGGAAGGTAAAACTGCGTGTTTCATAAAAATGAAATTCATTAAAATGAAACAGAGGATGCTATTTGCTTAAAAAATGCAGAAAATCACAAATGTATGGATTTGACCATATTTATTTTGAGATAAAAGACTTGCTATTTTAATGATTGAATTACTGCCTTACTATTAACTATCCTATATGAAAACAATTATTTTCTCTAATTCATTAAAAATACTGTCAGAAGATTAATTCTTGACAGAGAAATCTAAGCATGGATATGCATGATTCTTTCCAGAGGTTGTTCAACCTGTAACAGGTTTATTCATGCCAGACACATTGTGTGCTCTACTATCTTAGCCACCAGTATTTAAGCAGCTCCACATAGCAGAAAGAATGTCTCCCATACAGGGTGAAAACATTTCAGCTCCAGTAGGTTTGTTGGTACATTTCAAAGTGACATAGAACAGTTAGATGTTCTTTAATTGAATTTTTATTCCAGCATTATGTTTACAACACAAAAATATCAGGCTAGAGGTAAAAAAAAAATTAGTAACCATTTCTATTACCATTTTTGACTATGAGGTGAAATACAAGCATTTTGTGTTTTTTTTTTTTTTATCAAAAAGCCAAATTATGTAGATGTCAAGATTAAAGATTTATTCAACTAGTAACAACACAACTTCTTAACTCCACATATCCGTTTTGTTTACAGGCTAGTTAGAAGCTCGTCAAAATATACGTGGCTCCACTATGCTGCCAGAGGGACTGCTTTTCTCATAATCTTCGTGTGACAAAAGCCTTCATAAGAATCTGCTTTTGTGTAAAATCATGCTTATATAAAGCTACATGGTATAAATTTGCAACTGTTATTCATTTTGTGAGTCAATATGACCTAGATCCTTTGCTAATAATATGGTATAATTCCTTTGTCAGCGTAGCTTTGCGGTTTGCAGTAACTGAGGATCTGTAACCTAGTGATTACAGAACATTTCAATTCAGTCACTAGACGAGAAAAAAAAGCCAACATGTTTACCCATCTCTGCTATTGTTCAACAGTTATAAAGTGAAACGTCTATCTGAATCGGAAGCTTAGGTAGCAATTATGGAGCACTGTACCTGCCACAGTTACAGTCTCAGTCAAACTGCCCTAACTTCTTTCTTAAAAGACCACCCCTTTGGGGATACTCTTGTTTTAATAACTTCCCATTTCACGGTTCTGTTTTTATAAAAGTGATGCTTTAGGTCGTAGCTCTTATTTATTTATTTATAATTAAATAATTAAATTAATTTATTTAATTTATTATGTTGTGATTTGTAATAACATCATACTGCCGAGTATAGGAAGTATTTGTATTAGTGAGATAGATGTAGTTAGGAATACAGCAATCTAGCATAGCAACACGCAAAGGATTTTCATGCTTATTATTTGTTTATTTTATGTACATACTGATGACTGTATGTATGTGTGTGTATATATATGTAAACATATAGTATGCAACATAGTGAAAGAGAGCTTAAAGAACAAGGAAACCTGCAGACATTTACTGGGTTTTCCTTTCAGCTGGAGTAATGCAAATGAACCTAAGTAGGGTTAAATTTCACGTATCAAAACCAGAGAAGAGGAACTGAGGCATAAGCTGATGGTAGTTTCAGCATATGTGATTTGGCACATATGTAGTATTAACATATGCGGTGCATGATTTGACAACTGTAGATGATGAGGAGTTTGTATCTTTTTATTCAGTAAGAAGCAGCACAACATAAACACAGAAAAGATATAAGGTTAGTGTTAAAGAAGGCAGGGGTGTTTTCCACAAGCTGATGACCGCCTACTAGCCACCAACAGAATGGTGGTTTGCAAACTGGTCAGAAGTTTGTAACTGTTACAGTAGATCTTTTATGAAAGCACTGTCGATGTTTACATTTTACAGAATGATTTTTTCCTAGTTATAGAAAGAAACACATCTGAGAGCCATAAAGGAAATCTCTCTTAAGATCCAACCTGCTGCCTTTCAATTCAGAAGTATGTTCCATTAACTTCAATGAAATTATAGTCAAGCTTTTAATGATGTGTCCTGTGGAAAACCTAGGAAGAAAGATCAATAATGTCATCAAGAATTTTCTGTTCCAAATGCTAGTGATCTCTCAGGAGCAATTGAGGCAGCAGATCCCTTTTATACAAGAATCCATGATTGACTCAATTGAGCACAACAGAATCAGGCACATAAATATTTCCTAGTGATGTTTGATTACAGCAGTAGAATGATACTACAAATTCATGGTATGTGAAAGATAGGCTTTTAGCAGGTTGCAATGTCTCTTATTGTATTGCACCTAATAACTATCATAACATGTATTTCCTGCAAAAACAGAGTCAACAGAAATAAAGAAGAAAGAAGACCTTGACACAAAATTAGTGTATGTGGTATATATATATCAGAGAGAAGGAGCTGTGTAAGTTCTGCTTTCCTTTGGACTGCTATTAAAAAAAATCAGGCTCAATTATTAGCCTAGAAAGCTAAGCCACACACATCATAAGTAGTCATGTCATTGTTACTTGAATGCATTTGGTCCATTCTTTTATTCTTCTTTTAAAGTTTCCAAAATGTAGTTATGACTGATTCAGCCACCTACATCAAATGGAAAATTTCATTCAGGATAGGACATTCATCAGAATTGCCATGCAGCCTACAAGGGAGGAGCACTAAGGATCGGGAGGTGATTACATCTAAGAGAAAAGTTACAGGACAATGTCCCCTGAAGCCCACATGGTGCCTCTCTGCACTATCATTTATACATCTGTGCATATTTATTATTGTGTATCCTTTATCAGATACTCTTATATATCAATAACTTGCTGGTTTCTGTAGAAAATCCAGAACATTTTTCTGAGAACTTCTTGATTATATTGAAGTGCGTTGATCATTGTAGAGAGTAGTTATTTTGGAAAATCTGTTGTGATTCCACATACAGTTCTGCACACAGATGGCACACAAAGTATGTGTGTATGTTTTCTCCATTGCAGTGAAAATTTATATAATATACTAGAAACAGAAAGAGGTTCTCAGATATATGACATGTGTTTATAAAAATTTAAGAAAAATGAGGATGAAAATGTAACTCACCACTCATACGAAAAAAAACAACTCAACCCAACCCAACCTAACCCAAAACACTAAGCCAAGGAAGAAATTTTAGGGGAAGAAATGTGAAAATTTACTAAAAAACTGGCCATAGGGAGAAAAGTGTATGACCACCGAGGATCTTCAGTTTCTTCATACAAGATGAAACACTCCAGTGAAATTTATGGGTAACTTTGTAAGATTTTCTTTAAATGACATTAGATCTTCACCTTTTGACACATAGACCAGGTGTGATCTAGAGCAGACATTGCAACTGGAGGCCAGTCAAACTGATTGCCGTTCTGGAAGTTGGCAGCCATGTTGCTACCTAGTCATTTTGACTGCAGTACTCTGACATATGGGTCCAAACCTCACTCAAGCTAAAGAGTTCAGACCTTAAAAATATTCTATATTTTGAGTCCTCAAAACCTAAAGCTGAGTTTCCAGTTTGGCATGTGTAATTTAAGGCATAAATATTAAGGTGTACACCTTCAATTGGAGTATCCATCTGGTTTTGTCAGAAAATATGAGTTAACAGAGCAAACGAAAGCTGCAGACTTCCCTTGCGGTTTGTGTTCTTAGGACTGGGTCGGAAAGGGAGGAGTAAGGTATTGTTTTACTCAGAAAAAGCTTCACTTTGAAGTCTGATAGTAAGCTAATTTCCTTTGCATGTTGAACTTTTCACAAGCTTTAGCTGACTTCCTTTAAAGAAAATCCCTTAATAGGAGTTTAGAACTAAGTGGATTACTGTGTCTTGAGATTCCAGGATGTTGGTGTTAAAAAACTAACCGACTATATCAACCTTAAGAGGCTTTGTCCTCTTGGCAACTGAACTACTTAGAAAGTTTAATTCAGTGTACTTGTTACTTGATTGATTTCGTAACTGGAGTCAAATTTTGACTTTAATTTGAAAATTGAATAATTCCATTTGTAATTTTAGCATAGTTTATAATAGTAAGATTTTTCCTTTAAACTGAGAGCATAGGTCAGGATGTTGTACATGTCTACAGACAAGCAACTACCTGTTTACATCTAAGCTAAATTTTACATCTCTCTAAAAGCTCAAAAGAGGAATTCTGATGTTTATTCACCTTTTGTTCTGATCAATGGTGTCAAAAAATGATGCACAGATAATTTTCCATTTAATCTACAAATGGATTATCAAAGGAAAGAGGTCTTTTGGCTATTCTAGGATATTACTTGTATATACTTAGGTGCAAACACTTGCTAATTTCTGAAAATGTAGCTGTATGTTGGCTGGTGATAGGTAGCACACTGTGTCTTCTGTACCTCCTAAAATCCCTTCCAGCTGTGATTATGCCACATATTTTCTCATGCTTTTTTGAAGTTTCCAATGTACCTACAGTGACTAAATATTATTTATTGAGATTGTAAGCTGTTCTTATTGTTTGTTTCAGTGGGAGGTGTGAGAAACACAAATTGTTTGTTTGAAAAAACAGCTCTTTGAAAAACATGAATGAGTTAGTATCCTTCTGTGCATTGCTTTGTTGTCCTACTCGTAAAGACTATTAAAAGGATGTCTCTGAGCACTAGGTGGCTTTCTCTCAACATTGCCCTTAAGGCTTATGCACACTGGCGGGGTGCTGGTTCCAAAAATAACAGAACTGAATTCACATAAGCTTTTGTTCTGCCACTTAGGTCAGTCATAAATAGGTTCTTTCTTGCTGCTGTCGTTCCTATCTTGGGTTTCAAGCCTTTCCTTCAATTAAATTCTGCTGCTTTGAAAGCTTGTAAAGCTAACAACTTACTTCATTTGTGAAGCTTTGAGACCCCTCAAGAACCCCCTCAAGCCAGTCAGTTTGCAAAGTAAACAGAGAGCAACTGGGCTTTACAAAAGCAATCTTCTCTCCTTATCCTCCTTCTGGATTGTAACTGAATCTGCTGAAATCTAAGCTGATTTCATCATATACTCAGGCATGGTTTATACCCCATACCTAGGAAATTTCACTTAATTGCTTTGCAAGACCACAGGTACTCACGTGAGCCCAAACTTTTATATATCAAGTTGCTTTTTAACTACATTTTTCAAGTAATTTCTAAGCATTCATAACTGTAGGCTGCTTTCTAAAAAAGTCTTTTTTCAAAGCATAAAACATAAATATCACACTTTGAAATATCTGCTGATATAAAGTTTTACAGAACATGGATAAATGATAAAACTCAAGTTATAAATAAAGAATAACAGCAGAGTTCTTTGTTGACTGTTTTATCACGGTGCAGTCCAATGCTAAAATATTACATATAGAGTTGTCAGAATGTTTCAGATCTATTCCTTTCTCTTTCATCAGTTTTCTTCTTAATAAGGCTGGCTGGAAAACAAGGGTTCTGGTTTTATATGTAAACTTGGAAGCTTTGAAAAGTTCTGTTTTGCAATGAGATGACTGAGAGGTTTATTTTCCCTGAAATAGTCTCCTCCAGAGAGGAGACTAATAACAAAAAGTTAAGTTCTTACAAGCGTTTTCTGGGGTATGGAGTATTCACAACTTGTCTCTCTCTGGAACATGGCCTTTAACCTGAGTATTCCTCAACACCAATTTGTAATTTTTCAGGTCAAATCTATTCCTTGTCTTTGACCAACCAGTCCCTCTTGACCATGAGAATTTCCTATAAAATTTTTCAGGAAAAAAAAAAAAAAAATTTAACCTTTAGTTAAAAAAATAAAAAGAAATCATCACTCGCTCTTAACCGCTAGTGTCTTTTGCATAGGTGATATATTTTGTAGAACAATTTTCCTTTAACAGTGCTTTTATTATCAAGGATTTCAATACCATGTGTATTTAATAAATAAATAAATAAGGCCCACTTCCTACTACCGCCATTTATTAAAAAAAAAAAGAGATTACAACCTGAGTTTCATTCATACCTCCAGAATAGTTTGAGTGAGATTAAAGAAATATACATACATTTTTTAGTTCGTCTTCATTAGTGTAAGTAAAAGTGAGATGGTACTGTTATAATTTTATTTAATGTCTTAAGTCTTAGAGAAACATGATTCATAAATGTTTCAAAGTGTCAAACAATACTTTAGGTTAGGTTGCAATTTATTAGGCTTTATTGCAACTCACGCAAAAAGTGCTTTGCATTTCTTCAAAGCTCCTTCTCATCTGAACAGCTTAATCTGTGACCTTTTTTTTTTAATTTCCCATTTTATGAAGTCCTTTCTTTAAGGCTGAATTTTTTTTCAACTTGAAGAATTTATCTTAAAAACATTTGTTTAGAATCCTGTATTTGCTCTTTTACTAAATTGTCCTTTGAGTTAAACAGTAATAACAAAAATTGGATACTTCCATATCTGCTTACTAGGGGCTTCCAAACATGCCTTTCAAAATGAATGCATAATGTTCTTCAGTTTTATTTTCCAGTCTTTCTACACTCAAGGTCACTTCAACTTTTTTCTTTTGTCCATTTCTATTGTACAGATACATAATCAGAGTTTTTACTAGAATGGAAATGTAAGAAGTGGTTACACATTCCTTTATAAATGCAGGTCAAGTTAACTTTAGAATTTGTGCCTAACATTCATTCCACTCTAAGAGTTTTGAATCAAGGATGAATTAAAAACTTACAATCATGGCTGTCTTTGAGATGTTTGTGTAGTACTGGACTAATATTACCTTAGTGTTATGAGATTTATGCCTTCAAAATAAAAGGATAAATCTTGTCTGGTCTTTAACTATTTAGCATTGAAGAACAACAGAACTCGTAAATTTACTCACACAAAATGGGATATACACCAAAGTGGAGAAAAAAGAGTTTAGAGAGTCCACTGTTACGTAGGACACCCCATTTTCTTATCTCTTTCTTTTCTTCTTTCTTTCTTCTCAGGTGGAGTCAAAAACTGCTGCTACTATGTAGATTGAGATTAAAGACCTTATTCCACCAGTACCCAATTCAAGGTATGACCTCTGATGTTAGGTTGCAGGATTATCCCTTCGTAACTATATATACCTACAGAGTGGGCATAGGTGTGCTTGCACACAATTAGAGGAGTCCTTCATCTCCTTTTATACTGATCCTATTTTAGAGATGGGCAAGAGGATCTCATAAAAACTGCAGTGAGCACAGTAGCCCATCCCTGGAAATGTATATCTGGACTTGAGCTCTTCACACGGAGAAGTAGACATTACTACTACAGACTTGCAATTTTTTTCCAGAGATTGGTCATGTGATGCAGCTTAATCTGATTCACAGCAGGACAGTACAGTACAGGTGTTTGGCTACCCGTTTTCCAGAGTAAGCTTGGAATTTCACTTTTCTGATATACAATTCTCCATGCAACAAGATTAGGTGTGTTAGAAACATTTTTAAAGCATATTGGCAGACCAGGTTTTGAAAAAGTCTTATAATTCAAGAAATACTGGAGATTCATTCTTTTAAAAAACCGAATACACTAGCCAGTGCCTCAGTTCTTTAAACTAAATGCTTTGTTTAGTAGTTTTGGAGGCACTGTTTCTGTGTCTTTTCTGCTACCGTTGTCAGTTTGTGTCCCTCCTAATAAGCACCTCAAACTGGTTGGGGTTCAATGGAGATGTAAGATCTTGGAGGCTAAGTCATCAGCAGGGAATCTGGCCCTTGTAGCCATGGTTTTCATTTCCCAAGAGTCTGCAGAATCAGACTCCTCCTTTGAGATTGCATTTTTTTTTTTTTCTTTTCCTTTGGCATACGGTACCATTTTATGTAGCATCTGTGTCTACCTTGGGAACATGCTGTATGAAATGTTCTTTATAAAGGAATGCTCATCATTGTGCGAAATATTTTGTCTCTTAAGTCTTACTTGATAATGATATGGTGTTTTAAAAGTGATATAATAAGGTATTTTCCTTAGCAACATTCTTGTTGCTAATAAGCACTTAAAATGTTATCTTCTAGTGATGGAGATAATTGTACTCAAATTCTTCCTGTTACTTTTTATTTTGAACTTCAGAAACTTCCTCCTGTGAAAATTTGCGCAGGGATCTCAGAGTAAGATGGTTTCCTTCTTGCTCCTTGTCGTGGTTTAACCTTAGCAGGCAACTAAGCACCACACAGCTGCTCGCTCACTCCCCCCCAGTGGGATGGGGGAGAGAACCGGAAGGGTAAAAGTGAGAAAACTCGTGGGTTGAGATAAAGACAGTTTCATAGGGAAAGCAAAAGCCGCACACGCAAGCAAAGCAAACCAAGGAATTCATTCACTACTTCCCATGGACAGGCAGGTGTTCAGCCATCTCCAGGAAAGCAGGCCTCCATCACACCTAATGGTGACTTGGGAAGACAAATGCCATCACTCCGAACGTCCCCCCCCTTCCTCCTTCTTCCCCCAGCTTTATATGCTGAGCATGACGTCACAAGGTATGGAATATGCTTTTGGCCGGTTTGGGTCAGCTGTCCTGGCTGTGCCCCCTCCCAGCTTCCTGTGCACCTCCAGCCTTCTCAGTTGGTAGAGCATGGGAAGTTTAAAAGTCCTTGACTAGTGTAAGCACTACTTAGCAACAACTAAAACATCAGTGTGTTATCAACATTGTTCTCACCCTAAATCCAAAACACAGCACTGTACCAGCTACTAAGAAGGAAATTAACTCTATCCCTGCTGAAACCAGGACACTCCTCTATCACACTTTCTATACTGCTTTGATATTTTATGTACTGTATTTGTTAAATATATAGACTCCAATCCTACACATTCCTGGAGGGAGACAGGACTCAGAGACTGCAGAATGTTTCTGCAATAATTATAATTATGAATATGGACATGGCTACATTTTTTCTTAGCATTTCTCAGACAGTATTAACACTTTACTGGTCTTGTTTATTTTGTTACTATTAATATATGAAGAGCTTTATTTGATTAAACTTTGGTATTAGGAAATCAAGAAGTCTTACACTCCCAAGCATATTCACACACAACTGGAGACATTATTCTCTAAGCCAGTGTTTTCAAATCACAAAGATTAGGATATTATTCATACTCGCTTTGAAAGGCTTTGTTAATGTTTAATCATAAAGCTTTCCAAATGGGAAATGTATCCAATGTGAAAAATATTCTGAATAAGTATTTTGAATTGATATTTGCATAGACATGTTTGCACAACAATAGAAGGTTCTTATTTTTGAGAGAACAATATAAGGATAATTCAGTTCATGTTTTTGGAAAATGTCAATTCTGTGCATACTTCATTCATCTGCACATGACATCATCTCTGAAATTTACAAGAGTAAAAAATGAATCAGTGTAGTAGAAGCTATAATTTCCCAAGACTTTAGTGTAGACCACTATCCAGTCACGTTGATACTTTTATGGACTACCTCTTCACTATGGAAACTTGCATCCTAACTGTCTTAAACATGAGAGTAAATAATTACACTTATTAGTTCCTTAAATCTTCTTCCTTTCTTTTATGTGAATCTATGCTCTTTTATGTCCTGAATGCCATTTCTCTATTGCTTAAACTGAGTTCTCCTCTTTCAACTAAGGAAAAAGGCTCAGCCATCCAGGCTTTTGCAGTTAGCTGAACTTTGTGGTTGGCTTTCATTTGTGATCATTCTGGGTTGCTGGCTGATATTTTTGGTACAGTTGTTGACTCCCACTTTCTTCAGTGCACAGGAAACTTTCTAGGTCTCTGGTTAGAAGAAAAGAAAATGTAGGTAAGCTGCTTTTCATGGACAACAGCTAGGGAGCATAAGCTCCCTAGCAGTGATCCTATTTTAAAGCTGACGTACTGTTTTTTTCTGTGTTTGTTTTTTTTGTTTCTTCCACTTTTGTTGTTTGTCAGGTACATTGGTACGAATAAAAAGGATGCTTCATTCCCTAGAAAAAGATTTTTTACAAAAATGTCTTATTAAGAACACATTAGTTCCAAGGGAGAGGAGGTTACTCCTACTGCACTATAAATCAAACTTTATTATTTATTGTAGTGTCATAGGTGTTCAGTCATAATAAATGATGTACCAGGTAAGATGGTGGTAAGAATTCTGCATATGTGAATAATTCAATGATTCTGTTTAGTCTGAGAGAACAGATCATGAAGCCTCCTGGGCTTCCAATGAGCTTAACGAATATAAATAATGGATTAATTTTAGGTCAGGGATATAACTTTGAAGTACCAAAGTAATTAGAGTTTAATTAAAAAAGACGTGCATGAAAGGTAGTTCATATAAATTTTGTTTGGACATAAAAAGGAGCTTTCAATACTTAGACTGAAATTCTTGATATGAACATGGCCACTCTCAGCTATTTTTCAGCCTTGTAACTGTTTTCGAAATTAGCTGTCTGAGGGTTCCCTGAAGAGTAGAAGTGACATACAAGATTTTGCCCAGCTGAAAAAATGCAGCATTTTACTTGGAGCTGGTCTTGGTCTACATAGGGCTTTTTATATTTTTTAATTTTGACAGTATAATTATACCAATACTAAACCATTAAAGCAATATTGGTGCGATACCAAATTATAGAGTCTGTTATTATGAATTAAGAGTAATTCTTGACTTTTGTTTTTTAAATCATTTCCATAAATTAAATTGGAATTAGAGTACACATAGGTTATATGGCTATATATTTAGTGACTTTAGTTCACATTCTGTGTTATAGCACTATAACTTGTGTAGACAAGCATGCAAGCAATCTAAGGCAACCTTGAGTAGCTAGATTTTTAGCTGACATTTACCTGTCAGCAGGAAATCATCTTCAAAATACTTTAAATTAGGCTTGGAGATTGCTGTCTTCTCAGGATCTGATTAACAACCTTCCATTTGTGCTATGCCTAAACTGCTGCAAATTACAAAGTTATACCAAGGGATATCTTAAATGAAACACCAGAGTAAACAGTGACTCTTTTTTTCCATATCATAAGTTACATCTAGTTAAATTGTGAATGCTTGTTTTGACCAGATCGTAACACTTTACTGTGTGACAGCTAATCTGCAGTAATTATAATTAACAGTATAATGCAGTTAGAGTGCTCCAGTCCATTTGGCATATTTGCTGTATATTTGAAAAAAAAAACAGTGAAGATTTTAACAGTGCCCACATCCAAGAATTTTGTAAGCTTTCATTACTGAATATATGAAACACTTGACTGCTTTCTGCAGTCTAATTGCTAAACAAGTTTCCTTCAGAAGTTGAATGTTTAAAAGTGAGCATTTGGCTAATTGTGCTTAAGTGTGAGTGTACATGTGGAGTACAGAGAAGATACCAGTAGATGATTAGACTGATAGCCACTTTTGAACAGTGCTTTGGGTCTGTTCTTATATTCATTTATCAGTGTTGTCTTTAGTTGTATTAGTGCTCTCTTGAAACTCTTTTTGTATCACTTTTTCTGTATCATTCCTCCTGACAGCTGTTGTCTTACACTGAAAAAAATGTAAAGGTTACTTTTAAGACATCAAATAGTCTCAGCATCTGGCTAATTGCTCATCTTCATTCTGCATTTTTCACTTTGTTTGCTCTCTATCTTGTTTTCACCCCATCTTTTATTATTCCACTCCAATTTCTTATTCACATTCTTACATCCAGTACACATTCTATTTTCTTTATTCTTTGTTGCCATGTGGTATGTATTATAGTGTCTTTGCTTCCATTTTTTAACCTTATCATTAACTGTCTATTGATAAATTTGGACAAAACCAAAGAGATTGTGAGGAACGTGTGAAGAACGATACAACTATCTATAAAGATAAATTGGCTATTTGAAAAAGGAAGACTTAAATTTTTCTTCCAATTGTTTTTAATTTAAAAGTATGTGGTTACTAGTGAAAAAGAATAATCTTTGTGCTTTATGACAACTTTGATAGTATATTCCTTACTTTTTTTTTTAATATTTGTATACATCTTTTGTTAAATTGTTCCAGCCAGTTTCTCTGTTTGGTGGGCATTTGTGCATTAACTAATGTGCACTAACTAATTTGTATATGTATTTTTTATTTCATTTGTCCTAGAACTTACCCAACCACAGATTTGAACTCTTGCTATTTTTCTATAGAACCATAGAAGAGCCTAGCTTGGAAGGTACTTTTGGAGGTCATCTTGTGTCATTACTGTAACTACACATTTGAATAGTTAGCAACATAGCAGATAACAAGACTAGCACTGTATTCCTTCAACCTTCTGTTGAAAGCGGCGCCTTAGATTAGGTTATCTAAGAACAGATTATGTTTGGGAAACTGCACCAAAGTCCAAAACCAATCATGAAATGCAGATAAGATCCAAATAATTTCTAATGTGAACTTTTTAGAAGGGGGAAAAAATCCACAACCCCTCTCTTTTATAGCTTGCCTCTATTTTCAGAGCATGGAATAACATCTTCTGAGACATCCACACAATAATAGTGATAACAAGAAACAGATGGAAGGCCTAAGGCATTTTTGTGAAAGCTTTTTACAGTTAGGAATAAGGAGGGGGTTCTGGGCAGAAGTTAGCCCTTTAACAAAAGTAAATAACAGGCCTTGTGGCTGGTACTGTTGCTCAGTGTTTGTGGTCCAATGGCATTTCAGTACCATTAACATAAGATAGTTAACTACTAGAAAACCCTGGGGCTATAAGAAGAACAATATAGGTAAAGTAAGGAGTGGTTGCAGTAATTGTCTGAAGAGGTGATTATTAAAGGAAAGGAGTAGCTTTAGAAAAATAGCCATTATGGTGATTCTAAATCAGAAGAATTTCTTCAGAAACCATGCACCTATGTTTCAGATATATGAAATCTTTAGATTACCTTTCAGCATCACCACTTCTTATGTAGATGTTTTTGATGTTTTTTTTAAAGAAGCACTAATACACCTCCAATGTAGTATTAACTATGGACAATTATTGCATGTGCTACTTTGTGATTTCTTTTCTGTTGCATTCTATGTACTCACATGCACTTCTTTCAACATAAGCCTTTCACATAACAGGTGAATGAATACATGTTTATAACAAGGATCTAGCAACCCAGTTTGCAAATTCATTCCCTTTCAGGAGATCAGAAGTCATTACCCATGTTTTATTTTTAGCTACTTTTTATTTGAATATACCACTCCTTCATAATTTCTCCTTCTTTATAAATTTTTATGGCAGATGTAAACAGTGTTCTTAATGAAAAATAAAGCTAAAATGTGCCTTTTTCATATTATAATAAACATCCTTCCTACCCATTTGTACAGGCAGAAGTCTTTACACATGCACAGTGGGAAACAGAATTTTTTTCCATACAGCAAAGACTAGAAGGTTGTATAAATTGGTATATTGGTTGTATAAATTGGCTTATTCAATAGTCAGCACTGGGATTGTATTGGAATCTCTGATTCTTTGTGCTCTGAAAGTGTAGGAACTAGGGAATTTAGATGCTTTAAATAAAGAAGAGTGTGAGTGGGTTAGTGAATAATTCAAAACCATGTCTTTCAAAGCACAGCTTTGTTAGGCTTGAACTTCTGATTTTTAAATAGGAATGTAGGAATGGGGTAAACAATTTCCTCTACATTTTCCAATTACTTTTGAACATTTCCAAATGGAATGAAGATAGCTTTTTATTCTTTCCTTATTATTATGAATATTTTACAAACAAGCAATTTTCCTTCTCAGATTTCTTATCTTTCTGAAGATCTGATGAAAGAAAATGATTCTGCAGAACAAATCATGTGTTGAGTATCAGGTTTGTTTGCTTGTGCTATGGTATATTCACACACCATAATATGAATTCAGAGACTGATAATGATATCATAGATTCTGTACTGCTTCTAGGAGCAATAACAAATAGCCAGAACAGATGTCAACTGAGTACATTTTTAAGTAATGGGAGATTGAAAAATAATCCAGTAAACACTGGGAAAGCTGCAGTTTTCTTTTTTCCACACAAAATTTTTTTGAGATTATATAAAAATTCACAAGTCTGGATCGGCCAATAATTGGTATTTTTTCAAAGAACTCGGATAACTTTGTGTCAGAAAAGAATGATTTGATTTTTCATCATACTATAATTAAGATTGTAGTTAGTTTAATTTCAAAACAAAAATAATTTAAAGACAAAAATTATATTTTAATTTTTAAAAGTTGAAATTACACATATTGATATTAGAATTTTTCATACCTTTTATTTTAAATATCTGAAAACAAACTTTTTGCCACAGGGTTTGAAGCAGATCACCACACTTTGAATGGCTAGTATAGGTCTTATATTTCAGAAGAAGAGGAAAATAATTAAAAGTGTCTAAGTGGCTATATTGCAAACAGTTTTAAGGACTAGTGAGATAAGTCATAATTAGCAGAGGTTTATAAGTCCTTTTTCCCCACATCATAATTTCCATTTATAATTTGTTTTGGCAGATCTTACTTGTAAGTAATTAGTCAAAACACATAACATTACCTCCTCAAATTATTGTATCAGTCATAAAATTATGAGTTGTTAGGAGAAAAGTCAGTTAGTGGGCTACCAGGTGGAGAAACAAGTGTGAACTAAAATACTTGAAAAAAACCCACTTGATAATGATTTGGAATTTTTGTTTCAAATATTCTTGTGTCAAATATTCTGTTGGTATTGCAGTCAATCTGAAAGTCTAGGATATATGGAAAACAAGTAAAGAATTCAGTTCTTGTCCACATTGGGTAGCACTTTAAACACAGTATACCTTTTCTGAACTTAATAACATTCCTGTGTGATTTACTAATTATATATGTGTACATACCTCTTAATTTTGCTAAGCAGTATTTAATAGATTTTTATTCTAAAGATTTCCTCAACGATTTTGTTATTATATTTCATACCCTGATCAACTTCAGAGTTTAGTATTTTAAAGCAGACCTTTATGTATTTACTATAGCTTATTTAATTAGTGTGTTTTATCATCTACCAGATTCTTAATATGCCCTAATGCTCTTCTACATTTATACATTGATAATTCAATACTTGGAAAAAATGTCTTGCTTATCCAGCTGCATGAAATTTAGATATCTATGATCTTTATGCCTTAAATGAATTTCACTATAATCTGCTAGGTTTTGGAGTAGTTTGTTTTTTAATTTGTATGTAATTATGCAGTAAATAAATTAGGAGTAAAAGATTAGGAGTAATAGAACAGCACTGTGGCAAATACTAATCATTAGGGATTATGACCAAAGCATACCTGGGACTTGCTACCAAAGCTTCAATCTCCTTCTAAAGCAGTCTTGCTCTTTTTACTCTTTTTCACAGTATTTTCTGCATAGTAATACTTTTCAAGAAGGGAAGGATAGATATTGTTTTCAGCCAGAGCAGCCTGTAGCCTGGTGCTTGAGTCACTCTCTGGGGAAAGAGAAGAGAACCTTCTTCCTTAGCTTTTTGGAAACCTGGCTGTGTGAAAAAATCCTTTTTTTTGCCCCTTGAAAAAGGAACTGCATTTAGATCTATGATAAAGTGCCATAGACACTGAGGAGATTCTGTGTTATGTATATCAACTCACAGGAGGCATCTCCATGCATTTTAATGGAAGGCCATGGGAGAAGCTTAGGTTCTCCTTTGTACTCCAAGTTTCTATTGATCAGGTTTAATTATATATTGAACATATACACCATGCAACAGTTTTCTGAAGGCCTTACATTCAGGTTTAAATTTGTGCTTCCCATCCCACAGTTTAAATGATTCAAATCAAAAGTTCATCACTGTTTTTTTCTGTCAATACCACACACTGAAATCCTTTAATGGCACTTTTCTTACAGGTGTATATTATTGGCGCAGAAAAGGAAGTAATTATAATGATGATGATGATAACAACAACAACAACAATAATGTGTATTATTATTTATTGTTATTATTATTATTATCATTTTGTTGCTGTTGTTAATAATTGTAATGGACTTACCAAAGTCACAAATAATTCTGGTGGTATGATGGGGTGGGGGAGATTGCCATTTTAAAGTACTTATTCTATGCTAGTGGATGAAATAAGAGGAAAAATAAAGCCTTTTAAAATTTTAAGTGGCAATTGAAAATGCCTAAAAATATTTAAACAAAATTTTTGTTTGAGAATTTAACATATAGAAGCCAATTTCAGAAAGCTTTATGGCCGCCATTTAATAAAATCCACCATACTGTGAAACTGATTGTACAAATATGGATTTAAATAAAAGTTGCTGGTTCTACTATCATTGTTAACTCTTCATGTAATATAAATGAAATGCCCTGCATAATGTAAATGCAAATAAATGATAATTTTTGCATTTTAGAAATAATTTTCTAGCACTAAGTTTTTCTAAACAAATATACACTGGCATTATTGACTAGTCAGTCAATAATGAAATGTAATGATCCACTCACAAAAAAGGCCTATAATTATGTCCTGATATTTGCATGTGCAGTTACCATGGCTGCAGACAGGGTAGCTACAATCTCAATAATGAGGGGGAAAAAACCCACACCACAAACAATACACCAGCAGCAGAACTCAGATTATAGATGCCCATGAACACTGAGGTATCCTGTAATATTGTTCTACTTCTTACTGAAATATTGTATTCCTGTGTCTCATAGTAACCTTAAAGCTAGAACATGATACAAGACATGGTTCTCCAAAGGTTATTTTAACAATTAAGCAGCGAGTTGCAATAATTTCTAGTGAACAGGCTAAATCTAAAGTTAACTCTAAAAGTATGCAATAGAATTGACAAATTAGGTTTGGCCATTGCAAACCAAGATGTTACATTATTATGCTTCCCCTTTAATTGGGATGAATTTATATATTCTGACAAGTCTTTTTAATTTTTTTTTCTTAGAGACATTTCTTGTTGCCCACAATGTTTTCCTTTTTTTTTTTTTTTGGGGGGGGGGGAAGAAGGGGGGATATGTGCTTCCTCTATACAGACACCGTTGCATTAAATCATGTAAGGTTGCTTTATTAATGTTCTAAAGTAGGAGTTACATATTCCAGTTTTTCTTGGCACTTTTAATATTATGAAGCAAATAGTGATTGCAGGAGCCGTTTTGAAAGTGAATACTTGAACAGAAGGGTACAGAAGACGATGTAGTGATTAGGCTGGTGTTCACCATCACTCCCATTGTAAAGGAAGAAGGAAACTTGTCTATGTTACAAGTTCTTTGTCTCCCTTCCAAGAAAGAAACAGTTCAACCATAAAATGAGTGAATGCACCACTGAGGAAATCCCAAAGCCTTCCAGATATGTTGTGAACAGTGATGAGTGGATTTGGGGAAGGAGCCAGTCAGACAAGCAACAAAAGGGCCACAAGCCCATGACAAAGCATTGCCTGACAATTCAGAAACAGGCAACAAAATTATCTGTCTTCAATATGAATAATAAAAGTTTAGGATCCCTCTAATAGAGCTGATTATAGACTGGAGAGGAGGGGGAGCTAGTATAAATAAAATGCTGTGATATCTTTGCCAAAACAGAATAAATCCTGGGAAGAGACCAATTAATTAATGTCACTCTGAATAATGATTTGTGGTGGTGTCTGTAACAGAAGATCCCTCAGACACTGCAAGCTGTTGCCTTAGAAATTGAACCTCCCTAATTAGCTAGATGACATACAGGGTGGATCCTTCAAGATGGTACACCGTCTGGTCTGACTAACATGCAAAACAAGCATCAACAGTGATGAGGCTGGCAAAGATAAATGGAAATGAGAGCCCCAAGAACAACAGTGCAGGGAGTTGGTGTAGCAGTTCAGTGCAGAAAAACTCCTGGAGATAAATTAGTCAGATGATCTATTAAAAACATGGAAAATGGCAATTGAAACTGAAACATGTTGCAAAGTTGGTCAGTACATATTTTTGAAGACTAAAGAAATGCCTGGGTAAAACAACTTATCAATGGAAGATTAAGTGTCATAAACTCAGATACAGGGAAGGGGATCATCACTTTTTAAGAAATGGTGTAATACGTAATTTTCAAAAACAAGGACCAGTACTTCACTTTCAGCAAACAGCGCTGCTGGGATAAATTAATTACTGAGATGCAGTGCAGATGAACATTTCCTATAATGTAACAAACATTATAGGTGCAGGTAATATGCAGGTGAGCAGAAATTACACACTAATAACCTCAGTTATGAAAAATAAAGGAGTGACAAATGAGTGACCTCAGTTACACAGATCATCTGCTTTGTGAAGATGTCAGGGAAAGAAGGATGAGGTACCAAGGGTCTCATGTGAAGTTTGTTTAAAAAAAAAAAAAAGCCTCTCATAAATTTATTTTAAATCTGAATTTTACTTTACTCAGGAATGTTGACATAAGTAATATTACAGAGGATATTAATAACTAATCTGATTAACAGCCTGGGAATCTTGGCTGTAATAATATTTGGTTACACTCATGTATCAGTCCAGTACCTTCCTGGGCAGAATGAATTGTTGTCAGACTCTTTTCCATTCGTAGCAGACAAGGGAGATGTGGAGGTTTGTACTGGAAAAAAAAAACCAAACCAAAACACCACACAACCCCTAAAATACTGTTTGGTGTATGTGTCTTTGGTCTCAAAAACAAAGCTCAATATAATTCACTTAATTACTAAGCCAAACTATCCAGAAGTTGTAGCAAACTATGTGTTGGGATACTATAATGTCCCCTTCTTCACCCATCAGCACCAGCTGATAGAGCCCCTTCTTCATTAGAGGAAGAGGCTACATCTGTGTATAATTATGTCTCTGGATTTTGTTTTTCACTGAATATGTGATGTATTGCTTTGTAGTCCAGAAATCTTTGAGTGCATTGTTGTTGAAGTAAGAATCACCATTCACTGAGACAGTTCTTCCCTCATTTGCCTTTACCCAACTCATACTGAGCACTTGTACTCACAACAGTTGTTCTGCTTCCTAGTTCAAAGCCATTCTTGAAATCTAGCTCTTTGAAAATTTTCCTCACTGTCTGCTATGAGTCATCATCCTTCTGCTTCTGCTTGAAAGTTTCATCTGGGTTTTCTTTTGTTTCTTTTTCCTTTTGCACGTATCCTTTCGCAAGATGGGAACATATACTTGCCATGCTCCAGCTAAGGGTTCACTATAGTGCTAAGGTTGTGAAAGTGGCCTTAAAGCTGGGGGTACTCAAAAAGACAGTGACTAAATAGATGAAAAGATCAGTCTTCCTGAAGTTCAGTCTAGCATCCTAAGTTTCCCTCCATGCACCCCATATTCTTTGTTCATGACTAGCCTTACATTCTAAACAGCCATTGTCCTAAATGTCTCTTTTAAGATCTGAGCTATACAAACAAGATGGCATTCATGCCATTTGTAATTACTTGTAATTAATGGTGCACATAGATGTACCTTATTAGTCTTTCAGCATCTGTGATGCCTTCAGTGATGTCTGCAAACATCTGGGAGTTGTGACTGTTAATCAGCTTGATGACTACTGACTGCAGTTGGACAGAAATACTTCCTCTGTGATATGTCATATATTAGTTTTCCTAAAACATTTTCCATTTTTTTTCTAGGAATAAAAAAATTGCAGAAGTACCCTACAAATATTCTGGGATGAAAGTACTAATCTGCCTCCAAGCAAAGAAGGAATTAAGTGCCTAAATCATATGCCCAAATTGCAGGGTAAAATGCATTTTTTTTTTTTTTCCCTTAGAGAAAGTATCAAATTAGTCACTGTAAAATTCCAAGATAATTTTGGATGTTACTTTCAATGTTTCATTTGTGAAATACATGACACTTTATTTAATAAATCTTGGGTTTTTGAAAACTGTTTTATTGAAATGTAAGCAGTCTTAGAAGACTAATTCTTTGATCCATGTAGCAACTGAAACATTAGTTTTCATGTATAAGTAAAGCTAAATTTTCTTTTTGATTGACCTTTGAAATAATAGAAAAAGATATCAATACTTCTGTTAAAAAGCAACAAAACACTTTCAAATTTGAAGTTTATTTGTAGGATAGGATTATTACAGAGTCAACTACACTTATGAATTATTGCTGAAACACGACCATACGCATTTAGATCAGTGCATATAAAGTGTGCATTAGACAGGAATTGCTGGTATGCTATACATAGTCTCTGCAAAATTATTGCTAAAGGATCACCCATTGTTATCATACAACTAGGAATGCTGATCGACGACACTTCTGCTGCTTCTTGAATCTTTTGCATATAAAGTAAGTGTATTTGCAAAGTTGTATGACATCTTCAAACTGGGACAAAATATGTCTCACCTTGATTTTGTCAGTGACAATACATTTTTCATGCTTTCATGAGCCTATTGTCTATACACCAAGTTATTTGCTTTTCTTTCATCTGCTTTTACTAGACTTTCAGATTCTCTTTGCTAACAATTTTCTCCCGCTCTTTGTGAGAACATCCAATTTGCCCTCTGTAGTTGATGTTTAAGTAATTTCTAGTGATTATATCTCAGTTTCCTTCTTATAGTCTTTTTTCCAAAATTTGCAGTCTTAGTCTTCTATTTGGGGTTTGAGGTTTTTTTCAGTAACAAAATATTGAATCATTTCACACATTGATCACATAGAAGTATTTTCTTTTGATTCCTTTTAACTAAAATAAAAAACATAACATCTTAAAATAAAAAGGTTTTTTGTTAACTGAAAAAAAGAAAATGTTAATTTAAAAAGCCAGAATGAGAAATTTACGTAACAAGAAAGTTATCTTGATGAAACTATTCTGAATTTGTGATGCATCTATACTAAATCTGTTATAAAGAGTTTCAGCTTTAGAAGTTTCAACTTTACAGTTTTCTGATACAGTTTTATCACTTCTTCTCTATCAGCTGTCCTCTCAATGTTGGGACTTTTTTTTGTTCTGTGTTCTGCATAGCTCCTTACATAAGCTCTGTTAATGAACTCATCTCCCACTTCAGGCACACAATGCAAGTATTAACCCATGTTAATATTTCTATAGGCACTTAACAATAGAAATATTCAGGAAATGTTCAGAAATTCTTTTCTGTGCAGTTTTTAGTTAATATTACTTTATTTTTTATTGTATCCCCTCCATAGCTGTGATCTAATGAGTTTTGACCTTAATAATGCTAACTTACACAATTAACTCAAATGTGATCTCCCTACTATTTAATTTTTTGCAACTTTTCCATGTTAGCTTAGCTTTGTTCCCTGGTATCAGATGCTTCCAACTTAAAATTAAATCTGAAATTTGGGAAAGTCAATGACTGAACTGTGTTCTAACACAGGTTAAAAGTTCATCCAGGAATGAGTGATGCACTTTGCTTTTGCAGTAAAAGGTTATGTTGTGGTCGGTTCCTCTTTACTATACTATGCACCTGTCCAGAAAAGTTACTGTGTCTGTAACTGGGGCACTAAGAGGCTGAGGTTATTTTTATAGTGCAATTGAAAGGTGTGACAGCAGCTCACATGGGATGTACCTGGGGTGGGTTAGACCTGTCTTGCTTGGGCACTGGCAATCTGGTGGCTTCAGCAGCAGAGGATGAACACTTGACTTCCCCCCGTGGTTATGCAGTGGCAGGGCCAGTTCAGAAGCCCTAGAGTTGGTGTTCCATGTCTGATGGCAGTGTAGATATGTGTAAAGTTGCTTCCAATTAGCTGACGTGGAAGTAGGCTCAGGATAAAAGTATTCGGAGAAGGTATGTTCTGCTTTCTTTTGTATAGGATAGCAATTCAGGTTATCTCAACTGACTTTGAACTAAACTGAGCCTCATTTCCTCAGGAGCAGTTGAGCATTTTGAATCTACCAATTCCTACTAAATCTGACACTTTTTCTCTGTCATTTACAAAGGAATTTTGTTAGATGCAGTCTAAACCCCCAATTTAATTTTTCAAAGAAAGACTAGATTTTGGCTGAGTGTATATTTAGCTTTTTAGTACATTTTTGTTTCTTTTGGAATAAAAATGACTATAAAAGAGCAGAAGTTCTCTGTCAGAGTAGCATACTATTTTGGTGCCAGGGCATCTTCAAACCTGAAAGTAGCATTTGTTTCCTCTATCTTATCAGTGTTACAAAAATGCAGAGGCAAGGATACTAGACCAATAAAAATTTTAGCATGTTTTTAGCCTGAAATTCACTGAATTGGCTCTGGTGATATAGTTAAAATAATTTCAGCTATTATAAATTATTGTTATTAATTACAGTAAGCAGAAATAACCCTAGTTTTTTACTATATAAATGTCAAGTAAGGGAGGTATGAAACATGCCCTTCCATGTTGCTCTGTATTTTGAGAAGATATGTATTTTTACATGCTCTCTAAGACATATGTGGATTTGCTCATTATGAATCTATAAAGATGGATTTAATTTACATTCAAAAACTTTTTGGTAAATATTATTTTAAAAATCCATATTCAGACTTGGGTGGAAATGAACACATTCTATTAAGAAACTATTGGAAAAAGTGTACAGAATAGCAGCTGGAACTGCCTGTACAGATTTCTAATGCTTTTTAAGAGTTCATTTTTTAATCATTACAAACAGGAAATTTAATCTCTAGCTGAACATAAATAACAACAAAGACTCCATGACTCAGCATAAAGCTGTAAACCTAAAAGGGTCATAAAATACGAAACTCCTTATTAAAAAAACCTTACATATGAAAGGATAAACAAAACATTTGCATTCTGGCTCCAGTCAGTGCATATTGTTTAACAGTCCAAAGGAGCAGAAAAATACATCCTCTTCTATGCAAGCTCTTAAAAAATGTTAAATAATACTAAACATTGTGTTTTTTCTGAATAGATAGGTTGTGTCATTTGATGAGACTTTATTTTTACCTAGTTTGAAATGTGTTTAGATGAGTTTCATATTTTGATACAGAATGGTATTTATTTGTGTAAGTAAACATGTATGTGTTGTATTGCTGTCAGCAGTATAAAAAAGAAATGAGTATCATTACTTCCTGTTTGCAGGCAGTTTTGACAACAACATGAAATGGGCAGAAACAAATTCTCTCTGTGAGTCTTAAAATAAAAACTCTACTAAATTAATAATGGGTTTATCTTGAAACTCAGTGTGGCACTTTTATCAGTATTTCTAACTCAGGAATACTTACAGTGGTTATATAAAAATATATGGAAATGCATGTAATTCTATTATGTACATAATAGACATACTTCTAATTTTTAAATATATACATTTTTACATCTGTATGAAGGGATACACATATATGTATATACGGACACAGTCCAATTGGAGACAGTCAAAACAGGTTGGTTTCACAATTCAATTCCTGATTCAATCTGTTTCTATAAAACTTACCACCGTAGAAAAAAATGTACTCTTCATAGATAAATATTTTCTGAAATTTTCTGAAAATTAACTGTATTGATGTGAAAGCTACAAAAAACAGTTTGAATCTGTCAAACAAACAAACCGACAAGCAAAAAAGGAATTAATTTAACAGCTTCAGCCAAAACTCAACAAGAAAACCTACTTGAAAATTAAATTTTTTGCTCCCCTAAAGAACAGCAACATAAGTACTAATATAGTTGATCTCACATCACCATCTACCTTTTAAGTTTAAAGCAGCACCAGAATTTATGTCTGAGATAAGTACCTGAGACTTCCCCATTGATGGATCAAGGGAAGTTAGGCTTAGAGTCAGCATGGTGCAGTCTTTTTCACTCCCTGCAAAGCCAAAGTAAATAGTTTCCGTACTATGTATTCAGAAAGAAATGTAGACTAACAGAGGCTTAAGGAGAGAACAATACACTCTTAGCTATAGCTGTCAAATGCGGGTAAACTCATTCTTCCTGGTTACTTACCTACTTTGCAGATCCCAGTGTTGCCATGGAAAGCCATTACGATGGACAGGTTTTTTCACATAAACCTAAAGAATTATCTTATTCATGATATATCTATTCTTAGACCATACATCGAATTTGGAGTACAGCAGCTAGTTAGATTAAAAAATGGAGACGTTTCCTTGATTTCAGTCTAATGACTCATATTTAAAGTTTGGTCCTGTGCTATATCTGTCATATTAATGATACTCCTAGAAATGAATTTCCCATAATATTTTAATTTAGGATTACCATTTTATTTTTGAACCATCCCTGTTGGGCTCAGGTAGAAGCGTTAATTCCCTTACAGACCAAAAATCAGGTATTTGTGTAGTTATCAGAAACGAAGAGGTCAAGTGTGAAACATGATTAGCGGAGAGATCAGTTTGATTTGGCACAAGCATGTAATAAAAGCCTCTAATACAAAGAAAACTCACAACAGTCATCCATGCTGATAATTATATTTGCCTGGACTTTTAGTTCATAAAGGGGAAGCATAATAAAACACGTGGTGTCTGCCCTCACTCAATCCACCTGACATTTCTTTCCATTTTATATTAAACTATCAGTAAAGCAAATTTGTAAAGTAACTTCTCTCACCTCAAGTACAATCAAATGGTGTTCTTAATACAAAGAGAGGCATGCTCAGAGAATTATAAATATGATGCCAAGCAATGGAGCACTCAATAATTCACACTTATCTGGAAGAAGATTTTTTTAACATGAACAATCCCAATAGTAAAAAAATACTGAGGGTCTGACCTTCTGTGGGAGAACCAATAGAATATTTCACAACAGACATAGTGTTAAGGGCTGTCCAGCTTATGGTTTGCAAGCAAATGACACATACAGATCACACACACACACACACACACACACACACACGGCTTGGGAACAGTACAGACACCTGGCCCCTTCCAGGAGCTGGCACATGGGTATATGAGCTGTGGTCCTGCTCTAACTGCTGGCACTGAGCCCCTCACTCACCTCACTCATCTCAGTCTCCCAAGCAGCTGTCACTTAGTCCTTGCAGCACTCACACAGGATAGAGTGAGAGTACACAGAGACATAGTTGAAAAAGGATTTAACGAGAAGATAGGATGGACTGCAGCGATCAGGTGCAGGTCTCAGTCAGACAAGCATGCTGATGAACGCATTTTACACTTGCCCAGCCCCTTTTATACCCATTTCTGCCTACCTCCCCTTTGTTCCTCCCCAGTCCACTTCTCCTGCACAGTTCTTCATCAGTTTGCACAGTCCTACTGGCCCCCCAACATCCTGGACCCTTAGGTTTGCATTCCTGTCAGCTGCAAAGTCCCTTTTTCCTGCAGTTCCTTGGTAGCCCACCAGTTAGTGCAACTGACCAGGTTTGTTTCTTGCCTTTGTATCCATCATGTTTGCCTGTCAGCTTTGTGCCTCTGTATATTTTGTTCATGGCTTCTCCCTTTTCCTTGCCATCACCTTTGACAAGGTCCTTGATCAGGTAATCCTACTGAAATGAGCATTCCCATGTTCCAGTACCCTTACCAATGAGTACGACTGACCAGGTTCATTACTGCCTCCCTTATCATTTGTTGGTCAGGTTTCTGTCTCTGTGTCTTATTGTTTATGGCTTCCTCCTTTAATTATTATCACTTTTTGCTTTAAAAGGTCCTTGGACAGAGAGCCTTAAGGGAGCTGACTCTCCCTCCTTCCACATACCCTTCCACAGAATACGTTTTAAAACTACTTGATGACAGGTTGCTTGACTAAAGCAAGCTTCTGTTAGAAATATATCTTGCTTAAAATATTGTTGGATAGTATTTTATGGGATTCTTCAGTGTACACATAGAGATAGCGAACTTAAGTTTTAATCTGATGATCACTTCAGTTTTAAGAACTTTAATCACTGTAGTGAGGAGGTGAGGAGGAGCACAAACCTGTTTTTCTCTTCTTTCACAGAATACCAAACATAAAATTTGTGGGTAACATTAACCCCCCTTTTCTCTGTCCTTTTCCTCCGAAAATAGAATGTTGTTAAGGTAATTGCAAAGCTTCTATGCAAATGTGAGTAGGAGCAAGGAAGTGATAGAGGGAAGAAAGGGAAATCTCTTCAGCTGAGCTAAAGCAAGAGTCCAGAAAAGTACACAAGACATTTATTACTTCGACAAATCCCTAAAAATTTGCAGATATTAGGTCTGATGCTGCATGTCTGAGGCTGACTGACAGCAAATATACTCCTACCAAAAATAATACCCTCAGTAAATAATATAAGCAAAGTGCAAAAGGATCCTAAAGGAACTAAGGTACCTATAAAAGGCAGAAGGAGAGCTTAGGTTACCTACCGTACACTGCTTGTTTTAAAGATACATTTTCTCCAGTTACTTCTACTTTATTCTTTTTATTTCAAGTGCTGGCACACGTACCTTCTGTAATTTGTCACTTGCAGAGTCAGTAGCATCTTCTAGCCTATAGAAATGGGAGATGTAGGTCTCCTCCCCAGCAAACATCTTTCATTACAGCAGTTCTTTTCTCTTTCATTATGTGCAAGACAGCAAATGCAGTCCCTGAGGAGTTGAGAAGAGCAGAAGCGGGTCTTAAGATAATTGGTATATTTTTCAAAATCTGTTTATAGACCCAGAGAAGAGCACATTTGGTGAAGAAAAAGGTGAAGTTATTGAATGATTTTTGTTCATTCGGCAAGCTGATTCACTTTAAAAGGGGAAAGGTAGGGGAACAAGGCAGAGAAAGGGAGAACTTTTCCTTTCATTCTTGTATCATTCTTTAATGAAGCATTCAAGCTTCATTTGGGGATTTCATTCAATAACAGAACTAATATCAGGATTACTTTTTCCATTTATTATAAAAATGGAGTGAACAATACTGGACTTTTTTCTTGTCTTTGTTTAAATTAGTGTTAATTCTAGTGTCTGTTTTCGCTTCTAGAAGTTAAAAGTATGAACAAACACACCTGGTTTGTTGAAAAGCATATACAGCAATAGATTACTCACAGTTGTCATGATCCACTTTCTAGCTTCTGACTGTCTGGTGTAGAATCATAGAATCATAGAATTGTTTAGGTTGGAAAAGACCTTTAAGATCATCAGGTCCAACCATTAACCTAGCACTGCCAAGTCCATCACTAAACCATGTCCCTAAGCACCACATCTACACATCTTTTAAATACTTCCAGGGATGGGGACTCAACCACTTCCCTGGGCAGCCTGTTCCAATGCTTGACAACATACTATACTGTGCACTATAGCAGTCAAAAAAAATACAAGGATGATTACAGAAAACACAAACTGCTGAACCATTTATAGTATAGGCGATGCTATACATAGCATACACTTCATCAACAAGAACACAGGGCCAGGTCAGTGCCAGTTAATTATCTCTGTCTTTCTTAATGTTCAAAGCCACTGATGGGCTAAAACCAAACCAGCATAGTAGCCTTATTTTGAAAACAAAACATCAGTCTCTGATCTTCATAGAGAACTTGTTGGTCTGGATAAGTAGACAGTGAGGGGGACTGAAAACTGGCTGAATGGCTGGGCCCAGAGGGTGGTAATCAGTGACATGAAGTCTAGCTGGAGGCCAGTAACCAGTGATGTACCCCAGGGGTCAATACTTGTTCCAATCTTGTTCAACATCTTCATTAATGGCCTGGATGGTAGGGTGGAGTTTATCCTCAGCAAGTTTTCTGATGATACAAAACCAGGAGGAGTGGCTGATACACCAGAGGATTGTGCTACCATCCAGAGGGACCTCGAGAAGCTGGAAAAATGACGTGACGGGAACCTCATGGAGTTCAACACAGGGAAGTACAAAGTCTTACATCTGGGGAAGAATAACCCCATGCACCGGTATAGATGGGGCCTGCCTAGCTGGAAAGCAGCTTTGCAGAAAATTACCTGGAGCCTCTGGTAGATACCAAGTTGGCCAGCTTGGTGTCCCTTGTGGCAAAGAAGTGTAACGATATCCTGGTCTGCTTTAGGAGATGTGTTGCCAGCAGGTCAAGAAAAAGATCCCTGAAGTATTGTGTCCAGTTCTGGGCTTCCCAGTACAAGAGAGAGAAGGAGCTACTAAAGGGAATTCAGCCAAGGGCCACTAAGATTATTACAGGACTCGTACATCTCCATGGAATGAAAGGATGAGAGACCTGGGACGGTTCAACCTGGAGGAGACGTCTGAGGAGAGATGTCATCCATGTGTACAAATGCCTGAAGGAAAGCTGTGAAGAAGACAGAACCAGACTGTCTTCAGTGATGCCTAGTGACAGGACCTGAGGCAGTCTGCACAAACTGAACATCAGGAAAAACTTTTTTACTGTGAGAGTGACTGAGCACTGGAACAAGTTGTCCAGAGAGGTTGTGGAGTCTCCATCCTTGGAGATCTTCAAAAGCCATCTGGACATGGTTCTGGGCAATGTGGTATAGGTGAGCCTGCCTGAGCAGGCATGTTGGACCAGATGACCTCCAGAGGTCCATTCCAAACTCAAGCATTTTGTGATTCTGGCTTGAAAAGAAGTGTTTGTTCTATTGCAATGGGGGGATATCTGTGATTCTTTCCAGTTTTGTTACATGTATCTTCCAACCCTGGTTACTTCTTTTTGCTTATGTACGCATACCAGTAAGAAAATTAGTTATGCAAAAAACTGGGGTTTATCCATTTAAATATCTAAGAAATGCAATGAGATTTATAGAAATTTGAATAAAGAGACAAACTGGGAGGAGATTAAAAAGCTGAGATGAATTTAAATTGTGTCTATCAGGCATCTTCTGTGTGGTTTCCCCCTTCTAAGTGATTGGCATGCCACTATGCAATGTTGAAAGATGTAGGATGAAACTTGCCCTAGTAGTTAATGAGAACTATGATGAGAAATACCAGTCTTAAAGTAAGGTCTAAAAATGAATGAAATATGTTCATCACAGAAAAGAAAATAAATAAGGGTTTGCTGCTAAAGTTGATAAATGTGTCATTTAGGCCACAGACCTTTTTGGTAAGTTTAAAAGCAAGTAATCTTCATTTAAAAATTAAAGTAAAATTAAAAAAAAAAAAGCCTTCTATTAATAAAATTATATTGGATTTACATGGCAAAATTTTGGTAGTTGACAGTAGGGAGAGCTGCAGGCATGTTCTTTGTGAGAAGAGGCCAGGAGTTGTCTCATGCTGGACAGAGACAATTCCAGCTGGCTCAGGAAAGGACCCACCACAAGACACAGCTGAGCCCAACTGCAAAGCTGCTCGTACCTCTGGGAAAATACATTTAGGAAATGGTAAGAAACATTATAAAGGAGTTGTGAGACAGAGGAGTGAGAAAAAGTGTGAGATAAACAAGCCTGCAGACACGAACATCAGAGAAGGAGTAGGAGGTGCTCCAGGCACCAGAGCAGAGATTCCCCTGCAGCCTGTGGAGAGGACCATGGTGAAACAGGTAATCCCTGCAGCCTGTGAAGGGGACCATGCCAGAGCAGATATTTACACTTCAGCCCATGGAAGACCCCATGCTTCAGCAGGTGGACATGCCCTGGGTGAAGGTGCAGTCTGTGGAAAGCCCACACAGGAGCAGGCTCCTGGCAGGAGCTGTGGCTTGTGGAGAGGAGCCCATGCAGGAGCAGGTTTTCTGGCAGAAACTGTGACCTCTGGGGGGTCCATGCTGGACCAGTCTTTTCCTGAAGGACTGTAGCCTGTGGAAAGGACCCATGCTAGAGCAGTTGCCTTTTTTCTCACCATCCAACTTTATTTTTAAATTGGCAACAAATTAAATTAATATTTCCGAAGTCGAGTGAGTTTTGCCTGTGACAGTAACAGGCAAGTGATCTCCCTTTCTTTATCTTGACCCACGAGCTTTTCCATCTTATTTTGTCTGACTGTCCTGTTGAGGAAGGGGAGTGAGAAAGCAGCTGGATGGGGGTCCAGCAGCTAATCAAGGTCAACCCACTACAAATATTTGTTTAGTGACTCTGTGCAATAATTCATAAAGCCTGGTTCTTTCAGGAATGCTATAATTATCTGTTATATTCTGTTGTCTTTTATGATATATGCTACTCATTTCCTTTCAATACCAGGCAACAGTCCAGGGACTTTTTTTTTATTTTTATATTGAATACCTCAAATATGCCCCAAACTGAGTGTGATGAAGTCTGTCAGGAACAGTCAATAGAGCCTGCTGTTGCTAACAATTTTGTGCATTGAATTCAACTGATATTTGATGTTTTTGAAAAACTAAGGCATTTTCTCTGTGGCACTCAGTAGATCTCATATTTTTATTTAGTAGTCTGTATTTATTAGACAATTCACTTTGAGTTGATCATTATGCATAACTTAGCTAGCTGTCTTTCAATAGAAGGGACTTTGTAGGGAATTTAATTATTTCTTTATACACGTTGATCAGAAGGGAATATTTAGAGGGTGATTTTAACAGGATAACATGTAAGAAAATTTCCTCACCAGCTAAGTAACATGACTCTTCCTTGACTGCTACAATACGATTCTTTAAGAAGGAAACATTGACACACCATTAAATAGGAGGAGACATTACTAACACCTCCAGACTGACATGTCATTGGTAAAGACTCTTGTATTGAAAGCAATCTGTTGCCATCTCGTGAGAGTGCTTATAGAAAACTAAGAAATTCATAACAGGTTAATTGGCAAAGCTGTTAATTTCCTAACATTGATCTTGAAACAAGATCCTATTCACCACTTATTTCTATGCAAATGTTTAAAGGAGTTGTGAATCATCTTAGTAAAAAACAGACTTAGTCACTCTCTGCTAGTTTTAATCAGTCACAATGGCGATGAACTCATCCTGATAAGTCAATGAATTCTCCTCTCTCTTTTTTTTTCTTTGATAATCTATTCTGAGTTTCATTAATTCTTCAGAAGTAAACCCTTCCATTAAGTCATCCTGTGATAATTTTTCATCTCTCAAATATCTAGTGGTCTTGGTGCATTTATGTAATTGCAAAGGTAAGCTGAGTGGCAGCTAGAAACAAATGAAAAAATGTCTTTCCTTTTCGCTGTACTTGAGATTATCTAGAGTAACTCACAGTGTAAAGGAACAGTAAGAACTCTAAACATCTGCACTGGGTAGGGTATCACATTTCTTGAATTCAGGATTTTTATTTCTAACAATTCTCTCTCTAAGCAAGAGAAATAGTTTAGAGAGCCTGCAATTCCTGAGCACTAACCCCATCTCTCATTATCTTATTCTGCATTTTCAGACCACTCACATTAACTTCTCTTTCTAATATTCCCATTCAGTAATATGAGGGATAACATTTTTTAAGGTCCTATGAGTATTAAATATAATTACTGTTAAACTACATTGTTTACTTGTGTTTCCATAGTTTCTTGTGTTGATTGTAATAAGATGTGAAGTTTGGTGCCTTTTTATGATGAGAAAACCCATCAATAACTTATAGAATCTCATCAATTAATACAATACCCTTTCACCTGACAGCAGCATCCTATCTCTTCTTCCAGATATTTACAACATTAAATTACAAATTGTGTAATATGTCTCTGTTTGAAGAGGTGGCATAACAGTCTTTGTATTGTAAATTAGAATTGTCTAATAGAAAGAAAAGTGGAAGATGTTAATACTTCAAACCAATTACATTTGGTATCACCTAATTTTGGAGACTTTGCAGTCTCATTGGATTAATCTGCTTCAGTTGGTAACTTAGAAAAAATTTCCTTGTCTTGTTCTTGATGACACTGAGTAATGGGTTAGATAGTTATGTGTGATATAGTAAGATTAGTATGGAGTACCGTTTTGTTAGTCTACTTGGAAAAAAGAAAAGGAACTCAGGAGTTCACCTAGAGTTTGACTATGGACTTCATTGTAATAATAAAGATATGAAAAAATCTGAAAAAGATCATAACTTCTACAGTCTCTTTGAATCTGTAATTTTGGCCCAAACTAGCAAAAATACTAAAGTATAATGTATGTTATGTTTCTCTCTTTTTTTTTGTGGGTTATATTATGCAGCAGAGTTATCAGTGTGAATGTAGAAAATAAGTCTAGCCACAGGAGTTGATAAGGAAATATTTTTTATAGATTTTTGTAACAATCTGGCCAGAATTTTAACTCTTCCCATCTGATTTACAGTCATCCATTCCTCTTAGAACGAATGATGCCTCTGTTTCCACTGCCATTTTGATCGACAATTCCATCTTGGACCTAAAAAATCCATGAGAACTTCTATTTTCAATAAATTGTAGTTTTCTAAGAAAAAATATCCATCGTTGATTCTTAATGACCAAACCAAGCCTGCCTTTTTTATGAGATACAAGATTACAACAAACTGACAAAGCAGCAAGATGCCATGGTGATCCTGAGCAGAAGACCACTGTACACAGAGGAGCTGGTGACCCACACAACAGCTAACCTGCACAGGTGCAGGTCTGTGCTGTGCTGTCCTGCATGTCCAGCATGGCCTTCAGGATGCATTGTGCTGCACAGATCTCATAGCTGCAAGGAAAGCTCAGCCAGCTGGTGGTAACAGATGAGCCTGCAGGCAGCTCCCACTTGGTACCAGCAATTATGCCACCTGTGCAGCCTGTTCTTTATCTAAAAGTTCAACCATAAGTTCTGTGTGAAAATCCTTAGTGTTTGGCAGTGGAAAGAATGAATAAAGTTTTTTTTTCTTTTTAGTGAGTGATCAAAATAGGGTACTTACCACAGACAGGAGCTGCACTGTGTGCTGTGTCCTGATCAGAGGCACATTTGATCTTGCACAACTCAAGATTCCCAACATCTGACAGATGTAAGATTACCTATACTATCCTCTCTTTCTGTGTAGTGTTATCTTTAATAAACGGTATTTGAATTGATACTTCACAGAGTCTGAGTGCCTTTCTTACTGGGATCGTAAGAAACCAGCATGTTCTGGTGCAAAACAGATGCTAAGATGCTGCTCAGAGGTGATAAACTGCAAACTGCAGTGTCTTTGGAGGAAAAATAGGAAGCAGTTGCAGCTGAGATAAGTTGCATAACCGAGTCTCCAGTAATGAAAAACAAATCAGTAGCCTAGAGGGAAAATTAAACACGTAAAAGAAATTCCTACTTTTCCAAATATGGGTATAAAATATATAATGAGTATGAATAGCAAATGAAAACTAGAAGAATAAAAATGTAAATACTTTGGATATCCATGTAAGCAGAAAGTCAGACTAAAGTTTCTGTGTTGCATAGAGATGGCTGCCATCTCTAATGCAGTGCACTGGGTGCTGCCTCCCCTGAATAGAACGGCTCCTTTGAAGAGGATGAATGGTAACAGGGTACTAGCAGGGAAAGAAACCTGTGATCCAATTAGTACAGCTGAGAACTTGTGAGCCTGTTGGAATTAAATGCAAACACTGCCACATATTTGTGAGAAATATTATAATAAGGCTACCCTAAACTGGAAGCAAGAAATCTGCAGTAGTTCTATCACTATGCATTTGAGTAACAAAAGCATACTACTTCTGTTCCAAGATAAGAAAAGAAGACTTAAAATCAATATTCATATTCTATATTGTTTTGATTTATTTCAAACTAAGAAGTTGCCTTTTCTGTCTACTGCACCCCAGTTATCCTTACAGGAGAGCTATCAACCTACAGACATATACGGTGTGGGGATGCCAAGAAAATTATTCCCTTTCTATACTTTTCCATCCCAGGACATTTCCCCTTCCATGAAGTAAAATGAAACAAAGCAAAGGTGAAAAATTTATTAGAGGTTGTTCTCACTGAGTAGCCTGAAGACACCTTTTTAAGTGTTTATATTCTGCACTTGTCAAAGAGTGGAAGTGTCCTGTACACAATGCATTCCGTACAGCTTCAAAACTTCTAATTCTAGTGTGAATCTGGCCATAGTTATTTGTTAGTGACACATTACTGCAGAGGAACATCTGCCAGACCAGATATTAATTAATATGCATTGTCCAAAACATCTGAATCTCAAATAATAACTGAATCTTGACTATGAAGAGTTTTCACATTGCTTCTGTTGCTAAGGGAACGACTTTTCTGTTTCCCATGATGTTCATGTGAATCCTAATTTTTAATGGCTTTTGAGAAAGAGAGGAGAAGAAACAGAAAATGCATAACAATCAGCAGTGAAAGATGGGGGAAATATCTGAACTATGTTCTATCTTTCAAAAATACTATTTCTTCCTTCTAGAGAGGGGGAGGTGAGCATTTTAATTTTCTCAGGCAAAGAGTCATAGCTTCCATTTTATATAGTTAAGCTTGAGTATTTCAAAACTGAGTGAGGTTAATGGAAGGTTTTTCTGCTACTTTCTTGGACACTTCTATCTTTTTCTTAACCTCGCAAGTACTAAAATATTAAGACATGCAAATTCTACTGTTGTTTGTTTGATATGCACAAATGAGTCAGATGTTTGGATTTTTTTTCCCCCCCTTAGGTGAGTGGGTATGGGGTAAGCAAAGGCTTCAGGAAGCAAATAAACAGTTGTAGAAGTTATAAGTAATCATTTTATTATATGTTAAATATGTTTACAGAATACAAATTATCTATTTCTTTTTCCTATGAAAATCAGACACTAATCAAGACTGTGTTTTATCTCCATTCAACAAACAGCTGAATGAATACACAAATATATAATGAAAACCAGAATATTTTCAGGAAGTAGCTCCTGAAAGCTGGAGATATAGATGAAGATAGAGTTATTAAAACTCTCTTGAAAAGACACCACATTTTCCACAGAAGTGATTTTACATAACCTAATTGGGTTTTTATTGCTGTTTTTTTCCTCCAGATTTTTTTTTCTTCTTCAAACTAACAGTTATAGTTATTAAAATACTTCTTAATTTGTAATTTTCATCTGCTCAATGATAAATAGTTTTTTCTTTTCGATATGGTTACCTACAACTTTGTGATCTCTATCCAAGATCATTCTCCACACATTAAGAACAGTTAAATTTTTAATTTAAGAGACAGAAGGGAAGCTGCCTGCTTCTTAAATGGTGTTTAACACAATAGCACATTACAGTGCTGCTCCAGAAACTCATTTCCAGTGACTTACTGGTAGGAGAGTATGGCTTAGAGTTTGCTCTTTAAATACTATTACTGTCTGATATATTGACTTTTTACCTAACTACCTAAACTGAACTCAGTAAACAAATTAACTGAAACTGATAATCTTAATTTCAGAGATATGATTAATGATGAGGGTGTTTTTGTTGGTTGTCCTCATTTATAGGAACTCTCTCAGTCTAACAGAGACTGAGACAGAGTTTGTATTTCTGGTTCAGCCAGTTAGACTTTTTCCAGTGTTTGGACTGACTTTAGCACTGCCTGACAAGATAAAGGTCAAGCAGGGATGAGACTGTTGACTACGGATGTATCAGGGTGCAGACAGCAGCAATGGAAAAAAATCTATATCAGATCTGTATAAGATGATGGTCAGTTTTGGCACAACTACAAATGCGTACAGCTGCCATAAATAATTTAACTGAAAATTAAAAAAAGGTTCTACAACAGACTCCAAAGACATGGAAATACTTCTTCCCTTCCCAGGTTTTCTGTCACTCACAGTAATAATATCAAAACCAAGAACAGAAGGCATATTTTACTTCAGAGTGATTTCACTCTTTGTACCACAAGTAATGAATTCTAGCTGTCTATTCTGTCATGCCTATTTCATATAAATATAAGAATGCCATAAAATGTAGAAATATAAGATTTGGTTGAAATTGTTCTTGAATTGGATTGATTAATAAAATACTTAAGTATAGCATGGAAACTTACCATGGTGTTATGGACAATGAATTTCTAGCGTGCTGCAGTGCACAGCGTGTGTATTAGAAATGCATTACTACTGTAAATTGTGGACTATATTATAGAACAAAGCTCAGACAGTACCAGATATTTTTCTTCCCCTATTGCCAAAGAAGTGCCTGACTAATACCTGTACTTTTTCTCCCTATTATTAAAGAAGAATTGTTTTGTATTGTGGGAACAAATGACAGATAGTTTAGTATGCATGTTTGGTAGACAGAAAAGAAGGAATACTTGAGCTTCTAGATAATGCAGTAGTTTAATGTTACAGGGAACCATTGCATAACCTGCCATTTTCATCGTGTTTACAAAATATGATGAACACTGGATAAGCTACTTAACCTAAGGCCCTAATCAGGAAGAAGAAAATTTGCTTATTTCTATTCAAAGTAGTGGCTTATACTTTGGAAAATTTAGTGTCTATGTCAATCATAAGCTTAAAAGTCTGTGAACTGTAAATTGGGGTGAATAAAGATCCAACTCTAGCCTTTAGTAGGCCTCTAGTGCCAAGAAGATAGTTAGTCTAAGTTCAATGGATTTCACAGGATGTGAAATTGCAACGATTTGAGAACGAGGCACCACATTCAGCGTGACAGTGGCCAAATTGGAGAACAGTGACACTGAAAAGGGAAAATTTATTAATAGAAAAACAGATTAAAAGAATTGTGACTGCCATTTCTCAGCCAGGACTAGATGGAATTAAATCTATTTGCATGCAAGATCAGCTTCCTCTACAATGCAGAAGCCCTA
Source organism: Aptenodytes patagonicus (assembly GCF_965638725.1). Classification (NCBI taxonomy): domain Eukaryota; kingdom Metazoa; phylum Chordata; class Aves; order Sphenisciformes; family Spheniscidae; genus Aptenodytes; species Aptenodytes patagonicus. Next base: position 49,150,549 of record NC_134982.1, on the reverse strand, counting down.
AGACAAAGACTTGACTTTGGTGGCACGGTAGACAGCAGCATGTTTTTTCATTTATTTCAGGAGCAGAATAGACTCTTCTTGAAAAAAAAAAAAAAAAAAAGAATTATATGCAAATATCATTAATTTTTACAGAAATTGTAGAAAATATTTGCAAAATCAGACATATTTTCTCAGCCTGACCTTTTTTTCCAACCAAGTTTTTGTTAATGCTTCAAGAGTTTTTTTCCCAGCTGAGAAATGTTGCATTTTTTTTCATTTGTATCAGCTCACAGTGAAAATGCATAGAAATAGGTGACCCTTCTTTTCTAAATTATGGAATTTTAAAATATTTTTTCGCACAATATTTCATAAATCACTTTAAACATGATAAAATACATGCATCACAGTTCTTGGTTAGCTGAAAATTTTTATACTTCTCTGTAACTCCACTTTCTGCCAAATGGTTTTGACTGGGAAAGTTGAAACCATTGTTCAATTATGCAACATACATAAAAAATACACACTCTTAATTGGTGGCTGGGTAAATAGTGCATTATCAGAAGAATTATTCAATTCAGATTCATGAATTGGTTTTTTGTTGTTACTTTGCTTTGCCTGTTTTATTGTTTTCCTTTTTTAAATTAACCACATTCTTTTTTTTGCAATCCTGCTTGATAACCTCATAGTTGCATTTATGCTGCTTCCTGCTGCACAGTATCCTTTGTGTAGACTGTGTAAAGTAACAGGAGGCAAAGAAAGAACATTAGCTAATGCCTCTGAGAACGTGATATTTTTATAAATGTAATTTTGGTGCCAGTGAATCAGCATTTTTCTAACATTGAAGTGCCATTTCTGAAACTACCACATATGTATAGATTACTTCAAACAGTGGGGATTCAGCCGTGTGAAAGATAAGATAATGCTCCCCTAAGCATGCAATGAAGAGAATGGACTTCTACTAGCACTTTGAAGAAAATAATTACTACAAAAAGGTTGAAAATAATGTTTTTTAGGTGTCACAGGTGAAATATGTTAGAAGAAACTGGATTTTAAGTAAGTCCTTAGAACTGAATTTAGTGGGAGGTGAATGTATATGAGGTGGGAACCTGTCTATGAGTTTGGTACAGTAGACCCTCCAAGAATTAAAATTATGTAGACTGTCTCTGCAGAATCATTCTGCATTGAAGCTTGTTAAATAGATAGAATATTTTTGTAACATTGAAAATAGGCAATGGATTGAGTTTAACCAGGATGAAAAAGGCTTTTGTTCTGGTAAAATGATGTAAATATAGCATCATATGTGCCTGAATGGAAATCTCATTGGTAGCCATGCCTAATAAGAAGCTAAAGAATGAAACATTTTAGTACCTTCTCTTACACTGTCAACTGCTCCTCCTTCCTTCTCCTAAAAGCAAGTTTAAGTCTTCTTTGTTCAGAAGACAACATTTGTTCAAGTTAGAAAATGTCACCTCTTAAAAAAGTAAGTCTTGAGGATAAGGCAAGGTTGACCATCGGACAACAGTAAAGCTTGGAAAAGGCAATCTAGATAAACATTTTACCATGTAGTCTTCTGTTTTCACCTAAAAGGAGACAGTTTAACACAGAGTTAATGTGTGTAGTAGTGATAAAGGCAAAAAAAGGATTACTGCTAGTTTAAATTTTGCAGTTCCTTAACTATTACAAAACCATAATTGGTGGAAGCAGCACCAGCTGGACTAAGCTACATCACTTCTGTGCAACCTGTAGTACTTTATACTTTTTTACAAGAAAAAAGGCTATATCTTTGGAAGTTGTTAGATAAGAAACAAACAAACCAGCAAACAACAACAAAACAAAAACCAGGAGACAGTAGTTCTTTTCCTAGAAGTTCTTTTATGCAAAATAAGCCAAATACTCATCCTGCTTCACTGAGGGCAGAGTTGAAATAGTACTGTTGCACTTTTCAAATTCAGAAGGGCTGCTCCTTATCTCTCTTGTCTGCTCCACAGATATTCCTAAATTTTTTGCACAGCAGAATTTGAGGTTGAGGAGACAAACCTTCTCTACAAAGATAACAGGTCTGTAAAATGGGACAAACGGTTCTCGGGTCTGTACAGTGGAAGTCAGGGGACTTAGAAAGAAAAAACATTGTACCAAATAATGTTGACATACATTACATGCTTATGGTATACACTGGAAAGGGTCTAGGTCTCTTAATGTCTCCTATAACAGCTACATTTCCTGAGTTTCTCTTAAATTCTTTGTGAATTTTACCTGTATATTCAACAATTTATTTTCATTGTGTACCACAGTGTCCCTAAATATTAGTATTAGGTATTGTACATATTTGTTATTTTGAGTACAGCTATTTTGTCAGGAGAAGGTCTTATAAAAACTTTATAGGTCATTGGATATGCTTCTTAATTTAAGTATCAAAGAGTTTATTCCATAAGGCAGCTCTTTAAACTCTGAAGTTAAAACATTCACTGCTTCCTTCACTGAATTTGTTGCAAGTGTGAGAAACAGCAAAGTCATCCAGCAGTTATGAAGATAAATATTTTTCTAGTTTGACTGTTTTATGCACTTTTATTGATTCTATTTATTCTTAAAGATGTTGACTCAATTTTACAGTCTAATTACACTCAGATTTTTTCTTGTCCAAAACCAAGCCTAGTTGACTGTTCACGCACATATGCACCTTATTTATAACACGTAAAATACTTTGTTAGTGTTCAACTAACATGTAAATTCTACTAAAAGTGATGCAAGGTCTTTCTATTTTGTAATATCTATGTCACACCCACTAATGAAGTCTACTAGTAAATTTAATGCAAAATACAGAACTTAAGTCCCCACAATTTATTGTGTTTTAAACTGTGTGTTCAGCCACTGTAAATAATAGAGTAGATAGATAGTTGGCATCACTACTGAAAATCCTCCTGACTTTGTTAGTAATTATCATCATAGCAGAGTGTTCAGCCCTCTGCGTTTAAATTTGTATCAGTATTTTCAGTATAACTTTATTTTCAGGCTTTAGACTATTTTTTGATAGGGAACTAATGGAATTGTTCTGTGTCAGGCAAATGCATAAAAAAAATCTATATATTGTATATATACAGATAGGAATATATTGTATAGATAGGAAAAATGTGCAGTGGTATGAAGTTCATACAAAATATCCCCTTCATCATTTCTGTGATTACATGTTTTGGTACAGACAACTATTAGGGTATCTGACAGAAGTGTGGTATCTCTTTTAATCAAACTGCAGTTAAACAGTTAAACATATTTGCAGTGCTTAACTGTTGTTAACATTAGAAAAGTTCCCTAATGTCAAATCTGAATCTCACCTGTTATAATTTAAGCCCATTACTTTGAATAATTCCCAGGATGAAAAATGGGAAAGAAATTGCCTCCTTCTACTTTGTAAATGCCTAGATAATAAAGGTTTTTCTTAATTCGGCAACCCTAATTTCTTCAGTCTTTCCTGATAGGTTGCTGATTGTTATTTGTGTTCTCCTCTGCTGACTCCAGCTATCATATATTTCTCTGAAGTATCAAGATGCAAAATTTCACAAAGGCTCTTGAGAGGACACTGAGCAAAGTTTACACTCATGCATTTTCTAATCCATCTTTCTGTTTATATTGCCTTGTCCATTTGTTATTTGTGTCAGCAAGACACTGTTAATTCATGCTCTCCTTGTGATCCATTCTAGTTTGTTCTGCTTTCTGGACCCTTTTCTGCACACATACCGTTTACGCAATCATTCTGATCCTCTATTTCTGCAGCTGATTTTTTTTCTGCCTAAATCTCACATTGGAACCTATTGAACGGTGGGGTTTTTTTTCCACAGGAAAATGGAATTGTATTCAATGCTCCTTTGTTATGGTTCTTGTGAACTTAAACCATGCTTTCCATTGAACTGATAGATTCCTTCAACATAGTGCCTACAAAAATGAAATGCACATATTTTATTTTGCATCCTAATAGACCCAGAGAAACCATATGGAAACCTTCCCCTCATAGGTTTTCACTTCTACAATAAAACATTCATAAGTATTTTATGATTACCATTTCCAAACAGCTTTGCAACGTACCTTGTAGGGATTCCATATAGGATAGATTTCCTTAATTTGCTTAGGAAGGTGTTATATGAGACAATTTCAAAAACCTCAGCAATTATAGAATTGCTGTTTTTTCCCCTGTTCAAGAGTCCTGTTTTTCTGTCATCACACATTCTCTTACAATACTGAGTTTAATGGAAAATTCAGTGGGAAATCCCAAAGTCACTGTCTCGGGCACAGTGGTTACCATTGTGTTTGGGGTCAGATGAGAATTCGTTATAAGCTGTATGAATAAATCCTAGTTATGTGATTTTGTGAGCAGAAAGTTATGTGTTTATGCACAAGATGAGGTTTGTATAAGGGATCTGAACATTTAGTCGATGGTGAGTAACATTATGTATACTTCAGAAGGAGGTAATTGTTTTAGTTAAGCCGATATGGAAATTTCTCATCTACCTTTAGATATTTATAACGTAACATACACATCTGAACTACTAATCTGAGTTCACTTTATAGTTACTATTGAGAAATAAGCACTTCTGCAGAGTGATTCATGTAACCTATTTTAGATGTCTATTTTCGGATGAGATGAATTGCAGCCTTTCAGCAGTTTTTTCCCTTTATTGACCATAAAAGAAGTATAGAGAATTAACCTAGATGTAAATTGGAATAGATGACTCCCACCCTGCCTTTGGATGAAGTATATGACGATTATTTGGGCTCTCTCTGTGTCTTTAAGACCTTCAAGCTTAGGTGTCAGGCATGGATTTGGCAAGAGGAAGGTCTAAACCCTGGGTTAATGAACACTAAGTATTTGAGAGGAAAAAGGGAGAACTGAATCCAAATGACTTCGACAATATCAGGCTTAAAGTCTGTCTGCTGTTAAGAAGGATGACAGGAGATGAAGTAGAGTTATTGTTTTTCTTTTTTTATTTTCTTCTGTGCCAATGCATAATGCTTGATGTCATCTATGTGAATATTTTGCATTTTGTTTATAAATGTTTACTTTTCTCAAATTTTAGCCTAAACTAATCTGTGGTAAAACTGGTTTTAGGGAACTGGCTGACTTTCGCTGTTTTCTTAAGATGGTAGTCCTCAGAAATGTAGCCTGAGGACACCTGTAACGTGACCTGTTCCACCTCCACTGCACATTTCACAGCACATCCATGTCACAATAAACTCTCTTTTCACTTGATGGATTAGCTTGAGAGCTGATAATGCTGTGGTCCATAAGGAAGAAATATCTTTTGGTAACCAGCACTAGCCAGGAAAACTGGAACAAGATATGTATCAGCTGTCATAGTTGGTAAGTGGAGGGAAATAAATTGTATGAAATTAGATTTATACTTAGGAAAATTAGTGTGGTTTGCAGTTGTATAAGCCATTATTGTGTAACCCTAGCTTATGCTTGCTTTGAACAATTGTTGATAATATCTGGCTCTGTTAGACAAAAATATTGACCTCTGGTTTTTATGTAAATAGTATATTTCAGTATCTTTTTTTTGAAATATCTTATTATTTCTCCTATAAATATGGAAAATGTAGTTTAACAGAAGGAAATTAAATGTGGTAACATGATCATGAAATGAAATGTACTAAATTTTTATTATTGTTTTTAAAGTCCCATTGAGATATGAACTTATTTAAGATTGATGTTACCTTTCCTGCACAAATTTTTCAGTTTTTCTCATTAAACTGCATGTACCAATTAACCTGATAGTTAACCTTCCTCTCCTATCTTACTCTGTGATCAGAGAATGTGCCTATATTTTCAAATTTTAGTTGAAGATGTCACTACTGATATCATGTAGTCCACGAGTTTATTTAAATATAGGGATTTAAATCACCAAATTTAATCATTATTTAAAACAGCAAGAAAGAAGCCTGCACTTAAATAATTTATTTTAGTCTTGTTTTACATTCATACATTTTAGTCAGTTTCTAAAGAAAAGTTGGAACTTCTTAGTTAGCAATAATTTAAGGTAGGATGACTGGTGACTAAAATAGTATTTGTACTGCATGTGGTGCTTCTTTTTGGTGCAGCAGGATAATATAGTAAATAAATATTCAGAAATATTAAAGGCCATTTAATGATTCTAGCCATTTTTAAAGGTATCACATAACATGGAAATTAAAATTTAAAAAAAAAGTAGAAAACCATCACTTTAGCTTTTTGGGTCTATTTAATTTTTTGTGGATTTGTTGTATTAAGAAATGAATCGGATATCAGTACTTAACAGGTTGATGGACAATTATAATTAAATAAAATTTTATGTAATGAAGTAGATTTACAAGAAAAAGGGGAAAAAATTCAGAACCTACTTGGCTACCTTGTCCACTAAACTATGGATGTGCTATCTGCAGATACTGAATTTTGGACCTGTTCTTCAAGATTTTAGAAAAAGTAATTTTGTTTACATTTTTCATCTAGTTTTGCCCTGCAGTGAGAATATAATTTTAGGACAATTCAGGTTGAGAAGGACCTCAGGAAATCTGTGCTAAAACTTCCTGCTCACAGGAGGATCAGGCATGGTCTCACACCAGGTTGCTCAGGGCTTCAGCCAGTTGGGTTTGAAAACCTCCAAGTATGGAGCCTGCATGGCCTCAGTGGACAACCTGCTTTTATGCTTGGCTGCCCTCAAGAAGAAAAAAATTCTCATTATAACCAGTCTGAACCTCTTCTTTTGTTATAGATACTATAAAAGATACTATGACTTTCAAAATTTGGTTTTACACTTGTACATGCACAATGTAACTGATGACAGAATATGTTATCTAAATTTTTTAGAAACTTCAGCAGCAACCTTTGAGCACCTGAATATTATTCTTGTACCTTAATTTTAGCTGTTGTAGTGCTGGTAAGGAGGGGTCTATAGATAACATATCCTAATTCAAATTTAATACATTCATTTATTACAGAAAATATATTTATTTCTTAATAGGTTTGCATTCATTTCAACCGGCATATCCTTTGTGGATTACATAAACGCAGTTTCATATACCCTGTGCTGTCATGATATACGGTTGTCGTCTCCATTAAGACTTTCTTGTATAAAGGGCTGGTAGCTTTGAAGATTAAATTAAGAAAGAACTAACTGAAAATAAGGATCATAGAATCATAGAATCATAGAATCATAGAATCATTGAGGTTGGAAAAGACCTCTAAGATCATCGAGTCCAACCGTCAACCCAACACCACCATGCCCACTAAACCATGTCCCTAAGCGCCTCATCTACACGTCTTTTAAATACCTCCAGGGATGGGGACTCAACCACTTCCCTGGGCAGCCTCTTCCAATGTTTCACCACTCTTTCAGTAAAGAAATTTTTCCTTACATCCAATCTAAACCTCCCCTGCCGCAACTTGAGGCCATTTCCTCTCGTCCTATCGCTAGTTACTTCGGAGAAAAGACCAACACCCACCTCGCTACAACCTCCTTTCAGGTAGTTGTAGAGAGCGATGAGGTCTCCCCTCAGCCTCCTTTTCTCCAGGCTGAACAGTCCCAGTTCCCTCAGCCGCTCCTCATAAGACTTGTTCTCCAGACCCCTCACCAGCCTCGTTGCCCTTCTCTAGACACGCTCCAGCACCTCGACATCCTTCTTGTAGTGAGGGGCCCAAAACTGAACACAGTATTCGAGGTGCGGCCTCACCAGTGCCGAGTACAGGGGCACGATCACTTCCCTACTCCTGCTGGCCACACGATTTCTGATACAGGCCAGGATGCCATTGGCATTCTTGGCCACCTGGGCACACTGCTGGCTCATGTTCAGCCGGCTGTCGACCAACACCCCCAGGTCCTTCTCTGCTGGGCAGCTTTCCAGCCACTCTTCCCCAAGCCTGTAGCGCTGCATGGGGTTGTTGTGGCCAAAGTGCAGGACCCGGCACTTGGCCTTGTTGAACCTCATACAGTTGGCCTCGGCCCATCCATCCAGCCTGTCCAGGTCCCTCTGCAGAGCCTTCCTACCCTCGAGCAGATCAACACTCCCGCCCAGCTTGGTGTCGTCTGCAAACTTACTGAGGGTGCACTCGATCCCCTCATCCAGATCATCAATAAAGATATTGAACAAGACCGGCCCCAGTACTGAGCCCTGGGGAACAGCGCTCGTGACCAGCCGCCAACTGGATGTAACTCCATTCACCACAACTCTCTGGGCCCGGCTGTCCAGCCAGTTTTTCACCCAGCGCAGAGTACACCTGTCTAAGCCGTGAGCCGCCAGCTTCTCTAGGAGAATGCTGTGGGAGACAGTGTCAAAGGCCTTGCTGAAGACCAGGTAGACCACATCCACAGCCTTTCCCTCATCCACTAGGCGGGTCACCTGGTCATAGAAGGAGATCAGGTTGGTCAAGCAGGACCTGCCTCTCATGAACCCGTGCTGGCTGGGCCGGATCCCCTGGTTGTCCCGCTCATGCCTTGTGAGCACCCTCAAGATGAACCGCTCCATAATCTTCCCTGGCACCGAGGTCAGGCTGACAGGCCTGTAGTTCCCCGGATCCTCCTTCCAGCCCTTCTTGTAGATGGGCGTCACATTGGCAAGCCTCCAGTCATCCGGGACCTCCCCCGTTAACCAGGACTGCTGATAAATGATGGAGAGCGGCTTGGCGAGCACCTCCGCCAGCTCCCTCAGCACTCTCGGGTGGATCCCATCCGGCCCCATAGACTTGTGAGTGTCCAGGTGGCGTAGCAGGTCATTGACTGCTTCCTCTTGGATTATGGGGGGTTCATCCTGCTCGCCGTCCCCATCTTCCAGCTCGGGGGGCCGAGTACCCTGAGGATAACTGGTCTGCCTGTTAAAGACTGAGGCAAAGAAGGCATTGAGTACCTCAGCCTTTTCCTCATCCTCAGTGACAATGTTCCCCCTCACATCCAATAAAGGATGGAGATTCTCCTTGGCTCAATGAAGGATGAAATATAGAAACCTAACATATAAATATATTAATTAAACTGGTTTTGTATTCCAAAGGAAGCAGGGAAGACTGATGAGTAGCTGAGGATGGGAATGGGAATTATTACTAAGCAAGCAAGATTTGAGTGATAGGTTAGACTTCTTTGTGAAATTGCCCCTTGAAAGATCCATTTTCTAGGTATTGAGGGATATATAAAATTAAAAATTACCACTTGGTCTAATGTACTTGCTGTACAATCAACTTCAAAAGTAGATAATTACTTAAAAGTCAAGGCCATTTGCTCAACTTCAAATAATAGGATTATAAAAAGATTTGCCATCTTTTTCATAGAATCTGCTCAATAGTGAAGTATTTTATGTCTCTAGCAGAATGAAGTGAAATCCAGGTTCTATAAATTTGGAGTAAAATGAATGTCAATACCCCTCTATGATAAATGAACAAAAGACAACAAACAATACACGTAAAAAATGCCATACCTATACTGACATGAAATAACTATGACATACCTGAATAGCAATGCTCACATTCATTTCTATATTAAAAGTCTAGAAACTGAATTACTTGATTTTTCTCAAGACCACAGGCAATTTAAGAAAGTAATATTTAAAGTCTGCTTTAGCTTATACAATACTGCCTAATTCTTTGAGTGTTGGTTCAATGTTGTACTTTCCTCAATGTCAAAAAAGCTAAGGGAAAGTTAAGAGGACTCTCAGGGTGGAGGTTCCTTTGGGAAACAAGGGATGCTTATTTACCTCTCCATCTCACATTAATTTTTGACAGGTATCCAAATGCTGACAATTCTGTGGCTGACATAGCCATCTTTGGTGTGGAATTAGACTCATAACTCTTAAATAAATGGGATTAACGTGCATATTTGAGCACATTATTAAGCTGATCTTACAGTTTCAGTTCAAAACAGCCTCATATTCCATTTGAGACACTTGAAAGCATTGGTGTGAGCAAGCCAGTGTAGGGGTGTTCTGATATTTGCAAACCAGTGCAGTGTCTGAGTCTTTTAATTTAGTGTTAAATTCATAAAAACTAATTCTTCTGAGTCAGTAATACTTGTAGGTTATTTCAAATTCATAGGCATTCATACTTATAAGTATCCCTGGACAATCTGACATACCACACAATGGCATTTCAAACTGCATATCTCCAAGAATTGCAGTATTTCTCTGAATCCACAGATCTTGAGACAGACTTCTGTACACTCATAAGAAACCTGTGTTAAACTCCCTTCTGTTCCTATATAACTGATGGCTTTCTTTTACTTTTATAGCCTTCCCTACTTAAAAATATGGAAATAACTGCCTGGGGGGGGGGGGGAAGTTCTGAATGATGGTCTGATAGATTGTTTCGTAGCAGTGGTTGAAAAAACATAATGCTCTGAGAGATTATATATCATAATAATGGTTGACTGAATAAAATTACTTCATGCATGAACATCTCTGCTACTCTTGGCATTGAAAACTCTCAAATTTAAATCTGGTGAAGACATTATTTTTGTGGTTGGGTAAGTTTGGTGTCATAGGTTTACTTTGACCTTAACCTTTCTCAACTGATTACACCTAAAAAACAAGTGTTAGCAGCAATAAATAAGAAAAAGTATCTACATCAATGTCTAAGCTCTTTGTATGAGGGAGCTTCTGAGACATCTGAATCCCATGAAGTGAATTTTTGTATGCTCTATTTATGTCTTATTGTGGTGTAACTAATTGTCGTGGTTTAACCCCAGCTGGCAACCAAGCACCACACAGCTGCTTGCTCACCCTCCCCCCACCCTGTGGTGGGATGGGGGAGAGAATTGGAAGGGCAAAAGTAAGAAAACTCGTGGTTTGAGATAAGAACAGTTTAACAATTGAAATAAAATTTAATAATAATAATAATAATAGTAGTAATGAAAAGGAAAACAACAAAAATGAGAGACAAGAAAAAAACCCAGGAAAAACACGTGATGCAACCACTCACCACGGGCTGACTGATGCCCAGCCAGTCCCCAAGCAGCGATCACTGCTCCCTGGCCAACTCTCCCCAGTTTATATACTGACCACGACATCATATGGTATGGAATATCCCTTTGGCCAGTTTGGTTCAGCTGTCCTGACTGTGCCGCCTCCCAGCCTCCGTGCACCTCCTCGCTGGCAGAGTATGGGAAGCTGAAAAGTCCTTGACTTAGTATAAACACTGCTTAGCAACAACTAGAAAATAAGTTTATCACATTATTCTCATGCTAAATCCAAAACACAGCACTATGCCAGCTACTAGGACAAAAATTAACTCTATCCCAGCCAGAACCAGGACACTAATGTGTATCATGCTGAGATAATTCAGAAGCCGCTTACTAGTTTGTGTGAGCCTGCCCACCACCCTTCAGGACAGAAGAATCTGTGAAAGAAGGACATATATTGGGTCTCTCTTGCCAGGGTAGGTCTTGGTGGAGGTTACAGGTCCAACACTAATTCTCCAAAGCATTGGAAGATGAAGCAGAAGCCTTTTCACATATGTCTTCTTACGAGTTTTAAATTATGACTAGTTTAAAAATAGCTTTGAGGAAATAAGATCTTTCAGTAAATTATATTTTGACTAGGAAAGTGACCTGAGCAAAAGATGGCCATCTGTGGTAGGATTATCAGGTTGTATTTTTAAGTAAAAGTAGAAATCTTTGTGAAAAAAATGTATTTATATATGACTACAAGTAACCTTAACACTGACATTTTAATTTTCTCAATGCCTACCATCAAAGCATGTTGAAAAAGAGAAAGAAGGTATTTATTATTTTAAGTCCATAATTGTGATTAAAAAACATCACTTTTATTAATCACAGCTTATATTTCATTAGAAAGATCCTCTTTTAGCAGTGTTATGAATAGTCTAAACTAAGTACTCATCTAACACTCATGCTCTATTAAAATTAGGGATTTGCTAATGGTACAAATTTATGATTCTAAATTTATGAAGGTTGATATAATTAAGATAGGCATGCTGAAAGAAAAATGCATTTATCAAACATGTTCAAGGTGATCAGTGTCAACATTTTGATATTTAAAGCCAGGATTTTAAAATTGTGCAATATAAGTTAATTAATCAAAAAGCAGAGGAGGATTCTTTGCCTCCTATTCTTTAAGAATGAATGATACTGGTATTCTGTTTCTGCTATGGGATAATCTTGAAACTGAAGAAATAAGTACATGTCAAATTGCTTGAATCTGCTGACTTCCAATCTATTGGATTGTGGTTTTTGAAACATAAGGCAATACTAAGATGTTACATCTATAAGCCATGCCTTAGTTTCAAAGACTCCAACATACTTGGCTCTGTATGTTAGGGAGTGTTAGGGAGTGTTTCGATTGTCTAGAGCTCAATGACTGTGATGATGATACCGTTGAGTGTTTATGGGTAAGGATGAGAGGGAAGGCCAACAAGGCAGATATCCTGCTGGGAGTCTGTTATAGACCACCCAACCAGGATGAAGGGGCGGATGAAGCGTTCTACAAGCAGCTAGCAGAAGTCTCACAATTGCTAGCCCTTGTTCTCGTAGAGGACTTCAACTTCCCGGACATCTGCTGGAAATACAACATGGCAGAGAGGAAGCAGTCTAGGAGGTTCCTGGAGTGTGTGGAAGACAACTTCCTGACACAGCTGGTAAGTGAGCCTACCAGGGGAGGTGCCTCGCTCGACCTGCTGTTTACAAACAGAGAAGGACTGGTGGGAGATGTGGTGGTCGGAGGCCGTCTTGGGCTTAGCGACCATGAAATGGTAGAATTCTCAATTCTTGGTGAAGTAAGGAAGGGGGCCAGCAAAACCGCACCCATGGACTTCCGGAGGGCGGACTTTGGCCTGTTCAGGACGCTGGTTGAGAGAGTCCCTTGGGAGACAGTCCTGAAGGGCAAAGGGGTCCAGGAAGGCTGGATGATCTTCAAGAAGGAAGTCTTAAAGGCGCAGGAGCAGGCTGTCCCCATATGCCCTAAGAACTGATGGGGAAGACGACCGGCCTGGCTGAACGGGGAGCTCTTGCTGGGACTCAGGAAAAAACGGAGAGTTTACCATGAGTGGAAGAAGGAGCAGGCGACTCAAGAAGAGTACGGGGATCTCGTTAGGTCGTGCAGAGAGGAAAAGAGAAAGGCAAAAGCCCAGCTAGAATGCAATCTGGCCACTGTCGTTAGAGACAACAAAAAATGTTTTTACAAATATATTAATGACAAGAAGAGAGCCAAGGAGAATCTCCATCCGTTATTGGATGCGGGGGGGAACATTGTCACTGAGGATGAGGAAAAGGCTGAGGTACTCAATGCCTTCTTTGCCTCAGTCTTTAACAGGCAGACCAGTTATCCTCAGGGTACTCGGCCCCCCGAGCTGGAAGATGGGGACGGCGAGCAGGATGAACCCACCATAATCCAAGAGGAAGCAGTCAATGACCTGCTACACCACCTGGACGCTCACAAGTCTATGGGGCCGGATGGGATCCACCCGAGAGTGCTGAGGGAGCTGGCGGAGGAGCTCGCCAAGCCGCTCTCCATCATTTATCAGCTGTCCTGGTTAACGGGGGAGGTCCCGGACGACTGGAGGCTTGCCAATGTGACGCCCATCTACAAGAAAGGCTGGAAGGGGGATCCAGGGAACGACAGGCCTGTAAGCCTGACCACGGTGCCGGGGAAGATTATGGAGCGGTTCATCTTGAGGGCGCTCACAAGGCATGAGTGGGACAACCAGGGGATCCGGCCCAGCCAGCACGGGTTCATGAGAGGCAGGTCCTGCTTGACCAACCTGATCTCCTTCTATGACCAGGTGACCCGCCTAGTGGATGAGGGAAAGGCTGTGGATGTGGTCTACCTGGACTTCAGTAAGGCCTTTGACACTGTCTCCCACAGCATTCTCCTTGAGAAGCTGGCGGCTCACGGCTTAGACAGGTGTACTCTGCGCTGGGTAAAAAACTGGCTGGACGGCCAGGCCCAGAGAGTTGTGGTGAATGGAGTTCAATCCAGCTGGCATCCAGACACGAGCGGTGTCCCCCGGGGCTCAGTTTTGGGGCCGGTCTTGTTCAACATCTTTATCAATGATCGAGATGAGGGGATTGAGTGCACCCTCAGGAAGTTTGCAGACGACACCAAGTTGGGTGGGAGTGTTGATCTGCTCGAGGGTAGGAAGGCTCTGCAGAGGGACCTGGGCAGGCTGGATCCATAGGCTGAGGCCAATTGTATGAGATTCAACAAGGCCAAGTGCCGGGTCCTGCACTTCGGCCACAACAACCCCATGCAGCGCTACAGGCTTGGGGAAGAGTGGCTGGAAAGCTGCCTGTCAGAAAAGGACCTGGGGCTGCTGGTTGACAGCCGGCTGAACATGAGCCAGCAGTGTGCCCAGGCGGCCAAGAATGCCAATGGCATCCTGGCCTGTATCAGGGATAGTGTGGCCAGCAGGAGTAGGGAAGTGATCGTGCCCCTGGACTCGGCACTGGTGAGGCCGCACCTCGAATACTGTGTTCAGTTTTGGGCCCCTCACTACAAGAAGGATGTCGAGGTGTTAGAGCGTGTCCAGAGAAGGGCAACGAGGCTGGTGAGGGGTCTGGAGCACAAGTCTTCTGAGGAGCGGCCAAGGGAACAGGGGTTGTTTAGCCTGGAGAAAAGGAGGCTGAGGGGAGACCTCATCGCTCTCTACAACTCCCTGAAAGGAGGTTGTAGTGAGGTGGGTGCTGGTCTCTTCTCCCAAGTAACTAGCGATAGGACGAGACGAAATGGCCTCAAGTTGCACCAGAGGAGGTTTAAATTGGACATGAGGAAAAATGTCTTTACTGAGAGAGTGGTTAAACATTGGAAGAGGCTGCCCAGGGAAGTGGTGGAGTCCCCATCCCTGGACGTATTTAAAAGACATGTAGATGCGGCGCTTAGGGACATGGTGGTGTTGGGTCGACGGTTGGACTTGATGATCTTAGAGGTCGTTTCCAACCTTAATGATTCTATGATTCTATGAACAGGCAACAGGAAGAACAGACAAAATATTTTACTCATTTGTCTGGATTTTTTGCTGGTGTGGTGAGAATTACATGCTGGATCAGCAATTCTCATCTGCTCAGTGATTTCCATGCTGTAGAAGACCATATTCTAGTTAATGGAACCTGTAAGTATTGAAAATGGGTTAATTTTATATTGGATGGGAATTAATCATTTTACAATTTCCAAGGCTCATTACAATATTTAGTATATAACTTGATTAATTTATCTCCTTTTGTTCTTCTGATTTAATTGTCAGGAGAATGAGGTATCACAGAATACTAATAGTACTGATATAGTTTATAAATTAAGGTGGTAGAACTTTGATCTTCTCAGTGTTCTGCGCCCTGGTTGGCCATTCCACCATGGGATATATTACTGACTGTCATTTAGGATCCATAAAGCTCAGTAAAGATTTTCCATTTCCAGAGAGCCATTCAATCTTTTATCCATAGGAAAGAATGTCTTAAAAAATGAGTAGAGCAGAAACAATAGCAGCATTGGGTGACAAATTGACTAGTTTGTGTTTTGTCTCTTAAAAATAAATTGCGTCTGTTAGGCATAGACTATCCTAAGGAAGAGCATGTAGCCTAAAAGGTCTAGGTGAATAACAGATTTTTCAGGGTGGTTGTCAAACTGAAAATTATGATCATCATAAATAATGGTAATCCCTCACATGATATTCCTCCTATCAGGCAAAGAAACCATCCTAATTCTCTGGATTTATTATTTTTAAGTAGTCCGTATTCATTTTCTTTACAAGAACAGTTGAGTAAAAATTACCTGAGAATACCAGGTAGCCTGACAGCTAGAGTAGTCTTTTGGCAAGAGGAAATGAGAGGAACAAAACCTATAGGGAGGGAAAGAAACAAGTCACTTACTTATTGTAGAAGGGCATTAGCCACAGGATTATTGCATAAAACAGACCAGGAACTAAAAAATTGTCAATCTAGTGACAGAAACTGCAGATAAAAATGTTATCAAATTTATCTTTAATTCATATATGGTTTGGGAACAACAGAAATTGTGTTTTCCCATTGCCCAATAAAGAAGAATTATTACTTAAATTTCAATTAAATGCATTTTCAGAAGTAAACTATTTATGGGTACACGTACTTAATCATACACCTGCACTAAATTATTAAACTTTTCTGGAACATAATTAAATAGCACAGTTGAATAACTGCTTAATGCTCTGTACTGGCTCTTTCTCCACTATAGTCCCTCTGTTGTTTCTCTAGTAAAAAAAGTTCTACCATAAAGGCAAAGTTATAAGGAAAACATCTCCATTCAGTTTTGTTAACCTCAGTTTTCTGATGAAACAGCAGATGACATAAGTCAAACGATTTGTGTAAAAATCACAATGTTTCAAATCAAATGAGTTGTGTTTTTTTCCCCCTAGTTCTATGGGAACAATAAAAGTCTTAGATTTAAGTGTCTGCCTGGGTGGAAAGTGAATTTAATAGATACTTGGGTAGTAAAATGTTCCCAACAGCTGGGATCCTAACAGGAACCTTCACAGTGTCACACGATTTGCAGTAAAATCCTGCAAATTTGTGAGATCACACAGTGCATATCAGGGAGTATGCAGGGAGGCAAACATTTACATGAGGCTTTCTAGTGTCCAGGCTTCTGCTTGTGCTCTTGAGCTCTGCGTATAGTTGTAGTTTAGGACTAGATCAGTTCTCTGTTCTCCTTTGCTGTTACGGTAGTGATGAATTCACAGTGACATGGGACTCTTCTTGTAATTTGGAACAGTTTAGGCTTTAGATATAGTAGACAGGGCATAGAAGACAATCCAGACTTCTCCCGCTAGATATCAAATCCTTATAATCTAGCCTGCTCCTCATTAGCACTCCTTTTACAACACGTTCCTTTATCTCTAGATTCACTCTCAGTCAAGACCTAAATCATCATGAGATATGTATAAAATGAGAATATACAAAAATTAATATTGAGAATGAGTGAAAATAATTACCAATATAAAGAATACAGAGCTTTAGTTTAACAGGAATACAGTTTTTTACAGCTGCAGCAACAACATAATTTCCATCTCCTTAATTCATCAGAGGAAGATAGAGAGTTAATCAATTAAACCATGGCAAAAATTAGAATAAAAATTGGAATACTAGGGCTACATAATTCCATCATTACTATTATGATTTTCAAGATTCAAGTTACTGCTAGATTCTCTATTCATCTGAAATGTAAATATTCTTATAATTAACTCATGATAAAATTGTTAAAAGGCACAGTACAAATCTGTTCATCCTTCACCCTGTACTAGCTGCACCCAAATTGTTTTACCAACATTGCTTCATGTGGAGCTTCTAAAACAACAAGTTCGTCTGACAAATTTATTTCCCATATACACTACTGCATTTAGGTTATTCCCTGACTGAAAATTTATATCAAAAAGTGAAAAAATGCACTTTATTTTTGTCACAGCAAGTATCATTATCACTTTAGAAAAGTCATCTACAACCATTCCTGTCATCCACTCTTTTTAAATCTTTTAGAAAGAAATATGTGTTTATTAGTGTTTAATACAAGTTTATTACATTTTCTGAATCAATTAGACATAAAGAAACTTTTGCTTTCCAGATGCAAGAAACTTCCTTCTTGGCTCTTGCTTTTATACAGAAACTGTAATGGTATTTCTGTCTGCTCCAAGGACTCAAAGTTCAATGTAAGGAGACTTTTGTGATAATCCTGTAAGGAACTGGAAGCAAGCATGCTTTTCCCTTACATGAGACATCTCAAAAAAAACATTGCTTTCCATCAAATGGGTCTTGATACCTTCCTGTACTCCGCACTGTGCCTAGGGTTTACCAGAATTTTTTCAGCTGAAACATATGCTTAAATCCCTCCTGTGACAACCATGTACACTGCAGTAGCGTTTTCAGCTTGGTTCTCTCACATTCCAGATACTCTGTGTTTATTCACACTTTCTTTTTTCTTGAATTCCCTTAAAAATTTTCTATACTGAAATTTCAACCTGTGGTGGGATGGAAGAATGATATCCTGCCCCATTCTCATCTGGCCTATTTTTTCTAATCTTTGACAGATTGCTATTCAGTTATTTTACACACCTTCTCTCCCTTTATTTTGGTAGGGTAATCATGAGAAGTCAATACGTTTGTACAATTTGTCTGTGTCTGCCTCCTCAGTTGGCTTAGGCTATTCTGAAGACCCAATAAATAGTGTCATGTAGGCAGAAAAATTTTCTTTTGGCAACAGATGGCAATAAAATCTTACTTGACTTGCAACCTTCCCTTTGCTTTCTACTCCCTCTCTGATTGGCAACACTGACCTAAAGAGTGATGTAACCTTTTGATTCCTTGCACTAATATACCTAGCAGATTTATGCTATGGATCAACTTTGCCTGGTAACTTTATTTCTCTTTGTCTTAAAACTTTGTTAACAGTGGTGAGCCACATCTATTTTGTCTATTTCTGACAAGGGCTGGATAGGTCTGGAATAGGCTATGGATGTCGGTGGAATATGGAATAGGCTGAGGATGTCGGTTGTCACACTTTTCCATGGAAGTTAGGTTTTGTGATTTTTATCTTTGAAAATAAATCCATAATTTCTGACGTGGAGATTTTTTGCATGTACTTTGCCTCCATGTATGTGATAGCAAGGAACTAATGTGGTTTAATTTGAACTGACAGTTTTGGCTCTGGGCTTCCTGTGGGGCTGAGATAGAGCAGGAATATTTAATAATTGGAGCAGGTACTATGGCACAGGGCAGAAGGGATGCTAGATTCAGTGTCTAAGGGTTTTGGGGACAGGAAAATCGGAGTCTAAATATAGAGTTTAAATTACAGTTTACTGAAGGCTGTCCTGCTGCTGTTAGAAAGCATGAAAAAGGAATGGGTGGGTGCCCTCTTTGCCTTTGCCCCTTGTTGCCCTGGGACTGTCCCTGCAGCCTGTGTGCTCACAGCCACTGAAGCAGTGCTATCAATTGACCAAAGCAGCTGCCTCCAATTTGGCTTTCAACACTGAGGGTCCCTGGGGCGAGATTACTGCGTAACATTGCTTGTAGCAGGTGCACCTGATAGTCCTGTATAGAAACCCTTCGTAAGATGGAAAGTTTAGGTATCACTGTAGAACATAGGGAAACACATAAGAGTTGCTGCTCTTTGGATAAGTCTCACCCTCCCTTCCGATAGCTGACTGAATTCTATAGCTGTTTTCTTCAGGCCTTTAAAATGGGGTAAGCTGAGTTGTATTTATGGTGAGGAAGAGCATTCTGTAAACTTGTACCCTGATTTCCCTATACAGTAAATTCTTGATGTAATTTTACCCTGAATGACCTTGGATGCCCGCCCCCCCCCCCCCCTTTCCTATGAAAATACATCTATATGAAAAATCCAATAAATACTGTAATTTAATAGGAAAACTATTCTGCGTTTTAAAGCTAAATATCCTGGTCCAATTAAAGGTTGTAGATGGCTTGGATGAAGACTTGACCTTTAGACAACATCATGCCCAGTTAAATACTATTTTGATATTTTAGATGTGGCAAAATCAGCTGTTTCCATGTGGAAAAAGATTTGCATCTCCAGACAATGTGCAGTATATTTCAGCATAGTGTAAATGGCTAACTTCTTCTGTACACAGAATTTACCTGAAAGCAAAAATAACTTGTGGGTGGTAGTACATGTACCTCCACATTCAGAGAAAAGTACTCATATTACTGTCTGGTAGTTTGACACATCTTTTAGAACACCATTTGTCTAATTTTTCCTTTTTAATTAAATACTACTTATTCCACCAGACTGCGAGGAGAATCTAAATTAATCAAGAGCCTTGTAGTGAAATTAAATCTGCTTATTAAACAATTGTCAAATGTTTAATTATTTAAAAAAACCCACCCCTTATTAATTCCAATACAGTGCTCCTTGGAAATTAATGATTTTTCTGTTTTTTAATGTTGTGACTTCCGTGAAATAAAGGATTTGTGTGAGCTAATTATAGTTTAAGAGATTTTCTTAGTTATAAAGTTTTGCAGTTTTTTTTTTTAATAAAAGAAACATGAAATGTTGAAGAGCTGTGAGAATTCTAATACCTCTCTTGTAGGAAAATTTGCAAAGTTCTATTTCATCTTGGGAAAAGCAAGAGCCAGCATTTTCTCATACTTGGAGACATACACCATTAAAAGCTGCAAAAAAAATCTGCATTGGAAGTGTATTAAATGTGGTAAAGGGAACTTATTCTGTCCCCACTGTGAGTGTGCGCATAACATACTGTGCACTCACACATTCACACATCACCTACACAGCTGATAACTACAGAAATCAGGACTACAGCTGGAAAAGAGAGTGAGAGTTTGGAAAAATGTAAAACACATTTTTATTTGAAGTGTTTGACTAATAAGCAGGAAAGTGTGTAAGAAAGGAAAAAGTCAGGTTCTGTGCCCTGTCTATGGACAGTTCATATATATAATTAACTGTAAGAAGTTTGTATGCAGTTTGACAGAAAACAAAAAAAAGCTGCCGTACTCAGCTAAATTTTGAAACTATTTCTGAAACCTCAAGGCTGTCTTGCTTTCATGGGGACTGCCAATTGCCAAATGGATCCATATATTTGAAGATCCACTCCATCCCTTTCAATTTCCAAGTGGGATTTAAGGAATTGTATATTGGGACCTGGCTGTATGAGAGAATTTACAGCTTAGCAGCAGCCGGTAAGTTAAAATTGTACCACTTCTAATATAACATCTGGCAGGATGTTATCTGTGAAGACCAATGAACTTCAGAACCAATTACCCATTAGCCCATTTGTCATTTAAAAAACTTGTGTGTTGTCTTGAGTGTTGTGGGGAAGAAAGAAACAGAGTTAAGAGGGCCTGTGTCTTGCATCTCACAGACTAACAAATGCCATGTTCTTTATGAAGTTATCATCCGGGGTGTTTGCTATGTTGAAGCTACATGATTTGCATGTTAACATTTGCTGTGTTTGTGTTGCAAATGTGGTTTGAGCAGGGGACAGTACTATATTTATAAAGTCAAACAAAAATGTGTAATGTAGTAACACACAATTATGTAGTTATTGATGTTATACAGTAAGAAAATATTGGTGCTTAATAAATTTCTACTCCTATGCAAAAATAAACCCCAATAAATTTTTTGGAAATCAAAGAATATGCTTCAAAACACTAAAAATACTCTATTCTGGTTGGCTCAATAATCAGCAGGCTGGTAATAAATTCTGTAATTCTTTAACTCCAGGTTGCTGGGATAAATGGTACCAAGTGACTAAAAATCCTTGTTGCTCTTAGTCTATGTGAATTGAATTGTTGGATTCATCTATGTTTGAAGTGGTGTGTGTTCAAACATTACTTATTTTTGCCAAAAAATACCCTTTACACTATTAATATTTTTAGCAAAGAGATCAGCGTTTAATGGAAATGGGAACTGCACTACCTATTCAATTCAGGAATGTGACATCAAGTATTGGGGTGGGAAGGGACAATGCCATGAGGAGGGAGTCATGATTAAATGAACATGGCTAGAAAATGGCCTAAGAAGAATTTTTGGTGGAATGACAAGACAGATTTGCCAAGGCCAGTAAAAAAGGTGTCTCAGAAATGCAGCTGTGAGAAATTAATCGGAACAACATGTAGATAGATAAGAGGAGCTGTATTTCATGTGATATTCTTCTGCAGAAAGGTATTAGACCATAGAGGGGTTAGGATTTAGAGAAAGATCTGTATTCAATATTGCATTCAGATGTCAGTAATAGGTGACAAACAAATGATGGGATAGTCCATAGCCCCCCAAAAAAAAAAAAAAAAAAGGAGAGAGAGAGAGAAAGAAAAGAGACATTTTCAAAGAGCTTGAAGAAAAAGATTAAGAACTCCATTTTAACTTTGTTAAGTTTGAGGTAATAGCTAGATATCTATGTCAACATGTCAAACTGACAGACAGAGATTTCATTTTGGAAAAGAACAGCTATGACAAGATATGTCTCTTTGCTCTTTAGCTTTTCCTTTTGAAGACCTTACCACAACTAGCCAATCTTGATCTTTTAAACAAAAGTTGGGTTTGAAGAAAAGATACGAGTAAATCAAAAGATGGAGCACTGAATACTGTAGATTGACATGAAGATTTTATTGGCCAAAGTTCACCAAGGTTCAGGATGGTCACATAAGCCATAGCTGGAATGTGAAGACTGGTAGGGTAGCCTAAATAAGCTCTGATTAAACCTTTATAGTACAACATACTGTAGTTTGACATAATTAGTACATGCCATCCCTTTTTCACTACCAATTTTATTTTTGTGGGTTTTTTTATAATTTTTCATCATTAAAGATTTAGACCATTTCTTTTTTTTTCTTTATGAATTAGATATTTTAGTAGCACTTTTTCTTGTATTAGCAATAATGATCAAAATCCAAATATTTTATATTTAGCACTCTATCAGAAGTGAAAATAATTTTAAACCAAAATTTTACCTCATGCAAACACATTAACCATATTTTCATATCTCTGTGAAATGATCATTTATAGTAAACTCAAGAATTTAATGTCTGTGTTTAAATTAATATTTGAATTATTCCTTTATCTACATCTGTATTCCATTCATGTGAGATGCATATGTGTGCTTAGCATTGATGTAAAGACAGTAAAGCACAGCACGGTTTGTCCTAGACCTTAAATGTCTGGGAATCCCTAAAAACATCAACAGTGGTATAACTTAACTATGCTCAAAGGCAGAGAGATGTATAGAGTTGCTGCAGCATGCATATCTTCTGGGGAATCATAGAGGTCAGATGTAAGGAAACTTTTCACTGAACTAGCTTCCGAGACCCAAATGCACAGCCAGGTTAAGATGTGCTGGCAAGATATGCAGATGGGTTATGACACAGTCACAGAGATGATCAGTTTTAAGGATGAGAGATGTGGAAAGTGTGGGCAGCGCTGCAGGTTTGGGAGCGGGCTTGGGGTAACCGTAGCCAGTCTGAAAGCTCCATGCCAAGCAGTTTGCAGTATCTGCTGGGTTCCTGGGTGTAGGTAATTTGCTAAATTTCAAAGCACTTCTAATACTTTCAGGATGAAAAATGCCAAAAGGTGTAATGTATTTTGAATAATAATAATTATTATTAATTTACATTTTTTTCAGTTTATGCTCAAAGTTGGCAAATGCAGGGCTGTAAATACCTGCACGTCTTCATATTTTATATCTCCTTTCTCAGGAATTTCATAATTGCAGTCAAGGGGCAGAGGTCTGAAATAAGCATGAAGATGATGGAGGACACATTTACATTTTCCAAAATAACCAGAGTAAGAATTTACATTCACAAAACATAGTAACAAAAATATGAGTTGTTTTGCACAGCTCTGGCAATTTACCTTGCTATGATCTTCTGCGAAAAATTTTAACTAACTCAATAAATGGCATGCGGAAGTTTTAGTCTTCCACCCTGATGCATCTTTAGATGAAATTACCAGTGGATAGTTTAGCACATCTGTAGCTTGAAGTTCCATTTGTCTAATTGTTCCCATTTAAATGAACACTACTTATTTCAGCAGAATGTGAATTGATTTTAAATTAAAGTATGGTCTGGTAAAACAGGGAACAGTATGAAAGGATTATATTTTTCCTGTTTTCTTGTAGCATCTAGCATTATTTCATTTTTCTATAAGCTAGGTAAATACATTATTTTTGTATTTTACCTTCAACTGACTAGGGCAATTCATGGAAACTTTGCAACTTGACTCCAGGGCCTTGTTCTTCTTGACAAATCCATTCGGCAATTAAAGTTAATAGGAGCTATACACAGTCATTAAGGTGAAATACACACCAGCTATCTTCACCTTGACAGGGAGTTAGGAGAGTAAACACCCACGCTGAATTTTTGTATGTGACAACTACTTCTCCTCAAAAAATCTCCAGGTTGTAATGCAATGTTCAAATATTTAAGGGTGTGACTTTCTTTCTAGACATCTATTCTCCAAATCCTGAGTACATGTAATGCCTTTTACGTGCTGTTTCCTAAAGCATTTGCACTTAATTTTTGTGGTATGAATCTTTGTAGTGCAGACAAACCAAGATTTAGCATGGTGCAAAACAAACTGAAGCTTGAAAACCAGTTTTTTTAAAGAAAGTGTTTAATCCTTACAGGAGATGAACACGGCTCCATTTTCATGGGCTACATAGGACATAACTCGAAGATGTAATGAAGCGCTTTTAGAGAACTGAATGGTCTTATTTTTCTACACAGAGTTTTTCTGTGATGCTAATTCATATTGCGATCACCAATACCTTAAGAAAACCCAGCACCCTCTTCCTTTACTCAGTCAAGATCAGATCTGGAAAACCAATCTTGCACTAATAATCAAAAGCTCTACCTAAAATCCTCATAATGTACATATAAGTTATAAAGATCTTTCATTTGTCACCGGCTTTTTACTTGGTTAGGTTAATTTCAGTTCTGCTGTGTTCTTTTTAACAGTGACTACTGCAAGGCAACTGTATCTATGCAGCTGTTCATCTCATACCCAGCTATAACTTACATTCCACGTATATCAGCACTTTCTACATACTTACTTATGCACTGCTATCCCTACCAGAAGACATTTTTGCTTATATTCCTGGACACCTTCCAGAAATGCTGTGAATCTGTCAGGTATTGATTTGTGTGTGTGACTATAAAGCATTTTTGAGCATGCATATCTTCAAAATAAATACAGCAGTTGGTGTTTCAGAATTGTTTTGCACTTCACCTTTAGAATGGATCTGGAGTGTACTGAGCACAGTGGAAGAAATCCCTAGCTGTAGCCGAAGAGAGAGGAATATAAAGACATCTTTGTACTTCTGTTATTGTGAGACTGTACTGCGTCTAGGCTTCTGGCACAAGTGTGCTGCACATAGCCTGTGACTCTCTAGGCTACTAACGCAGCCAAGATTGGTTAGGTACCCGCACCCTCCAGGGCTTATTTCTGCTTTGGTCTTTATTATGATACTTAGAGAAATTCTACCTCTGTTGTGAGGAGAGTTCAAAGAAACTTTTATACGTAAGGAAACCTGTCTTAGTTATTGTGCACAGTGTACATGCAGTTATCATCAAATGGAGAAAAACTTTAATTGGCTTTACTTATTCAGTTAGTTATATACTGTATAAAATGCTTTGGGGTTAGCTGTAAATCTGTGTCCATACAAGCTATTATCTGTATATTCAGTTGTTTATTTCCTAATCTCAAAAACAAGTTCTGCCATGCTACTTGAACTTTTGGAATGTTATTTACCCTGTTCCATGAAATGAGCAATAGAAATGAAACAAAGAGTAGAAATCCGCTTGCTTTCAAAAATTGATAAAACACAATTTTATGTTATTATGGTTTACAATTTAAGTTTTAGAACATTCTGATGAGAAAGAATAGACCAATACGTGGATTTTTAAAGTAATATAATGAGGAGTAATTTTTTTAGAAATTACATCTTGTTTTACTAATTGACAAGCTACTTAACTTGACAATTTTCTATCTGTTACATTCATGCTAGAGGCAACTGTTGCTGAGCATATCAAGACAAAAATGAGGTCCTTGTAGATATTTTGCTTATTGAAAAACAAAACATACGACTACAGACTGTTTAGATATAATATCAATATCTACACCAACACCAATCATCAGAACCTAATTATTACTGATTTCGGAGAGTGTAGCTTCATGAAATAATACAGTAGAGACATTCTGTAGAATCTCCTAGGTTCACAAATATGGATGAGGAGATCACCATGTGATCAGAGATCAGATTTAGCTGGCTGAATTTATCTTTTCCCTTTTACAAAGCTGAGATTCTACCAAATAAAGAATTTGACCAGATATTTGGAGTGTGAAATTAAACTGTGAAATTAAAATCTGTAACACATCTCTATTTGTCTTTCAGTTTTTAAGCAGGAAAACAATAAATAAATAGATTCAAAGATACTGCACAAATAATATTTTACATCACAAATTTCAAGTGATTATGCCCGAGTATAGGTTTTGGACTGACTATGGCTAGTTTTACACAATTGTGCAGACAGTACATAAGCAGCCATAAGAAGATCCTTTTCGTGTGTATTTTGTAAAGGAAAACATGCTTACTTGATTTGTGCATCTATTCTGAGCAGAGGAACCGGAGAATCCTAGTACTCTGGGACCTCTCTTAGGCACACACAACAGGACAGAATAATGACCAAAAGCATCCTCATTCACTCTACCAAATATATAGAAACATTTTACATGGGGCTATGAAGAACATGTAATCATTTTCTGAAACAAATATGCACAAGACCTGATTTTGCATACTAGTTTCACAGAATGTACCTTTGGGGTAATTGGTTTAGGTGGCATTTCCTTCATGGCCAAACTATGTCAATAAACTTTTAAATCTGTAAATAATTTTGATACAAATCATGTGAAGAAGTGCTGTGTTGTTAGATTGTGGCTTTAACGCACCATCATCTTTATGGTGTTGGGTTTTTTTATCCATGTACTTTATCTTGTTATGATTACACTAAGTCCTACACTAATGCTTCTCATATTCTTAACAGGGTTTTAACTATTCAAAAGGGTCTGTAATTATCTTTTAAAGGACCTTCATTAGTTTCATGGTGATGAATGTTTAGGTCTGAGACATCTCTTTTAAGATTTACCTCAGCAGGGTTTTCCTTTCCTTAAAATCACCCTAGATGTCTGGTTTAGCTTGACTTTAACACTATACGCATCTTACCACCGCCCTGGCTGCTTACTCCTCTATTTCATTGTTGGTTAGCTTTATATTCTGTTTCCTATGTTGCATATAATTCTCAACCAGAGCAGAGTCTTTCTCTTAGGAGGGTAAATTCATGACCAAATCCAGCAGGGACAAGATAGAGGATATAGGGGTGGAAAAGACAAAGAACAAGGTGGTAGTTAAGCAAGAAGTTAAACAACACGAAAGGCAAAAGACGGAGAATTTGAATAAGGGACAAAGGAAAAGGGATACTCTATACTGAAATATCTGCTTTTTGACCAGTGAACAGGGTTAGGAGATTTCTGTCCCAGTAAGTCAGCTTATTCTTTGTGTCCAGAGCAAGGCTAACATTGCTGTCTTGCACATGGTTTTTTGTGGTTTGGTTTGGTGTTTTTCTTCCCTTGCGCGTTCTGTTGCTGAACTTCTGTTTGCCAGACTCGGAGCCACAGGCTAGTAGCCTATAATAGACTGCAAAAATAGGAAAAGAAAACCAAGCAACATATAGCTCTACCCCCTGAAGGTTTTGATTGCTTTAGAACATCAATCAAAATGCCTGGTTAATGTATTTTATACTCCCTCTTCTGCTGCTCTTCCTATTATCACTAAGGAACAGTTCATCAAAAGAACATCTCCTGTAAAGAAACCGAGTGTCAGTTTTGACTGCCAATCTGAGAAAACTGAGAATACAAGTGAAGGGGCTTTAAGCAGTGCCCCTTACTGCTTCAATCATAAAAGAATACTTGTGGGAGACATGGAGACTACAGGGATATTACCTGTAGCTCTGAATATCTTCCCAATAGGCACCCATTCAGCTGATTATCATTCTGTGGCACAAAGTTGTATGGGAAATGAAGGCAAAGGCTGTGACTCAAGGGCTATGCTCTGGATAATATAAAGTATCTAAAGCTGCTTGAAGATATAAACAAAGAAAATCAATGTATGTGGTACATACTGTTATAACAGGAAGTTAAGTTATTTACGGTCAGGGAACCATTTCTTCTTTCCTTCCTCCAATTAAAAAGCCTCATTTCTGTACTGGTCAAATGGATATATTTATGTACCATTTGGCTGTCCTGTATGGTGCCACTTCCACTAATACATGTTTGCAATTAGAACCAGAGTAGGCCGTTTTCACAGTCTTCTTTTATATTTTTTAATTATAAATACTGTAACAGTACAGCTTTTTTTCATTCTGTTTT
This sequence comes from Aptenodytes patagonicus, assembly GCF_965638725.1. Classification (NCBI taxonomy): domain Eukaryota; kingdom Metazoa; phylum Chordata; class Aves; order Sphenisciformes; family Spheniscidae; genus Aptenodytes; species Aptenodytes patagonicus. Next base: position 49,122,703 of record NC_134982.1, on the reverse strand, counting down.
ATGCTGCAGAGAGACCTACTTGAACAACTACAAAAATAGGTAGGGGAAGCAGATTTTCCATAATCTGAATTTTGATGTCAAACAGCATGAGGTCACTTCCATCATGATTAATATGTGTATATCAGCCACGGTGTCACTGGTACAAGAAATGCAAAATACATTATAAGCCTAGCTAGAAGTAATTTCTTTGTGTTGAATCATGCTGTATAGTGGAATTTAATATCTACTAATATGAAATCAGAACTTTACTCTTGCTGTTAAACAGAATGGTGTCAAGTCAGTGCTGGGTTTTTTCCTGAAAATTCCAATTTCAGTGCCAAGCCTCAGAATTATTTTCACAGGTCTTGGAAATTAGGTCAATTGATGATGTAGGTGTCAACGAAGTAGTGCCTAGTTTTAAACACTTGTCTTCCAAAGGGCCACTCAGAACATCAAGTCTGATTTTTAACCTCTTCATACCAGACACAGAACAACCTAAAAAGTGCAAACTGTTATCTAAGAAATGCTAAACACGAAGGTAGATTTTGTTTGTTTGTTTCTTTGCTTTTTTTAAAATGTGAAAATCTGTATTTATGTACTGTAGGGGCACGAATCAGAATTTTCAAGGAAGACAACCATGTATTGAACCTAGCTAGATCCTAACATGCCTTTTTAATTTTTTTCTCCTAGAGAACAAATTAGGATCCTTTAAGAAAATAAAATAAAATAAAAAAAAACACCGCTGTTATTTCTTATAATGTGGCATGATGCCACAGCCACATCTTTCATAGGACTGTTGCCCTAGGGTATGGAAAACTGTGGTCCTCTGTCATTCTTCACCTGACAGGGTTCCAGTTTTTATCTTCTAACTGCACAGGATTATCTCTTAACTGTAATGCTACCTCAAAGGCAAAGAACAGGCACTGTGTACTCTTTCACTGGAAGTTGGATGACTCCAGAAAAATAAAAGATTCACAGTGTAAAAAAGAGAATAAGCTGGAACAAACCAAACTACTGCTTAGGAATTTCACAAGCAAGGGATCTGATGCCTATTGTAGAGCCTGAATTTCACATTAAATATTCTTTTTGTAAGTCAGAAGCAATGCTTTCTTGGAAGATGGAGAATATGTGGGAAGCATTTCCACGGACAAAGCAAAGAATTAAACACAGATCTCTGGCTAGCCATTTCTCCCATTATTGGGTAATCATATAAATATAGATACATCACCTTTACAGCATCTGTTTTCTGAATCCCTGCAGGTCATTTTCAGAAGCCAGAGGAGTCCATGCCCAAGCTGGAGTAGAGGGCATGAAAACTGTACAGAATGTACCAGGCACCATCAAGGGTAGATGGCTCTTGCACAAGGATCTTCATCTTGCAGCATTTGATGTGAGTGACAACAATTGCCATATAAATTTATATTTATGATTTCTCTATAATGTCAGGTAAATGCTTATATTTGTTGAGTACGTTATTTGCTGGGAATAATTTGCTGAACTCTATCTTCAGCCTATGAATGTATTTCTACAGAGGTCTGTGCACATTTGAATTAGTGATGAGAGGATGATTCAGAAAACATAAGAAGCCATGCAAACATTTGCTGATTTCTGGAATCAATATTTAAGAAAATACTGAATGCTTGGTTACACTTTTGCTCAGTAAATTTTCATCTCCCCAAACCTCTGTTTTACTTACTTTTTCTGCCCCTCAATTAGTACTAAGTGATAAAGTCATTGGGGTAAAAATACTGTAGGTTAAACCAACTCAGGCAGGAAATAATAAAAATGTCATAGAGAAAGCATGTTCTTAGGAAAACAAATACTTTTTTTAAGAATAAGGAAGCGTAGATAGAGGGTTTTGGTGAGGCTGTTCATTTGTTTAATTTATTAGAAGCTTAGTCATTCTGAAAGTGCTAAAATGGGAAAACTGTATTTTGTCATTTAAAGATTTCTGGCACAATCATGTCACTTTTCTGTGGAAGGGGTAGTCACACGTTATGCATTGTGCTGCCCTTGTAAGTGGATTTTTGCTTGAATAGCAAAATAACTGCTCTGGAATTAGAAACCAAACCAAAGATTTTTTTGTGAAATGCTTCTTTGATTAATTTGGACGTTCTCACACCTTCACACAGTTATATTCACAAAGTTGTCTTAATAACAGCTGTTAGGATAACATTGTTAATACTGAAATATAATCACTGAATGAAGCGCTGAAATCTCAGAGCTGGGGCTGTCTTTGCATCCACTGTAGACTGTGTTGCACAAATGAACACAGAATCTATTGGCACTAGTAGGTTGGTATCTTCTGTGTAGAGTACTGCTAAAACAGAGAGAAATTTTCAGCTATGAGCTTCACAGACTTCTCAGAGGAGCACTGACACATGGGAAACTTGTTCCCAGGCTTAAGGGTTTCCTACCGGATACAAAGTTTTTCGGTTTCCTTTGGACGCCTTCTACACAATCCACCTCAAGCTTCTGCTTGTTCCAGATTTCTTTCACCTATACCTCTTTGTATTTTGGTCTTTAACCTTCTGCAATTTATCATAGTCCCCTTTCTCTTCCCCACTTCTCATTATATCCAGACTGTTGGCTTTACATCTATTCATCTCAGACCTTGCTAGCTCTGAGTGCATTGCACAGCACTTGTTGACCCTGTGACTGTGATGACTGATCTCGTAGATCAGCTCTCTTATAGCTTCTAGAGAATTCAAATTTCTTACAGTTTCTAGAGAGTCAGCTAATACAAGTGAAACATCTTTTGCCGTGGTTGTCTGTGGATGGTAGAAACTGAAGATGAAAGGAATTGTTTTTTTAAAATGGATAATAGAAAACCTGGATTTCCAAATTTTACAATTCTCAAATGAGAGGAGTTATCTTGTCATATTTAAATTTAAGAAAGAGAGGGAAATGATGTTATATATTCTTTCCAGACATTTCTGTTTCATGCACATTTGTAACATGATTCTTCTGAGATTCTGTGTTTCATCTGTGTTGTCAGCCAACTTGTATTTAAAAAATGGGAGGCACCTGTGAATCTGAACTACCAGCTCTGAAAGCTCACCTACACTAGGTGGTTCAAAGCTGTTGTGTTTAAATTACTTGAAAATATTCTAGAATGGGGCTTAAATTAGAATGAGAGGCCAAGAGTACTTGGTGAAAAATTCATGCTTTGATTACCCTACTTGCTTTACGTCTCAAAAACAATTTTTTGGTAATTATTTTACTTAAAATCTTACATAAACTTTTCTGTACTTAAATTTTGATTTGAACGGTGCTTTAACAGATTCAATTGTTTGATTCTTAAAATATGAACATAATTTGTCAGCTCTAACTGCAAACTTGTTAGGTTAAATGACCCAGTTGAAGTCTAGGCAAAAAAATCCTTGAAACTGATGTAAGGTTTTCCAGTGATGTCATCTAAAGTCTGGATCAGGACTGCTTCTGGAAGTGGATTTATTGTGTGTGTATTTATATGTGAAACCAGGTAGGGTTTTCCATAGTATCCTCAAAACTTGTGCTTGTATAAATATTTTGGCCTAAAAAGCTGTACCAAAAAAAGAAAAACAGAATTAGATCATACATATAATAAATGTATTCATTTATTTTTTAAATAAATGACAAAAATGTTATATTTTTCAGATTTACATAGAGTGTCCTTCCGAGAGTCTTGCTGTGTTTTTTCTGGTTCTTGTGTTGCTTTTCCATGTGACAGTTCTGTTATATATATTACTGTAGTATTTCCTGAGCTTAATTTCCTTGAAGATAATCCTGGAACTCAGGAGAAAACTATAAAGGTAATAAAGAATAAGTAGCAACCTCTCTTACTGGATATCATAACAAACTAATACAAAGATCCTGTAAATGAGGGAAGAGAAAAGTGAACAGCTTTAAAAAACCACAAAATATAGCTTGGGGCTTTTTAATCTGTAAGCTTTCAAAGAGGTTGCTTCAAGAGAGATGAATTTTTATCACAGGTACTATATCCCATAAATATGAGGCAACTCCTTATCTATATATATTTCTGATTAGTCAATCCTATTAACAGCTTCTGTAAGTTTTTATAATATAATTGTGCTTAAAATGTATAAACAAACCAAATATATTTTATCACAAAGACATAAGGAGTATTTTGTCTAAAAACTGCATTACTAAATTTATTTATCTTTGGCATTTAAATGGTTTCATTATTGCATTGTCCATGTACTTCACAATTAACAATGTTTTCTTTTTTGTACAGGTTTGAGACATGAGAAGATACCAGTTACCTGTATTCTTAAAAAGGGGAGGGAACTAGGACGGGCATAAGGCCCAATTCCATGGTTTTCCCTGTACCTAAAACATAGGTGACAAAATGTTGGAGCTGAGTAACAAACTTGGAGCCTTGCCCTGGGAATTGTTTCTGCACTCTGCATAGAGCAGTACTACCCAGAAGACAGACCCAGGCAAGGGAGCTGTAAGGGGAGTTCAGATGCATTCCCCTGACTCCTAGGCTGCAACATCATGCTTGTTTGTGCACTTATTCTTGTTTCGTACTGACCAGGGAATCTTAAACTACCTTTTTGGCAACAGAATAGCTTCAGAAAATGGAAGAGACTGCCCTCTACCATTCAAAATCGACCCTTTAAGAAGTAGAGAGATGTGGCTTCAATTTCCGTTGAGGCTGCTCGGTGTTTTCCACTCATGGGGCAAGTCCTCCAACCTTCAGACTATTGTAAAAAAGGAAAGATAGAATGCCACAGCAGCTGCAGTTTGCAAAGGATGTTTTTGCCACTAATATGTTTAGCGGTTCATTAAGTCCCTTACATGTGCATTAGACACTGGCTATGACTGCCCTGTGAACGATGCAGCAGGGTGAATGCTTTGACTCTGGAGCTTAGCCAGGTATGAGAATGACACTTTGCTGCTCAACAGTGGAAGACAGAGAGAGTTTGGGGAGTAAAGGTGATTTCAGGACTAGGGGGTGGCTGAATTTTGTAGCTCTGCAATTTGGGATGCAACACCTAACTCATAAATCTTTGATAGCTTCCTTTTGATCTTGCCCTAAATGGCTCACACTTATTCAGGAAAGCTGTGCCAGCAAAGTATACTAGCCTGTATTAGACTAGTGCCAAAATTATTGGCTTATGCTTCCTTACTTATTCAAGACAGCTGAAATTTTCAAGTTAACTAATTTCCAAAGGCTGGGAAATCACATTTTAAGCCAATATCCAAGTGAAGTTAGTTATTTTTAATTAGTCAAAATACCAAGAATCTATCAATTCCTTGATATCCAAGATTAATAATTATTTAAATGTCATATGTGGTAACAAATTTAATCATAGACACCTGTTCTGAAGATGTTATTCTAGATTTTAAAGGTTATGTTTTTTAGTATACTCTTCTTTCAAAGGCTCAGTTTTCTGGCTTAATAAAACTTCCATTGATAGCTGTGTGACTGAGACTGAAACACTGAAAGTATAGTCCTGTTCACAGATACAAGAGAAACCATTTTGTGTTAGTTTTGTTGTGTGCAAATATTCTGAAGTTCTGGAACTTAAATCATGTGAGGTAAAAGTTAATACATTCTTGCAATATCACTTAATGGGGAATTTTGAAACCAAATCCATATAAAGGTTTCATTAGTTGTCAACTAGTTCTTTTCTATGTACACATTAAAAGCAAAGAGTAAGCATTATTCATATGGAGTTACAAATCAGTGAGAGCTCATTACTCTGTCTCAATATAAAGTCCCAGGTTTTAATTATCCCTATTTCCCATATAGGTTATATAAGAAATAAAAAGCTTATTATCATTTGCACTCAGTGCATGATGAAGTTGCATTTCAAAACACAGCAAAGCCTGTTGAATACTTAATTTGTTTCTTCCTTATTATTAAAGCATGAAAAAGCAAAAGAAGAGAACAACTATAAAACATATTGAACGTGACATGTATGAGATTAATGCCTGATCATGTACAACGTACAAATGAATAAGAAGATCCATCAGTATACAACACTGGCTATGATTTTATTCAGTCTTCTGTAAGTAGTTTTTTACTAAGGACTTTATAAAAGTAAAAAATACCACCCTTTTGTAATCTCTGTTTATCAGACACTGGACAAATAGTGACTTGTATTACACTGGCTGTGTGTTTAAAGTTTGTAAAGGGGTTACAGGAGAAGGGAGAGAATTTTCCAGGTGAAGAAAGTGGTTATCACCAGTACAGATGGCTTTCACTTTGCTGCCATCCCTGTGTTGTCTCCCACAACAAAAACAGGACTGGGGATTAAAGAGAGTATAGGACCTCTTTCAGTTTGCTTTAATTAAAGTTGGAGAGCTTCTGCAGAAGGCAACAACAGACATACTCTGTGGGACCCCTCTAGTGATGTAAAGCTAGGAGTAAACCTAAAATTGCTCTCTTCTTTTTCTGTAGGGTTTTTATTTTTTTTTTTAACCTCAGGAATTTATGTCCCGTCTTCTCCATTGTGTGCTTCTGAAATGATAAATAAGACCAAAACTTTGCTTGATTGTTTTGGTTAATTGTAGGATTCCCTTACAGTCCTTTCCAGCATCACAAAATTAATGTCTACGCTTGTCAGTCTGTCTTTCCTTTGCTTATGTTCTTCCACATATCCATAAAATCTGCATGTTTCCTAACCCTACTTAGTTTTTAACTGCACTAGCAGTATTGCTGGTATCAGCAGGGGCATGCACAGCTTTGTCAAGGTTATATTACAGACAAATCATTCTCTTCTATGGGAAAAGCACTGAGAAAGATCAATATTAAACCTTGATTTGTGGAAAACCCAGAGCATTAGCTACTGTTTCAGGAGGGATAAAAGACAGAATGGAAGGCCTAAAGAATATAATCTTCCCTGTAATTGCATCAAGTGTGAGGATCTGAAGGGAATCTTGATTCCTAGTGCAAATATACAGATGCCTAGCCTCTGCAGTACTCCTTCGAGACATCCCCCCTTAGCAATGTGGAAGGCTTAGTGGATGCTCTGCTGCTGTCTTCCTGGTTGCGTATTAGTTCTTGCTTCAAAGAACACCAATGTTTGGACTCAGAAGTTAATGCTGCTTTAAGCAAACTGCAGTGGCAGCATAGCATGAGCTATTTGTATATAAAGACAAGTACTTCCTTCAGGATGAGGAGAAAGATGAGCGTGCAGAGGCTAAGTATTGAGCACTAGAGCAAACAAGGCAATACTACGTGATACTGTGTATTAAACCAACTGGTTACTGCCTTTTTTGTTGTTTTGACAATCTTGTGGGCAAAGTCTTGCTGACAGTAAATGGAAAAAGGATAGAATAATAGCTGGGAAAAGCTGCTAGGCACCTCTGATTCATTAGCATCTTGTTTGTCATCCCAGGACTTTGAGATGCTGTATCTCATGAGATTTCCCTAGAGATCAAACATAGATATACATAATTCCCATGGATCTCCCATTCTCAGACAAGAGCTGGTCTGGGTTCTTGATGCAGTATTCAGCAAAAAGGGCAGCCTAAATAAGTGAGTGAATTTGTCCAGTCATGTCTGTAATAATAAAAAAACACAGGAATATTTTTTTTTGTTGTTTTATATGAAAGAGAATCATACAAGACAATTGCTCATTTTACAGTCAGAATGAAACAGACTTTGCAAGAGCTTGATTGTTTCCTGATACGGATGGGAAGAAGTACTCATGTGGTTGCTAATCTTTCTGTCGCCGCTCGTTTCCCAAATGTCTCTCCCTCTCAGTGTCTGTTCACAATGAAATAAAGGCAGACTACCTACCTGCAACACATCTACAAAGAAATTCTACTCCTTGAAGAGATCATGATCATATTTACCAGCTAGGCACTGGTATATTAAGAGTTGCTCATAGTATCATGTGATGTTTATACTACTAAACCATATAAAAGCAAATCTACACATTCAGGCTGGATACTCTGCATATAAACCCCATAGGGATATAACAAAAGAAAGAGGAAACTAAGAACAAAAAGAGTAAAGTGATTTTCCCTTTTCTGATGCCAGCAAAATAATACCTAAAGGAAAAAAAACCCAGAACAAAATAATTTCCTTTCAGAGAACTGTGTGTATGCCTTAACGCATTGAACAACGTCAGCAACAGTTAACCTACAGTATGTAGAGTCTGACCCTGGTCTGTAAAACGTAGTCCAGATCAATGAAACGTTGGTTATTTGCAGCTTAGTCCAACTGCTGACAATGCAGGTGAGTCCTGCCCATTCAGTTTAGAGATATTAACATTTTGGAAAAAGCTGAGTTCCAAATTTTTGACCTTGTTCAACTTGCACAAGTCTGTTTACTGCCTTTCTTCTTTCGTATTATCTCTCTGTTACACATTGCTTCAACAAAGCACCAGATTTGTATCCTAATACAGTCACAAATTCTGTTGGCAAATGAACAATTTCACACAAATTAAGATAGAGAATCCATATTACATGGCTTTTTCTCCTAACATTGAGGAAATCAGGCTTGTGTAAGTTACATCTTCTGTTGTATAACAACTGAACCCTTGTCTGCTTTCCACTGAATTGACAGATTTTGAACATGAAACAATTACAGATAACTGAAGTCTAATAGTGCTGCAGTTTTTTCATATGGTCTAAACCAATTTTATATAAACAACTTATTCATGTTTACCTTCCTAATATTTCTACTCAACTCTATCAAGGAGGGTTGTCTTTTGCATAGAGGAATAAAACCCAGGTTCATTATGGAATCATAGTTTCATGACTCTGCTTTCTTGACAAAGAAATCTGTGTTTGATATACAAAGAAAACCAGGCAGTATCTCCTTAAACAGGTATTGTCAGACCTGAGCTACATTTCTCATACATTGAGTAGACAGACACAAGATAGCTCCAGGCTGGATGCTTTGTAGTCTTATTTGCATCAGTCTGTGTAGCCATATCCTTGGGCATGATGAGAGCAAGCAGCTCCAGATCTGACTTTCAGGTGCCTGAAATCTCCACATTTCAGCCAGGCAGCTAAGCTCCCTATCTGATGCCCAGAGAAAGCTATCTGTGAATGAGAATTGCACCAACACGAACGCTCCGTAGGCGATGACATAAGTTAGTCTGCGTGGAGCACTAAAGTAACGGAATAATCTTAATATACTATTCCTATTGAAGTCTTCACAGATTGATTCTGGGCCAGATGGCCATACCTATATCAAACAGGTGTCACAGCCCAGAGCCTTCTCCAAGATCATAGAATCATAGAATAGTTTTGGTTGGAAGGGACCTCTAAAGGTCATCTAGTCCAACCCCCCTGCCATGGGCAGGGACATCTTCAACTAGATCAGGTTGCTCAGAGCCCCGTCCAACCTGACCTTGAATGTTTCCAGGGATGGGGCATCCACCACCTCTCTGGGCAACCTGTCCCAGTCTTTCACCACCCTCAGCGTAAAAAATTTATTTATATCTAGTCTAAATCTACCCCCCTTTAGTTTAAAGCCATTCCCCCTTGTCCTGTTGCAACAGGCCCTGCTAAAAAGTCTGCCGCCATCTTTTTTATAAGCCCCCTTTAAGTACTGATAGGCTGCAATAAGGTCTCCCCAAAGCCTTCTCTTCTCTAGGCTGAACAACCCCAACTCTCTCAGCCTTTTTTCACAGGAGAGGTGTTCCATCCCCCTGATCATTTTTGTGACCCTCTTCTGGACCCGCTCCAACAGGTCCATGCCTTTCTTATGCTGAGGGCTCCAGAGCTGGATGCAGTACTCCAGGTGGGGTCTCACCAGAGCAGAGTAGAGGGGCAGAATCCCCTCCCTCGACCTGCTGGCCACGCTTCTTTGGATGCAGCCCAGGATACGATTGGCCTTCTGGGCTGCGAGCGCACATTGCTGGCTCATGTCCAGCTTTTTATCCACCACTACCCCCAAGTCCTTCTTGGCAGGGCTGCTCTCAATCCTTTCATCCCCTAGCCTGTAGTGATACCGGGGGTTGCCCCGACCCAGGTGCAGGACCTTGCACTTGGCCTTGTTGAACCTCACAAGGTTCACACAGGCCCACTTCTGGAGCTTGTCCAGGTCCCTCTGAATGGCATCCATCCCTCTGGCGTGTCAACCGCACCACTCAGCTTGGTGTCATCTGCAAACTTGCTGAGGGTGCACTCGATCCCACTGTCTATGTCACTGATGAAGATATTAAACAGTACTGGTCCCAATATGCACCCCTGTGAGATGCCACTCATCACCAATCTCCATCTGGACATTGAGCTGTTGACCACTACCCTCTGGATGCAACTATCTAACCAATTCCTCACCCACCAGAGAGTCCACCCATCAAATCCATACCTCTCCATTTTAGCGAGAAGGATGTTGTGGGACACCATGTCCAAGGCCTTACAGAGGTCCAGATAGACGACATCTGTAGCCCTTCCCATGTCCACTGATGTAGTTACTCCATCATAGAAGGCCACTAGGTTAGTCAGGCAGGACTTGCCCTTGGTGAAGCCATGATGGCTGTCTCGAATCACCTTCAAGATTTAATTGTCTCCTTTGCAAAATGGAGCAGGAATTACTCCATTATTTGAAAAGTTTTCCAGAACCTCTGGTGTTTGAAGTTGCGATCCAGGGCATAGATCTTGGGTTCTCGGCTCTTTACCACCCCTGAGGATTTTCAAATCCACATTTCTAAACCCTAGCACAACAGTACAAAAACAGGGAGAGGGAATCTCTGAATCCTTTGTTTATTTCTTGTCAGGCCCTTTGGCTCTCACTCCATTCTCATCTCAGAAACCTTCCTTTCTACTGTAATATACTACTATACTGTATTCCCACTACAAATACCTCCCTGGTGCATGTTACAATTGGTCTTTTTTTTTTTGTGACTCAATCACACTGGAAGCTTATATTCAGCTCACAGTTGGCTGATTCACTTAGGACCTCTCTATCGTCATATGTTTCCAACTAAAGAACTTACAGCTGATGTCATCACTATCAGCCTTAGATAATGCACATTCTGCATATTTTACTATTGCATATTGTTTAACTTTTATTCTTCAGGAAGGTCATCCTATGCTTGTGTATGATACTGCAGACCTTCCAACACTGACTATATTTTCCTAAATATCTCCCAAACCACCAGCCCCACAAGCCTGTTCCTTCTATTTGCACTGTAGCCATTAATGAATATATTAAACAAGGCTTATACTTTAATGATACCTTGATACCTTTTTGCCCCTTCCATTACCATCTTTCCCTCTTATTCATTGCACATACTTTTTGCTATACTCCACCTTTTTTACATTATCAAAGAAACATCATAACTATATCAGTCATATGCATTCTATGCCAAGAATCTACATTTTTTTCCTTTAGGAAGGAATCAGATATCAAAGAGAGCCATCAACATAGTGTACTGTGATCTGCCTTTGGTAAATCCATGTTATGTTTTATGACTTCACTGTCCCCTTTCAACCTCCATGTCTTTAATGATTCTGTCCTTCAAGACACGCTCCACTTAGGAGCAAAACCACCAAAGTAGCTTAGTATGAAGTCCTGCAAGACTGTTTTCTTGATTCCCTTTATTATCCCCCCATTTCTTTTATTTCTACAAATTACTTTTTATGTTATCCTCTTACAAATTACCCCCTTCACATGTGAGACTTGTTAAAAATGTTTATTAAAAGATGCATAAATTCATTCTCCAGTGCCCTGTATTGAAACTGTGACTTCCTATGTTGGGAGCCACAATACACAGAGTGTTTACTGTGGAAGGAATAAAACTCTTGACTGTGAAAGGAGAAGATTCGCAAGGGCTAAAAGGAAGTATTTTCAGAAAACCTCAAAAAAGATACCTCCAGGATTTTCACTGCATCCTTTCAGGTGAGAAATCTGAATGATCAGACAGCAGCAGCAGATAAACCGTCTGTGCAGCCACACATCTTGTTCCATCCTTCAAAACCACATTTACAACAGTGTTAAGGGAACGAATTCTTCTCCTGCAGGTGTATGGAGCCAGTCTGCTCTCTTCTGGGTTCTGTATCTCACCTGAGAAAGAAATAGGCTTTAAATCCTTAATGAAGTCATATTTAGCTGCAATAATTTGTAAAATGTGCTGTACACAGATAGCTTTTTTTCCTTCCTTTTTAACAAATATAGCCTGAATGGAAACTTGCAGCTTTTCAATGAGAAGACAAACTGTACTATTCTGCCCCTACTGGAAAAAAAATACAGTTAAGACTAGTAGTTATGCTGCCTTTATTTCTGACAAGCTTTTTTTACTCTATGCCACCCCTATTATAGAGATCTATGATTAAAAAAATATGCATAGTAGTATTAGATGGATATGAATTTTATTTGTCTTACAAATGGCTAAAAAATATTCCAAATCTGATTATTATTGTACCCGGCATAATGTGGCTCTGTTCATTTATTTTTGGTTTATATTTGCCTTTGTGCATTTCTGCTCTCTGCAGTCTCTGCAGACAATTACAGCAGTGTTTTTCTGCAGAGTTGCTAATAGTGTTGGGAAGCAGATTTTACATGGTCTTGAAAGAGTTCAGTTTACATTAAAAAGAATCATTCTCCAGCTGCATTATAGGACTAGCTGCTGTAAAGAAAAACCTGTAATACCAATAAAACTGCAGCAGGTGGCACTAGAAGGAGGGTTAACCAGGGCCATGAGGCAAATGAGGGGATCAAGAAAACAGAAATAAATAGGATAAAAAGAACAGAAACGTTTAAAATTTCTATCTCTCTCTTTCTAGTGTCCTGAAATAAGGATAAAGTGGCACAGCTGGTTGGATATAGAAAATGTTGGCTTGATGGAGCTGGATTAGTGAAAGGTGAGATGCAGAAGATAATAAGGGAAAAGCTAATTTCTGGTTTGGTTGATGGTTTCTGAGGACTTCATGGTGAATGAGGAACTTACCAGGGAGGATTAAAGCAAATATTTTCAGCCAGCCAGTATGGATGCTGTTGACTTTGTTTACTTCTATCCTTGTGCTTCGCAAGCAAATACTCATTTATTACATTTGTTGTCATTAAATAATGTGTAGTGAATAACTACGATACACTGAAAATGAAAATAATTGTTCTCTTGTAAACTTGACTTTCTGCCAGAGGCAGAAGAAAGTGCATTCCCTGGTCTAAAGTTTATAACTGTCCTATGTCTTTATCATCTTTTTAAGTTGTTTTACAATTAATAAGCAGATTGCAGTAGTACCAGGAGTATGGTTAGCATGAATTTAAAAGTGCTTCTTCTTTATAGACAAAAAGTCACAGTGAGAATGATTTTAGAGAGGAATTATTTTTCTATTAGTTTGAGTCTGCTAAGAAAAAGCACTTCATTACAAAGTCCTTCATTTGTAAATGAAGGTTGTCAATACCCAAATCAAATGATACAAGTTTTGCACAACCAAATTTTACAGATATTTCAACTCTGAGGATGAATCTATAACAAGACATAGTCATCGTTCTGGGGAACTTGCAGTCTTTCTAAATAATATATATATGCAGATCCACTGGGAAAGATCCTTTACCAAATCAAATGGACAAAATGTTACATTTCAAAGAGAAATAAAATTAGTAAGATTTTTGGCATGCAGGGGAAATGTCAAAAACAAGATACTAGAAAGAAAACAAAACACTGAAAGAGTGAGGGAAATAAAAGAGGACAATAGGAAAATAGGCTTGTAAAAAAGCTATGCAGTCAAACAGGAATGGGAAAGACTAGTCTGAGTTCCACAAAGAGGAGCTCAGAAGTTCCTGACAAATCTGGACATTGTATGGAAGAGAAATGGGAAATGAGATGCTGGAATAGAGAGATAAGATTATGTGAGCAGAAACATTTCATGGATGCAGGAGGGAGATATGTTATGATGCAAAAGCAGAGAGGAGGTTGCAATATTCTAGGTGAGCAACCTGTGCTATTTTATGCACTTTCTAGATACCATAGATTCATCCCTGGATAAAGAAGATGATTATCTTGACATTCCAGATACATACTGTTGTATAGACTTCTGTAATTCTGTCTGTCCACACACAAACATATGTACACTTTTCAGCATATTATTTTGTTACAAGACTGGCTTTTCCATAATTATAAAAGTACATTATATCCATCTGTATATTTACTTGTAATTCAGCCAAAAAAAAGAAATCCTATGACCTTTCTCTGTCAGATGTTCCTTTTTGGTGACTGTAAGCTATTTTATAAGACAAATATTTACCCACAATGGCACTGGCCTTTTTACTGAATTTGCATTACATTACCAGAATAATAATTCTTCCTAATTCAAAGCCCTGGGGTTCTTAGAGCTAATCCTGAAAAACATCACTCTATAGAAAGTCCTTGCCAAGATTTTATGTGATATTTGTCCTATTTTTAAACACAAAATTTTTTCGAGCTGCAGAGTCCAGGACAATCTCATGGGATATTCTTTAGCAATGGGATGCAGCACAAGGAACATTTTTATGCTCATATTAATTCAGTCAGAAGGTCAATATTAACTCAAGGAACTATATGACAAAGAAATCCAGCTTATGGAAAAGTTACTCTATAGTTCCACTAAACTCTGGAAATACAGTTTAGAATTTAAGGGAAGATTTAGGAGAGTTAGGAGGCAGGTTATGATCCGCATAATCTTTAATACAGTTTCTCCATGCCTTTTTCATACAAATAAAAGTTGATATGGGGGAGAGGAAGACCTGATACACAATAGATTATTTTAATTTCTCCTGAATCTTTCTGCTGGTATGGTCATTTAGAAATCGGCCTTTTTAATCTTAATCATGCTGATTTGCTATTCTAAAAAGAATGTAACCAAAAGCTGCATTAAGCACCTTTCAAAATATTTTTTATTGTTCAGCATTTTTATTTTTGATGTTTTGGCCAAGCCTTGAATATATTTTTGTAAAACCTAAATTAGTCTGGCTGAGGTAGCATGAAACCAAACCACAGTTTACTCTTCCTTTTCTAGTTGAATAAGAGCATCCTTCAAGCACTGAGGAAGTTGATTTAAATAAGCAGCTCAAGTTCAGAACCTTCTGGGGCTTAATTCACATTTCATCTCTGTCCCACAGTTGTTCCTGACACGAAACAGTTCTACATGGCAATTTGCATTAAATTCCATAATCTCTGCAACATGCAAGAAGGAAACTCAGCAGTATGCTGTCTAGTGTCTAACCCACAGACACCAGAACCCTTCTGGATGGAAAAACCTGTGGGCGTATCTGAGCTCCTAAACAGTCCACATGAAGTAGGAAGACAAAGTTTGGGCCACTGGGTTGAATTTGTAATTGCTAAGGCTGCTGTTTATGCACCTCACAGTAACTAGGAATGTCCTTTTCTAGTGCATTGTCATAGTAATTTCTGCCAAAACATAAAGACAGTCTGTACAGTGGAAGCCCTCCAGAAGCAGCAGTGATGGAGCCACTGATGTGGTCCTTTAATGCAGCCTTTGCCCTCATTAATGTCAGGAGTTCACTAATAAGCAGGTTATTCCTCATACTTGAGGACTGTAACTTTTCTATAGTTAACATACACAGCAATTTAGCCTGTTTTGCAAAAACACTTTTAGGATATAGTTTAAATATAATGACCTAAAATTCCTCTGAAGCTCTTTCTCAAATGAAGCTCTTTCCCAATGTAACGTAAGTACAAACATTAGGGCAATTTAAAGACAGCTTCCTCTTTGCGAGAGTATAGAAAGCAAAATGTGCTCTATGTGGGTATTTGGGGGTTAAAGTTTTTTGGAAAAGCTTGGCACAATCATATGTTTATATTATAAGTGTTTACTCTTAGGAGTTGAGAATGTAATTCTTTAATGTCAGTATTAATAGCAAGGACATTCATGGTGCATTTTTCTGAAGGGCAGCCGATTGTTCAGTCCTACGCTCACTTCATAAGTAAAGGCAGACTGCTCTTTTTTACTTGTAAGCTTAGGTTCTCTACTACAGGCAAAATGTGTTCATTCAAAAATACAGAACTTGTAATGCTTTCACTGCTGAAAGCGTAAAAAATTACCACGCTGAAAAAACACGAGGAACGGCAGCATGCACAGCTAATGCTCCCACCTTCCCCCCCCCCCCAAAAAAAAAAAAAAAAAGAAAACGACAAAGAACTGGCCATGGCGAGCACCCAGCGAGCGGCTGTGTCTCTGCTCATGTGCTGGCTGCTCTGTCTTATTGTCTGGCTTTCACCAGAGCCCCACATTTCCTACCTGTCACCACAAGGGGTGTCCAGGACGCGCTGCGAGCGTTAGGCTTCAGTCACCGGGCGGTGCAGGGGAGTCTGGCAGCTTCGCCCTGAGTGATTCTGTGAAACTGAAGGAGAGATTCTCGCTGCTGCTCTTCAAGGATTGCTGTTGTTAGAGTGAAAAGCAGATTTGGAGGTGTGCGTGTATGCGTGAGCAGATGCGGAGTGCATTTGACTGAGGTGTCTGGCCGCTGGGAAGCACTGCGAGAAGAGGCAGAGAGAGGCGGTGAGAAGAAGAGGCAGGAGCAGGACTGAAGTACAGAGCAGCTGTTTCCTAATACTCCGGTTCTTTTGGGTGCCTCAGTGAATGTGAACATGGATTCTGTCACTGAATTCTTGAAGCTGCTGTTTCTCCTATCTGTTCATAACTGGCACACAGCAGTGGCAGGGAATAAATGTAAGTATTGCATATGATTTAAAACTCAATCCAGAGTGTTTTGAAAACTTCTGGTATATTTTATTTGCATTTAGAATAAATATTATTTTTGAGACAAATGCTTACTGCTTTGAAATCATGACAGCAATTTGCTAGGCTGAAAATGTTCTAATATCCTTCTATAGATTTTTCTCATGAGTCTATGTACAGAATATTGTTTATAAAGCCTACAGTCTAAGAGTATCTGAAAGCAGCATTTTTACTGAGGGATGCATGTTCAGCCCCATTTTCATTTTTGTTTTCTGTTTGTAAGTGCAGCATTTTCCAAGGAATTGTGTCTTACGTGGAAATTACTGGCAGATTTCTATTGTGTACTGTTTCAGCTTGGGTTTTAGCAATTTATTATTTTGAAAGGTGGTATCTGCATCTCCTGAATTAAGCTGGCACTCAAATAACTCTAATGGACATTACTGTGCAGTTCAAGAGCAGTACGAATGTAACAAGGAAAAATGTGGATAGCAAGACTTTATGGCCCTCTGCATTGATTGCTTAGGGAGTATTGTTCATGCATGACTAAAGAAGAGAAAGCTATCAGTTCCAGCAGAAAGTTTTTTGAAAAATGAGTAATTCATAGTTAACCAGTAGGGTGGTATTGCAAAATAAAGATAGTGATTACAGTTTTAAAGACAATCTGCCCTCTAGGAGCCAAAACTAATATATACCTGAAAATCTCGGTTTTCAGCGTTGGATTAGATTAATTATCTTTAAATTAAAAAGAAAAGAAAAAACTTACCAAGAAACTAATTTTCAGGGGTTTCATCATTCAGTAATAGTTCTGAGCTATTCTTGTTCCATTTGATTCAGCTTCAGCAAGCTGAAGGATTTAATTTTGCATACATGTGGTAGAACAGTAGCCTAAATGCCAGATGATCATAACCTGAAACTGAGCATATTTTCTTCCCTTCCTGTTAAGGCACTGGTTGTGCATCACACGAATGAGGAGGGCAGAAGCAATGTCTCTATGGGAAGAAAGTGCACGCCAAAGCAAGGAGGAATATTCAGGAATAACCTTACAGACCAGGCGCATGGCACAGCTCTGGGAACATCTGAGCAATGGCAGAGAAGTTTGAAGTGCTCTATGGGTCTATAGCCTAGGGTTTTGCATATGGGTAGTTTGTAAACTAAACATGCTCCCATGAGCCAGACATTCACACTGCAGCACCAAAATGATCTTGTGCTGTCATTCAGTAATGATATCTCATTTGATACTCAAGTGCATAGTGTAGCCCTAAACATGAATACTAAGTTCCTCTTGTTAAACGCCCTGCTGCAATCCAGCCACAGCTTTAATTCTCTTCATCATTCTGCATTGTACAGTTTATGAATACATCCATTTTCACAAGACCATGATAATTGAATTGCACATTAATAGCATTTGGCACTATGCACAAAACTAAATCAGTTGCTTACAGGGAGGCATATTAAAACCATTGCAAAAAAGACTTGCATCACACAGCAAAGCAGTAAAGCACTAGAGGTCACTCTTACAATTTAGGAAGCAAGGTTTGAGGCAAAGGCTCAAGCTTCTTCCCAACACAGAATTATGAAGGATAAAACAATTCAGGTGTGAAATACATTTACTACTGGCTTTCTCAAATACTTCTCAAAAACAAACCAAACTCAATTACAGTATCAAATGAGTGACTTGAACAGATTTTTCACATATATGCTAGTATTTATAAATGTATAGTATTTTTATTTATTAATAAGTCCTCACTCCTATGTCAAAACACTTACCTGAACTGAAAAAGTGAGAACTCTCCCCACGCTACAGGCAAGGAAACTGATTGTGGGAAGAGTAAATGAAATTATTTAAATTAAGAAGGAGTGAGTGTTAACATGTGAAGAGAACTTGGCCAATCTAATGCATATTATTCCTTTCCAATACTTAATCTGGGGGGAAAAAAAAAAATCCCTTTATATATATTTTATTTTGGAAGTGAACATTTCTGTGGGAGAGTTAGTTTGTTTTAAAAGTGACAGTTTCCCTCTCAAGTATCAAGGTATGAATTTAGTTAGTGTGTTAGGTTTCATAAAATGACCTCAGGAGAATAGGTTTTTCATAATTACTGATTACAATAGCTACATGCAGCAGCCATTATCTACTCACTTGAACTTACTCCTTTCTTCTTGAAAAGTTGACCAGGAATTGAAATCCTTTTCAGTACGTGGTTGTACTATTGGCATTAATGTATTCAAATATGTTTACAAAACCAGGTAAAGTTCAGTTTTCTTGAATGAATTTTGATTGTCCAGTAGGCTGCCAATCATCAAAGAAAATAGGTCGGTTTTTTAATTCTTCCTCTAAATTGACCTGTTTTTCTTCTTTTAATTTTATGGTTCTTTCTTTAATATCAGATCCTGACTACCTAAATTTTGCATTGTCCTTCTTCAGACCAGCTGCCATTAAGAAAAGACCAAAGTAAAAACCTTTACACTTCACCTTCAAGTGTCAATGCTAATGTTACTAAGTCAGTTGTATAAAGAAAATTTCTTGGATCAAAAATTGATGTGTTCAGAATTATTTCTGTCTTAAAGGAATCATGGTATTCCTCTTGAGTAAAATGATTTTGAAGTTCTTAGGTTATCTGAAGGTGACAGACCCTATTATCTAGAATATGACAGTTTATTTCTGGGGTTTTATTTTGTTTTTTTTTTGTTTGTTTGGCTGGTTGGGTTTTTTCCCCCTGAAAAATAATGCTGACACTTCCAACCAAGAGAGCTAATTATTGCTGCTGGAAACTAAAATCTTTTAAAAGTTCTGTAGTAGTGCTGCTTCGTGCTTTCCTATGCTTTCTTCCTCCCAAAGAATTGCACTTCCAAAGCAGTTGAAAGAAGTTTGAAGTGCACAGCCTGAGTAACTGTATAAGGTCAAGTATGAGTTTTAAATGAAGGATTAAAGCACGTACTCTTTTAAGTTCTTTTCACTGGAGCTAAGAAACATTTTTATTTTATTTGGAACTGTCTCTACAGCTGTAAATCAGCAAGTTACTAAATCAGCCCTTGAGAACTTGCCAGAAATTGGTACTTTAATAGGTACAGTACTTTTTTTTTTTAAACTCTCTAAAACTGAAGTGTTGGACAAAACATAATTAAACCCTCTACACACATCAACTCAACTGTGACTAAAAGTTATTAAGCTTAATTTTGGCAGTGAATGGAAATAAAGAGAACAAATTGGGGACTTTCCATGTAAATTCTCACCTCTTTATACCTACTTCTCTTTGTTAAAACTCTCCAGTTTTACAGAAGGTTTTATCAATTGAGATTTTCATATTTGTACTACAATGATCATAATTTCTGTAAACACAGAAATGTTTATTATTATTACTGTTATTATTTTTAAATATCAGGAATTTCTTGCTAATGCTACAATAAAAGACCTACTCTAAAGCTGACAGAGAATGGCTGTTAATGATGCTGAAGTTTTCAAATAGAGGACTGAGTGATCACATACCTTGATTATATGATCACATGCAAGTCATTGTACAAGTAATATCCCCAGGGAAGAGATTACTTGCTACAAGGAAAATATTGTCTCTTAATTTAGAAAATAATTTCATTCTGATCTTAATCATCGGTACCAAACAGTTCCGTAGACTCTTTGACAACTTTATGGAATTGCATTAAAAATATACTAAAATTATGTTTACCACAAACAATTTAAATTAAAATGTAATTCTTTTACCATTAGTTTGTGGTTGATATGAACTGTAGGGGAGCGGAAAGTAGGAACTTCCTTATTTTTCTTTTAGTCTCATTAATGTTTATCTTCTGTTTATTATTATCTGTCTCTGCTTTGAGATAGCAATGGAGACCCCATCAGGGACCAGGCTATCTCTGGGCAATTATTTACATGAATAAAGCATTACAGACATCTCTAGTATATTTTGCAAGTTTTTAGTACAGTAACATCAAAAGCTTGTATCATCATGAAATCTAAACCAATACCAGTGGAAAAATCTATCAAAATTCATTTCAGACTTTCAAGGTTGAGAATTCATGAAAGGCCTTGGGTTGATTACACTGAGTATAATCAATAATTTGCATCCCATTGCTCTAGGCTTTCAAATTCCCATGGACATATTTGTCCCTTGGCTCAGTCAGCAGGATGGATGGAGCAGATTTGGTCCTGATTGATGGTTAGTGACAGACAAGTAATGACATTCTCGAAGTGGGATAGAATCAACCATAAAAAGAAAAGGCAGTAGGTTATATGTAAAGTATGTTGTCAGTGCTAGTAATAACATTTGCATTATGTGTTAGGATCTACTGTGGTTTAGTTAAGTACCAGTCAGGAGTTCCAGAGTAATCACTAAATTCTTCACATCTTGATAATTCTGCAGTCATAGTCGTCGTGCTTTCTTTCTTACATAATAAGTAGATGTAAGCGTACATCTGTGTTCATCCACAAGAAAGACAACCTTTAACTAAGGTGTTGTATCCAATGACCTATGTCTCACAAAATCCTGCACACTTCTGTAATTGTATATAAGGTACAATGCTCAAGTTTAGTATTTTTTCCGAATGCTTCAATGCTGCAGTAGAAAACAACAAATAGTTTGTCATATATTAATATATCTCATATGATATATTTGCTAGTATTCTTCCTACTGCTTCATCTTCTATAAAAACTTCAACAATCACAATTTCATAGCTTCTAACAAGCTTAGCTGGGAAAAATAGGTCAAATCTCTCCCCCATCCCTTCTCAGCCCTGCTGTCTCCCCAACCCCAAACAAGCAAATCAAAGAACACTTGAATGCTTGAGAAGCATTACATCTTTCAAATATTTCATAGAATCATAGAATAGTTTGGGCTGGAAGGGACCTCTAAAGATCATCTAGTCCAACCCCCCTGCAATGAGCAAGAGACATCTTCAACTCGATCAGGTTGCTCAGAGCCCCGTCCAACCTGACCTTGAATGTTTCCAGGGATGGGGCATCCACCACCTCTCTGGGCAACCTGTCCCAGTCTTTCACCACCCTCAGCGTAAAAAATTTCTTCCTTATATCTAGTCTAAATTTTCTCCCCCTTTAATTTAAAGCCATTCCCCCTTGTCCTGTTGCAACAGGCCCTGCTAAAAAGTCTGCCGCCACCTTTTTTATAAGCCCCCTTTAAGTACTGATAGGCTGCAATAAGGTCTCCCCGAAGCCTTCTCTTCTCTAGGCTGAACAACCCCAACTCTCTCAGCCTTTCTTCATAGGAGAGGTGTTCCATCGCCTTGATCATTTTCATGGCCCTCTTCTGGACCCGCTCCAACAGGTCCATGTCTTTGCTGTGCTGAGGGCTCCAGAACTGGACGCAGTACTCCAGGTGGGGTCTCACCAGAGCAGAGTAGAGGGGCAGAATCCCCTCCCTCGACCTGCTGGCCACGCTTCTTTTGATGCAGCCCAGGATACAATTGGCCTTCTGGGCTGCAAGCACACATTGCTGGCTCATGTCCAGCTTTTCATCCACCACTACCCCCAAGTCCTTCTTGGCAGGGCTGCTCTCAATCCCTTCATTCCCCAGCCTGTATTGATACCGGGGGTTGCCCCGACCCAGGTGCAGGACCTTGCACTTGGCCTTGTTGAACCTCACGAGGTTCACACGGGCCCACTTCTGGAGCTTGTCCAGGTCCCTCTGAATGGCATCCGTCCCTCTGGCGTGTCAACCGCACCACTCAGCTTGGTGTCATCTGCAAACTTGCTGAGGGTGCACTCGATCCCACTGTCTATGTCATTGACGAAGTGGGATCGAGTTATTTTCTTTTCCCTGAAAATGACCCTGTGCTTTGGTGCTATTTGCAGGTTTGAGAGTTTAGTGTGCAGTATCGTGCAGGATTAGAGCTCTGTTTTGTGGGAAAGTTAGAATTGCCTCTCAGTACTTTTATATGTTTATTCCTTGTTAGTTGCTCTCATCTAACAAGGTGATAACAGAGGTGGGGGCAGTGAGATCCATCACTAATTCAAAGGGCTCTCCATCCTAGAACACACCAGGCTATTTGTTAAGAATGATAAAGAAACACCAAATACTAAAATTAGTCATGTCTGTCAGTGACTCCAGAAGTACACGTTAATTTAAGAGGTTTCTGAAGTGAAAAGTTAAAATTTGCTTTTCCCTCTCAGTTTTCAGTTGTTTTATGAAGAGGGAAGGAAAACGAAAACATGAGTGATAACATTGATTTTACAAGTTTCTGTACAATTGCTTGGTTTTTTGCACTGTTAAATATGACTAAGATTAAATGTTTTGGTAGATTGATCTGGTAGTTCTTGAATATAAAATACTTTTTGTAACTTACCACTTGTAACTTTGGCAGTCAGGGCCTGGGCATGACTTCTAGATTAAAATTGAAAAAGAGTTATGTGTGTCTCAGTGTACTAGCATGTATTACATAAACGTCATTATGACAAAAGCTGTCTCTCTAAAATTGAAAATAACATAAAATGTATAGGAGATACAGTATGTTGCCACGATGAAAATGGTTTTGCTTTATTTGTTTGTAAAAAATGATGCGGCTTTAATGCTAGGGTTTAACCAATTGCGGTTAACTGAAATTTTAACACTGCAGTGTTTTATACTTACCTATTTAATCATGCTTACTTACCTGTTGTGTGTTTGTGTTTTATATATGTGCAAGTACAGCATTACAGACTACCGTTTGTCAAAGGAATACTCTATAGGTCTCTTTCCATTAGTTGAATCCTATGCCAGTAACATTGAGTTAAACCTGTGAAATGCAGAGGAGAGTTGGTGTCCAATTATTTTTCTTTTCAGAAGACAGTTTTCAGTGTTTATTACAAATTGCTACGCTATTTTTTAGTACGCAAAATGTAGTGTGGACTGGGAGGTAAAAATGATACTGTTTATATTCTACTTAATGAGTATTTTCAGTGCAATAATTTGAAAAGTGATTGAAATCCTGGAAACTTCTGACGTTTTAAGTAGATTAAAATTAGTAACTACAGAATTATTATTTAAATACCCTACTCACTTAATAGGCTAGTGAAGAAAACCACCTCTAGGGTTTTAAATCTCAAAGGATAGAGAAAAATATGGTTAGGAAATCTATCCAGCTGGGTAGCGGGTCTAATTACTTTTTTATTAAGTAGATCTTGTTATTTGGTTGTGCTCAAGAATAAGCTATTGCTTGTTCCTTGCTGTTAGAGTGCCTGTTTGTTTCTATAACAATCTTTTAGCAATTAACATATTTACATACGTGGTCTTGAGGGAAAAATAGATTAGAAACAGCATTTGAATTTATTCTTATTACTTAATATCATTCTTTATTCAGCTGATAGCTGAAGAAGATCTTGCTCTTTTTCAGGCATTTATCTATCCACTTTTAATCTAAATAGAAAGTGTTTTTCAAAACCTAAGTTGTTCCTAAAAATATGATTTTACAAAGATTTTTTCTCAATTACATTTAAAATTTGCCACCAAAAATCCCCAGCTGTATCTGGTTGACCTGTTCAGAGTTATCACGAAAATATACCTTTAAAGAAAATTCTAAACAACAAAAAAAATAGTCTCATAAAGTATGTGGTTAAACAGGGTACAAAAAATATTATTACTCAGATGCCATATAACCTAATAAACAACCTCACTAGGAGAGCAAATGGAATAAGTTATTATTAGAGAAGGTCTAGAGCAGAGGTTTTGAACAAGACAGCAATGGTGAGACCTTCAGAGGGTAACATGCACTATAAAAGTGATGCTGTAGAAAGGCTGAGTTGCATACGGGGAGCCTGAATCACTTTGGTTAATTCACCTGCAGCATTGTGTTGTATCCTCTGTTACATTAGACTGGATATGCTCAACATGGATATTCTGTAATTATCTGGAAGTTTTGAGGAGAGGAGAGAGGAGAGTTTTTTTCTTCAGGATTACAAATTATGGTAGAGGTCATATGATGTTTACTGCTATGCATTATTAATAAGAAAATACTAATTAGAAGCTGGAAGACATTTTGAATTAGAAATAACTATATAAAAGCTGCAGAAGGGAGATTTTTGCTGAATATTCACTGCTTCGTTTATTAGCAAATATGCCTTTTGAGATATATGATGAACTGATGGCTTCTGCAGAGACAGGAAAATTAGGATTTATCTGTCTAAAATTAAAAATCTGAAATTTGGATGTTTGCTTCTGAGCTAGCTGTCTCTTTTTAGTCACATGAGAGAAAAAATAGTTTTTATAGGAAGAAGTCATGCAGAAGATGGAAGGAAGAAATCGCATGGAAAGTTAGTTATCTAGTATAAGGCGATTTGTAGTGTAGAAGTGCCCTAATCATCACTGATTATGACTCTAAGCCTAGATAACTAGGTCAGCTGTAGGCTTTGTAGACATTAAAACTTACATGAGATGCATTCCAGTTCCATCAAAATATCCCCCTCTAAATTAATGTTAGAAAATAGTATAGCAAGCCATACTGACTGCCTTGTACAGTAATCACTGGCTATACCCAATGCATTCGTGTTTGGTGTTGAAGCTCCCAGAGTCTCCCTTGTCTGTGTTTGGGTAAATGGGTTATCCTTGATTTCCCAAGGGTTAACGCTGCTGTTATTGATAGTTCTAGACAAAATAGAGGGACTAAGTGAGGTTCTGGAAATGTCCTACCCGTGAGAGCGTCTTTCACTCCAGAAATTACGAAATATACAGGTATTTTGACCATATGCAATGTTCTGGTAAAGTGAAAATCTCATTAACTTAAATAAGCTGGAATTGCCCATTCTACCCACCTGAGACAGTCTGATCTTTCTGCCCCTTCAACAAACCATGATTAAAGCTCCATTTTAACCCCAGTCTTGTCAAAACATGTATTTTTTTTTTGCTTCTAAAGAAAGTATAGAGTGAAAAGATACTGTATGATGAACAAAATCAGCAGAATACTACAGCATTTATTTTCATAAAACAGTAATAAAACAGATAAAAGTATCTTGGTACTTTATGGTTACTTTAAAGGCTTTTTACTATCCAGCATCTAATGATGGTTATAGACTGACTGTTACACAGGATAGAAAGCCCTTTTATGCTCCAAGCCAGCAAACTGTGGCTCTCACTGTAACTTCTTTTCCCGATCAATGACAGGATGTTTATCTACTATGCAGCAGTCTAGTTTGCAATAGTTTTGTAATCATGGTAAGACTTACTTACCATTCTTCTTTTAGAAAAAAATGCGATCTTTAGCAACTAAGATTTTTTTTTTGAAATCAATGAAAAACAACACTGCGTCTCGATGTCCTTATTCAACTAAAGCTCCTAGGGAAATCAATGGGAGCTTTGCCTAAATAAATATTGTATAAAAGCTTTAGAAAGAATGAGCTGAATATTCATTCAACAGTGATATGCTGCATAGTTTGAATATAACTGGTCTTTTTATTTCCTTTCTATGCACCAGTCTTTTCATTTTGCCTTGTTTGGAGGATTCATATACAGAACTGTGTAACAAACAAGAATTACTCATTTGTTCCACTTGACAAAAAATAAATATGAGGAGAAAAAGACATTTAGAATTTTAGCTAGTTCCTGTGGTTAGGGAATTTATATGCCTGCAGTGAAAAACTACTGCTCTGTTTTTCTGAGCCATTGGTAACATTTTTTTTTTTCTTAAACCATCAAGACGATTGATTTTAATTTTCAAGGGTGAAATAGCCCCTTAAAACTGAGTACTTTCAGGAGTATCTGAATGCAGTGGAGTACACTGGAGGTTGCCGAGCTCTGCCTTCCAATTGACAAGGTGCGTTGCAGTAACTCTTAGTTTTATCAGCCTGAATGTGGAATTTGTAGGGCTGTTTTTCAGTTGCACCATGCCAGTGTGCTCTGGAGCTCCACTGTGCCTACAGCGATTACATTTCTTTCCCCAAGCAAAGTCTTGACATGTCCTCCAGTAATTAAGACAGAACAGATCTCTTGGAGAAAGGAGGGATCATCATAAAATTTGTTTGCAAATACTAACCCATGATTTTAGCTTGCTTACTCTTACATAAAACCTACCTGTAAACGTTAATGTATGTCACTGAATATGTTTCTTTCCCTGTAAAATAGGAGAAACAGAGCCACGGTGGTTTGTGGTCTCATTTCCTAATGTACTTTTGGAAGGTCTGGATGACAGTGATGAGCCTGGCACAAGAAAAGGACTATGACAGGGTTTTGCTCATGGCACAGTGCTGTAAAAATCTTATTCTGACTTCAGTAAGTAATTACATAAAATGAAATACAGAAGAAATTCAGTGATAGATGAATCAGCTACCAAACCTTTGTGTGGATTTGATAGCCCCACTGATAGTAGGAGACTATCAATGTACTTTTTTGGCTGGGTGAAACTTACAGTACATATAGCAATAAATAAGTGTAAAACTCTCAGATGTCCTAGGCACAGATGACGGGTTAAAGGTAACTATAGCACTCTCCTGAAGAAGCCTTTAAGATATGTTAGGAAATGTATGTTTCTTTTACAGAAGATCACTTTTTATCATCTACTCCTTGTGTATTTTTAATGTGCTTTGGGGCATGATGACTTCTTTCTCTTTTTTCTCTTTCTTCCCCAAGGGCTCAAAAAAAAAAAGATCTGTACTCAACTGTAAACTTGTTTTGACTTTTGTGAACTGTGATTATCTCATAGATCATTGTTTTGCTGTATAGCTGTGCTTTACTGTGTCCTGATTCATCCTCCTTGGACGGGAAAGCAAAGAATTTAAGAGATAGAGACTGGGGAAAAAGATGATCGATGTGCAAGTACCAATATGCACATTTTTGTGCAGTCTGCAATGAAGGGTTGTCATTTTTGAACCCTTCGCAAAATGTCCACTTCTATTTGCTAGCTTGCTGTAGCCCAGAAGTGGTAGATATCCAGTCAGACTGCCCCAAATTGTGAGCAGTGGGTGAGGGATGGATTCACAGTTATGCTGAACTTGATCTCTGTTATCCTTAGGATACTGCAGTAGAAAGTAAGCTTTTTTCCACCATCTTGTGTCATGGTTTTTTTGGGGGGGGGAATCTACCATGGCAAAGATTGCTTTCCTCCTTCTTCTTCTTCTGTCTCGGCAGTGACTACTTAGAAATTTGACAACATTTTGTTTTTTGGGAAGGGCGGTAATGTATTCTCTGTAGATACTCTAGATAATGACAGATTGAGAAATTCTAACAGAGAATTCTCTGATCTAACTCTCACCTCTAGTAAAGTGTGTATGTATGATGGAGGTACTGAAGGGGGTAGTTTCTGTTTTGATGTTTCTAATATTTTTTTGTAATGTCTCAGTGGATGTGTTTCTAAGATACTGCCGCAGGTGCTGAAAATGTATGTTGAGTGGAATCAAATTATGTCAAGTTTCAGTGCATGGTTGTGCATACTTGAACATTATAGATTGAAAGGCATGATTTAAAAATCTACCAGTGAACTAGTATCAGTAAACGAATAGTATGATGGATCACAATGGCTTACTTAGGAAATGCTGAATATGATGTTCATATTTACATGTTTGCTTTTATAGTTATTTATAGTTATTTGTATCCATATCTTGTTGAATGCTTTAACTGCTTACCAGCAGATTTTTTTTTAATGATTCATCTTTCACACCTGTATTGTTCTTTGATAGTAGCAGAGGTGTTATGATTTACTGATTCCATATATATATAGTTATTTATATTATTTTTGTGGCTTGAATGTAGAACTACATTTGGAAAACAACATCTCAAGTGGGTATGTCTCCTTTTCTCAGTCATTCAAGTTGGATAAATATAACACAAAATAATCCTAAACCTGGAAGACCCAGACTCATGAGGATTTTGAAATGTTCCTGTGGTCCTTAGCTTCCTACCCTGCCACTTGCCAGTAGAGAGGTATAGGAGAAAGTGGTGGTGAAGAAGGAGTTCCTCTGACTTTGGAACCCCACTGCTAAAACCATGCTAAAACCACACTTGCAGTAATTGCCAGCTTCAGTCAGAAAATCGGGTACTATTCAGTGCAAAATCCTTTTTCAGAATAGAACACTGTAAAATACTGAATGTTTCTTAAACAGTAATCTCATAAAACATGACCAGGTAAATGGGTGGTAAATGTCAGTGAGTGGTAAGCACTCAGTGTGTTACCCACTTGGAATATAAATAATGGTCTATTTTATAGTATCCTTTAATGTCTGCCTAAAAGTATTTGAAAGATAGTATCATGATCTACTTAAATTTCTTCTAATCAAATAATTAATTGTTATTTTTCCTGCAATTAATCTTTGTCATCACTGAGAGAAGAAATCATATGACAGATCATAGAGTTCTATCTGTATTAGAACGTGGACTTTGACATGAAGGAGGAATTGTGTTATTCCTTCAGACTGAACAGAGATTTTATTTTCAAAGCCTAACAGCAAGCCTCAGAAGAAAATCAAACATTCTTTAAAATAGTAAGTAGTGTTCTTCTACTGGTTAAACTACTGTTGGGGAATTTTTATTGTACCTCTTAAGGCGAATTAAACACATTCGTGCTTAAATATTAAAAAAAAAAATTAATGAACAATACATTGAGCAGAATCCTACTGCAATAAGTGGTTTTAAAAGGAGTCTGCAAAGATGCCTCACAAGCAGATGCCTTATATACGCTTGCCCCAGCACCAATCCTGTGAGTGGTTGCATGGCACACCTCAGCCCGCCCTTGGGTCCATCCCTCAGCCCAGCTCTGCTGCCTGAAGGTGGCCCCTGAGGGCTTGCTGATATTCCAGGATGGCTACAAGACAACAGGAAGTCATTCTAGCATTCTTGCTCCCAGCCTGTTTAACCCCTTCAGCAGTTGGGCCTTCTTGCCCTCCATGCCAGATCATTTCTCGGTCACAAATTTACCACTACCGAGCAGTTACAATTTGCATTTCCCCTTCACTACTTTTGTACATGTATAGCTTTTTAGGTATTTCTCTTTTAATTGTACTTGAGAAGTCTGATTTTGTGGCTTATACATTAAAATAGAATTTCCAGCAGACTGATGCATAATACTGCTGTTGAAGGTCTAGAATGTGGACATGGGCAAAACACGGATGTCGACGGCTTAGTCTACTATGTTTTCTAAAGAAAATTTAAAGTAAAGAATGATGCCTGGCCCAAATTTTTGAACGACTTGAAAATTCATTAATTTACTTAGAAATAGTTACACTTCGTTAATGCACAGAAAATATTCATAGAAACAATATTTTCAGCATTGTTTTTTTGTTGGTTTGGTTTGGTTTGGTTTTTAATTGACTCAGTTTTAGATTTTTTCCAGGGTGAAGTTTCCTGTAGGATGAAATGATGTTACATGATTAATCAAAACAAAGGTTTACAGATCCAGTGCTCTGTCAGTGACACAGGATTTTGTAAACTCTCTCCATTCCCTTTTGCAGGCCTCAGAAATTCAGATGCCAGATTGTTTCTTTTTACTGTGGCCTCATTTTTTTCTCTGGCAAGTTCTCCAAGAGTTGGAATGATCTCTATTTCTGACACGTGGTTTGGCTGCCAAGACTGGCCTTGGCTACTCTGCTCTTTACTACTGTTACTGAGAAATGTGGAGTTTTCATAGTGATATGAGGAGGTAGGTCCTTCTAGCTTGGAAGTCTTGCATGTACTTGAATATTTGAAGCAACAACTCATAAAAAAGGGAGGAGCCTAACAGTCACTTAAAATGTGTACTGCTGATAGCCCATCTGTAACACATCATCTTCTGTGCTAGATGTTTACTCACAAAGGTTGTTTGTGCACGTCAACACTATTTGCATGTACAGTGTTGCTAGCTTGTATAGTTTTTATGCTGTCTTTTGGTACACCTTCTGTGAAACTCCAGTATTCAAACAATTGTACAAAATGAAAGCTTTCCAAGGATTTTTTAAGATCTAATCTTTGTAATTGTGGAACAGAGAATAAAAATAATGAGTTATCTTAGAGAAGGCATGAACAATCTCCATGCAGCTGTCAAGGATTTTTAGTGTGGGTCCCGTTCTAGGCTTCCAGTCCTGGTTGTCAAAGGAAGGACTTCAGTAGGGACCTAGCTGATGTCAGCACCTGTGAAACAGCAAGGCCTTTTAAATATATTGCCCGATTTTTCCCTTGTTTTGAGTCTCAGAATGCTTGTGCATCTTAGTTATTTTTGATTTTTGATTTGAGAATTGATTGTAGCATCAGGTAACTTCTGTCCTTATTGCTCAAAATCTAGGAAAAAAAAAACCAAACACCCCCAAAAAAACAAAGAAGAAAGAACTCTATCATTTAATCTCATGAATTAAACTTCATAATATTTTTATGTATAATATCAATGAATTCTTTAGGCTGGCAAGATTGCACTTGTAACTCTGTACTTGCAAATCTAGATGCAAAAAATGACTTTGCATAGAGGTGGGGCGATCTGGTTTTTTATAATAAATCATGACTTTAAAATTAATTTTAAGGAAAATGTTTAACATATGTTTGCATCTTTTTAATGTGCTTCATACTGCAGAGCTCTCTTTGACCTCTATTTCGTGCTCAGTTTTTACATGGTTTTCCTATTGATGTTCATGGATAATTGCATATGTGACTTTAATACAGGACACAAGTAGTTTAATTGCAGATATCAATGCAAAGCCTGCCTAAGGATGATAAGGAAAAGATCTGTTGTTGCTCTTCTGAGTAAGTTTCAGAGTTACTGAAACTTTCAGAGAAAAAATACAAATGCAGAACATCCCGCACAAACATTTTCTGTGGGTTTTTGGATGCCTCATTCACAGCTACTGTGTGTTGAGCTCACATCCATAAGAAGTGATGCATTTCCAAATGACAGAAAGCTTCTTTTTAATGCCTCTTTTTTCTTACTCGTAGGAGTTTTGACCATTTCTTTGTTCTTTTATGTCACACCATTGAACACAGCCAATTTTGTTTTAGTGAAAACACTGGTTTGTGTCAAAAGAGGAGATAAACAATCATGACAGTTAGGAAAGGGCTGATTTTTATTAAGACTTCTAGTGGCAATTGGTGTTCTCTTTATTAGATTGGTGGATTCCGTTTACAGGGTCCAGCAGGAGTCCAGATGGAGAGTGTTCCTGATTGGTCTCTGTGGGATTTTCTGAGCAAGGCAGGTTATGGAGTATGCTGTCACTGCATGCCTTCTGTAGGTGGCAAGCTACAGAAGCTAGCAAAGCTGTGCCAACAGCCAAATTTTGAAGGTTTTTTATGTGTATTGGGGGGTATGTGCTTCACAACACATATAATGCTTCTGCTTTTAAGAGGAATATCAACATTCTGTCTATTCCTTCTGGTTTAATTATATTTTGGCATAATTACAACAGAAACAGATACCATAGAGTTATGAACTTTGGACTGTGTCTTGTCTTAAAGTTTTTCACATTGACTATGAGCTTTCAAAAAAACATGGTAAATCCTTTTTATAGATCTCGTCTCGGGTCTGCCTTTATGTTTTAGAGAAACTGATTGGACATTCCTGATTTTGCAAGTGCATGTAGTACATGTAGCATAACTGGTGCCCTTCCTCTGTCCATTTGCAATGTCTTTGCCTCAGCAGAGCGTTTCTTGTGAAGTTGTGTTATGTAGATAACAGTTCTGCTGTATGAACCACAACAGCAAGTGAAACTGTACAATTGTTTTTTGACCGTGTGGTACAACTTCAAGAGTCCATTGATTTCAAAACCTCATCTTGATATTTATGTCTTTGATAGTGCCATATTCAGTCAAAACCCCCAAAACATAGCTGCTTCCCTCACTGCCCCACCTGCCCTCTGCCATCAGTTTAAGTTATTGATCTATTAGCAAGAAATACATGGTCTGATATTAAAATCAGGCACTGTCTTGAAGAGAAAATGGATAGAAAATACATTACTAATTAGGACAGAAGCATTCATTGGAATGACAAGATGAGCTTTATTTTAATAGTGGGTAAATTAATTAAGCAATAATGAAGTGCAGTGTTTTTCTAGGCACCATGCTATGTTAGGAGATCATTCAATTTGTCTTCTTTAAAGGTGAATCACATTTCTTTAAGCAGGCGAACAAGATAAGGCATACAGCAAAGCACAAACCTTTTGCCTTTGCAGTGATATATACAACTATGTATGGACATGTGAGGAGGCTGTGCTAAATAGAAGTGTCCAGCAAGGGAATTCCTCTCCGCCAGCATGCAAAGACTGCTCTCACTGAAAAGGATGAAGACTTGAGAAGCTAGGGCCAAGAGAAAAATGAATGAATTATGTCAGACAATGCATACTTCTCAGAAAAAGGAGCCCATACTTGTGCTATCTACAGTACCTTTGAGGTTTCAGTGTTGCCAAGAGATTAAGATTTTATCACCTTCAGCCTAAAATGATCCTTTTGTTTATAGCTTGAGTAAACAAAACAGTAGAAGCTCATACAAAATTTTCATTCTCCTGAAAAATTCACGTACTGATAAAGGTGTGATAATTTAGCTAACAAAGTTAGAGCTTTGTGAGTTGGTCTCATAACGATGAAGGCAAATTTCTCTCAAACGCCAATCCTTTTTATTGAAAAAAGAGTTATCGGACTGCAAGATTTATTCTGCAAGTAAATTGAAAATTAAATTATGCCTCAAAGGCCTTATTAATTCTTTTAAAACAATTAGAAAATGTGGTATTTATGAAGATTCTTTTTGAATATTACTTTTATATGTTATTTCAGCTCTATTACAACATTGGGGGAGTGTAATAAAGACATTTTTCCTTTCTTATTTTTCTATGGCTCTTTGACAGATGTCATCATAATTTTGCAATATTGTACTCCAGGAATAACTGGAAAGGGAGGATCCTTGTGCATTACCTGTGTTTTTTGTTGTTTCAGATAGGCAGCCTGATTATGTTACGTTTATGTGTTATACTCACATAAATATGATAGTGTTAACAATCTAAATAAAACAGGAACTCTTCAGGCTGATTATCTGTATGTCCATCCAATGTTCCTCAATGGACCACAATTATAGTGCACTTGGAAAATTTAAATAATCATTAGATGTAAGCTGTTGATTTTCATTAAAAGATCCATTTTAAAAATTCTAGATTTTCTGTTTTATATGATGAGGCTTAACTTCATCAGTATATTTTATTGCTTTGTACTGTGTCACCAGTTCAATAGAATTTGATCATTCGTCTGAGAACAAGCAATCAGTAATGCTGAATTTTTTTTTCTGTCCCACTACTTCATTCTTCCTTGTGAATGTGTAATGTACAATGTGAAAATGACCCCTGAAAAATGAACATTTTCATTTCTATAAGCCTCCTAATCCAGAGTGTACAAAATCGTGATTTATTTTCTGCTCTCTCTTTCTTTCTTGTCTGTCCAAATGATTGACGATTGTGGATGAGATGCTACCCACTACCACTGGCCTACAGTAAATTGTTTGTATCCATATCTTTGAGTCTGGGGTGTGGATTTATAATCCTTCATGTTGAGACAGCAATTGAATCTGATAAATTTTAGGCATCCACTTGCTTTTTCACAGCTGTTCATACTACTAGGTAATTTTATATCATCTTATGACTGACTAATACACTTCAGTCATGTCTATCTAATGAGCTGAAATTCTTGTTATTTTCTGTCAAGTCCATGACCTTGTAGTTTCTGGTGCCAGATTTCATTCTATTTCTGTTATTCTGTCATCATCTAGTTCTTTCTTATGATATCTTGATTCTGCTCTGTATTGATGGCACCTCCTAATTTTACAGGGATATGAATTCATAAACACGTCTCTATTTTTTGTTTCATGGTCTTAATGAAATTAAGGAATGCCTTGATTTGCAGACTGTTAATTCCCATGTGGTTTGATTCTCCTCTTCTCAGTATCTCCCATTACTATTTTCCTGCCCTTATGCAGTATGTAACTTATTTTCTCATCTATTCATGAATGACTAGCAATTTCCTATGCAACAATAGATAAAATCAGCCACTGCTTTTCAATCTAAAAATTGCCTGTCATAGAAAACCATAGATTGCTTTGACATGATCTACATTAGGTAACCTTTGTTCCATTTGACCTAGTTTTCCATTTACCTCCATTTCCTTAAATATTCTTTCCCTTGAGAATTGTTCTAAATTCTCACATATTGTTGAAGTCAGATGTACAGATTTTTACTGCCTGCTTTGCACCCCTTCTACCTTCCTTGCTTCCTCCATTCTGTATTTACGCTACACACAGTATTGTCCTGTTTCACTACCAATTTTCCCTGATAGATGAGTTTATGGTGCTTCTTCTGGATCTGTGGTATCTTGTATCAGGTTTTCAGAATTCAGGGATACAGACTTTATTCTGAACAGAGCTGGGGTGTTATAATCCACTGCTGTTATTTTTTTTTTCATTTGTTCACATTATCCACCCTGCTTCTCTCCCTTTGGTCATTAATCACACTTCTAAAATACTTTGAGAGAGATTGTTATATAACTTAGTAGCGAACATCATATTTGAGGAGGAGGAAAGAAATTTCACATTTAGTATTAAATGTTTTCATACTTCAAGAAAAAATGAGATGTGTGATACAGAAAGTAGAATGTCTCATCAATAAACATAGGCACACTGTACTTGTTAAACATACTGATTTGCAGAATCATGGATATTAAAAGATAAACATGTACTCAGAATTCATTCTTAAATTACATCATAAAATATGAGTGGTAACAGCCGACATGTGTAAGTAATATGAACTTTGGAAACATTTCTGGGATTATTGCTTCTGAAAGTACTTTGCATATACTTGATTTTATATTTACTTTTTATTATATTATGAGGGAACAATTCAATTTAATTTTGTAGTATTGGTTTTTCTTTTACCTGTTTTCTTAAGCTGGTTAAATCAAGTAATGTACCTGAGCTGCTGCAAGTCAATAAATGGTTTGAATTTAATAAAAATATGTAGTAAAAATGAAGACCCTCACTGCACAAAAAACAAACACAGCAGTGAGTTCTACCTGATCTCCTAAAAGTGTTGTGCCCAACAGAAATGTTTTAGTTGCGTAGTATATTGTTTAAACATCTTTTTAATGTTTTAATAATTAAAAATATCTTTCCATTCCAAGTTCCTGAGTGGAGGTTTTTTTGAATATTCTTGATTTTGTTGTAAAAGTTATTGATCAATGCCACTCAGCCAATTAAGTCTTTTTAAAATGTTGCATGGAATCTCACCAAGTGTAAAACTTGATTGTCTGTAAGTATCTGTGTTTGTATATCTTGACATAACACATACATTAATAACTGTAAATAATTACAATAGTAGTATATAGACATTTCTCTATATGAAACAGGGACAAATACTATGTTTGTCTGGAGCAATCCAGTTTTGAACCTCTCTCAATATGTATAAACTTAAAAGAAAATGATTAAATTGTGCTGCATTATAACAGTAATGGCCCATCATTTTGAATAAATACAAGCAGTTAAATGCAATGATTGTTTTACGGAAATTACTTTGGCTCATTCCCAATTTTTAGGATACTTTTATTATGTAAATTTAAATAACTTTTAGCTAACAATTACATTAAACAACAATATGAGTAGTATAATAGTACCTCATTGAATAAAACTAAAAAAGAATTGCCAGTGTATATATTAAACTATGTGTCTTATATGACATTCAGTCCCATAAGGTAACTATCCTGAGATACTGTTTCTTTGCTATTTATCTTACATTCCTTTGATAATATAGGCACGGTGACTGTTTCTCTACTTGACTTAAGGTTTTGTTTGTCTAGTTGTTCATTTATATAAAGGAAAAGATTAATGTTCCATAGTAACCCAGTGCCTTCCCAACCCTGAAAAAAAATAAAGGAAGGAAGAAAGTAAACATAATGGTACTGTGTAATTGACTTGGGCTTTCACCAACTTTCAGACTGTAAATTTTTGAGACTTTTGTGAGGAGAAAACATAGTATTTTTACTTCTACCTTAAAATGCTAAAACTCCTAAAAATAATTTTGACCTGCTGTAGATTGAGTTTCAGCAGAGTGCACTAAGTATTGACTATTTTTAAAAAATACTGGGAAATAAAGGGTTAGTTGTCTACCTCCCATGTGTATCTCTGCTTTTCATGTTTTATTTTTTTGGGGGTTGTTTTTGTTTTTTGTTTTATTTCCTGGCGGTCTCACCATGAACTCTCCTGCTAAAGGCCAAGGTTCTTAGGACTCTGTGAAATGAAGAGTATAAAACTTATTTATAGGCAGTCCAAACTTGAGCTTTTTTGAAAGCTCTCAATCTTGATATAGCCTTCTCCAACATTGTTTTTTCCCATTAATATTTAAGACACCATCAGTACATTCCTTCAGTCACCACACACACTGATCTTGCGTGTGTGTGTGTTTGTGCATGTGTGCATGTGCGTGCACATATGCTATTCTCTACTATAGTGGAGAAAAAAATCTATTTTCTTTCTATTCTTTTGAACTTTATTTCTCTCTCACAAAAAACTGATGAGAAGAACGAATAACAAAAAGAAAAACTGATGAGACTAATGAATGGAGCTGGAATAAGAAACAGTGGAATTGAACTTCCAGTTCACTGCATGTGAAACTGCTGTGTGAATGAATTCATTTTGTTTCTGTCCGAGGAGGAAAAAGAAATAGAAAATGCCAGTACTAAAGAAGCCACCTTTCTATGGATTTACGTCTTACAGTGTAAGATTGAATGTATATAGACTGATACAAGATGTTTTGAGTTCCATTGTAAATATTTACCAGGGTTTGTGATTATTTGCAGTTGATTCTGTGGATTCTCTGGTGTCTTAGAAGATGAAAGTCCATCTGGCAGCCTTGTCTGCAGGCAGGACACTAATAAAATCCCTTTCCCTTATGATCACAAAGTTTTTAGGAACTTTGTTGTCTTTAGAACCTCTCCTGTTCTTGAAATTTGGTTGAAATCAGGAAACAGAATGAAAAGTTGGACAACAGATGAAGAGGAGACAAAAATAGTCATATACACTGTATAGATACAGTTACATAATTTTTATGCCTCATTTCTTTAGGGAACCAAGTTAAACTGTATGTTTCTTTCTTCATGTACATCTTTTAAGTTCTTGGATGAATTGGGAGAAAATAACTGTCCAGTTGCATACTGTCGGGAGACAGCCACTAAGCTTTTTCTTGGCTTCATTTACACCATCTGGTGTGTCTCAGAATTTTTCTGAAGGTAAATATCTTGAAAATTTGACACATTCAGATGGCATAGTAAAGGGTATTGTGAACTAAGTAAGATAGATATAAACTCCTTTCAGTTTTGGTATATGTGTTGCACCAGAAAAACATGGAAAGGATAAGCTGCTGGTGCAAGTCTAAGTGCAGAAAAAAAGCATTCTGCCTCTGGCATTTCGAAATACGTCTATCTGGAGCAAATGTCATGAAAAGTAAACTGAACAAGAAGACGGGCAGAAATCTTGCTGGCTAGTTCTGCTTCAAAGTAGGTAAATAAATGTGAGTCTGCGATTTTTCTCTTCTTTGATATTATTTGTTTTTCCTGTAAATATTACCGGATTGCTCTAAAGGAGAATATTACAAATATTGTAAAATAAGCAAAGACAGTTTCTAGTTTCCTGAATGCAGTTGTGCACCACCTTCGTCTGAGAGCATCAGGTTTACTACTGAAACAGTATTAAGCACCAGGCTGGGTTTTTTTTTTTCCTCAGAAGGTACTGCTTTTTACCCCCACTTTCTTTCCCCCTCTGAAGACAACAGGGCAAACACATTCTCACTGATATATTTAATTCTAATTGATCTGAATAGAAGGTTGCAGACACATAACTGAAATCACCGTGAAGAAGAACAGAGTTTAGACGCTGATGGGCTGGTATTGAAAAACAGCCCTCCCAGCCCAGATGACAGGTACGGCTGAAATTTACAATTGTCCTAACAACTCAGATGGAGTTTGCCAGCTCTGCTTCATTTCCATTTCCCATGAAAATAGATGCTGAATCTGACCCCCCCCCAAAAAAAAAGATTTAGAATGATCACCTGAAATAAATTACAAATACAATGTAGGCTGCCATGCCATTTCAGGCAGTTTCCTTCATTCATAATATACTTACTTCATAGACAGAGAAGCCAATCAATCTTGGATCAAATTTTTAAACTGATTTATAGAGTTGTTTTTTACTTCTTCTTTTTTTTCCCCATTTCTTTTCTCCAGTCATGGCAGTTTATTTATAATCTTTAAGGATAAAACAATGACAGTGAGCTAAATATGACTTCTCTTCAGATAGATCATTCTTGGATCTGATTGGAAATTTTGGTTTTTTACGTTTCTAAAACTTGAATTTTATTCCATTGAAAAAAATCCATTGGTATTTTTTTAAATTATATATTAGTTTTATATCAATTCAACTTGAATCAAATTCCTATTTAGTGCTGGACAGAAATCTTTTAATCACATAGCTTAAAGATAATTTTTATCATTCCAAGCTGTTTTAATGTCTCTTGGTGCTTTTAGCTATGTTAGAGCCTTGTTTTTTGGCTAAAGTGTATATCCTTTAATGCACTGGATTCTTCATTCTAACTGAGCATCACAGAAAAGTCATCTAATAAGAAAATCTGACAGAAAAAAATGTGGATATGTAAACTAATGCTCCCAGAAGATTTTTTTATTATTATTTTGAACTGACTAGAAATTAAATATTCTAGATTCTTGTTTCATGAAGATTGGAAATTATGGATCTTTTAATTTTATATATACCTTTCACACACAGTCAGGGTAAAAAAAAAGGTCAATTGTCCAAAGAGATAAATATTCCCATTTCTTTCTTCATTCATTTTGTTAATCAATAAATCCTTCTTGACGTATAGAACAATACAGTTCAGTCAAACAGGATTTGGATGAATACTTGTTACACAAGAATTATCAGATGTTATGATCATGTTCTGCCATTTTCATTTAATACACTATTTATTAAACATCGCATAAAATACTAACTTGCCGAGAAGATTTCATTATCTCCATTGAAAATATTTTTTTCCTGAGAATCTCAATTGCTTTATGGAAGTATGACTTTTTTTTTTTTTTTTAAATACACTAATTTAAAATTTGTTTGCTTTCTGTAATGATCTTGCATATGAATGGCAATAACTACTTGTACAACCACATTTTTTCCAAGGTACTCTAATTCCCTAGATTTGTAGTTATTCCTGCATTAAGTAGATAGGGCCTGGAGTCACGTGCAAGAGACAGAGTTCATATGTAACTTATCTCCACGTTTCCATGAAAATTTTTGCAGTCAGCTGGTTTATTCACAAAGTATTTAAGAAATATGGAGTAAATAAATATATATATTTGAAATTGATAATATTATTTAAATTGTGTAATTAATAAATATGTATATATTTATGTAAAAATTCTAAATTTCATGTATATGAAACAAATAAATACAAAACGAATATAATGTCAAGTGAAGCTTCTTTCTACTCCTGAAGATAACCTTTCAAAAACCAGAAATATGAGGATTCTACAGGACAAAATTACGAAGTAACATAGAATTATTTGCGCTAACTGTATGAGGTAATTGGAACTCAAGAAGTCCAGGTACTAGAACTAAAAATTACATGCTATGGCTATATTTACGTGCCAACTGGAGAGTGTTTCAGCAGTGGGACTTGATTATCTACATTGTTAGAAATTGTCAGGATGGTCATAAGCAAGTTTTTGGTCCCTTCTTCCTCCACCACTCATTCCCAGGTACACTACATGAGTTAACATGTGCCAGAAGTTTGGCTATCGCCACACTGTTTGGGTTGCTGGGAGAGTTTAGCAATATGAGTGGAAGACTTGTTGCTGAATGGCCTCTGCACCGAGCATATCACAAGCACATTTCATTTATTATTGTAAGTGTAGCATTTGTAAACTATTCTACCTTCCCTTTTAGAGTGCAAATCATTCCTTCGTAAGGTGATTATCTGGACTTCTGGCATATCATTTCTGTTAAGGTAAACTGTGTCCAAACCAGAATGCTTCCAAGAATCCTATGAATTTTAGGAGTGGCAGTAAGGCATGATTTGACTTCAAGTCTTTTCCTCAGAGTTCTTAACTAATGGAACAATTCTACATAAGTTCCTAAGGAAAAGGAGGAACAATTTTATGCTCCGTTCACTTCCTAAATGCTGAAACCCTGTCATGCCTTATTAAAAATAAAACCAACCTAGATTTACCAAGAAACAATAGAAATGATAAATGTGTGATAAACCACTATTTTTAGTCTTCACAAAACTAGAAATCGTTAATGGTATTATTGTCTTTGGGAATACTTGCTAACTTATCACAAATTCCTGTAAGGTATGTTTATAGCAGCTCTTATTTCCAAATCAAACTTTAGATGGCCTTTCTGCAGAATTAAACACTTGAAAAGTATCTCATAATATCAGTTAAAAACAAATCTCCATTGAATTACTGATACCATTAAATTGTGTATGGTTGAATAAAGTAATCTTTCAGTAAATCTCAGGGGAAAATTAGTAATAATAAAAATTCCCATTAAATTTTTAACAATGAATTGCTAACTATTTATGAAGTTTACAGATTCTATTTAATTATAATACAAATATTAGAACTGTTTTCTATGAAAAAAATAAACAGGCTTTTTTAATAGAGCAATTGCATCCCCAACTGAATACAAACACATTTTGCTTCCAAAAGCAAATTCAATATTTGGCTGTTAATCTTCTATTGATTCAATATATTCAAATTTATAATCCATGGAATCAAAAGTAGATTTAATCTGTGTAGCTAAAGAAAGATAAAACATAATGTAAATTATAAAAAATATTTAAACCTTTCTGATGCTTTTGGATCAATGTCTGTGACAATACTAATGCTCTAGAGGAAAATATGGCTTAAACAATCAAAGTTTTTTTTCCTTCTTTTCAGTGCTGGTTGATGGTTTGGAATTTCCACTGTCATTCATGCATATCTTGGTAGATTTTATCGTTTTGATGTGGTAGCTTACCAAATTCAAAGTTGTTCTGAAAACTCCTTCTCAATGCATTTGCTTGCATGAAGAGGCTTGTAGTATTGTTGTCCTGTTTGTGAGAGTGGAAAACTTGGCTATTCTCTTTCATTTACCGCTACGCTTTGAAATAAATGGAAAAGAAGGGAAAATGAGGGTGTAACCTTTGTCTGATGCCAGTATACTCTGACTTTTTTTCTGCCTTGACTCAGCCTGATGTAGAAATAAAATTTCTTTCAGATATTCTGAGCTAAACACAGTTTTTCTAGAATTAAGTAGAACTTGTGGGTGGTCACACTCATCTGAAACAAACAAAAATTTGATTCCCATGTTGAATACATATACAGAAATCATACATCTTGGATTTATTGTAAAATAGAAGTAATTACAAAGAATAAAAATGAACTGTCTCTTTCCAGACAGTCATTATTCCAGGTTAGTATACAGATTAAAACTAACCATAGAAAACATTTTAAAGTGACATGTCAATTTGCATGTTGTTGAAAAATGAGGTATGAGTAAAGGACTGAGGCAGGGACTGAGAGGGAGACAACCCAGTGAATAGATTTTTCAGCATCAGTTAACTGTATTTTTTGCATTTCCTGAAGACACCAGGTTGGTGACAGATGACTACTTTGG
This sequence comes from Aptenodytes patagonicus, assembly GCF_965638725.1. Classification (NCBI taxonomy): domain Eukaryota; kingdom Metazoa; phylum Chordata; class Aves; order Sphenisciformes; family Spheniscidae; genus Aptenodytes; species Aptenodytes patagonicus. Next base: position 49,080,559 of record NC_134982.1, on the reverse strand, counting down.
TGACAGATACTACTTTATTTGACAAATCCTACTCTTCTAGGATTTCTCCACCATCTACTGGACTGAATTTTTACCTTGTGACTTCATTTTTATCTCAGCTTTACCCACATTTTAATGCAAAAAAGATCTGAAATGATGGTTTTCCTACATGCTAGATATTTTTTTTTTGTTGGCATTAATTACAGAATTATCTTTCTTCCAGAGTATCTTACTGTGGATCTAATTAATTGATAGATGAAATCATTTCTTTCAGTTCATTTAAAAAATGATAAAAGTCTGCTTTCATTGTCTTCTTACCACTGTCACCCTTAGATTTTTTCGGTTTTTCAGTAAATTTTATTATTTATTCTTACAGTAGTGCTTCAGCTTTGGGTAGTTTCACATGAAGGTTTATAATCCCTCTTTATTCAAATGTTTGATATCTTACAGTCTATGCAACCTCTTAGAACTGCCAGGACCTTATTTTCTTTTGAAATGCAACCTTCTTCCATACTGAGGAAACAAAAAGAGGTCTCAAATCTATATTAAAGTGTAATGCAACATAGGAAGTCTAGATAAGATAAGCCATGTGCCAGCATCAAATTTGTTTTGCATCTGAAAACTGTGAAATTCCTCAAAATCAAGCATGGTTTTTTCTTCCCGTTGAGTAACTATAGAAGATGTTTGTAACAAAATAATTTACATTTTGAACTTTCTGAGAAGGGGAAATTGTTTGCAGTGTTCACATAGAAATAGAATTAAAAAAAACCCCTAAGAATTTTCAGAATTATTTAAACCAAAATCAATAGCTAGAAGTGAAAATGGGTTTTGTAGCTAGCTGAGTATCTCCATTATCACTTGGCTTTCTACTAGACATTTTATATAGTTAATATGGGACTTGTTGTATCTACTTACCCTGTGGTAAACTGCATCATGTATAAATCATAAGCAACTGTGATATGTCCCATATTTCCTTAAACATACTAAGATGAGCCAAGCTTACTATTCAGCTAAGAAACAGCTATAATTACTTGGAGAAATAATGTTGCCTCCTTCAGAGGGATTTTATCAGCACATATTATGTTTTGATATTTAAATGAAAGTGCTCATATGTTTTGAAAGTACTGTACTGATCACAGAATTGGTTTTGAAGTGTAATCTTAGGGAAGAAAAATTACTAACTAAGCAATAAAGTCAATCTTCCCCCATATAGTTGTACTTAATGTATCCAAAATTCTTTAGTTTTGTATGTTAACGTAATTACCTGTGAATACTTACTAACTTTGAGCACTACAAGATCTCACCTTAATTTTCTGAAATGAAAGGACTTTTCTTATTTTAGTTGTGATCTTGAGTGCTTTTAAAAAAAAAAAATTAAATATATTCATGTTGGGAATAAACTAGCAGTACATTAAGTGACTGCAGGACCTTTCATATGGAAAATACATTCAGAGATATGGCTGCAGAAGGCCAAGTAATGGTTGAAACAAAGATCTGATTTACTCGTAACAGAAGTCAATGCAGTCATAATGACTTTTATTTTTTTCTCCCGCTTATCATCTCTACTGGGGGAAAACAGGAAACACTGTAATGCTTTAGATCAGATAACTGCTCTTGCTTTCATAATTGAAAGCAGTCAGGAAGATGGTGATTTGGTGACCTGAAGATTCATCCTGCTTAGGGGGATCTGCATGACTTTGAGCTGTTATACAGGGTCCTAAATCATGTCAGTTCTAGCCCTGTGTTCTTGGTATGAACGTTAAAGGGAAGCCAACATGATTTTTGGCAGCAAAAGTCTTTGCAGGCACAGTAAAATAACAAAAATTAGCAATGCTATTGGATTATTCCTCTTATCTTTAATCAGCACGGATGTAACTATGTAACTTTACTACCTGAGGCAGCTGTTTCTGGTTATTTAATTGTTGTAAAAAGATTGGATGAGAATTAACTTAGTTGAAAATTATAGGTTCCAGGGAATATAAATCTGCCAATGCCATATTGTGACCAAGAAAAAGCAGTAAATAACATACTTACGGAAAATTAGTGGCTGAGATGTAGCTTTTCATGTTAAATCAGGTAAAATGGTCAGAATAGGATCACATGGAATTTTACTGGTTTCATTTCAATTTTCCTAAATTTAGTGGTGACTAGACTGACTTGGAATAGCATGATGCCACTGTCCTTCTTAGGCTACAGTTTGAATGCGGTGCCAGGCACACAGGCAGCTTCCACTGAATTTGTACAAAAAAATGGAAGTCCTTATTGTAGGGTAATTCTTACCCAAATCACTATTGAAGTCATAATGCAAAGACACCATAATTTAAAATGGGCTATGGTCCACTGTTTTTTCTTCTCTGTGTGGCATTGTGTGGCTTCTATTTGAATTTGAACAATAAAGCTTTATTGTAGTCAGAATGCTGTGCTCATCCCTTCCTGAGACAAAGAATTTTGATATCTAGGGTCCTAGATACTTTCTTCAAGTCATGTCAAAAAAGGATGAATAAAATGTTCAAAACAAAGTCCTGAAATCTGATTCTATTCAATATGACATCTCTGTGCTATTCATTCACTACATAACTTAACAATGTAGTTAAAAGAAAAAAAAGGCATGTTTTGTGCATTATAGATTTGTTCTTTCAAAGAAAACATTCCATCAGTTGAAATACTTTAAGTTGCTTTAGTAAGGTCAGTTGGGAATAAGCTTTCAAAAAAATATCTGAAAGGTTTGCTTTATAATTTAATATTAAAAGTGGTTATTGGGAAAAAAAGAAAAGAAAAAGAAGAGTAAACTATTTCCCTACTTTCTACAAGTAACTTACTTAGAAAAATGTAAAATTAACACTGTATAACACTCTTCTTATATTTTTTTCCTTTCACTCCGTGCCCTATTGTACATTATCATAAAATAACTACTAAATTCAATGTATGCCTACACACCATAGAACAAATTTGTAGAATATTATTTTGAGATGCTTCACCATTTAAATCTATGTGCACTGATGCAAGAAGTAATTCAGTGTTTTGGACATGCATTGGGGAGCTTCCTTATTCAATGCCACTTACTGTGTTAGAGCAATGGAAAGAGAGATTTAGTGTAAAGAAGTGGTTAAAGTCCGTCCTCTGGGCTAGACTGACTTAGCAAAGCATGGTGCCACTGTGCTTCTTAGTCTACAGTTTGAATGCGGTGCCAGACACACAGGCAGCTTCAGCTGAACTTGTGCAAAAAAAGGAAGTCCTTATTGGAAGGAAATTATTATCCAAATTGCTGTTGAAGTCATAATGCTAAGGTATCATAACTTAAAATGGGCTACAGTCCACTGTTTTACTTCCCTGTGTGGCATAGTTTCCTCTACTGTGTTTTATTCTGAGAAATAATGCCACCAGTTTTGTAAGAGATTTTGGAGTTATGATTGATATATGAAGATTTATCCAAATGTCTTACAAATAATTTTGTCTCCATGTTTCATTCAGATTAGTAGTAGTAGTAGTAGTAGTAGTAGTAGTAGTAGTACTAGTAGTAGTAGTATCTGGTTATTCAGTTAGATCTGTGCTGAATTTCAGTTTAACGGAGAAAATTATTTGGGGGTGTTTTCAGAGAAATATCCCAAAGAAATATAGCATGCAGTGAAACTTTCACTGCTTAGCAGTGACCTGGTTTGAGTGAATTTATAAACCTAGTGGATTATGGAAAGGAACATACCTTCCTTTGGCCTTCTTCCTGGGACACAGTTGTGCTCTGAACCAGGGGTGGGAATTTGCCAGCTGGTAATTTTCCTACGCCTTCTACTCTTTACTGTTTTTGGATTTTATCAATGCCTATTGGGCTTCACACAAAATACTGATTTGTTTTATCTTAGGGAGTAACTAATTGTTGAGGTATGTGTGAAAAATGTATTTTAATTTAAGAGAAACTCATCCTGAATAACTCCTAGAGAAATTTGTTCCTATGTAGAGTGCTATCCAGCACTTAAACTGTTGATAGGGAATTAAATGATACACGGATAAACCCGTGTGTAGAAGCAGATTTATCCATGCTGGATCTCCGTGCACAGCTGAAATTGCTACGTTTTGTCCCTGTGAAGCCCACATTGTGAGGCTTTTTATTTGTGGAATTCACCATGGTATTTTATCATTAGTCATATTGTTGTAGAATATTTTCTCTTGGAAAACATGGAAAAGACATCACTGACTCCAATGGGGTGCACATATTTAAACTCATCAGAGAACACTCAATCATCTGTATTTACTGGATAGCCAAAACCTGCAGGATACTTTGCACTGTGCTTAGGATGTAGGATAGTGTAGGTCACTTCAAATTCACTCATACCCCGAACAGATTAAGCGGATAATCACAGTTAAGTGTTTTTATGTTCCATAGTGAACTGATAAACACTAAATAACCCATCCAGTGCAAAAAACATTTGTGGTAGCACACTCCAGTGTGTTACTAAGAGATTGGAGGGGGTTTTATCTCTTTGGACCAAGGAGGTGTTTACTAGCTAGTAGAGATGGCAGCCAGCCTAGCAAAGAGACATCTGGATACTCAAGGAATTGGAACAAGGATTCTTTTAGTTATGAAGAGTGGTCAGCTAAAGGAGGGAATAGAAGGCAACGTGGGAGGAAAAATTAAGTCTTTCTGGATCCCTAGGAGACTTTGAAGATGAGTTTGCCTGTAAGAGCTAATGAAGCACTCAAAGAGGAGCACCACAGCCCGTTCACTGACAGAGGAGCTCTCTCCAGCTGGTGTTTTCTGTGACAAGCAGTCCCAAATAGGCAAGCCTTGAAATTATATACAAGGTCTGAAACAGTAACTATGCTTTATAAGGACTGAACAGCAAGGTAGTTGAGTAAAAAAGTGAAAGACAAAGAGAAATCTTTCTGCTTAGTGTTAGTTGTCTGACTGTGTGGGCTCTCACTTTTTCATAGAAAGAAATGTTACTTTTTTTTTTTTTTTCTGTTCTGCCTTAATTGAAAGTTAATTTAATGTGTTTTAACATACCTGGATAAGAACAAGACATTCTTTATCTATGGGTTTAGTTTGGAACACTCTTTACAGGTATGTTAGCTTCCAAAATACTTCTTCCAAAGCATGCAAAAGGTAATAGTGTGTGACTCCACTCCAGCTGAAGGGGCAGATGGAAAAATGACACCAAAAAGGAAAGAGAAGTATGTTCCAGCAAAACATAATACTTGAGAAGGCGCTGTAGCATGCAGTGACATGCAATGAGGTATGCAAGCCTAAGCTTCAAGATTTGTAAGGAGTGTGTAACATTTCTGCTGTAAGTACTTGTACATTTTTTTTTTATTTTAGTTGTATCCATATATAATTTATTATAGATAAATAGCAAAGTTACATGAAAATATTGTCTCTATTTAAAATTTCCCATGCTCAGAGCATTTTTCATTTTCAGAAAATTAGTAAGCCTGCACAGGCATTCCTTTGAAATACAAAGATCCATGTATTTCTATAAGTAACAGGCTTTTGTAGTTGATCTTCCTAAACTTTTTTTTTTTACATTTTCATTGCATCTGCTTAATGAGGTCAGATTTCATCATTCATGCCAGTGAAATCGACAGTCTATTACATTGTTTAATATGCATGATGATATCAGATCTCAGTAGATCCCAATTATTAAAAAAAAAAAAAAAAAAAAAAAAATCACTGCTTGCGGTCCATGCATGTCCATGCATTCTAAAAAGCTCATAATACCAGTTTATTCATTTTTGGCATTCGCAAATTATAAGGTGAATAACAAACTTGTCAGTGAAAAGGAGTAGTATTTGGACTTTAATGAAGTGATAGTGATAATTTTTAATGGCAGAAGCATGTATTCATAAAGATTTGGATATGATGTATAAAGACAAACTAGAGTAATAGTAAATGGGTTTGGGTCTTGTACAGGACTTCAGGGTGGTCTTTAGTATTCAGATCAATTGAACTTAAAACTTTCACAACTAATCTGAAGGAGTAAATGACATTAATTAGAAATCTATGATAAAAGCACTTATATACTTGCATAACTCAATCATGTGACATACTGCTGTGTAAGACTCATTAAAAGAATTGCATTATATGTCAGTGATGTAGGACATCTTAAATTGCATTAAAAACTGGCTCAATGCCAATCTCAAAGTATGTGGCTGTAAATAAGGTGATATCAATAGATTGAACTTTGGTTAGAAGGATGTGTCGGAGACAGGTACTTTGCCCAGTCCTATTTTGTCAATGACATATACTAGAATAAAAATGACATAATAATTACAGATCATGTAAATAATTAAAAAAAAAAAAAAGAGGTAGCTAGTCACTAGAGGATGATCTGAATTGTCTATTTACATATTCACAATACAAAACACCATGTTTCTTATTGAGATAAATGTACATTGGGTAGTATGGGTGTACATTTGGGATCTACCAAATCAGGTTATGTCCATTAAATGCGAAAGTACCCCAAGAAGTACTGACCTAAGAAATGCTTAAGCAGTCATTATGGAAAACTTCTTCAAAATGACACCTGTGTAATGCCATAGGCAAAGGTTTGACAAATACAGTATATGAGAGTAATTGAACAAAGGAAATAACGAGTAGAATTGGGAATCAGTTTGCTTTCAGGGCACAGCACTGACCTCTGCTACCAATTTCTGTGCCAGTAGCTTCCCTTCAAGAAAGATATGCAAATGTTTACTGCTCAAAGTAAGCCTGCAAAGTGATGCAGGGGCTGGAAAACGAGTCACAGAATAAGACTAAAGGAATTTGTCTTACTAAAGAATTGGAGAGGTGACTTGATCACCATCTGTATAAACTTGCACTTGAAATAATATAACTGATAGTGAAGACAGGAGATTTTTCCTTCATATGGAGACAATATAACAAGATGCAAAGGCTTACAACTGAAGCTAGACTTAAGATTTTATCTTTGAAATATTTTCTGTGAAAAAGGTGTTATTTCCTAGCAATAATGATATTTAAATTTATAATTGTATAAAAATTTATAAAATTATGAAGAAAAAGGTGAATTTACAACATTGTAAAATACAATTAGACTCTCTGTGTGTGTGATGGTCAGGGGCCAGAGTACTAACTAACTAGTTCCTCTCCTGTCTTTGACCAAAGCATCAACGGAAGTCACTAGTTCCGTGCCTAGTATTGCTTCTCTGTGGAGCTTCCCTCTTGGTTTTTATCTTTCATCCAAATGAATTGCTCCTAAATTATATCTCTGTGATACCTGACAGAAGGGTTTTGATGTTATTGTTCCTTCCTGTGAAGCCTCAGCTTTGGGAATGGAAGGCAAGTGCTTTGTATTTGAAAAGATAACCAGAGCTGTTAAAGTCTCATTAAACAACTGCAAGTCATATTGTCAGAGATACTTTAAAAATTATCTTACTTTAGCTGAGATGCAATGCCTGACAATGATTGTCTCTAATCCAGTGTGATGCAGAATGACCCAGCTGCATTGGTCTCCTAATCAATAATTGTGTTTCTGGGGCTTGTGTACAGGAAGTTACTTATGAACTCTTACACTTCTCTTGCAAGGAAGTATTTTGCTATGCCAATATAGTGATAGTAATACAAAAGTAAATATTGATAAAAGTAGGAAAATCATGAGACTTTTACAGCTTAGGCATTCTTACTTATAATCATTTTCCCCTAAACACCATTCCCTCTCCTTCCCCCCACCCTGTTTAACATAAGTAGAGTTTTGTCCTGCAAGCGTGTTATCTCTTAAAATATAACCAGATCTACAGATAAGAAAGAGCATTACTAACATGTTTCCAGTGAGTGGCTTGTTAATTTAGTTTTATTAAATATATAATATTATATATAAATATACAATTATATATGTCATGTTTGTTGCAGTAAAAAGTTGGCTGGCAATCAGTGGCAGAGCATAGCTATAGGACTGGAGCAGGAAGTGAAGTCGAGGCAATTCAGTGTTGCAGTGTTTAGTCTGTGGGCAGAATCCTGCAGACAAATGCTATCCATTTGCAAAGGTCCCCTTAGAAAGTCTGTGTAAAGTGATTAATATCCAGGAAAAGACAGTTCATAAAGTTTTGGTTCTAAGATGAATCTTAAAAATGTAATTTCCTTTGATCTGAAAAAGCCTTAGTTAAAAAAAAAAATCTTAAAAAAAAAGAAATTGTGAGTTTCTCTTTTTATTTATATTATTGTTAGAGTGGGTAGTATCTTTCCAAACATGAAGAACCTTCGTTTGTAGTTTGTTTAAGGTTGCTTTGTGTAATGTGATTATAAAGATGGCTGTCTCAGTGACAGTTGATGGAATTTACTTGAATATGACTTTCCTTCTGTTAATTTCATTGCCAGAGTCCTGGATTTAGTTTTTTATTTTTTTTTTTTTTAGGCACTGAATTTTATTGCTTATTTCTCTCTGAAACACTTTGGTATCAATTTTGCCTCGAATAAAAAGAAAGTGTTCTTTTCTAACTTTAAGTACTGGAAGTTTGTTTCTTTGGTGAAATGTAAGCCAATGGAAAACCTCTACCTTTAAGCAAAGTTTGCTTTAATAAAATTAAAACTCTCATTGGAACAAACAAACAAACAAACAAACAGTCCCTTCCCCCTTCTTTGTGAATTCTGCCTGCAACTGCTAGTTTAAGAGAAAGAAAATTGATCTCAAGAAAAATTTTACCAAACTCGGTTTATGGTATCCCAGCTGGAAAAAAAAAAAAAAAAAAAAAAAGAAACATTCCAATTTTTGTAAAAAAATATGAGATAGCACAAAGACAGAGAAAATTTAATAATCCAATCAGAAAGTGTAGGACATATTTCATGAGAACACACATTTCATGCTGTTACAAAATTAGTTTTCAGATATTGCACACCTACATGGGAAAAAATGAATGCTGATATTAAAAGTTATCTGTTCTTGATCAGTATGAAATATTTTAATTCTAAATTGTAAGTAACTTTTTTTAGTTCCCTTATTACATATAAATTCTCTTTTGTTCTCTCTAAAAATCTTGCCATTTCCCTACCATACATGCTTAAGATACTTTCAGCTTACATTAAAAATTCCATTAGTCTTTCACTGCTTTTCACAGAACTAACCCATTGTACCTACTGAATTAAATTTTTTACTCATAAGATCATTCTTATTAACATTTAATATATTACTACCTTTTAATATTAAATTTTTTTTTCAATCTGTATTCTGTGTTGCTAAGATCCCCACCAAAACTCAATGGCAATAAAAAACACAAAAAAAGATCTTTTGATAGTAGAATTATTAAGTAAACAATATTAGTTTGAGTTTATATAACTAATCAAGGGCCCATAAGATCCCACAAATTTCAGATTCTGCTTATGTTTTAGAATGTGTTCTACTTAATCTTGCCAGTTTTGACTCGTTTGATAAGAAATATGCCTTCAAGTCAAAACAAACAAGATACTTGCCTATCTAGTAGAAGGTATGCCCTTCTACTTTCTTGATTTGCTCTAGGGTACACCTTGAGCAAACTGATCTAAAAGCATTACTACAGCATATTTGGTTAATTAATAAATTTTGCTATATGTCTTTAAAGTGAATAAGACGAGCCTAGCAGAAAATGACCCATGTCTCCCATCACCTCTTAGTTCTAATTTGTCTTACTCTCATGTTTTATTGAATCATATACTCTTTCACCATTGAATTCACACACATAAAATGTAATTGGAATCTATAAAAAAATACAGACTTGATGTAATACTCATTGAACTTAATATAAGGACTTTTTTGGTTTCAAAGGGCACTAGGAATTAGGAGTTAAGTTCTAGTGACAGGACTTCACGTGCATTGGATCATAGACTGAAGGTTTCTAGAAAAGACCAAGAGAATCAGGAGTGAGTTAACTCGGTTATTATCAATATGTCTTTAATGTCAATTAAGACAAGAGTTGTTGACTTTTGCCTGATATCTGGGTACTTAGAACAAGGAAGTCCTTTACTTCACTTTGTTACAACTAATTAGAAGATTTCCCTGTGATTTTCATGCTCCTTTTTCCTAAACTATGGAACAAAGGTGGTTCATGAAGTCCGATAAAAATAAAAAGTAAAAATAAATAAATAAATACAAACCTAAGGAAAGCATAATTCCCAGCTATAAGAACCATGCCAGCTATTGAAGATTCATTGCAAGGTGTGAATCTTTGCAAATGTCTGTGTTTGGAAACAGAATTTTCTATCTCTTCCAGTCCTTTATCATTGATCTATCTAACTACAGTCTTTATCTTCCTCCTTCTGGTCTGGCTTTTAAGTTTACTATGTTCAGTCATGAAAAGACTTTTGTGCCCCTGGACAACAACAAGGTGGTCAGTGAGCACAGAGGAAATTTGGCTTTTTGTACTCACTTCCTGTTCTTGATCCCTCCTTGGCATGAAATAACTGCAACTGTGAACTGTGGATGGCTCCTTGAAAGGAAGGAAATGTAGCTTTGCATGTTTTTTGTTTAGGTAAACAACACATGCCTGATGTGAATAGTATATTAGGAACAACTGACTGCTAAGTGTCAGAATTCTGTGCTGAATTTGTGTGAACCACAGTCTGCAAAGGCTAACAGTTTTATGAGAAAACTGGAAGATTTTGTTTCAAATTCAAGAAAAGAATCAGCCCTGCCATGAAGGTTATTTCCTTGATAAATCATTCTTTACATTCACAGGGAAACTGTTACAAAAGCCTAAAGACTTTTCTTTTTTTATCTTGGGCAATCAGCTCCCCTCCTTCTCCCTCCACCCCCTTCCAAGAAATAGCTGAAATTTATTGAGGAAAACTCATGTTTAAACAAACAAACAAACAAACAAATCAGCCTGGGCCAATCACCAATAAAATTTCAACTTAAGGCTTAACATTTTTCAAAGTAGTAAGCAGCTGAAAATGGCTAGAAAACCTCAGCAAAGCAAAAAAGCACTGTGAGCTTCTATGGCTCCTATATGCAGTTCAAATAGAGTATGTGGAAATGCCTAAAAATATTCCACAAAATGAACTGAAGAGTGGAAAAGGGAGACACTAGTGGCTAAGAAGTGCTTCAAGGAGCTCACAGAGGCATGCATGAAACAGTGCAACTTTTTTAGTTAGTTTTTTTTAAACTCTTAGCTACAAACAGGCAGCAGTAGACCCAAGCGCTTAGGCTCTCTGAACAAAAATAGCTTATCCCTTTGTCAGGAAACAAATGCAAAGGCAAGCATATGGCAGCAGCAGCAACCAGAGGCTGGTTTCATATTAAGTGACATTGCATATTGTGCAGCTAGAAGGCCTGAAACTAATCTGATCTAACTGTCTGTAGATCTATCAACCTGACTTCTCCCTATTATTCTTATCCTCATTGATAAGTTCACCATAATCGGGATCAGCATAATGGTCAATACCTCTCAGCAAAAGGAGGAGAGGGGCACATCTCTTTTTATCTATGTCGCATGAATCTCATTAAATTCAATGAATCTTTTGAAACTAATTACAAGCCTGCACATGGACCAAAGACTAAATTACCACAATTAACATATTTAAAGGTTCTATTAAATAAAGTGAGACGTGTGCTCACTCCTAGGGAAAATTAAATATCTTCTGTTGAATACAGTAGATGGGCTCAAGGATATTTGGTCTTCACAGTAATAGGAACAGGAATGCTTTGAAGTCCACACGACTGAATTACAGATTTAATAAATACCTTTTGGAGGGTAGTTTTTGTGGCACCTTTTTTAGAGGTTTTAGCAAGTACTAGTCCAGTTGATACAATATGATATGTCTCTTATTCTTAGGAGTCTCACTCCTTTTCATGAAGTTTTTGATCACAGATATTCATTTATTCAAATCTGAATGTATTAATGCAGCAAAGTTGATCCTTCCTAAGCATTGCAGCTTCACCTGCATGGGAAAGATGAACATTAATAAACTTCTTAGAGAGTCCCAGAGTTATGATTTCTTCTGTTCTGTTCCACTAAGACTGCATTTCCAGTTGTCCCTAGCTAGTCTACTTTTCTGATGATTAAGTGTTTAGTTGTCCCTAATTGAGGAAAGATTTCTAAACTTTCTTTGATTTGTTTTTGTTGTTGTTTTGTTTTGTTTTCATGTGGCTTACTGAAACAGATTTTTTTTGTTAACATTAAAATTTTTATTACGCTGCTCATTAGGCACTCAGTATTTTCTTTGAGTCCTTGATAAAGCTGAAGAACTTAATAGTTTTTTAGGGAAGTCAATCATTATGATCTTTTTTCCTTCTTTGCTACTTACGTCCTGCTTTACCAGAAGTTCAATAGTTTATTAAGAAATTGGTAGTTCTTGTTTGCTGAGAAAGTTTTAGGTAAACTAAATTTTAAGGAAAAAAGTGATATAATAGCTGGAATTAATTTCATTAAAAAGTTAAATAAGTGAAATTGCAGTATGTTAATTTATGTATGTTCTTGTGTTGCGATATTTTAGATTGAATTAAGATATGTTTTGAATAAAGTGAATGTCAATGTAATACATGTACTTTTTAGATAATTATGAACAGAATCCTTATTGCATGTCAACATTTAGTAACTAAGTACTGGAATCTGACATTTGCTTATTCAGAGTAAATTTGCACTAAAGTTGAAATGCATGAAAATCTGTAAGTCTATGTTATGGACCAAGCTGAAAATTTAGATGAGAAACAGCAGCCTGACTGTTACATTCAAACTAAAATCAATGCCATATATTCTTGATGTTGCAAAAGAAAAAAGGTTTGTGCCTGTAAATGACGTGGTTTTTTTCACTACATGGAAATGAAAATACACAATTATGGCTGCTGAAGAAATAAATCTCAGGTTGTCCCAGTATTCTACTATTTTTATTACTATTTTTATTTTTATTTTATCAAGCTGCTGCTTTGGTCGAAGACACAAAATTTATTTGATCAACCATAGTGTTATAAAAATAACTGTGATAACTCCTTTACTACATGATAACCTATTTGAACTCCATGTGTTGTAGATCATATGGGATGATCTATGTAAATTATGTTACCACTGTATGAATAATTTCTTAGTTTACTCTGAATTTGCATAATGATATAGTATTTGAAGCTGGAAGAGAAATGATAGGCATACTTTGTACATGCAACACTTACAGTTTTATTCCTATAAAATGCCTCAGTTGCTTTATAAATTTGATTAAATCTGCACTGGAATTATGGTATATGGAAAGGCATGCCTTATATAACTTGAATAACTTTTTACATTTGGTGATAAAACAGGTAATATATTTTTGTTTATATATCCTTCCCCCCATTTGCACATTCTTGCTTTTTTATTTTTACCAGTTGCACTACAGCTTTTCACCTCTTATTCCCAGAGTAATGCCATTCTGTCCTATTGAATACTACTCATTTCAGACATTGTTTTTTAAATAGCAACTATTATAGCTCATGTCAGTGTACTGTATTAGCCAACCCTAGCATTTCACAATTATTCCCCACTCTTCTCATTGTACAGTTGCTGTACAATGACTCTGTAGACCTGAGCTTGATTTTATTCACCAAAAGGTCTCTATATCACCATCACACAACTAAATACGTATTCTTTTCTTCACAAAGCCTTATTTGATACCAGATTTTTGTGCATATTACAGAAACCTATGGTTTGTTTACATTTTTGGTATCCTTAGCTATTGTTTAAAAAAGAAAAAAAGATTTATCACAAAAATCCAATAAAAGCTGTATGATGCATAGCTTTTAACTAAAATTCTTTGTTTTAAAAGTCATACTAGAATAGACTACTTAAATATTCATTTAGCCTGGAGGAACTATGTGAAATATCCCTAGACAGCCCTAGATCACCTTCAGCAGTGAGATCTGTTCTGTTGTACAGAGGAAGGGTGTCCGAGAGAAATGAAGAGCTGACCCGTAGGATGTGGGAAAACACTGAATTCAAACAGTGTTTCATTGTGTAGTATGTCTTTCACTGTAGGTGCAACCATATAGAATTGTCATGCTGTACAGATTACGTTTTCATTTGCTTTTATTAAATTTGAGAAACAAGTTGATACTGACCATCTGGTTCCTGCCAAATTCTACAAAGTGTTTTGGATTTAATTCTGGAATTCTTACTAAATTTTGAGTTACATTGCACACTGTAAGCTGCAACAGGAACATGTTTTAAGCAACATGTGCTAAGCAATAAAAAATAAGTTGATATGAAGTTATTTTCCTGAACTGAAGCATAGCAGCTGTTGTAAAATAAATGTATAATTATTCAGAGTAGATCTATTTGTGACACATTGCTCATTTCTCTTTAATCATTATTGTGTAAAAGCAAAAACAGTCTTGCACTGTTGGATTTTTGATAACATCTTGTGTATATTCAACTGTTTATGTACCTTTTTATTATAAATTGAGATTGACATAAATTATTATAGGATAAATACTATATAAGTGCTCAATGAGTTCTTCTGGGAATATCTCAAAGCAATATATGAGTTTCACAGAAATATGTGTATTAGACCATCTAAGCAAAATTATGCAGTACCATTGATTCCTTTCTAACTTGTACATTAGGAGGAAAAAAGGTGGAAAGTGTAGTCAGCAGAAGCAAATAATACAAAGGCAGCTGTCTCATCCATCCAGTGGATTTTTTTTTTTCTTCTGAATTAAAAAGTTGTGAGGACTTATACAGACCCTGGGGTGTTGTAAAAATAGTGTATGTGCTGTTGTTTACCTGCTAATGCTTGTAAGTATTAATCACATGGTCTTATTCCTGGTGATTCATTTCATAAGACATGCCACCCTTCACCAGAAAAGCAAAGTTGAAAATATGAGGCATATGAAAGTGATGAAATGTTCTACTGCGTCCAGCTCTGAAGTCCTCAGCACAGCAAAGACATGGATCTGTTGGAGCAGGTCCAGAGGAGGGCCACAAAAATGATCGGAGGGATTGAACACCTCTCCTGAGGAAAGGCTGAGAGAGTTGAGGCTGTTCAGCCTGGAGAAGAGAAGGCTTCGGGGAGACTTTATTGCAGGCTTTCAATACGTAAAGGGGGCTTACAAGAAAGATGGGGACAAACTTTTTAGCAGGGCCTGTTGTGACAGGACAAGGGGTACTGGTTTTAAACTAAAAAAGGGTTGATTTAGACTAGATGTAAGGAAGAAATTTTTTACTCTGAGGGTGGTGAAACACTGGAACATGTTGCCCAGAGAAGTGGTGGACGCCCCATCCCTGGAAACATTCAAGGTCAGGTTGGACGGGGCTCTGAGCAACCTGATCGAGTTGAAGATGTCTCTTGCTCACTGCAGGGGGGGTTGGACTAGATGATCTTTAGAGGTCCCTTCCAGCCCAAACCATTCTGTGATTCTATGATTCTGTGACTCTACATCATGTACATAGATTTGGGGAAAATACCTTTCTATTCTCTCAATTTTCATCTTGGTATGTAGGCTTACAATGTAGGCTTTAACAGTAGAAAAAGGATCAGTGGCACTTGAAGTGCTCCCTTGCATTAGCAGCGTAAGTAGCTCTCTGTGTGAAACACAGCAGCATCATACTCTTCTCTTTCTGATGTAACTTGTGACTAATAAGTTCTTTTTATTTTCCGTGCTGTAAAGAAACCTTTCACTAGTGAGATCCTTTTCTAAGACTTACCAGTGCAATGCATTTGCTCATAAGATGAAATCTTGTTTCCCTTCTTTTTTTTTCTTCTTCTGTGCTTACCACTTGGACAATTTGTCCCAAGTAGCACAGCCTCTTTCACCATTATAAATCTAACCTGTGGATAATGAAGTGAAAAATGAGCTTGTGGTTAGACAATAAAAAGTAGTTATAAAAATTTTGCACTTTGTGTTATAGAAAGCTAAAGCAGGAAATAAACTTATGAAAGTAAATAATAATTTAATTTGCCTCTTTCACGTGAGGGAGGTACTCTGAATTTGGTAGAAGTATGGTATATGTGAGCTTATCAAGAGCAATTAATATATCTTCTTGTTTGTAGTGACTGAACATTATTTATGGGATTTGAGAGAACTTTGAACTGTAGCAGTCATGGTCAGTATCAGGCCTTCTCTTTAGGAAGAGTGTTGCTTAAAGAACCAAATGAACCAACTTTAAAAAAAAAAAAAATGAAGGAGATCAAAAAATCCCCTTGAGACATTCATATAAAAGTCTTGCTGCTAATTAGAAACAGCCATAATTATTCAGCAGAAACACTGATTCATCACTGAAAAGATTTTGTATTACTTAATATTCATGATTTTGATAGTGGAAATCTGGTAGACAAACAGAAGGGTTAGAAGAAGAAGGAATCACCTGTGACTTGTCACTTATCAGTTGCATCCAGAGAATGTGTTTGTCCTAAAAAGAACCATTTCATAAAGACTAATAGTTTACATCATTTCCTTTCATTTTCTAAACAACAGATGCCAGTGCAGTATAGCTAGGGAAAGACTTGCTTACACTTCTTCTAGTGTTTTAGAGTCAGTCTTCTTCCAGCTAAAACTAGAACAGGTATTGATTCTCAATTTATATTTTTCAAATTTAAATGGGGAATGAATACATGCCCTGTATAGTAATTGAGCTGGAGAGGCATTTAACATCCAAAGTATTGATTAGCATTTGCTTGCTTATGCACCATTGATTGTGAACCGCAGTTAAGTCTTCTTTTTCTGAAACACTCAGGTTTCATTCTGTATGATGTTAGGACTTGCATACTAATAACTGTGCAATAATGATTTTGTGCTGTCTTTATCAAACACGCATACCATTGGCAAAGCAAAAGGTTTTCCATTTTGTCATTCTTACAGTGCTTTAAAAGGATAATATTATCTTTTATTTCATTTGGTTTGGTTTTTTTTTTAAAGAAATAACTGAATTTAATGTGATTGCACATTAAATGTGATTGCACAGACCTGTGCTGGCATCAGGTCTAAAGAAAATAAAAAGCATGTGCTGAGGTTGTACCTTCATGCTACAATCAGGACTAGAAGGCGTCAGTTGCTATCCATGTAAATGATAGCGAGTGAGCTGTGAACCATTTATCAGTATGATCTCAGAAGTTAGGTTAGAAGTGAGCAAGTACAGCCACTTGAAGAACATAATAAACTGCACCCTGGTAGTCTCATGAAATATTAGGTAAAAAAAAAAGGTAAAGAAAAAAAAGGTGCTGCCTCAGTACTGATACTTTTACAGATAATACAGCAACAGGAAATATTTAGAGATGCGCTGCTCTCAGATACAAGGTTGATTCAGATATTTTTCTAGTGTTTTCTTTGGTTACAGTTCCAGTAAGTGGTGTTTGTTGTATCAACCTGAATGTGATATTTTTCACTGGCAGATAATTGTGATGATCAGTTGGTGTCTGCTTTGCCTCAGTCATCGTTCAGCAGTTCATCAGAGCTGTCTAGCAGTCACAGCCCTGGATTTGCAAGGCTTAATCGAAGAGAGGGTGAGTGCATTTTATTGGTTGATTGATGTTATTTTTTTACAAGGGTTTTTTAAGCATTTTTGTACCTGTGCATAATGTTGAAATGATACATAGTAAACATATTCTGGATTATTGGGCCTGGGGAGAGTTATGTTTGTTGTTTTAAAGAGAATGGGAAGGTAAAACAGTCTCAAAGAATTCACCTTGCCATCTACACTAAGTTTTTCGTGGTAAAATTATACGTTAAGACACTTGTGAACATTTTACTAATTTTAGTGTACAGGATTCATCCTGACTGAAACCAAAATCTTCATGTGATTTTCCAACATCAAATGTAGACAGCTTTGGACATATACTTGTGCCTATTCATAAAACAAAATTTAAATTAATTTTTTTTCTTAACAAGACAATAATAACATAAATAATCTCTTTTCTCTTAGAGGACAAATAGAAGCACAAACATATGAATGTCACTGTATGTCATTCTCTAAGGAAATAAGGCCAAATGCAGATTCCATTTGGAAAGACAGGACCAGATATTCAGGAAATATTTTCGAGAAACTGTTTTCTCTTTTTCCTGGAAATTTTAAATCTTGTTTATTCTAATTTTATTTCTTCACTGAGCCTATTATTTTATTATGCTTATTCACTGACACTGTGGCAAACTACATAATGGCATATGGTCCAAATTTTTACTAAAGTGAAGGAAACTTGCCTGTTAGAGGTATAACATAAATAATAACCTACATAAATCTTCTGAAAGCTCTGTATAATTTCTAATTTTCTTTGCTATAGTAATTGAACATACATTTTCAGTCTTTTTGGTCAATTATGGGACATTTTCTTTTGTTAAATGCAATTAAACTTTGATAGCATTATTTTTGTCTTTTCTGACATGTAGCTAAAAGGTTTAAACACTTGGGTATATGTCAGAAGATCTGGAGATTACCCATTTTAGCTGAAGTTTAGTGATAACTCAAATCTTATATTTTGTGTCAAGGATACTGTAGGAATAAAAAATGATTAATTTCTTCTAATTACTGTAAACATGTTTTCTGTTCCTAATGACAACAGTCTCATTACACTTTCTGTGTGAAGGACATCTATTCTGAAGCTTTTTGACAGTATCTGTTAGATTATATAAAATCTGTCAAACAAAAATTAATTTAAACTGTCAAGACATATCACATTAGACTTTGTGCTGTTTGTGGCCTATTTGTAATAAGTAATTATATTCGAAAGTCATGTTAAAAAATACATGTAAGTACATTGAACATTAAAAAGATAAAAATTAACTTTGAAATACCGAGAAATCTCAGTCATCAGCCTCATTAGGCAAGTATCCAGGAGCTCAGTCATTCCTGTCAATAACATACTTAAGGCACTTTTTCTTCTGTTTTTTTCCCCCAGTATAGCAGCAAGGTTCTTGGTCTTAACATAACAGTGCTAATGCTAAGGAGGAATAAATACCTTTAGGACGGATTTTATTAAATGTAGCAATATGGTGTTATTGGTAAACAAAATCCCACTTGTTGACATACCTAAAAATAACACTCTGTTTTAAAATTATGGCTTTAAAAACAGCTAAAGTCTGGGTTGAAATGAAATCAGTTTAGATATCCAAGAGCATATGTTACTGTTTGTCGTGGTTTAACCTCAGCCGGCAACTAAGCACCACGCAGCCGCTCGCTCACTCCCCCCCGGTGGGATGGGGGAGAGAATCGGAAGGGTAAAAGTGAGAAAACTCATGGGTTGAGATAAAGGCAGTTTAATAGGTAAAGCAAAAGCCACACACGCAAGCAAAGCAAAACAAGGAATTCATTCACTACTTCCCATGGGCAGGCAGGTGTTCAGCCATCTCCAGGAAAGCAGGGCTCCATCACGCGTAACGGTTACTTGGGAAGACAAACGCCATCACTCCAAACGTCCCCCCCTTCCTTCTTCTTCCCCCAGCTTTATATACTGAGCATGACGTCACATGGTATGGAATATCCCTTTGGCCAGTTTCGGTCAGCTGTCCTGGCTGTGCCCCCTCCCAGCTTCTTGTGCACCTCCAGCCTGTTCAGTCAGTAGAGCATGGGAAGCTGAAAAGTCCTTGACTAGTGTAAACACTACCTAGCAACAACTAAAACATGGGTGTGTTATCAACATTGTTCTCACCCTAAATCCAAAACACAGCACTGTACCAGCTACTAGGAAGGAAATTAACTCTATCCCTGCTGAAACCAGGACAGTATCCACCCCTTATTCTATACCATCTACGTCATGCTTAAGTCCCATATTTTCCAGTGCAACCTCATTAACCACCCACCCCGCTTTCCATCCTTTGATATAACACACAGATATCATTCCCTTAGTCTATGGACCACCCTTGTGGAATGTCTGTAAAATGTCCAGAAATGTCCATGAAATATCCATTGAGTTCATTTAGTCCGTGACTTTGGGCTCCATCTGTGATGGTGGTCACTCAGGACAGGAGAGGTGGTGTGTTGCGTGGAGTTACTGGGTACCAAAGCCAGCTCAGGTCAGGTCACTGCTGCACTTGCACTGCTTCTTGTAAGGCTTGTCCTCCACTTGTTCAGGTGGTTCCTGCTATAGTAATTCCTATAACACGCAACTCAAATCATGGGTTACAACAATTTAAAGGTGTTTCCATTACAATCTCCACCCCTGGTCCCTTCAGATCAAACCATAGGGTTTAACATTGCAATAAACTCCTCCCCTTGCCCCTGCTCTGGCTTGGACTTATCCACAGACTGCAGTCCTTTAGGGTAGTACCTGCTCCAAGTGGAGCCTTATCTATGAGCCACAGTCTCTCCAGGGGTACGCCTGCTGCGGCATAGACTTATCCACAGTCACTTTGAGATGCACCTGTTCCAGCACGGCCTTCTCCATGGGCCACAATGTCTTCAGAGATATACCTGCTCCAGCGTGGCCTTACTCGCAGCCACAGTCCCTTCAGAAGTAAACCTGCTGTAGCACAAACGTAACCGCGGCCACAGACGCTTCGAGATGTACCTGCTCTGGCATGGGCTTATCCACGGCCACAGACGCTTTGGGGTGTCCTGCTCCCGCATGGACTCATCCACAGGTCACAGTCCCTTCGACTCGAGTTCACACTGGAGTTCCAGCCTGTCCAGTACAGCAGCACAGAAACAGCAGGGATGCCCTGGCCATCTGCCAGCCCAGGCACATCGCCATTGCTGTTATCAAAATGTTCCCAGGCACAGCAGAATACGATGATAAGCAGTACAGCGGTACAGCAAGCAGTGAAAGCAAAAAACAGCCACTAACGAGCATTGGACTCTAATATACAGTAAGGCAAGCAAGCCCCATGGCAAGCACAGGAGCCTGCCAATTAATAGCTAAACAGCTATAACAGGTATAAATTCGATCTAGCACATTCCAATCAAACCTGTCATTATCTCGAACCCTTCGAGCCCCACGTTGGGCGCCAAAAAGGACTGTCGTGGTTTAACCTCAGCCGGCAACTAAGCACCACGCAGCCGCTCGCTCACTCCCCCCCGGTGGGATGGGGGAGAGAATCGGAAGGGTAAAAGTGAGAAAACTCGTGGGTTGAGATAAAGACAGTTTAATAGGTAAAGCAAAAGCCACACACGCAAGCAAAGCAAAACAAGGAATTCACTCACTACTTCCCATGGGCAGGCAGGTGTTCAGCCATCTCCAGGAAAGCAGGGCTCCATCACGCGTAACGGTTACTTGGGAAGACAAACGCCATCACTCCAAACGTCCCCCCCTTCCTTCTTCTTCCCCCAGCTTTATATACTGAGCATGACGTCACATGGTATGGAATATCCCTTTGGCCAGTTTCGGTCAGCTGTCCTGGCTGTGCCCCCTCCCAGCTTCTTGTGCACCTCCAGCCTGTTCAGTCAGTAGAGCATGGGAAGCTGAAAAGTCCTTGACTAGTGTAAACACTACCTAGCAACAACTAAAACATCGGTGAGTTATCAACATTGTTCTCACCCTAAATCCAAAACACAGCACTGTACCAGCTACTAGGAAGGAAATTAACTCTATCCCTGCTGAAACCAGGACACTGTTTCAAATCATCTTTGTCTCGTGTTTGTAAACCATCCATGATCCACAGTGTAGTCTAAATTCAAAGAAGTTATGAAGCCTAACTTCCCACCTATTGGTAAGCTGTCTGACAACCTGAGCATGCAGTGGCTGGAGCTGCTATACAGGCTTGTGGAAGAAGGAGCTTCTATGGACACTGACTTCTGTTTAATTATTACCCACGAGGAAGCAAGAAAGAAACTGATTCAAAGGTGCAATCCTGGGAGACCTCACTGAAATATTGTGTCTTAAGTCACAATCTAATCTTAATAATTCAGGATTAATACAGACAATGAGAACCATGCTGGTTATTTAGAGCCATTCAAATGCATCCAGTTCCCCTCATATATTTATTTTTTATATTTTATATCAATGTATGTAATTGATAATTATGTAAATTAAATCTTAAGAATACTTTGCACTGCTAAAAGCATTTTCATTCTTGGATCTCCATGATTTACTGGAACATTTGCTATGTACTGATAGATAGAAATTCTATAGTGAAGAAGGAATATCCCAATCTATTTCATTATCCTAGTGTACAAATTTGATAAGCATGAACTTCTGTTTTGAATGAAGTTGTGATATTAAAGTATATATTATGGAAGAACTTGCCTTAATTTGAAGTAACACATGCTCTTAAAATCTTAACCAACACATGAGTTCTCATCAAACAGTATATTGGTCTTCCCAAAAATGTACATTTAAAAACCTTTTCCATTTGGTTCTTTTCATGTGCTATGAAGTTGTTTGTACCATGTTAGCATGCATTTTTTAGATTTCTAATTTTCTTCACATTGCCCTGTAGTGTGTGAACACATTGAAATGCTCATAGCTTTACAACTGGTATCTTTCCATCTCATGTAGATACAAAGAAGCAAGTTGCCTAATTAGAAGATTGCTAGCTCTTTGCCTTCTCATTCTGTGTACCTCAGGTTCACAGTACTCAACAGGGTACAGATTTGAATGTCTTACTCATTTGTCACGTTCAAATGTTTTGTTGGTTTAATAACTTATGACGAGACTGTTTGGTTAGGTACCTTTTTGCTCATTCAGACATAATTCTATAGAATTGTGTAGATGAGGTGAGATGAAAAATGTCTTCAGTCTTCAATAAATTAATCTTAAATAAATTAGTCTTAACTTATATTTTATTTTTTTTGGTGAGAGTAGAGACTCAGTACTCACTATGGAACAAGGAATACCTTTTCTGTACTGAATCTGTATTTAACTCTTTTCTGTGAATTTTCAAGGGAAAACCTGACTATATTTGTAGGTGTATATATACGAAAGTGTTATTTGGGTGGAACAAAGCCAGTCATCATACATACGTGGTTATAAACAAATGGGTTTAGTCACATAAAAAATTGTCAAACTATATAGACTGGAAAAAAGACCTGTTATTAGGAGAATATGACTTGGATTGCTGTGTTGTCAGTGATCTCATGGAAGCAATGAACACATCATTACAGTTTCAAAATAAATTGTCTTATCTTTGTAAATGTGTTTGCCTTTAATATAGATAATTCTCTACTTTGAATAAAGCCAAATCATTTATTCAGGCAAAGTTAGTGTTTAGAGGTGATTGTGACCCTCTAACATTCAATTTAGACAAGCAGATTTTGGTCCTAGTACAATAATATACTTGGTTTTTAAAATGACAAAATTATGGAAAATTGAACACAATTTAGACAGGAAAAAATACAGTGTTTTTACACAGATTACTTAGGAGTCAAATTGTTGTCATTTATCAGTAAAGAAGTAAGACAAATATGTATATAAACTTACACTGTTTCAATTGGCAAAGAAAAGGTAGAAATTAGCAGGAAGTTTATCAGGAATGTGGGAAGTTGCACTGAAAGGGGGAATAGTTCTTTAACCATATAGCTTTGTGTTTACTAAATGTAGAAAATTAACAGGAAAAGTTAAAGGGATTGAGGAGAGAACACTATAGTTTAATAAAAAGTACAGTATGGCGTTTAAATGAAGATGTAATAAAAATGGTGACAGCAGAGAGTAAAACAGCTAACTTATGTTTCAGCTCTCTGTAAAGGAAAAAGATAATGTGGTTGAACTACATAATGACAAAAAAGTTTTTTCAGTCCATTAGCACCTAAGGAAAGTGATAACATCTAGGAATAACTTGTTAAATGTTCTTCAAACTTTTAATTATTATTATTGTATTGGTTTCCTGAAGCTTTGCAAACATTCAATACTCAAGCACAGCCAATGAATACTGCTGCTAACTGGTAAAGTTGTTACTCTGACATCAGCTCTGCTTGCAATAACGGAAAAGTAGATAGAAGAATCAAGTAACAAGAATTAAGTAAAAAAAACAAACACTAATATCAGTCAAATATTTTTAATGGAAAAATAGATCTTATAAAACCCTGATTTAATTATTTAAGGTTAGGTTAGTGGACATAAATGCAGGGGTTTAATGTATGTGGAATTTGACTTTTGGCCTAATGTTGCTTGACTTCCTAATTTTAAATAATAGCACAATATCAATACAGACCAAATTAAATGTATTAAGATCTAGCTGGTTGATCTCAAAAAGCATTTATCCTTACTTTATAAAGGTGTTTCCACAGAAGTTCATAGGAAACTCTAAGGCAAACTCTGTTCAATACTTTTGTTGACTGTATACAAGTAAACACAAATCATTTATGATGAAATGCGTAAATGACATGAAGATTGGTGAAATAGTAAATAACCATGGCAAAGCAATTATGCAGAGGTATGGTAATCAATTTACCTATTGAAATAAGCACTTTAACAGGGTCAGTTGTAAAGTGTTTAGAGGAAAGAACGGAGGTCGTACTTATCAAATAGGAACTGTGTCCTACAAAGCTGTGACTCTGAAATTAATCGGGGAGTTGAGCTTAATTAGCAATTCACCATTAGCATGTTATCTAGAAAAAAGAAGTAATGAAACTTTTGTATATACAAACAGAAGGAGTTCTTATTGTCCATATAGCTATATACCTTACCACTGAACTGTGTTGTAAATTCTGGATCCTGAAAGGCTTGTTGAAAAACCAGGCTGTTTTTCTATGCCGGTTCCACCACTGTGAATAGGTGTTTAGGAGGGCTGCTTTTTTTTTAATGTATCTTTCCACAGGAGGCTAAAAGAAACAAAAGGAAAAAGAAAAAAAAAAAAACACCCCAAAACTAAACAAGAGAAGAAACAAAGAACATCTTGGTTAAGCTCTCAGATCTGCAAAAGGCTTGAAAAAGCCAGGTGGGGACAGAAGCATTTAAGGATTTGTATGTCTTAAAAGTAGACACTTTGTCCAAAGGAGAGTCCTTTTTTTTTTTTTTTTTTTTTTTTGCATAAATAGATAGGTAAAACACACTTCTTTAGAGGGAGAAATGAGGCATCCCAAAAGAAGGGAAAAAATGGCCAGCATGCAGAGCATGCCTACTAGGACGAGTGATAGGAACCATAAGTACCAATATCTAACCTGGGCCATCAAGGATGTGTCTCTGTCCACTGTTTGCCAATAATTTTCATGATGAGTAGTCAGCTGAAGTTTGGCAGCTGTAGTTTGGCACTACAGATGGTTTGCTTCGTCTGTAAATATAGAAGGTTTCTTGACATATCTCCAAACCATGACCTGTGGAAGAGCCCTCTGCCACAGAGGGAGAAGGTTGTGTCATTGTTGAGGTCAGGGTTTTCTGGTTTTGCCTGCAGTGGGATCAGTATTTCATGCTGGTTGTACACACACAGAGTCCTTTCATTCACCATTCCAATTCCACTGGAAAAGATTTATTAATATGGCTGTGAACCATTATACCCAAGAATGCGGGCCTTCTTTTGAGTTAATGAACTTTTGCAATTTTACAGGTAAAAAACTCAGAAGACAGTTGGTCTACAAGAGTACACATACCCATGGAAGAGACTTGATATTTGGGCACCTAAATGAGCTAGATGGGGATTTGGCTGTGATTGCCTTGCCCCATATTCACACACAATTACTTGATTAGAATACAACAGAAGAAAATTGAATACAGAAGTTGTTAAGTAGCCAAAAAATTTGGTTTACCACTTTCTCTTTCCCTGAAGTAGAAAGAAACCTATGTATTTTAATTACACTGCCAGCTTACATTGCCAGATTTTCAGAAGAGGCCTGGAAACTTGAATGAGTTGACAGCTACCAGATCTGTTTTTTCTTTGGTGTGTATATGGAGCTTCTTTGTCTTTTTCATTAAACTTTACCCTACAATTTCACTGAATATCACATACATCTTATTGCACTTCTTATAGTACAAAGAGCATTTAAAGGATAGTTTATTCCATATGGTTCTGGGTTGGTTTTTTTTTTCATAAAACACTACAGTTTCATCACTTTTTGGGAACTCGCACTAAGTTGGTAAAAATGGGTAAATGAATTCTACCTATCAGTAGTTAAAGAAAAAAGAACATTTCTCACACAATAAGAAGAAAGGTCTATTTTCAGCAATTTTCTTTTTTTTTTTTTAAGAAACAGTTTAACCTGCATAATCTAATGCTAAAAATTAAAATAAAAAAGCAGACAAATTAAAAAACTTAATAGCAGCTAAGTTTGTTAGTCACCAAAAGATAATTAGAAACAGCTTACTCCCTCCATTTCATTAGCATGCAAATAAAATTCATTAAGGCTGATATTTTGCTTTAGTACAAGCAATAAGAAAATGAAGCTAGAATGAAAAAGTTCTAATCTGATGGTAATCATTGTGCTTTTATAAATTAACAGCAAATCTAAATTGATCCAGCTAACATCATGGCTTAGATTTTTATGACTTACCTGACTTCAATAGGTGTGTCGGGAAAAAGACAAAAGTGGCAATCTAAATCTTTTATTTTTAAACTAAATAAAATAAGCAGTGGCTACAGTGACTTATGCATAAAAGAACAGATGATGCGTACTGCTGTATTGTCAGTGAAATTCCTGTACCGTTCAGTTTCTGAGGAAGAATTTTTTTTTTTTCTTTAACTACTGCAATAATTAGGGCTTTCAGTGAGAACATTGCCATCAATCAGCATATTAATTATGAAATTGTTTTTAATACCATTCTACAGCTTCACTTTTTCTATAGAAAATGTTTTTAACACCTGTTTTAAACACCTTAAAGAAAATATATGGGCATATATGAAAGTTGTATATGGTATTGTAGGTGCACTACAAGTTTTAAGAAATTACCATGTTTACACCAGCTTCAGTAAGGCAGGATTTGAAGCAGTAGTATTTCATTAATGTCTAATTTATGTTGTTTTGTTTTGTTTTGTTTTGGGTTTGTGTGTGTCGTGTGATTCTGATACTGCAAAATGGTGTATGGAAGAAAGAGAGAAAGAGAGAGAAAAGAAAGAAAGAGAAAATAGAGAAAATAGAGAAAAGAGAAGAAAGAAAGAAAGAGAGAGAGAGAAAGAGAGAAAGAGAGAAAGAAAGAGAAAGAGAGAAAGAGAGAGAAAGAAAGGAAAGAAAGAAAGAAAGAAAGAAAACAGAAAGAAAGAAAGAAAGAAAGAAAGAAAGAGAAATAAAGATAATTACTCCTAAGTGGAGTAAGTAAATAAGATAAAATATTTACAAATATTTTAAATATTTGCAGAGCATTGTGCTTTCATGAACATTTATGAGGAGTTAGGAATATTCATACAGTTATTTCCAGAAACTGAATTCCAGCTTTGTCGTCAAAATTCATTCAAGCATAACAAAACGTAACAAAAGGTTTCAACCAGAGCTATTTCATGTGTAAGAACATCTGTGGAACAGCAAATTCAAATTATGGTGAAATGCACAAAAGAAGCAAGAAAATGGTAATAAAGGTATTTAATAAATAAAATAATTAAATAAAAGATTGTTGAAATTGTTGGGAACTGTTTTTCTACCTGAAATATAGCTATGGGAATAGCAAAAAGTGAGAAACATTTTTGCAAAAAGTTGCATAGAACTACAATATTCAAATACTTTTAGAAGCAAACTTGAACGGGCTGAGAGCAAGATCAAATAAAAATTTACTTCAGAAATCAAATTTGCTACAACTCATGTATGCTATCACCTTTGTTAAACTCAATATAATAAAAAATAGAAACCTTGATCTATCCATATTGATGTTTTGAGTTTAGATAGTTTTAAATAACATGTTTTTGAATTCTTAGATAAAGGCTGAATTTTATCCAAAATTTGAATCCATGTGATGTCTTTTAGAGAGTCATAATAGAATTTGACTCCCAAGCCTGCTTTGCAGTAATAAATAATTTAAGATCATACCTCCTTTAATATTTTGAGGGATGGAAAACAGATCATAAGTGCTGATGCATCTGATTTTCCTCAAATTTTTCCTTGCATGTTTGAGGCAGGAGGGGGTGTTGAATATTTTTTGCTGACAAATCAAAAGCACTCAAAAGCATTCACCTATTGCTAGATGGCCCAAGATCAGAGAATTTGGACGATTTCCTAAATTAAAAAAGGGCAGGAAATTTTCCATATGATGTAATCTTGACTAATTTCAGTTGTAGTGCAAAAGAAATTTGAGTGTTTTAAATTCCAATTTTTTAAGAATTCTTAATTTTTTCAATTCTAAAGGAAAGTAATATATAAATATATATAAATATAAAACATTCTTCCTGCCACACCCCTACAAAAAGTTCAGAGACTTTAATTTGACAAAGGATCTGTCTCTTGCCATCTCCTTTAAAATATTTTTCCTTACCCCATTAGTGCTCAGTTTGCTGTCATACTAGATGTGCTTTTTTGTATTATGATCCTATTCATACTGCCATTGCACTGGGACAGTACTGCCATACCAGCTCAGCTGGATGGAGAGCTCAGAATTCCTAGGCTACCTTAATCTCAAAGCTCTACAAAATGGTGGCATTCTCGTGAATTTCTTAGTCAGTGTTTCCCTCAGTGTCAGATAAGCAGGTAATTCAACTAAATACTATCATAAACTTTATAATATTATGTTACATTTATTATATTACATTCTAATCTACATCTTTAGACATCTCAAAGGTGCAGAAAATCCTATACTAAGCCACTTCAGAAAATAGTACGTAAGAGCTGAAAGTAAATTAGACACTCATGAAACACGTCTCTGGGAAGTAACAGACACCTCATGTTAAATTGGCTAGTATCTAAAGTAGGACTAACTGATGGAAAGTAACTTTGACTTGACTCTGTCTCATCTTTTTGCTATATAAGTGAATAGAAATAAAGTAACCGTTAATGGGATTTTATTTTTAAAATTTTAAATCAAATCCAATATTAAACATAGATGTAATATTAAATAATAGCTTAAATACACAGATATATTAGATGATGTCATTATGTATGTAAAATGCATATTTATATTTTCATTCACTTTTTAAACTTTCTGTCACAATCTGGTCCTGCTCAGGAGACAAATAACTGAGGAGAGTTTTTGAAGTGAGATTGACAGTGAAACCCTATTACTGATCAGTTCTGAATAAATTTCATTGGTCTCCAGGCAAGCTGAAGAACAGCAGTCTATGTCTGACAGTCATATATCCTTTTGTTTTTCTTCCAAAACAGAAATAATTTGTATTCTAGATGAATAATTTTCAGTTACAATATGTTGTATGCAGAGTTAGGCAGAGAAATTAGTGTTAGATCATGAAAATTAGTGTAAAATAAAACAATTACATTATATTTTCTACTATATTTCCTTCAGATTTCCAGTGAACAATGAAATCTATCCATGGTTCCTCAATCAATTTTGCTTTTGTCCAGGAGCTTGACTGATAACCAGACAGGTTGTAATAAATTATTTGAATGTAGTGAATGGAAAGAGGGTATAACAAAGATTTCAGCTGTACAGAGCAGCATACAACAGCACATTAATGTCATTATCCATGTTAGAATTAATTCCATTCTGGTATAAATATCACACAAAACTGCTATGGTCCAGCTTCAACCAGCTAACGATAACTGTGTGGACTTGACTTTATTATTTTCTTCACCCACAGTGGGGTTCCCATAACTTCTCTCAATGACTGAAATCAACAGAAAAAGGTCAAATAGCTCCATCAGTAGGATTATTGATATACAAACAGAAGTGATAATGTACTTTAAGGGTTTTTTTAAGCCAGCTAAATTGGCATGAAGGTAGATAGTGAGGTAGAGTTAAGTAGAATTGATTTGGATGGAATCAGTAGAACTTTTTATGAAGATTCTTTTTTACCTCTTTATAGAAGTAGCCTTTTTAGAGACTTGTCTGCCTGCTACTTCATTTTTCTCTGTCATTATTTAACAAAAGAAAGAATTCTATTATAAGTTTAGTAATACAAAGTTCAGTATTATGCATTTTTATATATTAATGTCATTTAGGAATCAATAGATTGTAATACATCTTAAAATTAATATTCATGTCATTTGCAGGATCAAAGGTATTTCCATTATTTATCTTCTACTGTTAAATAATTTATGAGCATGTGGATACTCCACAAAGCCTTCACCTTTGTGTTCTCTTTATTTTTTCTTACCTTTTAAACAAAGGATAAAAAAGAATCTAAAATTTCTATAAATATCATGGCAGGTCAGCTGCTTTATACGATTTTGTAGTTTTTACAGTCCTCCTTCAATTTTAAATATTAGAGACCTAAATTGCAGTGTCATGAAGATTCTAGAATTTAAATAATTTATTTAATATGCTTTCTGTTGTTGTGGTCTCTTCCTAGTGTCACATTGGTACTTGGTACCAGTTAGTACCAAATATAAAGTTGGCCTTTGCTTCCTACCTTGTAAATTATAGCTCATGAACCATGTTAAATGAAAATAAAAGGTCATCAGTAAATCAAGCTGCTCAGTCTTCAGTAGCTGAGGGTAAAAAAATTCTCTTCCTTTACATAGTATGTGGATTTATCGAGGCTACCAGCACTACTGCTTTTTTGTTTCTCTTAAGAATAATTCACATTACAGTTTTTTGTTGTTTCAGGGTGGGGTTTTTTTGTGTTTTGTGGTTTGTTTTTGGTTTTGGGGTTTTTTTTGGAGGGTAGAAAGGCCTTCCTTTCCTACCAATAAATAATAAAAAAAAGTTGTTCTAACTAAATTTCCAGGAAAGATGAGAAGTACTTAGTTACGACCATTTGCATCTTTGCCAGACAAGTGTTTTTACTGCAAGGTTTAATCTTCAAAAAAGGACTCTGAAGACTGAAAAAATATATTTTACTCAATAGCGGCCAAGAATTCTGGGTATTATAATAAAAGAAATATCTTTACCCACTTTATCAACATTTTTTTGTTGATGAATTTGAAATGATCACTTAGTTTAAAACTTCTCAAATGTAATAAAATATATGCAGTACTGAACACCCTGCAAGTGTGAGCAGTATACTACACATATAGCTAATACAATTTTGAAATGCAGATGGAATTTTAAGTAGATAATTTCTGTCATTGATCAGGCATTGATTTAAAAATATCCACAACTGAGATCTCCAGTGTTGCCAGCTGCAAGAAGAGAGGCACAAGGGTGGGAATTTTAACACAGGCATAATCCAGAACCCTTTGATGTGAATAGAGCTTTAAGCATCATTTCTGATGATAGTTAATTTCAGTAATATTGTGAAATTCCATTGAAAATTCTGAATTTTTAAAAGGGAATGTTAAAGACTAATTATAATAATTTAATAAAAACATATAAACAAGTATATAAAATAAACTTCATCCAAATCTTCTCAGTGTTATAGTTTATTTGTGTTGTTTTGTGAGTGATGAGTAAAAATTGTGCTCATTATTTTTAGAAATAAAGCAGCCAAAGTGTGCCTTCGATATTAAATCCTTGAGCTATAGAAAGATGGATGTCTTTCTGATGGGAAATCAAAAGGGTCTATTGATTCGAAAGAGTAAATTGTGAAAAACAGACTGGCAGGAGCTCACTGATAAATCAGTTTTCAGACAGCTCTTGATATTTCAACTTCTAACATTTTAAATGGGATTAAGCTGCCTCATGTCAAAGTGTACCTGATTTCTAAATATAGAATGAAGGGATGAAGTGGGATCTCCACTTTTACTGTTGTTGTGAGGGATAAATAGATTTACATCTGGCAAGCACAACCCTTTGTTTGAGGTTATTGTATGTCTGTACTTCTGAAATAGGATGTTTGCAGTTTAAGAGAATTTATAAAATCATTGAGTTTTTAGTTAAGCACAAAACCAAAAAAAGGACAAAAAGTGAACTGTAGTCAAGTAAGGATTCATCCTAAATTCAGGTGCTTAAAAATTGTAAAAGTATCTTAAATCAAACCAAAATCAGGACCGATTAAGGATGAGAAAGAACTGGAAAATATATCACTATTTGTTGGAAATAATTGTATTTTTTTCTCATTTTGTTCCAGCACTTTTTCCACAAAAGATTTTTCATAAGATATTCAGTGGACCATTTGCATGTCTTTCAATGTTATCTTTACAATATTTTATATCCAAAAGCTTCAAGATGCCTCAGTGTCTTCTCACAAATAACCACCTTATAGACTGCAGAATATCCTTTTGATTTTTTTGCTAATAAATGTGAAACACATTACGTTACTAGAAAGAGTATTGCATTCTGAAGTGACCACTAGTTGGCAAAGAGATACCTCTTCCTCTCTAGAAACTAATTGCTCCTTAATGAAACTGATACTGGAAAAAACCTTCCATTTCCTTAAAAATTGATGGCTTTACAGTTTTTCAAAGTTCAGCTATTATAGGTAAACTCTTTTGAATTATTAAAATGTAAATATTCTGACTTAGGTTTACAAAGTTTAACATGTCCATAACCATGTACCTTTCCATTTTGCTAAGATGCAAATATTGAATAGAAAGATGAGTAAAAGTATTTTGAGCATTAACTATGTGTGCCTCATACATAATCTAAAATACAATAAAGCAAAACTGATTTTGGTTTTGCTATTGATTTTTAATGATGAATCAAGCTTCTTGTATTTTAAAATAATAATTCAACAGCATTGTTTTCTGTGATATTCTGCTTTCTGCACTTACCCTGAAGAACTGTAGCCATATTTAGCTATAAGATCTTTTCCAAAAATTGAAAATTATTTGTTTGACTAGCCCAGACTACTTTGCTAAATTACTGTCGTGGTTTAACCCCAGCAGGAAACTAAGTACCACACAGCCACTCGCTCACGTACCCCTGGTGGGATGGCAAAGAGAATCAGAAGAGTAAAAGTGAGAAAACTCGTGGGTTGAGATAAAGACAGTTTAATAGGTAAACCAAAAGCCGTGCACACAAGCAAAGCAAAACAAGGAATTCATTCACTACTTCCCATTGCAGGCAGGTGTTCAGCCATCTCCAGGAAGGCAGGGCTCCATCACGTGTAATGGTTACTTGGGAAGACAAAACTCCGTAACTCCGAATGTCCCCCCCTTCCTTCTTCTTCCCCAAGCTTTATATGCTGAGCATGATGTCATATGGTATGGAATATCCCTTTGGCCAGTTGGGGTCAGCTGTCCCAGCTGTGTCCCCTCCCAATTTCTTGCACACCTCCAGCCTACTTGCTGGTGGGGTGGGGTGAGAAGCAGAAAAGGCCTTGACTCTGTGTAAGCACTGCTCAGCAGTAACCAAAACATCCCTGTATTATCAACACTGTTTTCAGCACAAATCCAAAACATAGCCCCATACTAGCTACTATGAAGAAAATTTACTCTATCCCAGCCAAAACCAGCACATTCTCCACCCCTTATTCCATACCATTTACATCATTCTCAGGTCCCACACTATCCAATACAACCTCATTTGCCACCTCCCCCCTTTCCGTCCTTTGATATAACACACAGATATCATTCCCTTAGTCTATGGACCAGCCCTGTGAAATGCCTGTAAAATGTCCAGAAATGTCCACAAAATGTCCGTTGAGTTCATTTAGTCCATGACTTTGGGCTCCATCTGTTAATGGTGGTCACTCAGGACAGGAGAGATGGTGTGTTGCATGGAGTTACTGGGCACCAAAGCCACCTCAGGGAAGGTCACTGTTGCACTTGCACTGCTTCTTGTCAGGTTTGTCCTCCATTGGTTCAGGTACTTCCTGCTATAGTAATTCCTATAACATGCAACTCAAATCATGGGTTACAATTTAAAGGTATTTCCATTACAGTCTCCACCCCTGGTCTCTTTGGACCAGACCATAGGGTTTAACATTGCAGTGAAGTCCTCCCCTTGCCCCTGCTCCAGCTTGGACTTATCCACAGACTGCAGTCCCTTAGGAGTGTACCTGCTCCAAGTGGAGCCTTATCTATGAGCCATAGTTTCTCCAGGGGTATACCTGCTGCGGCATAGACTTACCCACAGTCACAGTCGCTTTGAGGTGCACCTGTTCCAGTGTGGCCTTCTCCATGGGCCACAATGCCTTCAGAGATGTACCTGCTCCAGTGTGGCCTTACCCACAGCCACAGTCCTTTCAGAAGTAAACCTGCACCAGCATGGCCTCACCCATGGCTGCAATCCCTCCAGGGGAGTACCTGCCTTGTTGTGGGCTTATCCATGGCCACACACTTCGAGGTGCTACAGCATGACCTCATGCACAGCCGCTGATGCTTCCAAGGTGTACCTGCTGCAGCATGGACTTATCCACAGCCACAGATGCTTTGAAGTGTACCTTCTCCAGTGTGGACTTATGCTTGGGCCACAATCCCTTCAGAGGTATACCTGCTGCGGCACAGACATAACCATGGCCACAAACCCTTTGAGATGTACCTGCTTTGGCATGGGCTTTTCCACAGCCACAGCCGCTTCAGGGTGTCCTGCTCCCACGTGGATGAAGAAGAAATTTACTCTATCCCAACCAAAACCAGTGCATTTACCTTTTTACCCCCTCCAATAGTCATAGCAGTAACAGTTTTAAAATATATTTTGTAGGGAAATCAGAGTCTCTAATAGTTTCTGTATATACTCACAGGACTAACTACTAATTCATTGCAGAAGGCCAGCTGTCTACATTTAGTAAAAAGTTGACCTTGAAATTGGTAAGCTTAGAAGAGTAGTCATGAAAGAGCAGCTCAGGCAAAAATGAAATGAACCATTAAAATCATAGATTTCACAACTCATTACATTGTTGACTGTGTTTCCTCAAGGGATTGTTTTGCCTTTTGGAGAGCTAAGGCGGCTTTATTATTTTTCTAGCCTGTAGAAATATGGAAAAGTTTTCACCATTTATTTTTTTACGAGATGGAAGTGCTAGAGATGTAAGTATAAAAAAAAGTAATTTCAGCTTATTATTTCCTGATAAAAAAAGCAAAACAAAACAAAAAAACCCTCTTCACCTTCTATTTGGAACTGCAACAAAGAATCTTTTATTTTTGCTGCTATATGAGTATTTGTCACATAAAATTCATTATGTGATCATAATTGGTGCCTTTAAGTTTTCTAGTGTGTGTACATGGGAACATAGAGTAACGTAATCAGACTATTATGAGTAGAGATGCTTAAGGGTCCATATGCATGCATAGGATTCTTCATGCTCAGATGAGAGAGCACAAAAACCACCGTGGCTGTTCTCATTTCTTAAGAGCATGCAAGATACTTTTCTCTCACAAATCCAGAAAAGTTGTCTGTGTCCATCTTTCCCAGGACTTCTACAAACTTATTTCCAGATTCATCTACTTGACTGATCTATGTGTTTCACTTTAGTCTCAATGACAGTATTTTCAGCTAGAGTGAGACTTTACGAGCCACTGTTAAGCAGTTCTCCCCCAGGTATTCATTATTTTCTGGGACTGGGAATTGAAAAGAAACCAGGAAGAATTTGGCAAAGTTAGGACTGAAATGGGATTTCTGGCACATAAAACTATAACACCAGGAATGTCAGTATGAATACTGCTGGACTGTTTGACCTAGTGCCAGGATCTGGAGCAGCTGGAGCCTCCTCCTGGGAGGGCATACATAGTGACAGACAAGAAGAATTTTCTAAATGCCAAAATTTTGCTTTACAGAAGACAAGATTCCCAGTGCAGTTTCTGGCTATATTCCATCTGCAGTAGCTCTCAAATCCTTTCATATGCCTTTTCCACTCATTTCTCTAACCTTTACACAATTTCTAAGATCAGAAGAGACAAAGGCACAGTTATTTTTTTAGCTTCCTACTTGCTGAGGCAGTTTTGGCTTACATGGTTACAAATGTCCTTCTGGCCTTTAATCCAGGTTCCATAATGCCTGGACTCAATTTCACAGTTGAACTACCAGATATTCAAACCAGACCTGAAGTCACTGCACCTGGTTGACTATCACATGTAAGAACGGACCCTGCAGGTACAGAATATCCTACTATGAAAATAGTTATCGGAAAAAAGTCCTCACCCCAAAATCCCTACATAAATTAAATGTTACCTGCAACTGATTCAGTTTTTGGTACTGATAAATCTTTGACTTCTCACTGAATCAAAAGCAGATAGTACCTTAGTATCTTCCTCCATGTCACAAAAGTTGCCTACTGGAATTATCTGTTTGTCCTCCATGTGCAACATGCTTTATCTTTTTTACCTCACAGCATCAATATTTATGAAAAAAAAATATGACCCAACAATCAGAGAATATGCTCTTTCTAAGATCATAATTTATTCTCTCTGAGAGTCATTCATTACCATCCCCTATTTTCAGCTCACTTAAAGACTTTCTTCATATATTCTTCACACATTAAGTATTTATGTAGTATTTATGACAAATCTGAGGCAGTTGTATTAAGTCTCTTTAACTGAAGTCCAGTTCAAGTCACAGTGGAGTTCTTTGTCCCAATCTATACTTCTCATCTCTGATCAAACTCTTGTCTTTCCATACTGAATCTTCTGCCTTCCCATCACCTAAATAAAGCAGATGGAAATGAGCTGCAAAATAAATTACCTCATTTCAGTTTTGTTACCTGGTGTTAGCCCATAAATCTCAGCAGCACCAGTACTTCAGTGGAGCAGTGCAGGCAGACCTTTCAGAGTTACCTTATAACAAGTCTTGATAATTTGTTTGCAAAGGTTTACACATCAGCCAAAGGTGGTGGTTGATAAGGAAAGAAAAAAAAAGCATATTTTTGACACATATTCATCATCTAATAACTAGCAAAATCCTGATCTAAATCCTAGAATTGCTAAGAGTGTTTGTCAGATAAAAAAGGAAATAGAAAAAGAGAGAAAAATAAGCCTGAAACAACAGTCTAGTTGTAAGTCTGACAGGATTTGAAATACTTGGAAACGGAGAATTGTAATTGGAAGTAATGGATAACTTTAATAATAAAGCACACTACCAAGATTTCCTATAATGTAATTCTTCCTGCATTTTTTACAGATCAGTGGATTTGAAATCCAGATCTGTATTTTTTCCATTTCATATAACTTGATAAGGGAGGAAGAACACGTCAGCTCTTGGCAGGCTATGGTTGGGCAATCAACGTTCAGAGCTGACATCTGGCTGTAAAAGGCTCCATTAATATGATCAGCTGAGGACAGGTTTGTGGTTGATTAGTGGCCCACTCCAAGCCCATTGATATATCATCCTATTTGGTAAAACAAAATGTACTTATTAGTGCTAAATTACTTAAGGAATAGGAGTTGAAAGTGGAATTTTAGCTACCAGATCTCTAATTTCTGTGGTGGCTCATAGAGTAGACTGTCAGATACTGAATAAGGAAAAAAAAAAGCAAACATAATACTTGTGTTTTTTCTAGAGACTATACTTGGACCTCTGAAGATATCAATACTCTGCCACCTAAGTGAAGATATTATTTTTTTAGTAACAGAACCATATATTTATGTATTAGGTTTAGCCATTTTAGAATGACACAAAGCATTCGGTTTTACTTCCTCCCCTTCACTCCCCAATAAGGCTATGATACCATGGATATTCTTTGTACTAGTGTTGGAGAATAGAACACTTGGTTATTTTATTTGTGAAGTAGTTACATGTTAATAGTTTTCCAAAAGTCTTAATTACCCCCAGAAGGGAAGCCCCTCCATGATGCTTAAATATGTAAAATGCGTAAAAATTTTACAGCTGGAAGAACTCGGGCAACCTGTTGTTTTGTGTTATTTCGTGACTGCCTGCATTAAGTGGGAGATGAGACGTGTGGGACAGAATGTCTGTGACGATGAAACTGGAAGAGCTTGATACACGGCTTTCCAACAAACACATTTGTGGAAAATTTGACTTTTTTTAACACCCTTTTTTAACATAACATCTGCTGCATTGCTATATTATTCTGGTCTGACTAGGAGAGCAGGTTATTCCTATTGGAGATGATCTTTTTACTGAGAACCCCAGTTAAATTTATCAGCAGCTAAGAACATGTTGACCTTCCTATTCAAATTTTATGGGCTGTATCTGCAATCCTTTTCACTTGTTGGCATAATTGTTGAAGTCTGTCATACGTTTTGGTGAAGCTTCATCTTCTAGTTTGGTCTTTTCTCAGGATATGAAACTATGGATTAGCCTGCGTAGGCAGAATGTAACCTCTCCAACAAACTCCTTTATTTGACATTTTGCACACTCAGGCAACATCATTATTATTGCACAGCTATAAAATAAACATCCTGGCAAAAGTTTAAATCACAGCAATTGGAAAAGATCTTCCTGTTGTTTAGCTTGTGATTTTGTTATAGCCCAGTAAAAGAAAAGACTGGTCACACAATAAACGATGTTTCTTTTTACAATTGGCAACTAAAAAAATGATGCTAGTATTAATGCATAATTAAGAAACTATTTTTCTTTAATTATTAATTAGCAGTTTCACAATCATCTACTTATTTAATAGCAAAGATCAATATTCTCTAAATATTAGTTTTCACTGTGAAAAATTCTTTACCATACCATATCTTCATTCACCTGCTTAAGTAGACAAAATTTCCTCATAAGGACATAAATCTGCAAAACCAAAAAATGTAACATTATGATGTGGGCAAATGCATTATCTACATCACATCTCAGTTAGAAGTTTCAAGCTCTAAATCCACCTCTCTCAGAGGCAGAGATTGAGTTTTTATTCTTTGGACAGTGTTTAACCAATTTGGCCTCAGTCGTTGACTAAAGCTCTTCAGACTATTCAGGAGTAAGTAGAAATGAATTCTTGAGTTCATAAATCCATTTGCAATTGAGTTATTAATGTATATTTCTTAGCCACCTGACATTCATAAATCAACTAAGTAATATGCTGTTAAAATTTAAGGGCCTTTAAGGGATATGTGTGTATGTATATATGTTTTTCTGATGGGTACTGTCAGCTTCTCTTTTTTTTAAATATATATATGACGTGTGTGTATATGTATATGATGTGTGTATTTATATATGATATGTATACATATGTTTATCATAATAATCTACTTCAAGAAATCTTTAAAATATAAAGAGCCAAAATTTCAACTCAAAGCAGCCTACTGTTCATAACACATTTGAGATAAAAAGACAGCCATGAAACCTCTTAGAAATAAGAGCAGAGAGAGCAGTCCTGTTTCTTATTCAATATCCATCTAGCGAATCCTGGATATCCTATCATCTAGGATAATGTTTCAGGATATAGAGTTAGTTAAGCTGTGTACGAATGTTTGCACATAGACAGTAGAACCACAACAACAGTGCTGTCAGACATCAGTCTGCAGTTGGAAATTAATAATTGCATAAATATAGATGTAAATGAAGCACAAATATTGTCTGGTCACATTCTATTTATGGTTATATCTATTTTTTGCCTTTTATTTTGTTGTAAAAAGAGTTTTTATTTTAGTAATTGCGTTTTATTTGTGTGTTACAAGAGATTGAAAATAATTTACAAATGAAGTGGGTTTATTCCTAAAAATACAATTATTTAATGGATAATTGCTGATATCAGATTAACTTCTAATTCATCAGACTCATGCTAAAGAAGTGTCAGTTTACAAAATTAATTCTTACAAGCAAGAAGAGACTGTATGATCATTATGAAGTTGTCCTGGGTTGGTGTCATTTTGACCGTGTGCCTTTAAAAAATTCTCTGCAATATTTTAAGTAATATAACATTTCTGAAGAAAAAATACTGTTGGAATCATAGTAGCCTGCAGAAGCTGCACTGTTCAATTCATCAAGGCTTTTAACAAATATTACTTTTCTGAAATCTATGGAAACTTTTCTACAAAGCAACTACTGTGATTTATTTATTTTTTTATATACTATATAGCCTGATTCCAGTAGTTTTGCTCTCCGTAATGGCTGTCATTAAAAGTAAGAAGCTGTGATGTTCTGAAAAGATGGGATCTGAATATGCATAAATGCACAATTTTCAGTGTGAGAAAAGCTTTTAAGTTAAATGTAGCTTTATAAATAATACAGCTTAGCTGTGCATTTGTTATACACCAGTTGTCGTAAAACTGATGCAAATACAAAGTCCCTGAATTTCTCATTTGGCTGTTGAGGTTGGCTGATTTAGTTTCATAAACATTATAATGATATTTTTGAAAATCACAAATGAGGACTAATGTCATTATAATACTCTGGGGAAAAAAAAAATCCAGATTGCTGAGAAATGAAGCTTTGTTCCAAGGACAAAATTTAAGTGAATTGAACTGCACTTTTTCTTTATTGTTAGGTACTTCAATTAATAAATTTTGTCCTCCAAAGTTGAATGAAACAATATTAAAATTCTTAATCTGGTAATATTTATAGCTGTACAACCTATAATTTAAGCATTTAACCAGCAAATTCTAGCAAATTCTTCTATTTCTGATAATCAAGCCAGATGTGATTATATTTGCTGATCATGAAATTCCATTAGTCTAGCTCAATTGCATTTTCCCTATGCTATTTTTCTAGCCATCATAGTTATACTCTCAGTCTTTA
The DNA here is from genome assembly GCF_965638725.1 of Aptenodytes patagonicus. Lineage (NCBI taxonomy): Eukaryota > Metazoa > Chordata > Aves > Sphenisciformes > Spheniscidae > Aptenodytes > Aptenodytes patagonicus. Next base: position 49,040,358 of record NC_134982.1, on the reverse strand, counting down.
TGCCAACAAAACGGAGTCAGGAGTGAATGCTGTTTGTCCTTCTCTAATTTAAAGCGTTCAAACCTTTTCTTACTCATGAGGGCTTATTTCCAAATTCTGTGGTGAAATATTGACATCAGAATGCATGAATTCTGAAAAACACAGATATTACACAAATACACAAAACCAGAAATTCACTTGGGTTTGAAGAGAAATAGTGTAGCTTATTTTTAATTCTTTTTATAGGAGTAGGAATATTAAAACATGGAAGGCAAATGAGCTAATGGATTGGTTAAATCATGGCTTTCTGAAAGCTCCATACTAAATTGCTATATAAAAATTTTATCATTCAGGTCAATATGGAAAAGATGATTGAAAACTAAATACAGTGACTTAAGAGTTATACTAACTTTCCAGTTGAGGATCCAGCATAGTGTGTCTATAGAAACAAATAAATGAATTGCTATATAACCTTGGAATCACTGAAAAATGTCGGTAGACTGACAAACTATTAATGTGCACGTTTTCTAAATAAGTATCATATGATATACAATTGCATAAGTGAACAGAATGCTGGGAGTCATAACTGGAATACCAAATTAGGGAAATACTGTTTATGTAGGGGACATTGCACTTAATGGTTTGATCTCATCCTTTTATGTGTTTGTCAGGTCAAGTAGCTCACAAATGTACATGTCCACAAATGGAACTGTACATGTACATGCATGTTGCAACACTTGAAAGAGAGTACCTTACACAGAGCCAAAATGGAATCAGACTAGACATTTGAGTTGGCTTATAAAGTATCTGTCAGTCCATTGTAGAATATTCATATTCTTGTGCACGTAAGCACAAATAGACTTTAAGCACCAGAAGGGTGACACTGTACTTGTTCTCTTACTTGTAAAATCATGTTCTCTTTGTGTATGTCAGATCTGTGTGCAGGCCAATAGCCAGATGGAGTTGGCCAACGTTCCCCTGCTGCTAGCTGTATACCCACAACAACGGAAATAAATTAGAACTTTTCTGTTTTAAATATATACACTTACAGTATTTTTGCTTGGAAACTGCAGGTGCCAATATTTTATCTGTTTGCTTTGCTGTTCTAAATGCACCATGTTGTATGTGCTAAAACAGGTGCCAAAGTTAGTGAATCAGCATTTCCAGGGTTGAAATAGAATTTCCAGAAGTTCCACCATCAGAAAGTGAATCATCAAGGATTGAGATTAAAGTAGTGATAAAAACGGCAGACACAAACATGTTCATCTGCTCAGAGATACTGCCCTGCTCATTCTCTAGCAGAGTATACAAACATATCACTCCTGCTAAGTACAACTGGAAATGATCTATCTAGCTTTACATTAGAACTGGGTGATAAATATCAGGGGGATTTAAGATTTAGTGTGATATTATTTTTAAATTTGTTGCCATTCTTTTTACAGTTCACTGATATTGCTGTTTAACACTCTCCAAAGCAGTGTGCAATTCCTCAAGGAAAATACAAGAGTATCTGAAATACTCTTCTACATTTTTTGCAGTATGGTTAAAAAAATTTTTTAGTCCATACCTGTGTCAACCTGCTCTTAATAAATGTCAGTATTTCCTATTAAAATGCCAGTGGTGGATTTATGTTTGAGGAGACAGGAACACAAATCATAAATGAATGTCTGGATCAGAGAAATACAATCTGGGTATACATATTTGTATTTTTCAGTGTAATTCACATCACTGAAGACTGTAGCTTGAGTTAGGAAATTTAATTTAATTACCCTGGAAAACATTGCCAGGACACTATCACAGTGGCATATATTTAAAATATTCACAGCCTTCTTGTGTCACATAATACTGAGGCCAACTGGTCAATACAAAATGTTTTAATCCTGCTTTCCTTTTCTTTTACTTCTGTGACCGTAGTCAGTAAAATATTGGGATGGCACACTAACTTGAAGTGAATAGCATACAATGAAAAAGAACCAGGTTTTATGTGGTTTGATAGTTTGGTTTTATCTGGTTGTTTCACATCTGAGGGAATGAAAGGAAAACAACCAGAAAGAAAGAAAAAGATTAAAATTTTTACAAGTGAATGAACTGCAGAAGCTGAAATGTAGAAACATCTTTGCCGATGTAAAAACATTTTTGGCTGTGAAAGCTATGGCTAATTATCAGTGCTAGCTTTAAATTGCAAGACAGCAGAGTAACATGATGAGTAAGACCACTGAACAAGGAAAACAAATATAGGTGGTTCATTGAAAGCAGCTGCTATGTAAAGAGCATGTAAAAATTTATTAGCCTGAAAGAAGTTGTATAACTTTATAAAACTGTGCTGAACAGTGTATTGGAGTTAGTTATGCTATTCTTTTGCTTTGTGGTAACAAATATTGATACAATAAATACATATTTTCCATTTCCACTCCATTTGGTTTATATTTGCTAACAGAATGTTGTATCTACAATTAGAAATTACATCATTACAGCATTCTAAATGAGAATTCTGCTTAAACTCAATGGTGTAATGAAAGATGGTGGCAATGAGATCTTTTTATTTTTGTTTTCTCCCTGAAGTTTTCTATGCATCATCTACCTATGAACAAAATGACCTCCTCAAACAAAATTTACAATGTTGAGGTGTAAACGATCCCCACTTTGCTGTTGAAGAAAAAGAGAAAGAAGATTAAGGATGAAAAGTAATGTTCCAAGCTTCACACACAGAAGGATTTACTAATATAGCATCCTAAACGTGGATATACCCAGAGAATAGAGAAAGAAAAGAGAACAGCACTATTGCAAGAGTGCATTTTCATAAGAATGAAACAATCTCCCAAATTAAGTCCTGGCTTAGTTTCAGCCTTGGTTTATTGTCAGGATACATGCCAAAAAGGGGTACACCTTCAAGCTATGCGAAATTCCTAGTTCCTAGTAAGGGAGATAGTTTGCTGATGATCATCAAGTAAAAGCGGATGGTATTAGCCAAGAATGATGCAAATCTTGCAATGAACTGGCACCCTTCCAAAACACTTTTTCCTAACGAGCATTGTCTGTGAAGAACAAGAACTGCTTTCACAGCAGAAATCTGTTGGAAGGACATTTTCCCCTTCCACTGTGGTTAAAAAAAATCCCTTTTTAATACATAGCAGGAGTGGCTCAGTCTCAGAGTATATCCTACACAATTACAGCTTCATTATAATATTTCTAAAAAAAATCTTACCTATTTAAATGAAAATGTGGTCTACTTTCAAGGAGTAAAATATAGTATTAATTATATAAAAGTGTTTGACTCAAACTTGGGCTTTCCAACACATACAAAACACGTTGCCTAGTGTAGACTGCTGGTTCATAGCACTTTGTGATATGATGGTGATAAAAAATCTGAAGAAAAAATACTGTCTTTCAATCATTGCCAACAAGTTCTCCTTTTGATAAACTATGGCAGTCACCTTTATAAAATGTCTCCGTGGATATATTTACATAATGATTGATTGAGAAATGTCTTCAAAGCCTTCTGAAGATGGAATGTAAAATGGGATTCATTCACTCACTCACTCACTCACCCACCAAAATTACTGTTAATGCAGAAGAAAGGGTGCAAAATAAAGTTAGCTACATTCTTCTAACTGGCTCCATGAAGCTAGAGCAAACTTTGTCATTATTAATATCATTTCCCAGGGCCTTTCTGTTGCGCTGAATCAGATCCAAAATGCCTCTGAAACTTCTCTTGACATAGCAACTGTTACTTGTCACAAATGATTATTAAAACCTAACATTCATTTTATAATACCTGCCACAGTTTTGAAATTTAAGATCCTTACATATTAAATATTCTGACAGATGAAAAAATAAATGCAATTACTCCTTCTCTTCTAAGATCATACCTGTTTTCTTCACTGATATTCAGGTTCAGAATGTCTTAAAATATGGTAGACCTTCCTACAAAATTAAGCTTGTTCTGCCTTGAGGCCACTGAAGTAGCTGCTCCACCCACCTCCCTTAGAAGAGAGTCTGTATGACTGAAGCATTCATATAGCTCTTTTCATGTTCTGCCTAGCTCAGAAGTGCCCAAAATTTTTTAGTAGTTCTGATTTCCATTGAGAAAGCTCTGCATGCCACCTATGAAATACTACTGGGACAATATAGCTTCCTTACATGCATAAGCTAACAAATAGCTGTAATTTCTATACTTATTCCTGGAAATTACTTAGATGAATTCCTCTCATTCTTCAACTTTTAAGAAGCAAGACTTCATCACTCGTTTCTTGCCAGCAAAGGTGACTTATTATAGCTCTCAGAATCAGATGCCGTTCATGTAGGACTTTTCAGTCTTTATTCAAACAGTGCATCTCATGAAATATTCTTGTGAGTGAGAAGTTCTGCCTTTTTTTTTTTTTTTTTAGTGTGTAGGGTTTTCCCAAATACCAGACCTTCATCAATGCATCTCTTAGTTGTTCTCTCACAATATTTTCTGAAACCTGGCCAAAAGCTTCCCTAACAATCTAGAAAACGTTGGCTCATCTGTTAGGAAAGAATGAGTGGTACTCAAGACCTTCAGAGTTTATATAGCTCAAGAAAATCTGATTTTATTGTAATATAGAGAGATAAGTATTGTTTTCCTTAAAGAGGGCACCATTCAGAAGACTTCTTTGAAGGGGAAATCTTGTTTTGATTCCTTGAAATCTATCCAAGATTTCATTCTGTGTTTCTGTTATTGAGACCTTAGTACTTATATTGAGCTTAACCTATCTCTGTCAGTTTGTAACATATGAAGACAAGACCAGAAAACAGCTAAGGAGCTATGCATAAAGTTGGGAGTATTTCTTAGTTTAAAGTAAGAAGGAGAGGAGACTGCAGAGATAAAAACACCAAGGTTGTTCTGTCTGGGACTAGACAGACATGGGCCTTTCTTCAGGCAATAATGACTCTTTCCGAAGAGCTGAGCTTTACAGCATTGAATGCCCTTTTGTCTTTTTAGGTGTTAGGATTGGCTGTTTTGTATGATTATTTTAAATATAGGTAATACGTGAGTATGAGAAGGACTTTTTAGTCCTGAAAATAATCTCATGGGAAGCAACAGGATTTTGCTTACATCAAAGACAAAAGATGATGCAGCTATCAAACTTGTGGTTGAAAAATACTATGCAGAAATTTTATATATGGAGCACTGACTGCAGAGCTGGCTTCTGATCTAGCAGTCCCTCTCTGCCTCCCTCTGCCTGTGTTCAAAGATGATTGTGTGTCCAGTATTTCTTATTCATAACTCAAGGTCCCTCATCCTCTTCTCAGTTTTACTTGCCACAGTTTATCCATGGTTTCAGATTTTGATGCTTACATTCATGTCTTTTATTACTGAGCCATGACTTGGAACAACATTGCTGCGATAGCTTTTGCATACTGTGACGGTGTGCCCCCTCCCCACCCCACTACCCCCCGCCCCCCAAGCAATAACCACCCGTGGCAGTCTTGATGGCTGCATCCGGCTTAAGGTGGACTTTGGGGAGACGGATGGCAACACAGTAGGCAAGACCTGGCTGGCTGGCATAGTGACCCAGATGTCTTGCTGGTATGCAAATATGACTATAAGTCAATCATCTTACTCCATAAATAGTGGACAGCTGAGGGCCCATTGAGCTCTCCTGCACAGCAGCAGGCTACGTGCCAAGATTTCCCCTCGAGTAGGGATGCCTCTCAAGGTTACTCCTTGAGGTTGAGATGCGTTGCCGCAACAGATTCTCGGTAAGTGGCTGATAGCATGCTAAACTTTGAAATCTTAGCTAAGTGATATGAAGGATTGATTGTGCATATATAATCCTTTAGACATAAACCGTTGACCAAGTCTGGGACTACGATTGGATCCAGCCGCACCTAGACTCCTCTCTGAGAAGGAGTTTAGAAAGCAAGGGGGTCCTTTCTGAACCTCATGACTCATCGGGAGGGTCTCCCTGACAGTGTTGTCTGACCCTGTCCTCTATGCAGTAAATAATCAAGTGTACCTTGCCATCGCATCTTGTTAAACCACTGTCGCATTTACCATTGAACTTTGTTAACTCAGTTTTATTTCAAAAAAGTATATTTTTGCTTCTTTCTTATCAGTCAGCTGCACTCTCACTCCATCCGCGACATACGGACTTTCTGACAAACTGGCCAAGTTGTGATTTACACCGTTTGGCATCTTTGGCTATTTAGGTTCTTCCTGATAATTACTTTACTTGCACTTTGCTAGTGTATACATGGGAGTTTCTAACTGCATAAGCCTTATTTCTTGGATTCCTTATTGAAGCGCAGGAGAACTAAAATCTAGAAGACAAAGGTTTGATCCCACCATTCATCCTCTTACCCAGTTCAGTTACCCAGGAGCCTTTTCTAAGGGGCCAGGAGGGTTCTCGCTTGGTGGCAATCTGTCAACACTGTTTATCAGATATTCCTCTTCACCCCCCATCCCTGTCATCAGTCAATAAACTTTCAGAGAACAAAACCCTTGCATTGTTTACTTAAGCCTACAGTTTTGTAATTCTCAATTTGTGAAAAAGGATGCCTTGCTTTTCAGCTTAAGAAAGGAAATAATGTCATATTTTGGTATTTTAGTTTTTTTGGATGCTGTAAAACACTTCATTTGACTTTTCTAAGCCTAGGAAGCCTCAGTTGTCAATTACTTGCATGTAGAAAATCTGCTTTGTAATATGTGCAGCCAAATTTATCCCTGGTGCAACTTTATTGACTTCAAATTAAAATCAGCTTCTGTTAAATGATCCATATGGGAAATACACAGCTTGGTTAATCAAAGGAAAGCATCCTTTACGATGTGTGTTCATTTAAATCAGGACTTTTACTTATTGCATTGCTTGCAGTTATTACGATTAAATATGCCAAAAATAGACTGAATTTGAAAGTGGTATAAATGGTGATGCTGGCTAAATGGTATAATAAACTGCATGTGAAGAAGCAGGTGTGAGTGCACACGAGTGTGAACTGTGTTGTGGTTTATGTAGCAACATAAGCAACGGTAGTCATAGAGCAGGATAAACAAGTAAGGGGGTGCTGTTCATACAAAGGGGGAATCTTTGTTTCTATTCTCTGTGATTCAGAGTTTTTAAAATGAAGCAAAAGGAGCCTGGCAGCCTGATAGCTATGGAGAGCCAGTTTGGCAAGCTTAAGCATCACCTAATAAATTGTCTGCCAGCAAGGTTAAGTTTTAAAGCTGATATAACCCTCCAAATCCACTGTAAGAATACTCAGATATTTTCTGTCATAGATTTGAGGTTTTGGGCCTTTTACTCAGTCATTTCTAGTCTTGTAGCTATTTGCTCACTTTGCTAATTTTTCTATTTTCAATGTCTTAATTATAATGGTATTGTCACCCTTGTCAAGCTAAGGAATTATGAAAATGCATGCCCTTAAAACACATATCCTAGCAGACAGGAGCCAGGATGAGGAAATAATACCCTTTCAGCGTTGTGATATATTTATATTGATGACCATGGGGGAAGGCAGAGGATATTTAACCTCCAGAAGCAAGGGAAACTATCTCATAAAATTTAAACTGTATGTGAAGTGCACAAGAATGAAAATCTTCTAGAAATGTAGGCAATCTGAAGGAAAACAAGTCTTCTGCTGTAAATTTAGTGTCTAAATCCAGGGCAGATTACAGGACTATAATCTTGTTTATAATTTAGCATCTGAGGTGACTAAGAAATTGTTGACTAAAACTGTAAGCTGATGGCTTTAATGAATAACACCTTCTTGTATAACTTCTGCAGAAAAGCATTGTGCATTACTTGAGGGGAGGGTTTGAGGAAACCCTAATATATTGTCATTTAACTGACTTGAATGTTACAACATTGTAGAAACAGAAATCAAGAATAATGAATGTTCGCAAGGCAAAATTTGGTTCAATAATATATGGAAGATGCATGATTGCTTAAATTTTAAATCTTGCACAAATTAATCAATTTTAATGCATTAAAAATATCAAAAGCTTAGGAAATTTTCCCATCATTTAGTACTCAGTTTATTTATGAGTATTACATAAAATGCAGAAGTCTATTTATCAATTAGTATGTACAAGTGACTGATGAAAACTTTAAAATTTGATTTAATCGCTGCTAGGCTGGATGAAACCAGCCTCCCAGTAACCATAAACACTCTATTAACTTGTCAGCCATCAAAGCAAGCTGGTAAGTTGCTACTAAAATGGGGTTGAAAAATAGAGATTCATGAGTTAAGAAAAAGAGTTAGTACTTCAGAAAAAGTATGTGGTTGCTAGATGTGTTCAGTAAATTAATGTACTTTAAAGAGAATTACACCATATGTGTACAAACATTTTTTTCAAACATTTATATTACAAAAAATTAAAATAGGAAGAACTGCTGTTAAATAGAATCAAAATTTTTTATGTATTAACTGTGTGTGCAACTTTTCTTCATAAGGAGGAATTGTGTGATGCTTTTTTTTTTTTTTAAGAGAAGTCAAGCATGAGACTTGTATGCTTTTGCAGCCTGAATGTAGATTTTTGGTATAGTGCATGCAAGTAATGTCAATATTGGGAAGAGACAGTGGAAAATAAAGAGGGTTAACCACCTCCTGAGACAAAGTTCAAAATAAAGTAACTCTAGATATAGGTTGTCTCCCTTGTGAAAATGATTTTTCTGATTTGCTGTTAGTTCACAAGGAAAGATGTTTCATCAGTGGCTGTTAGAAAATACAGTGAGAGGTAAATGAAAAAAATATATGCTTTACATAAATGGCACTGGCAAAAAGAAAAGTTAGAGAATTAAGGTGAAGACTGCAAAGTCAGTAATTCAGAAAGTTTAGTGATGATAAAGTTATGTTTTTCCTGTAAATCTTAGTTTAGCCCTGTGTGTTCATACATTTCAGCACAGTCTCAATTAACGTACACAGTATCTGTATCCCCATAGAGACTCTTGAGGACCTCCCCAGATCTCCTCTGAAACATCCACACCACACAGCATGAACATTTGACAAGCCTTTCTGGTTTTCAACAAGATCCTTTTGACATCCATGATGCCCCCGACTTCTGTGCATCACCATGCCCAGACATATGCTACAACAAAAAAGATTCTGCCAACCACTACAACTTGGTATGCACATTAATCTTGCTGCAAGAATAGGACACAGTGTAAAAAAGACTATAAAGTGCTGGGTGAGGAACTAACATGCTCTAATAGTGTTTCCTGCAGCACTGGGCAAATGTTTCATCTCCATGATGCTGCAGGTAGCAGTCAGATGCTGGGAGGACAGCTGGCTGCTGGACAGTCAGAGGAGAGCTCTTGAAGAGCCTTTGACAGATGAAAGCATCATGTGAACCAGAGTGGTTCAGTGGCTGCAGGAAACATGTTGCAGTTGCTGAATGGTGATCCAGGCCAGGCTGTGGCTTCATACAGGCTCTTGGAGGCATCCTGCTGCTTTTGCTCCATGGCTATTCTCTATGGGTCTTAATGTGGCATTGGTCAGTAGAGGGCTGACAGAGGGCTTCTGGGACTGCATTTTTATTGTAATCCCCAAAATCAACTGTCCCTGGTATTAGAAGCCTGTGTATCTGTGCCTCTTTCTCTTCTTTCCACGGGATGTAGTGCAGTATGATGAGGGGGAATAGGCTACCTGGTGTCTTGCCTTGCAAAAACTTCCGGAAAACGCGGTATTAAAGGCAAAGTACCTCCCTCAGCTAGCAGCAGGTAGTGCTGCCATAACAGAGACTTGGCTTTTCAGGCTTTTTTTTTTTTTTAATGTCTTTCTAACTTGCTCTATCACTTCATTCTGAACAAAGCTCTTCAGTTGCCAAGTGAAAGTGTTTTTTGCAGGTGGGCTTTAAAAATTATGTTCTCAGCACAGTCTGCCTGACTATTCCTGTTGGCCACAATACAACTCTCCCTTTCAATTGAAAGGGTCAAAATTGTCACCAAACTTAACACAGTGACACTTTATTCTGAGAAAGCTTTGGATACCATGGCACTGCAGGATGATGTGGTGCCTGGAAGTGTTAGTACATGATTTCAGGATTTGGTAGTGAAAGTTAAGTTGTCTGGTCACGTGTGGTGGGTGCCACAGATGCAGTATATGCTATGGATGTGGACTGCCCAGCTTGTGGGGGTGAAGTCCCTTGATTGACCTCCCGGGCTGGGTGTTAACAAAGTTTTCTTACTTGCCTGATGCTGCCACACTGCTCTGCCTAGCCACTAAAAGATGAAACAGTATGGACATAAAGATAAGGCTGTGGAGGCTGCAACAGAGCAGTTGAGGTGCAACCACTGAAACCGCAGAGGAGATACTATCACTTACTCTTCCTGAAGTAATTTTCAGGAAAATCTTGTTTGACCTCCTCTGTTTTAAAGTAGAGCATGTGAAATATTAGTGGAGCCTTTATAGAAAGTAATTGTGAGCATGTGAGATTTATCAGTGATTTAATTTTAACTTACTTAAATTGGGAACGTGTCAAAGGATGAATCTCCTGGTAAATATTCATGACCCTGCTTGAATTGAGGGAGCAGCAGATTTTTCCATAAAGTGACTAATTTGATCAGTATTTGTAGATCTTGTGGCAGACCTGAAAAATAAACAAAACAACACAGAAAGATAATTGCTTTATTTTATGCAAAATTAAAGTTTTTTGAAAACAAAATGTCATGTAGTTGTTTTAATGGAAAACTGAGGGTTTTTGTGGAAGTATTGCAATCAACTCTAGTTTTCAATTATCGATACTAGGAAGTTGTATGACTTGCTTAGGAAATGATGAGCCATATGTTGGCATTTAACAATGGTTATGGGCTAAATAAATTTGCTGGAGTTTTTTCTGTATTCACTCTGATTTACCATTTTTGATGGTTTTCATAATCCCACTAATTTTCTGTCTGGTTTACTGGCTCTGAAGGAATATGCCTTTTGGCACTTCATGCCAACCTCACTACAGCCCAGCTTCAGCCCCAAGAGGCTGCTTGGCCTCTCATTTTAGTGCAGGATCTATATCATTCTTGGAGAGCTGCAGGAATGGTGAATTGTTTTTTCATTTGTTGATTTCCGCAACGCAAGATGGCACGGCCATGGCTGTGAAGGCTGGTGGGTTGGAAAGAGTATCATGATGCCCTGTCCAACCAAGGCACCCAGCAACCCTGCACCAAATACTGCCCTGTTACCTTCCTTGCAGGGAGAAACCTTTCCTGTTGGGTTGTATGCCATATTATCCTTAATATCTATTGGCACTGAGTAAGTGCTACCAGCATAGGTGGGAGGAGATGGGACATGGCAGGGGCGGCTGTGTGAAGATGAGTGTAGTGCAGATGGAGGCAGCTACATGGGAATTTCGAGGGGGTAACTTTTCAAAAGGAAAGAGGAGACTTTCATGAAGAACTGAATTTACCTGAAAGGAGGATGAGGGATTTTTCCAAGTAGTTTAGAGATTGTCTTAAATTCAGTGTCATCTTTATCTTGTGTTAATAATTTTTAGAACTTGTTGTGCATGTGCTTGCTCTCAGGGGAGAGGCTGAACGGGCCACATTTCTCTGAGTGCTGCTTGAGGAAACTTGAACACCTCAGTGGCACCTTCCCAGAGAGGAACCTTGTGGTTGGCTCTGTTTTGCTGTCTTGGTTTTGCAATAACAAATACATTATTAGAAATATGTTAGTGACATAAGGTGTATTATCATATAAAGCATTTGGTGAGGACTTGTGTAATGAGGCTCTTTCACTTCAGAAATGAAGTGAAAACATTGAAGGTGTATGTCAGGGAGCAGGACGGGCTGGCTGAGCTCAAATGGAGTCCTGAGCCCATGGGGAGGGCATAGGGGGAGGCCCCATGGGAGACTGGGCAGGGCTATTAAATCCCTTTAGTGCCTTCAGGGCACTGATACTGTTACAGAAAGATCAGTGAAAACAAGATCATAGAGAAGTCACAGAGAAACAAAGAGCTGCTGGGTGGGAGACCAGCAACCAATCTGGAAAGGAGACTCACATGGTCTCACTGAGGACTACAGAAATATTTTTATTATTTTATCCAGAGCTGTTTGTTATGGTTGGTCATCTCTCTGCTTTTTTTTTTTTTTTGGGGGGGGGGGAGGAGAGGAAAAAAAAAAAGGAAAAAAAAAATAATTTGCCCTCAGTGGAACATGAAGTACATCTGAAATCTTGATTTTTTTTCCTTCTTTTTTTTCTTTTTTTTTCTTTTTTTTTTTTAGGGAAATTGGCAAAGTGTTTTATGTCATTAAATGTCATTATGGGTTTACGTTGTTGCTGAGTATGAAGTATTTTTAGCCAGCACTTTGAAGTACTGGTAGAATAGATTCTTCTTAAAGAATAATGGACTATTACAGCACAGGAAATTGAAAATAAACATGGAACAAAAGTCTAACCTTTTATTTTAAAGAAATAGACACTTTTTCACCTAGTAATATCCTTTTCATTAAGAAAACAGAAGTGAATATGAATGACTTTGCCCCAGATATATTAGGAAGTGGGTGTGTTTTCACTGGTATGCTGAGTTATTTTCTGTTCTGAATATAATAAATAATCACTTGGTTAATTCAGGCAATAATAGTTAACAAAAGACTTTTCTAAATCTGGGGTTTTTTTCGTTTAACTTAACCTGTTGATTTGGGAAGTAAACTATGCCAAGTAGGAAATTCAGTTTAAATTACTAACCACCACCCCCCACCACATTCTCAATGAAAACAGACTGACATGACAATGTCTATGTAATTACATTTGCCTCCTTTAAGTGCAGAATACCACTTTTACATTATACTTATTTTCACTGAATACCTATCTTAGGCAAATGCTCTTTTCTTTGCTTCTTGTTCTTCATCTTCATTTTCAGAGACGTGTCTGTATTTGTTCTGGTAGATGTAGTTGGTTAAGTGTTCACTGAAGGAAGAATGTATTCTGTGTCAGAACTCACATTTATTAGAACCAGTTCAAATTTTGAATGAATCTGTTTTCAGAAACTGCTTATTCTTGCCCATTTTGTCAACCTGCATGTGCAAACATTGGGTTATTTTGAGTTATGTGATGTGAATATTCCTTCAGAATTGTTTTCTTACCACCTTTTTGGAAAACATATTCTAAATTCTTTTGGGAAAGGGCATAGGTGGGATACAATGGTTGCCTTTAAATCACTGCTGAGACTAACTGTAGCTGTTTTTAAATTAGTTTGCTAAATAATTATATCACTAGTTATGATTAAGTGAAAATTCAAATCCCCACTCAGCTACAGTTTCCATGACAAACAAGTTCATAAAAAACCCACAGAAAATTCATGTGTGGAAAATGTTAGAGATACATCCTGGATCTGATGTCTCCTTTTGTGAAGAAATGAATAAAAGGAGAAACTCAATGGGAGTTAAGGCAAAATACCTCAAAGTATTCACATGAAATTCTAAATCCTGATTTAGATAAAGAGCTAAAAAAAAATTAAAAACATCTACACAGTCTTTAAGTCCACCCATAGATTTAAATCTTTTACCTTTTAATTAGTTCATAAATGTGTGGACAAAAGAATTGTTACATACATGGAGCTTTAGGTATTTCTCTCAGTTCTTTCCACTTACCTTGCTCTGTAGAATGAACCTCACTTTTTGTGGCTTATGAACACCTATATGGTTTCCCACCATTTTATTTTTAAATGACAGTTTTAAATCCCTAAGTAACAGGTCTTTTTTCTTTTCTTTTTTTCTAGAGGAGGTAATGTTAAGCACTTGACTCATGACCCTGAACAGAACTAAACCATATGTGATGTTTTATTTATGAAATGTTATGCATCTTGAAGCCAATACAAGTATAACATTGGATTGCAGTTGTCTTATTTCCACATAATACAGTGTTTATTGATTGTTGTGGGAACTAGATATTTCTGTTCTTCTTGTTCTGTGTCTGTATGCTTTAAGAACTTTTCAAGGTGCCTCTTGTGTGAGTCTGTCTGAATTAAATCCAAATCTGTGCTTACAAAATGGATCTTTTATCATTTGTTGTCACCACATTCTCTAATAAAACCCACCAGATGCAATCTGAGTCTGAATACTTGCAAATTTTGCAAAATATTTTCGTAAAACAACAGTTTTTCTTATGAGATTGTTTGCGACCTACCCTGGGGCTTTTCCATCCAACTTTGCAGACAAGGTAGTAGCCTGATATGTGTAAATAAAGGCAAACTAAGGAAGACAAGGGAGAACTGAATTGATATGATGTCTTTCTTCATTTCAACATGTCTTTCTGGTTAGTTAAAATACTGTAGGAATTTTATATATAGCTATGTGTTTTGGGTTAAACTTTATCTTTCTGAACTGGTCTGTCTTCTGACTGAAACTGCACATGTGTACCTCATGCTCTCTTACTGTTTTGCCTACAAATTGGTTGGTTGCTTTAAGAGGCATGTGTAAATTTATCATCTAACTATGCTTTATTGTTTCATATACCAATCTGTATATCCAGGCCTCACGGAACAGAATCATGCAGAATCATTCAGGTTAGATGGGACTTCAGGAGATCTTCTAGTCCATATAAAATGAAATTCAGATGTATAAACAGATAAACAAAATTCTGAGTTTTTGACTTGAAGAGCTTTGTCTAATTGGATAAGAATTACTCTGCAAAATTCATTACAAAAGTTAGAGAAAAAAGGGAGTGAATAAATTCACAATGACTTTTAATAGTTGTAATTGGTTACATATATCAAGTAATCTGTATCAATTTTTATAACAGTTGTTAAATATTATCAAGACAGTTTTGGTGCAACTGTGTCTTGAATTAGAATCGTAGAAGCATAGAATGGTTTGGGTTGGAAAGGACCTTTAAAGATCATCTAGTTTCAAGCCCCTGCCTTGGACAAGGACATCTTTCACTAGATTAGGTTGCTCAAATGAATTAAGTAATTTTTGCATATACAAGTTTTGTGTTAACTTGCTTCTTTTAGGAATACATTTCAATCTTTTTCATTCTTTTTAAGGTGCTGGTGGCTGGTCTCCACTTGTGTCTAATAAATATCAATGGCTTCAGATTGATCTTGGTGAAAGAACTGAGATTACTGCTGTCGCTACTCAAGGTGGTTACGGGAGCTCCGACTGGGTAACAAGCTACCTTCTGATGTTTAGTGATAGTGGACAAAACTGGAAGCAGTATCGTCAAGAAGAAAGCATTTGGGTATGTTCTTTCAATAATGAGAATTAAGTTTCTGCAGAAGACTTAAAATACTTATGCTATACATTGTTGCAAATATAAGCAAAGCAGTGGAGTATAAAGAACTACACTGAAAATGTTTAGATAATTAAATATACAAACTAATTTAGCTTTTGACAAGATAAAAGGCTGTAAAAAGCAAACAAACTTCAAAAACCTAGCCTTAGCATTACTCCATTAAGTCTCAAGGAGGTATTCTGAGGACTAAAAATGTACTGCAAAATCTCTCTTGTCTTGCTATGTATGGTAAAGTTGTTTTCCCAAAGTACTGATCCCAGTATGCTAAGCTTGGCTTTTTAATTAGGGGGGGAAAAAATTGCTTTATTTTTTCTGGAACATTTAATCTGATTGTAAAAATAAAAAGAAGCAACACAAAGAAATCAAAATCATAACCAAAAAAATCCCAGTTTATTTAAAAACAAATATTAAGGAAAATTTAATTTTTGGTCATCTAATTCAGAGTCTAGTTTCTGATGTTCCAACCCATTTATCTCCTATTATATTTGTAGCTAATAATAAATAAGCCTTGCTATGCTTATCACCTTCTATTCACATGAATTTTATTGAGAGCAAAGGATACGCCATACCAGACAGACGATGTCCAAAATCCACATGGAAAACTGAATGATACAGTTCTAGACCAGAGTTGCATCTTTCCTTGATCCCCAATGATTAGCAGCTTGGACTAAAGGACAAATATTGGTACTTGTGGTCTACAATTTTATCCTGTCAAGTTACTTCTATCCTTCTGTCCATACAAAGAGCTGATTAATTTTTAAATTTTACTAAGCTTTAGGCTTCAGTTATTTCTTGCTGCAGTTAAACATTATGTTAAAATATGCTTCATATTATGCGTTTTAATTTTGTTGACTTTTAATTCAAAATGTTCTTGTCACTCTTATTGTCAAACCCCATCTATGGTATAATGAGATTATGCAGTGGCTTACTTGTTGCATAATTATCCTTCTTTTTGAATTTGCTACATACTTCTGCTTCAGATTGTGTTATCATAACAAAGAGAAATAAATGAGTTTCTAATCCATATGACTGTGGGGAGTGAGAAAAGAAAAACAATCTTCCAAATGTTAAATGAGCATAAGCTGCTACAATATTGTCTTTGCCCATCTTCAGACAGACTGATAAATCTAAAAGGTAGAGTTGCTTGATCTCTTCAAAGAGGGCTCTTTTGAAATCCCATATTAGTATTGCAAACAGTGAGGTAGATAATTATTTCTTGAATATTGCCACCAGTAAAATATCAAACAAAAGTTCCAAAAAATTGTTAAATGCTGATGCAGACATCGGGGTAAGGAGGTTGTTAGATCTGTAGGAGGAGAAAAGTAAGGCTTCAATTCCATTATCTCAAACTTAATAAAAAAATGATTATTTTAATGATTGCAATGTAGATTGGAGGTATGGCTTGCAGGCAGTGATGCATAATTCAAGGATGTAAACCATCAAATTCAGGAATAGTCTATTGATCTTTTTTTATGTATCTTTATTTAGGAGTTCTGCTTCTAGGGGAATATATTTTCTCTTTTCTAAACTAATGCATAGGCGTAGTCTTGGAATGAAACTCTTAAATCTCTATTTATTTTATAGATTTTCTCTGACTGTTATCTGTTTATGTTGTCTTCTAAAATGAAGTGCCCAAGTTCATTTCAGGCAAGAACATCCCACATTTTATGATACCTACTGTGTTATTTCTATCCTCTTTTTAACTGAGTCATTCCCCTAATACAAGATTGCTTATCAGAGGTACCTTTTTGCCTTTTTTTTTTTTTTTGACTACTACTGTGCATTAGAAAGATGGAAGATGCCCAGTTTTGAGGGCCCTGTGTTGCTATAAGTACTTCAGAATTCTTCGCTGTACGTAAGGATTTGGTCTTTGTAAACACTCTTTCTAAACTTAAGTAGAAAAGATACTTACCTTCTGTACAATTTCACAGCTCCCTACTTTTTATTTTCCTTTTCAGAAGTTAGTTTTGAATTGTCTTTGTCACCTTATGGCTTATCTTAACTTAAGTTTCTGAAGCTCCTGTCATCAGTGGAACTGATTTTTCACTCACTGTAAAATTTTTATAACAACTGAGATGCAAAGAGGACTCTCTAAGCATCAGCAAATGATCTAGTTATAAAAACTCCTTTTAGAGTCTGTGAAACAGGTAATCTTTTCTAAGGCTGGTTCCTCTGACCTTCGATGTCTTTGTTAGGTTGAAATGAATCATGTACAACTATCTTACCCCTCCCCAATCTATAAAATGCTTAATTGCCTATTGGTGCTGTATTTAGATGTAGATATTCAAAAGTTAGGTGAGATGAACCTCTATCCTCTCTTGTGGCTGCTAAATATGATTTGTTTTCACTTCTCTGCATATTAGGAATTGGTTTAGAGGGAATCATGGTGACTGTACTCTTTACCCATGCTATACACCTTCATCTCAGTCTACTCATTGACATACTGATAATCTAAATGTATGCCTTACTTGCTGTCTTATACCTGTAAAGAATTTATCTTTCATGTAGATTTTATTTATTGTTTAAAATACTTTAATTACTAAAGATATTTTTGAAAGACTGACTCCATTACAGTTACTAGGACTGCTCTCATTGTAGATTAAGTACTGTAAAGTATAGTTAGGTGTAATTTTTTTCGTAGTTTTTTTCTTAGTTAGACAAAAAAAATCTATTTGCACACTGATTTTGATTTCTTTCCTCACTGACATGGCTATCACTGTCTTTTTTAAAGTTATCTCTAAGTATTTTCTGCACTGTTCTTGATACTTATGTTAAGATTTTTCAGGCAGCAATTCCCAGGATCAATATTAACATCCTTTTAAAAGTTGGTACAGTTCTGGTCAAGATATAATTCTCAAGTGAAATAGATGTTATTAATGGTAAAATACATATTTTCGGACAGAAATCTTTCCCCTTGAGAAGCATTATTTTAATCTTGGAAAGAGATTAATTCAAATAAATTTTAGATTTTCTTTAATTTTATCATTAATGTAAATGTGTTTGAACAAGGAATGTTATGCATCTTTATGTGTATGTTCTTCAATCTATTTCTATTTTTTCCATTCCTTAGGGTATAATTTCAGATGCAGTAAAGCCCAACCTCTCAAGCCCAACCTTTTGCACAGGTTTTCTTTTTTACCTCTAAAATGAGCAGTGGTTTCAAATCTGTTTATATATTAAGCTATCAGATTTTTACTCTGGAAAGGACAATTATTTTCACTTGTTTTCTTTCAAACTTGAGGAGGTACACAGTAAAACATCATAAAAATGTACAGTAAACTTAAGGTTTGGTTCAAGAAGCGCTAAGAAAATTTTTACATCTTTAAATATTACCTTTAATAGTTGTACTGCTATTACTTCTTCATAGCAATTTGTATTCTAGATATCATCACCTGTATCCTATCTATGAAGAATCTCATATTGTAATTGGTAGTTTATTTTATCTATTTGGGGCTACATATATTAATGCTTCTAACTAGTGTAGTTTCTAATTTTAACTAATTTCATAGTTTTGTATCACAAATGTTTTTATGCTGTGTACTCTTTCCTTAACATTACTAATTAAATGTTTCTCTTAAAAGGAGAGAAATAAAGTAACATAAATGATATTGTCCATCATTTTCAAAAGGAGAGCTAGGAGGGGGAAGAAGGAGAGCAATTTGCAGTTTGAATGACAAGTTTCGAATGGCTGATAGTTTCAGTGAAAACATGAGTAACACACCTCATGGAGAAATGCATGACAATGCCATTCATTAGCTGGAGTTTTAAAGAAAAAAAGAAATACAATTTCTCTTCAATTAAAAGTTGACCATGTCTCCTCTGATACAGCTCGGGAAATACCCAGAAATTAAGCCTTCGGTTTCTTGTTTTGTTGTTTGTTTATTTTTTCCTGACAGAATAATGATTTATCCATTCCACAACTATGATCCAATTTTCAGTTTTATTTGTTTAAATCTTTCTTCTAAAATTTATATGCAAAGCAGAGGAATTAAAACTAATACTTATATAATGTTAGCTTGTCGTGGTTTAACCTCAGTCAGCAACTGAGCACCACACAGCCACTCGCTCACTCCCCCCCACCCTGGTGGGATGGGGGAGAGAATTGGAAGAGCACAAGTTAGAAAAACTCGTGGGTTGAGATAAAAACAGTTTAATAATTGAAATAAAATGATAATAATAATAATAATAATACACAAAGCAAGTGATGCACAGTGCAATTGCTCACCACCCGCCGACCGATGCCCAGCCAGTCCCCGAGCAGCTGCCCCCCCGGCCAGCTTTCCCCAGTTTATGTGCTGAGCATGACGTCACATGGTATGGAATGTTTCTTTGGCCAGTTTGACTGTGCCCCCTCCCAGCTTCCTGTGCACCTCCAGCCTTCTCAGTCGGTAGAGCATGGGGAGCTGAAAAGTCCTTGGCTAGTGTAAGCATTACCTAGCAACAACTAAAACATCCGTGAGTAATCAACTTTGTTCTCATCCTAAATCCAAAAGACAGCACTGTACCAGCTACTAGGAAGGAAATTAACTCTATCCCTGCCGAAACCAGGACATAGCTAAAGTTTGGGGAAATTCTGACCATTTTTTTAACGTCTCTTTTAAAAGGCAAATCTTTGCAATGTAGAAGTATGTTTATGTCTGTGTATGTTTGTATGTATATTTAAGTTCTGAGGTCTATTTTCCATTTTATTTACCTTAGCTGAAGTTAAAGCTGGAAGTTTGTTTTATCATAATTTTCTCAATCTTGTGAGTTTGCATAGAAGTAGTTTCACTCTAACAGTTACTATTTTGATGGTATGTAATAAATTGTATGAATATTGAATGATTTCTTGTGCATGCATTGCTACACATATTCCCAACTTCCTCTTTAAAGGATTTGGGATGTAGAGTTTATTGGAAACTTCCCATGCTCTAAAATGAATCACCATTATGGAAAGTTCAAGGTTGAGGAATACCGAATCACAAGTATTTTGTGATAGTCACATTATACAATTCAAGAGTGTGGAGTGGCTTCACTGTTTTCTTGAACCTGGTGGCTCTTCCTCAGTCTCAGGCATTTATGTGTTTGCTGGAAGCTATGATCCTTCTCCTTGGAGAATAACCAGTCACCGTTCTTGATCATAGTCTGCTTCACTGTAAAAGCAAAAGGCTGTACCTATGCGTTACTTTGCTGGACTTCTGTTAATTACTTCTTTGAACCAAAACAATTTTCTGTTGATTCCTTCTGCAACCCAAGGCATAGATAATTTAAATGGGTACTCCATCACTGCATTTTCCTTAGGTACAGAGTCCAAATGTTGTGACTTCAACACCCAGTCTGACGTATCACTTTTGATATTGCTACTCACAGAAAATAAAGAAACTCTTTATCTATGAATTAAAGTAGGGCAGATGGTGATGACTTCAACGCAGTTGGTTCTGATGTGCCTATATTTGTCGTAGCTTGTTCATCATTCACTTGTCTTGCTTTTTCAGCCAAAAAAATGAAAACAGAACAGTTTTAACTATTTGGCTCAACTATGTAACTAAAGGACATATAACAATTTAGCTGCAACTGACCTCTGTTTTTCTGTAACATCCTCAAAGAGAAAATCATCACAGAGTTTGTCAGATTGCATAATTTATGTGTAAAAACTCCAAAGTGCACCAGTATGTTTAAAGTGGTGAAAAAAAAATATTTGCAGCTTTAATTTTTTTTAAATTCTTCCTTGTAAAGGATAATAGCATAAAAGACAAGCAAACTGTGTTTTACTTTATCACGTAGATTAAAAATACTCTCCATCCTAAGTAGCATGTGTGTTTTAAATAAAAAAAAAAAAAATATTAAAAAAGAAAGTGAATGTGTATCCTGAAATTGCAAAATGTATCATTGGCATCAAAATGCCTTGTCTTTGAAATGTTCTCTTTCAGGAAGGCTTTTTACAATAACAATAGGAGCAGTCATGGCATCACTGTCATCCAAAATATTAGATACACAAATCTAATACACAAAACCAATAGTCACTGACTAGAAGGATGGGAATCAGGAAGACAGTAGTGAAAAACGGTAATTATCAAAATCTTTGCAGGCCAGAAGTAAATTTTCTGGTAACACTGAATTACATTAAAGATTCTCAGGATCTGAAAGTGAGAGATGGTACTTCAAAGTTTAATGGCACATAAACGAATAAGCTGTGTCGTGCTAGCTTAAGATGGTAATTTAAAGACTTTCACCTTCAAAATTTTATGTGTTATTAAGGTAAATATCAAATGTACTTCTTTTTATAGAGTATGCAGAATGACATTGCATAAGATTTTGTAGGTTTTTTGTATTTATATTTTCTTCCTTATTTCACCATTATCATAATGATAGTGAACGAAACATAAATAGTTCCGTATATATATATTAAAAAAATACAAATCATTTTTTCCAGAGCCCTTCTGATGGGTGCATATCCATATTGTGTTATTTATCTATTGTAGTAATGTTTTTCTGTCACTGAATATAGTTGTGGCAAGGAAATAATTTTCTGTGTAGCAGAATTGGCTTATTTCACAGCTTAATGTAACATAAGGGTTTTGGGGTGTTTTTTGGTGTGTGTGTTTTGAGGGTGGCATGTTTGTGAGTAAGAAATGAGCACTGGAAGTGGACACTATTATCTTCCACTGAACCCATTGAAGATGGGTCCAAACAAGAATCTAAAATCCCATCTAAGATAAGAAAGATGAGGTTCAGTGAAAAAGGATTGGGTACTGAAGCATTAATTGTTTGCTTAGACTGTTATTTTACTTGGTGTAAAGAGGAGAGTACAGACAGGTTAATAATTCATAACTAATAATTTATTCAATGAATGTTTGCATTTTCTGCCTGAGAATTGTCTGTTAGAGTGTGATTTACATAAATGAATTTGTTATTTTCAAATAATTTGTAGAATAGTGCTTTTAAAAATGGTTTGTGATTTTTATTCAGCTTGCTACAGTATTCAGGAACATATCCTGGGTTGTTTTCAATATGTACACAGATCATAATGATATATTTAAATTCCCCAACTAAGTAACCATAAGTGTTAAGATCAGGGCTTCCTGAGTAAAAGTTCAGAATAATGAATTTGAAATTAATTTTCCAGAAGAATTCTGTACTAATATCATGACACCGTGGTGCATATATTTACACTACCTCATGAACTAGAAAATTGTGGGTAGGGAAAACAAATGAGATATGAAAATGATTAAAATAATTTAATTTAAAGAAGATTATGAGTGATCAGTTTTAACGTCTGCACAGTTCTAGGGGAAATTAAATCCAAGCATCTCGGTACTGTTAATCTTGTGGATATTTCTAGTAACATCTGATTTTTTGCTCTTCCTCTTTGGTTCCACAGCAGCTGCTTATCTTTTGTAATTGTGAGAAATAGTACATCGAATAACATTTTCAAAGCTCTTTGGTTACTTGGTAAATGTTATAAAATGACACAAAACCTGACCTCTTTGTCTTCCTTGCAACCAAAGCAATGTTTTTGTTCGGTGTACATGCGTACACCCCCACCCACAAACGCAGAGATCTATTCCACTGTAGAAAACTGACTGGTACAGATTCTAATCAAGGGAATTTGCATAAAAATAAACCTTATGTGTCTCTATAATTGAGGGAAATATGGGTAGACTGTTGTCAGGTAATATTACTGAAACAATGTTTCACCCACTGTTTACACAGGGAAGAAGCTTACAAGTGTGTAGTTGGAACTCAAAAAGAGAAACAGCTGAGCGGAGAAAAATGGTGGGGGATGCAGGAAGAGGCAGAAGAAACCAAAGGATAATACTCTAACTTGGGGTAAAAGGAGCTTGCAGGGAAAAATGAAAAATGCAGTGTGAAGAAAATCAGAGATACAAGGAAGCTTGGAAGGAATAATAAATGTATGGGTCTATTGTGCAGAATTTGTGTGAAACTGGTTGCATGCATAAGCTTCCATTTATGATGAGGACATTATGATATTTATCTAAAAATTAAAATTTCTGAACTTAACTTTTAAGCTTTTGGATTTCCATATCCACTTCTGTTTAAAAGCATTCTGACCACACTGCTATTTTTAGACACTTAAATGGCAATCTAATATGGCTAATTTAACAGTCACAATGATTAATGCTCTGTATAAAATAACTTATAGTAGGTGAAGAGATGAATGCATGTGTCAAGGTTAACCTGTCCCAGAATATTTAATATAAGCTAAAAGGAAGAAAAAAAAGATTGAAACATCAGTAAATAATGCAGTGTTCTAAATAAACTCTAGATAAATTGTGTGGGTAAACATTAAATAAATTATTAATGCCATAACAGGTAAAATATATATTGTCACTGCATATATTATGACAGTTCGTATGTGGGGGAAGAAAAACTTACATGCACACAGTTAAAGAAACCATGTTTAACTAAGGGCAGCAAGAAGCCTTGAAAATACACAAGTCCAGCAACATGTAGAAGTAAACGTTCTACTAGAATTAGACATTCACTGTTTAGCTTTAATGTATGTCTTAGTACTGCGTCATTAAATTGCCTAGATGAACAGGAGCTTTGGGAACTAATTTTTAATGTGTTAGGATGGTACTTTGTTTTTAAAGACTGCTGCCCATGTAAACTATTAACTTAACACTAGAGTTGGATTTTGGGACTGGTCTTGATCAGAACTGTTTTTCTGACAGTTACCTGCCACGTCATGGTCATCTTAAGAGAAAGCAATAGAAAAGCAACTACAACTTGCCATATTTGGGTAGTATAAGAGAAACAGCTAGTAGCTGGTTCATTGTTTCTGCCTTTCTCTGCAGGTTTAGTTAGTGAGCTTGTGCTATAAAAGCCTGAGCATGACTTGCGCTTCTAATATGCACAAATCCTGGAAAAGGCAGTGCTATTAAGATATCTTAAGTTGTTTTTTTAAGTATCAGTAGTAGTTTTTCATGAAGGTAATTTCTTTTTTTAGACCTCTGATTATGTCTAACCCAAATATGGTGGCACACCATTTTTCCATGAAAATAATTCACTGTGATAGATGCTGAATCATTATACATTGTTTCTAGTTATTGGTTGTCTTAAAGCCAGTAACTTTATAATATCCACTTTGTGG
Source organism: Aptenodytes patagonicus (assembly GCF_965638725.1). Lineage (NCBI taxonomy): Eukaryota > Metazoa > Chordata > Aves > Sphenisciformes > Spheniscidae > Aptenodytes > Aptenodytes patagonicus. The sequence continues at coordinate 49,016,102 of NC_134982.1, read as the reverse complement.
AAAATACTGTAGGAAGTATTACAACTAGAAAAAAAAGAAGTTTTAGTTCTTTGCTTCTCAGGAGTTGGCTGTTCTAGAGTGATATAGTACTGATCGTATCATTCTCATACTAATATGAGAAATTTGTGCTTGAACACATATTCCTGTTTGAAAATTACTTATGATGGAAGGGAAAAATTGTGCTATGGATAGGAAAATATTGTCCCTATTTTCTGCAACAGACAGATTGTGAACATTGCAAATGACTTGAGGAAATCAAGCTGTCTTTGAAGAAAACTGTTCATCTTTATAAACAGAATGGGATGTGTTTAGTTTGCTCAAGGCCTGTTGAGCTAGTAAGCAGTAGCAGACCCCACATTCAGTTTCTCTCTTGTTTACCCCAGCCACACTCTTAGTTGTAGCAAAAATACTTTCAGAAATGGACTTCAGACGTCATTTGGAAGCATCTCTGTTATACGTGGACCTGTTTTATGCCTAGTATAATCCCTGAGGTTTAAAGTTAACTGAACAGAAAGCCCTGAATTTTTATAAAAACTTTGGTCATTGAACTTCAGACAAAACCTCAAGTTTATTTTGAGTATATACAGTCTTAACCCTGGTATTGTGATGGTCATGACATTGTAATAGTATATTATCTTTACAGCATAGTCATATTTGTGTCATTTTCACATTTCCCTTTTAGACACTTAAAATTCCTTTAGAAAAATTTTTAAACATTGAAATTATAGATTCCTAAAAGTAGAAATAGGAATTTGGAGATCTAAGTGTTGCTGACTTGCCTGAACCTGGGACCTCCAAAGTACACCTAGATGCCCAAATTCCTACTTTGACTTCTAGGAATCTGATTTTTATCTGTAGTATTTCAGTGGTTTCAATCCAGTCTTCATCTGTTTCTGCTCTTTTTCTGGATCTGTATTTCCATAAACCAGATACCATGATTAATAATCTTCTTCTCTTACATGATTGGATGACAGTTTTCAGTTTGAATAGGAATTGCTGTGCATCACTAGTATTTTATAGTTCTGTTGGGTTTGCTTGTTTCTTTCTTTCTTTCTTTTCTTTGCTATTGTAATTGTATGTTTGCTTTTTGTCCCAGTTCATGTACCAGGCTATTTAAGAAGTAGAATCTGCCATTATGCTTCTGTAGCCATTCTGTTCCACAAACACAGGAGAAGTCTCTGTTATTTCTTGTGCTGTATGTTGTAACATGGAATAGGTGATTACCACCCTGCTGTATGATCCTGCATGAGCTATTCAGTTTGCAATAGCACACTGCACTCTGAACCCATGCCTAAGCATTCACCAGAAACCTGGATAACCTCTACCTTGTCATTTGCTTATGTAGTTAAGGTTGTAGATAATGGGTAGGTATTAACTTCTAAACACTGTTAGAATACGGAGACTTTTGGGGAAAAAAAAACCCAGAATCTGTTCTTAAAGTATGTTTCTTAATGGGCAAATACAGTGTAAATGTAGGGTGAATCTCTATGTCTAAGACAGTTTATAATGGTTAATTATACAAGGAGAAGAATATTTTTGAGAGTATGTGTGAAATATCTGTTGATATTTGAAGTAAAATGATCATACACCTCTTAGCATGAATGTCTTATTTTATCAATATCACCTTCGATTGATATTGACCTAACCAGTATCTTGATAAAATCTCCACTGTGCATATTTATTAGTTGACAAAGATTCCATGTGAACATCATATCTTCATAGTCTGGGGGCATTGTGCCTTGGTAATGCCATAGAATTTGCTAAAACTTTACAAGCTTGTGCTTAATATATTGTTGATTCATTTTTGGCAAAATGAATCGTGAGAACAAACAAGATCAATAATTATGTATCAACGCTGTGCAGTTTCTTGTTGCCATATTTTAGGACCTTTTCATAAATGGAAAGGAATGGTATTCCGCTACTGGACATGTATTTAATTCTTAGCAGCATGCATTTCCATGCTGAACAAAGAATTGTTTTTTCTCTGGTAGGCTAGTGTTTAACTCATTTAAATCTACATTTTCTATTGCCGTTGTGTGTGACATTTGCTATCACTTGGATTAAAGGTCATAGGTAAGTAGGTTTAAAATGAACTTTATTGCATATTTCATCCCTTGTTTAAAACTTGCTAGATTTAAACTGTGAAAAGAATATTTCAGTGTGTTTTAAGTAAGTGATTCAGCAATTATGGCAGCACTACTTATATCTAGTCAAGATTTCTATGAGATCAGTTCTATACTTTGAAAATTCAGTGAAGATCTTTTTCTTTCCCACTTCTTAAATTGCCTAATTCTTTGAAGGTCACTAGACCTAATTAAAATATCACTGACAAGAACTTCCTTTATGTGCCTCAAGGTGCCCTTTCCCCTATTTCTCTGTATAGCTAGCTATATGGAAATAATTTGGAATTGCATGTTTTTTTGATCTCCAGAACTGAGTCAAAGTATCAGAAAAGTTCCATGAAACATTGTAATTTACAGCATTTAACTTATTTTAACAATATGTATCTCCTTTGTCAAATTATTTCTTTCCTATATCTGTTAATTTACCTGCAACTTTTTCAGTGGATTTCCTTGTGTGAAGGTCGTATTTAAATCCCATGGACATATTGAAACTCTATTTGACATCTTTGACTCATTTCAGCTATGAAAAAAAGGAATTGAGCATATAGATTTTTGTGTAGACTTCAGTAACTCCCAGAATTTTCCATAAAAAACAGCTAAGTTTCAATTTTACCTGTTAGGTAAAATTTTATTTTGTTTAGTGGACAGGTCATGGGTTCAATATATTTGTCTGTCTTACTATCGCATTCACCTTTCTGACAGCTTAGGCTGTGTAAGACATCAGAGAATTCACTATGGGACTCTATGGCATTTGCAATAATCACCTTTTTTAACTAGCTGTCTGTGCAGATTTTTGCTTCTATCCCAGCATTTATTATTATCTATTAGAGTTACTGACAGGAAAATTTTAGGAAAAGTGATAGTAACTTAACTGCATAATATCCTGCATCTGAATCAGGTAGTTGTAGATTTTTGTGTTAAGTTCTTAGTTAAGGGATTGCATGGTCTTCGTGGACTAGTAAAAACTAGGTTTTAATGTCTAGTCATAGATATGAAGTGGAGTCAGCGTGGGATTTTTTTTCACATTCGTGAACTATTATTTTACCTTTGTTACAGAATGATACAATTATAGAAACACATCTCTTTAAGCCTCATATGACAGATGAATCTTGTATGAACTACCCATTTTATTGTTGAGAATTTTTAATGGATTGCATTAAAAATAACTGTTTTGATAAATTCATTGCCACCTTCTGCATCTTACTAAGGAATCACAATAGTTATGTGATATACAGAAAACTGAAATATGAAAAATTTGGTGAGTTGAGCTGTGTTCTACTGTGAGAGCTATGTAACTATTAATGAAAAGATATGTTTTCTATTTATGGTTTTTGTGCTAAGGTTGAATATATCACTTCTTTTCTAGGTGCCAATATAATTAAATATTGTGCAAATGTGTAAAGTTAAGCAATACATTCTTTAGCTACTTGCAACCATGAGATGGAAGCAGCACTGCAAAAAGGAGTAAGTAAATATGGACAATACCAAAGGGGGAAAGGTTTAAAGCTATTTTAAGGAAGATATTTTACTAGATCATGTCTGGGATAGACAGAGGTGAATTAAGAAATAAAACTGAAAGAGAAAGGAAAAAGCATTACTGCTACTGGAGAAGATAGACTCCACTTTTGAATGATACAGAATAATTCATTCTTTGTCCTCTTGTTCACGGTCTGATTTTTCAGATAAGACCATAATTGAAGTCCTGGAAGCTCACTCTGTGAATAGAAAAGAAAACGATAATGCTGTTTCAGTTGTCAGTACACACTGTTCCCTCACTGTCTTCCAGTGTAGTACACAACATATTGATTGTCTGATGTCTTCAATTTGGACATTGATATCTCTCAGTGATGTTGGCTATATATAATATTTTAAGTGAAAGATTTTATTTTAAACTAAAATATGATGAGCAAAAAAAAATCTATTGAATTCCTTTTTAAAAATCTTGGTGTAAGCAAAATGAATTTACCTGGACTCATATTACTGAGGTAAAAGTTAAAGAAAGATTACAATGCTGTTATGGATCCTTACTTGTTAAATTGTAGAGAGCTAGTATGTATGTTTGCAGTAGTGTATGTGAAATCTACAATTCAGTTATGGATTTTTTTTTAAAAAGGTATATTAACCATACAGTCTTTTCCATAGAGTTTTCTATTATTTGCATAAATATGGGAAATGTTAATAATACTTTGGCTGATACAGTGGGAAGGATGTTGAGGACCTTTTCAGAGGCATACCAATGTCATCAGAAAACTGCTAATGTATACACATCATATGAACTCTCTTTTATAACTTATTATTAATTGATTTCCAAAATATACTTATGTAACTGAATCACATGGCAAAGGTAGCATCTAGCAAAATGAAACAAGTAAAATACTGTAGATATAAAAAGAGTAAAATGTTTTTTAATTCTATGGACTTAAAGTTGTTTGGTTTTTTTTAAATAGCTGAAGTATGCAAAGCATGCTGAGAAGAGATTAATGATGTTGAATATAATTGTCAAAGTTAAGCACTCTACTGCAATGCTGTTGTTTTGTGGTTTTTGTTCTTATCACCCCACTTCTAACCTCTTAAGAAAACCAAACTGATTTATCCATATTGTTCTATTTGAGGTGATAAACTTTGGCCATATCAGATTATTCATTGAAATGTAGATCTATACTCACTATGTTAAAAACTCAGTGTTATTCTTGCTGACCTTTCCATTCAGTTATAGAAACATATCGATAGCAACATTTTATTAGATGGGTGCCATCAGTATTATGCTTACTGTATTAGGCTTGTTATATATTTCAGGAATTTCTGTTTCCCAAAACACATAATTTTTTTTTAAGATTACTAAGCTGAATAAAGAATAGAAAATAGAATAGTGCAAGTTGGGCTTGTCCTTGGAAAGAGCATGGACCTTGATGAGAAAGCAACAAGGTCTTTTTTTCTTGCAGGAGAGGTAGAGTTGTTGTTTACCTGTTTGGTAACTTGTTTATATTTAGGGATTTCATAGTCTGGTTTTAAATCTATTTTTGCAAAGTCTATGAGGGACTGTGCGGTATGAGTAGACAGGAAGTTTTTTGAAGACTTTTGGTCCTTTCTGAATAACAGTTAAAAGAGGGGAAGAACAATAATGTCTTAAAACATAAGTAAACAGTAGAAAAAGACTAGAGAAATCAGAAAAAAAAAAAAAAAAAAGAAGAAAATAGGAGAGTTTATCTGTGAAATTGGGAAGGTTTTTTTCTTTGTTTTTCCTGAATGTTGACAACAGAGGTATGTGAACAATAAAGATGCTGGCATGGTGAAGAGGTACAATGTCTTTTGATGGTTATATTGAAATGTATTTTTTTGGTATGACTTCATAGGAAAGATCTTAGGAACGGAAATGCAGTAGAAGACAGTGGTGGAGTGCACATAGGATTTGAGTGGAGGACAAAGCATACAAGAGGGAAAAGTCTGCAAGGACAAGATGCACAATTTAGAGACACTTGAAGAGAATATGGAAAAAGGCTGTGCATGGGAAACAAAGTAAAAAAGAGATAGTAGAGAAAAACCTGTGATGAAATCAGGGTTTACTGTACTGAAGATGACAGATGAGGTAAAAAATAGAGGAGAAAGGAGTGGCAAGGAAAAGAAAAGAGTTAGACTAAAATGGAGAAGAGGAAGAGCTAGCCAAGGAGGAATGCGTAGGGAGAAAGAAACAAGTATGATGACATGATCAGTAGTGAGAAAAAAAAGACATGGTTCTGTGAACAGAACAAAGCACCAATGAGAGAAGATATGGGATGACAACATAAATAAAATAGATGAAAACTTAGACTGGCATGTGCTGACTGTGGGCAGGGAAGACAAGACTAAAGAAGAACTTGAGAAAAGCCGAGGGAAAAATCAACAACAAAGAACTAGACTGCTGAGGTTTTTTTCCTAAACACAACAATGATATGCATGGGAGAATTTCCATTACTTTTATTTCAATCCTCCTATGTTCTTGAAACTTTGTTTACAAACCCACTGAAAATTTTGCATGAAAAAGGCTTTACAGTTCAGTTGAAAACAATGTCAGAAAAGCAAACAAACAAAAAATCAGGAAAGAAAAAATCAGAAAAAGTTGTGGTTTATGTTGTTTTGTTTTTTATGAGAAGCACCATGGTATTGATGCATAATCACAGAACTGAGGAAAAAAGATCTGAGAAGCATTACTTTTTTATTTTTTGCATTGACTCATTAATGACTATGGGTAAATCACTTCTCACTGCCTCAGAGGGGAACATTAAAAATATATTCTACAGATAATACTTCATAATCAAAAAGGAAGTTAGGCTTTATGAATGTCAGAGTAAATTCAATAATTTAAATTTACTGCCATGTACTGGAAGAAGAAAACCAAAGATATTTGTTATTGGCTTGGTCTCTCCATTATTTTTGTCCAAAGAGCTCTACTCTGTTAGTACATATGTGAAATAGTGAAGATTAGTCTTCAGTTGTTACTGATTTAATACAATTAAAAGACCAAGAGAAAATACTAGGGTTTTTTACCTTTTTCATTAGAAAAAGGTGGAATGTAAACCTCACAAGGCATCCTGGACAACCTTAGCATTAAGATTTTTCTAGAAAAAAGATAAGGAAATTGGAAAAATATTAAGAAGACTAATACTTTATTTGCCCCTGTAACATGAAGCTGAAAGAAATAAGTGGTCAACACCAAGGAATACAAAATATATATACCTAGGATGCTCAGATTATTTACTTTAGGAAAGCTGAATACATGAAATGTAGCACATTCAGCCACACAAGTGAAATAGGAAAGATACTGATTTTCAAAGATGGACTAAAAGAAGAATAACATTCTGTGTTGGGTAAATGATCCTTCTATCTAGTAAAATTCAATTAGTATCAATGATGAGATAGTAAAACTTGATAGCTGAATATCTGAAGCTTCAGAGTTACATGATTAACTATTTTTTATAACACTGTTGCATTTGGGGCTTTTTTTCACTAAACAGATTATCCATTTTATCCCTGAACTGTCAATAGATGATTTAAAATAGATTTTCATAGGTGTGTTGCACCTTGCACTTCACTGGAAGCCAAAGATCTTCAGTACATCTGAAGTGAGATCCAGGATTTTTATAATCCACTGCTGAATGTCTCCATCTCTTCTTCTCCCATTTTCAATATATGAAGGCTGGAATGTAATGTTATAGAGACACTGTGATCAGTCACCAAAGAATTTGCTGATTTAACTGATTGTTTTTCCACAAACAGATATATATATATAAGGCTTGAAATTGCAAGTTGTAACAGCTGTATCAAGTTTTTTTACAAATCAGTTCAACATATTCAAACATAGCTATATTTCTCTTTCAAACAACTGTATCTTTCAAAACTTGGAATGTATTATTCAACTCCAGTCAGAAATATTTGGGCATATCTTCCAGTCTGCAATAACGAAGAACTTTGAAATCTTGAAGTCAGTGGAAAGCAAAATTAGCATTGAACATATCCTCAGATATTGCTGATTATGTTTTAATACCTATTTGGTCTTAATGCTTGTTGCTGATGGTATTTGGTGGAGATAAAAAAAAAAAAATAGGAGGAATGTGTAAGAACATATGAAGGCATAGTCAACTTCTACACCCATGAAATACAATGGGAGTTATGGTCAGGCTTCACCTTCAGTCCTTAGGAAAAAATACAGAAGCTTATTTTGAGAAGTGAGAGAAAGTGTGAAAACTTTCTGTGCTTTCAACTCCTTATTTGTGGAAACAAAAGAGTTATCTTTTTCCCCTCGGGTGAGTGAATCCCCAAAAGCACGCAGAAGCCATTTAGTTAGATTTTCTTTATTCTTCCACTGCATAAAGTTACAGTAGAAGAATGTTACTAAGAGACTGTGGTCTTAGCCACTACCAGTCCACACATCAGTGTCTTCTCAAAGAAATTTGTCCAGTGCAATTTTTTGTCAGGATTTTGTGGGCTGATAAAGTGTAGGATATTAAAGTGGTGACTTTATAAAGGAATATGCTCCTCTGCCCTGTTATGACCAGGTAAGACTCTGGAATCAATTGGCTTTTAAAGTGAGAGACCCAAGGACAGACTTCACTTGATGCGGGGAAAAGACTGAGACTTAAAGGAGGGATTTTTCATGCTTTTTCACCTAGCAAAGTCAAAATGAATTGTGGGCAGACTCTTCAGGCTGCAGAAGTTACACCTTGATTCCAATTTATTTGGCCTACAGTGTATTTAATTAGCACTAGACATGCATGACTTCATCTGGTTTTGCTTTTTTAAGGTTGAGGGTAGGTTTGAGAGGGCTATCACCCTCATGAAAGTTTACTATGAGAAAATTTATGATCTTCCACTTGAAAATTCCTCCCTTTTTTAACTTTTCTTCATATCTTTATTCTATATTGCTTTTGTAAGGGCAGACTGAAGTAAATCCCGGATAAGAGATGAGGAGTTACAGAAGTTTTCTTCTGAATGTGAACAGACACAATGTTCTACTCTGGGTAGTAAGAGTTGTAGAAAGAGGGATTTGTGGTGATCTCAACAGCAAAACCTTTCCATTTCTTCTTTACATTGTTGAGATTTACAAGCATTCTGGTTTTGCTTCCTGGCTGTCCATCAATCCCCATCATATTCTGGGACACAGAGTGAGTGGGTGGTGGGAGTTGAAAGAAAGCATGTCAGGTCCAGGAGAGCAGGTTTATTCTTCATGTTTGCCAGACTCAAAAAATTGTCATCAGAATACTCAGTCTGCCCACAATCTTATTGTACATTGGTAGTAGAGCAGTAAAGAACCCAAATTAGCAACTCTGTTACCTGAGATTTGATCTTAGTGAAGACAAGATGCATATCTAATCTTACCAGGGTCTAAACCACTGTCTTAATCTACTCATGTGTCCCTCCGTTTGTTTCTCCTGTGACAAGAGCTTTCAATTAGACTTCTTAGTGAAGTGCCTAAAGGTGGGAGTCTTGAATCTGGGACAGAGTAATAACATTTCCCAGAAAATATCACAATTCCTGAAAATATCCATGAAGTGATATAGGCAAGACAAATACTTTTATATAAGTTTATAACAAATTATCTCTGTTGCTAACATGACAAAAATTGAGAATATTAGCTGGACAAAAGCTGATTCTGTGTAAAACTAGAGATCTGTGTACATCTCTTATCTCTGTTCTGGCACCGACCATGATATTATTAGACTTTAATAGTAAATAGTTGTTTGAGACCTCTCTTTTGGGCCAACTATGACTGTTCAAATAATGTTTTTACATTAAGGAAAGAGTAAGCCTGGAAATGAGTACAACTACATGTGGGGTCTGGCTGCCAGGCAAGAGTTACACCTTAGTCTCATGTACATAGGAAATAAATGTTCCTGAGTAACCAGTTCAAAATTTTACCCCCAAATCTTTTGCAACATTTATAGAACCATAGAATCATAAAATCATACAGTCATTTAGGTTGGAAAAGAGCTTTAAGATCATCGAGTCCAACTGTCAACCTAACACTACCAAGTCCACCACTAAACCATGTCCCTAAGTGCCACGTCTACAAGTCTTTCAAATACCTCCAGGGATGGTGACTCAACCACTTCCCTGGGCAGCCTGTTCCAATGCTTGATAACCCTTTTGGTGAAGAAATTTTTCTTAATATCCAATCTAAACCTCCCCTGGCGCAACTTGAGGCCATTTCCTCTCGTCCTATCGCTAGTTACTTGGGAGAAGAGACCGACACCCACCTCACTACAACCTCCTTTCAAGTGGCTGTAGAGAGCGATAAGGTGTCCCCTCAGCCTCCTTTTCTCCAGGCTAAACAACCCCTGTTCCCTCAGCCACTCCTCATAAGATTTGTGCTCTAGGTCCTTCACCAGCTTTGTTGCCCTTCTCTGGACACGCTTCAGCACCTCAATGTTCTTCTTGTAGTGAGGGGCCCAAAACTGAACACAGTATTCGAGGTGCAGCCTCACCAGTGCCGAGTACAGGGGTATGATCACTTCCGTACTCCTGCTGGCCACACTATTTCTGATACAAGCCAGGATGCTATTGGACCTCTTGGCCACCTGGGCACACTGCTGGCTCATATTCAGGCAGCTGTCGACCAACACCCCTAAGTCCCTTTCCCCCAGGCAGATTTCCAGGCACTCTTCCCCAAGCCTATAGTGTTGCATGGGGTTATTGTAACCCAAGCGCAGGACCCAGCACTTGGCCTTGTTGAATCTCATACAGTTGGCCTCGGCCCATCGTCCAGCCTGTCCAGACCCCTCTGTAGAGCCTTCCTACCCTCGAGCAGATCAACATTCCCGCCCAACTTGGTGTCATCTGCAAACTTCCTGAGGGTGCACTTGATCCCCTCATCCAGATCATTGATAAATATATTAAACGGAACTGGCCCTAATATTGAGCCCTGGGGAACACCACTTGTGACCGGCCACCAACTGGATTTAATTCCATTCACCACAACTCTTTGGGACCAGCCATCCAGGCAGTTTTCTACCCAGCGAAGAGTACGCCCTGAGCAGCGTAGCCATGTAGAAGAGTAAGCCATGAGCAGCCAGTTTCTCCAGGAGAATGCTGTGGGAAATGGTGTCAAAGGCTTTACTAAAGTCCAGGTAAACAACATGCACAGCCTTTCCCTCATCCACTAAGCGAGTCACCTTGTCATGGAAGGAGATCAGGTTAGTCAAGCAGGACCTGCTTTTCATAAACCCATGCTGACTGGGCCTGATCAACTGGTTGTCCTGTACATGCCATGTGATGGCACTCAGGATGATCTGCTCCATAACCTTCCCTGGCACCGAGGTCAGACTTGACAGGCCTGTAGTTCCCCAGATCCTCCTTCTGGCCCTTCTTGAAGATGGGTGTCACATTTGCTAACTTCCAGTCAATTGGGACTTCCCCAGTAAGCCAGGACTGCTGATAAATGATTGAAAGTGGGTTGGTGAGCACTTCCACCAGCTCCCTCAGTACCCTTGGGTGGATCCCATCCAGCCTCATAGACTTGTGTATGTCTACGTGGTGTAGCAGGTTACTAACGATTTCTGCTTTGGTTATGGGGGCTTCATTCTGCTCCCTGACCCTGTCTTCCAGCTCAGGGGCCTGGATACCCCAAGAACAACTGGTCTTACTATTAAAGACTGTACCTCCCATCACACTTTTTATGGTGAACAGCACCATTATATGCTTTTTCCAAAATTAATTCTAAAAAGCGAGACTAATTTAGATCAATATTAACAGCTCTTTTCTGTCACTTCCAAAGATTTTGCCTTTTGAAACAAAAATAAGCTATTTTGAAAACGAAGACTTACCATTATGAACATGATACAACAGAGAAGCTATTGGCAACAGCATTTTCTTGTCATTAAAAGCTGATCTTGGGCTAAGTTACCATATTTGGCTTTGGCTTTATAAGATTAGCAACTTTATGATGACAGACAAGCTAACATGGAAGAAGTTTTATGTTCTAATTCGGTAACTGAAACTACAGTTCTTCAAAACAGATTACTGGAAAACAAGTTTCTGGCCAGCTGATAATAGTATGGAAATCTGTCCAGTCTTAATTAGTTTGGTCTTTGTTTTGATGGAAGGGTCTCATGGACAATAATATCTTTTAATGGTGAGAAGGAACAAGGGAGAGACATGTTAAAAGATGAGTTTTGGCATGAGAAAAACTGCTCTATCGTCTGTCTAGTGTTCAGCCAAGTAAATAGTTTGTTTGCCACTCATTTAGTCTGTAAGTTGAGTTAGCATATTCAACAGTGTTGAACAGTGTCTTTTATAAACCCTCTACATTGGTCTGAAATCCTTAGCTATCAAAAAGAAATAATGAAAAAACCCTACTATGTTATGTAGGAAAAATGTGTAATCACATGAAGAATTCTGTAATGATGTTGTGTGACCAAAAAGCTCTGTCTTCTGTAAAAATATAAGGGGTTTTACTCCTTTTCCTTGGGTCTGTGTATGGGTCAGTCCTATTTGTTTGTGAATGGTGATTAAAACAGGCAAAACCTCAAATGCATTTGGAGAAATACATGGGCAGTTTAAAAGGGTATTTTTTTACCTAGAGTGATGATCACCACATAAAACTGATGGTATGTAGCTGTGAGATAAGCATGTTAACAGTAAGACAGATGTTTAAGACATCTTAAAAATTGTTAGAAGAGCTGTCATAGCTTGACGTTTGTTCAGCAATTTGCTTTCAGTTCACTCATGGTAACAACAACTTTTCTATCTTACTATTAGGAACATTTCTTCAATATTATTTTTAAAAATATGTTTAATTGAAAAGCTTGCTCAAAACTGTCAAAGAAAAAGAACAAACTTGCTTATCAGCTTCTATGCAGAAGCAAGATTAAAATTCTGGTAAATAAATGTATGCTTAAAAAGGTTTACGTTTTACTTTTCATCTTTTTGGGAAATATCAGACTTGAACTGAAACATGCAATTCTGAAGTAGAAAACGAAAAAAGGAAATTACACTTTTTTTTTTTATTTTGAAAGTGTTTTACATTCAAGACATTTGAGTCATCAGATTCAAGGCGAATAACAGGCGATAAATAGGACCAAAGTTTATTGTTTTGTCATCTTTGCTGAAGATGAGGTGCTCAATTTTGTTTTATTTATCCAAGGTTAAGATATATAGCCATTTTATTATGCATAAATCTTCAAATCCAGTAAGAAATCAAAATTATTTGTACTGTATAATTCCTGACATTTAGCTGTAAGACTTTGGAAAAAACTTGCTTTTTCATTAGTGTTATATTACTATTTGTTTTAAACTGAAATAAAGAAACAACTTCAGTTAATTTCTGTTTCTTATGAGGAACTTAAATTGCAAAAAAAAAAAATTCTTCAAACCCTGGAATATAAGAATATCTCAGTGAAATAAAACTCCAAATGACATAAAGAAAAGAGCTAAGTGATATAGGAGTATAAGACGCCTTGAAATCTGTTGGAATTTTGCTCCTATGATTTTTTTTTTTTTTTAACCCCTCAGTCATAGCAAGTAAGAAGCTTTCCACAGGCTAGAAATAAATTTGAACTGTGATTCTCCTTCTGGAACTCCAACCCCCTTAGATCTAGTGGGCTCAAATCACTAATCCACACTTTTTATTTGTTTCTTAGGGGTGTTTCACCACCATCATCAGTTTTCTGTTTATGTGTGTCATTTAGTAATTACTTTCCATATGTGGATTTGAACTTTTTCTTCCCTTTACTTCAACAAAATTTTATTTGTTTTGAGGCCATTAATAACTTCCAGTATTTCCATGAATAACAGTGTTGTCTTGAGCAAATGTATAGATTTTTATTACATCCCCCTGAGTCTTGTCTTTTCCCATCTATGTAAATGTTTTCATCTGTTCCTCATACATCTTCTTTTAGTTCTTGAATCTTCGTAGTATGAGAGTCATTCAGATTGTATTATTGCTTTCCTTTTTTAATGCATTTTTAATTAAAACTAATTATTCTCTGGTTCTGTTAAACTGTACTTCTTGCATCATAGAATTGCACCTAGAATTAATGTAACACTTAGTATGATGTGAAAAAATTAACAAGTACACTAATAGACTTGTACAAGTCCATACATAAAGCTAAGTCCTTCTTTGCTACAAACCTCTGGCACAGAAAATCTGTAGACAATTGACTTAAGCCATCAGAGCACATTGAACTCCTGGGACATAGAGAAGCAACATAGCTATTTCTTCACTCACTCTCTCTTGTTCAACAAACCGTAGTATGTAGTAAAATAGGCATACCTGCTAGTAGTGCCCTTCAATGCCAGTTTTTTAGCATTGTCCAGATGTGGTAAGTGGGGAACAATGGGTTCAATGGAGAACACCATCAAGGTAGTGGAATGGGTAGGTCAGAGGTGTCATTTATCTCAAGAAATAAAAATTTGCTTTCAGTGGCAAGAAAAATCTCTTTGACAGTTGCATTTCTTGCTTTACCAATTGCCTGTCCAAAATCCAATGCTATTTTTGTATTATAAGGCAATATCAAAAATACTTGGCCAGAGCTGTTCACGGGTTCATTGGCCTAACGTTGTTCCAGCAAAATGTTAAAATTTGAATGCCTGTGACAAAGCATTGGTACAAAGCCCTGTCCATAGGCTGATATAAAATGTTCACGGTTTATGATTCCCCACTGACAGAATAGTAAAATCTGCTCCTCGCCTCCATCCATTCCTCTTCTCTGGATCCATTAATCCATCAAGAAATCTGTCTCCTGTCCATGTCTGTATCTCTTCCTACCCTACTGGACTGAGTCACATTGTACTCAGTAAGTATTTCTCTTTTGCTTTTTTAATTTCAGCATTGCAGGTCATGTACCATTTTCCTGACCTCATTAGCTCATTACACTGTAGACAGCTTATACACTGATCATGGATTTTATGAGGCTTACTTTGGCAAATGCAACCTTTACAAGAGGATGTGCTAATCAATGCTAAAAAAGGAGTCCATGTGATACAGTGCTCGCTGTGATACATTCTTGCTCATGCTCATGCTCAGGATTCAAATAAATCCTTGAAATCCTTAGCCATTGGAGGTCATTTGTTTCTCATATCTTTTGGGGGTAGTTGGTAGTAGTACACTTCTTTCAGAGTACATTTTTTCCTGAAAACATTATTATCAAGACTAGTATTTCTTTGTTCCAACAAATGCTAAGAAAGGGTTTAGTTTTTATGGATTTCCTATTCATGGGAATACAAGTATTTTCCTCCATCATAAGAAAATGATAGATAAAATGAACAGGAGATTGATTGCATATCCATATTCTCATTTTCAAATTCTTCATCACATATAGGTAACCACATTCTATTTATCTATCCTGTCACCAAAATTGATTTGTTTCATTATATATATTTCTGTTCTATACTGCAGAACAAATTGCAGCTCTATCTAACAAAGCAATGATAAATAAAAAATACTTTCTTTTTACCTTTCTTATGTTTTCACAACTCATTAGTCAGCAGGAGAAGATCTGAATTAATTTAAATTACTTCAAGAAACTGACTAAAGCAATTTTTTTGTCTGACTTTTGGGAGAAGAAAATCAGGAGGAAGGTACAGGTTAGATCAACCATTCTTTGAGGGTTTGTCTTGATGCAGTATTTACTTAATAGTTTGTAATTGACATTGGGGAAAAAAATCTAGAAGTGTGTTAATTAAATTTGATGTTATTTAATTTGTTTTGTCCACAGAAAAAGACCAGAGTAGCTTATAAACAAAACTGGATAACATTGAGTATTGGGGCAGTAAGAATGAAGCACCAATCAGTAGCAGCAGAGAGCTCGTAATCTGGAAGAACCTCAAGGCTTGCATTTCTTACCTGGAAGATGCCTGTGAGCTACTAACATGGTTCTGAAAAAGGCAATAGGACTTATATGTGTATGAGGCAAAATTTTTGAATAGAAAGAGAAGTGCTTGGGTAGGAGTCATGAGTAAAACTCCACTTGGTATGTTCAATGCTATTCTAGTTACTCATGTCACAGAAGAGTGCAAACTGGAATGGGTAGAGAAGGGCTATGAATATCACCAAATAAATGGAGAGCCGATAATTTGAGAGAAGGCAAAAATATTTTGGTTTGTTTAGTCTAGCAAGAAAAGCTGAGAAGAGCTTTTGTTCACTACCTATAAATGTGTCAAAGTGTGCAAACTAAAAGATAACATCTAATTAAGATAAAATGGCGGGGGGAGGGAACAAAAAAACCCTCAAAGTTGGCTCAGAACAAGATAATAAAAACTCATATATATATCTTTTTTTTGGTAAAAATCAGAAAAAAACAGCTGAATGAATTTTGATCAGGTTCCAGCAATAGGTTTTCAGCTGATATCTCCATGTATATCTTTCATTTCTATTAGTCTTACATTGATTTTACAGCAGTCCTGAAAAAAGATAGCAATGCCTTTTATGATATATTTTTATTCTCTTACTCTATTTCCTTTTTTTTTTTTTTCTTTTTTTGACTTTTTTTTCTGGTAGGTAAGGTCTAATGAAAGGCTGTCCAATTCAGTACTATCTTTCTCATTCTACCAGATGGCTTTGGGACTTAAGTGCTGATACAGCTTCTTTAACTTAGTTTTATAGCACCAGAAAAAATACTTTGCTCTATGGTACATACTTCATAACAGCAGTTTGGTTAGGTTTACTGGGTTGCGAGGCTATTTACACCCTACAGTTCCATAGCCACTCAAGACCATTAGTAATTATGGGGAGAACTTCGTATTTACATACATGAGGGTACAATTAGGTATACAGTTAGTACTTCATCATAGTAATAAAACCTTCAGCTGTGCTTATTTGTATCTAGTCTGTACACTTAAGCATTTTATTTGGACATCTGCTAATCTATTCTTTCTCAATGCAGAAAATATTTTTTAAACATTCTTCTGTCTTGTTGTTTGGGGTTTTTTTAGTTACTGTATTTCCAGGAATTTATGAACTCTTCTTCTAATCTTTCTATTTCAATTGTTCTTTTATGATCTTACTCAGATCTATGGTTGTACTTTTTGCAAAGTTTCTGCGGGTTCCTCTGTTGGGTGTGATTTAATTTCTTGAGATAATTTTGCATGCACTGATCACCTGCGTACCTTCCTCTGAGAGTAGTTTACCTTCTTTTTTATAGCAATGTAAGCTGAGATGAAGGCCTTTCGCTTTCAAAGAAAGTTTTAAACACATTAGGGATTATTTGATGAGGATTGTTGGGATGGAATTGGTATGACATGGCTGCTGGTGACTTGCCTTTCTGACTCAGGAGGTGCTGATGTTAATAATATTGCCCACATTAAATCAATATATAAACTCAAGTCAGCAGAGTGTGCATGATTGCCTAAATGTTTGCAAGCTGGGACTATAAACTGGGTCAACACTAGCACAGTTAAACAGCTGCATCAGTAAGTGCTTCAGCCATACCACCTTAGTACCTAGGTAATTCTTGTTTGATCATGTACTAATCCAAGAACGTTCTATAGCAACGGAGGTTTTTATTTCTGTATTTCTCCTGGAAATCATTATGAACAAGAGAGAAAGCTTGAAGAAAACTAAGTAACGTAGGCCTTTGCAGATAATCTTACCAAAATGTAATTATTTCTCCTGCCCATCCCTTTCTGGGGTTAGAACAAAAGCATTGCATGGCATTATTTTATTTTAATATCTAAAAAACAAATCACATTGCTTTGGGAGAGGACATATTTAAAGTGTTATTCTGTGTAGTTTGTATTATAGAAGTTTAAAGTTATTTATTGTACAGAGGAATTTCGGGAAAAAAATCTCATCTGCCTGTACAGGTTAAATACAAGTAAATATTGAACTCCTCATTAATATAACTTGGTAGAAATAAAAAGCTGAAGATAGCAAATATGGAACTTTTAATTCCAGTTTTCACAAACTGCTATATTTTATTGTTTGCAAAGGTAGTGAAATAATGACTTTGCTTAGGTCAGGAACCTAATGGCTTTCGGAAACAGTTTATAATGAAAAGTTCCCTGAAACACCTCATAGGTCACTTGTTCGGTTTAGCTTTATAGTCTTGCTAAATTTTCTGCTAGGTGAAAGTATTTAGCTGTGAATAAATACGTTACACATTTTTAAAAGGCTAAATTGTTTTTAATCTATATGTAAATGCTCTTTAAATGCATTGTGGTGGTTGTTCTCTTTTATTATGTTACTGATGCAACAGATAACATAATCAATGCTACAATGACTGAAACCCAAAAATTATTACTACAGAAAATAGGCATTCATTACATTTAAAATGTAACATGGAAATGAAAATCATAGCATTGTTATTAAAATAATAAAACTGCAGAAGGAATGTTTTCCTCTTAATGACAGCAAACATGTTGAATACCTTGATCAGATACAATAAATTACTTACACTGCATAAAAACAGCGCACTCAAATACTGAGCAAATGTCTCAAAAAATCCTCAAAAAGACGATTTTTACACTGTGTAAGACAAGTTTTTTACTGTTGTACAAGTAAATTGGCCAGGGTAGATATCATAATCAAACTATGTTTCCTTGATTTTCTTTATAAAACTAGAGTTTAATTTGGTATAAGAATACAGAACATACAAATGAGAAATAACAGCAGATGAACATGGCTCAGAATATTTTTTTTTTTGTTCATAGTTTTCAACAGAAATATTTTCACTGTTTCTTTTAGAGATAGTTCAAAATATTTGTTCTTGATTTGTTTTTTACAGAAATGTTTTTTTCTACTTGTGGTTTTTTTTGACATATTTGTATTACCTGACAAATCCATCTGACAGTCTGTATCTCAAGGAGCAAATGTGCTGCTTGGAACCAGGACCACCTCACTTCTGTGTTGAGTCTCTTCAAATCATTAAGGCACTTGTAGGGATTGCATACATGCCCTGAGGTCAAAACTGAAGGCCATAAAGAGTCACTTACTTATGCAACATGCTTGAGTGATGGGGTTCGTTCACAGGATATGAGTGGGAAGGAAGATACATGGCTGTTCTGACCATTAATACAACTTTGAGAACTTCCTGGGGTTTTTTTTCTCTTTCATTATGTGTTACGTCAGCACTTTTTCCCATTGCAGGTTCCCTCAGGAGGATGAAAAATACAATCCTTATTACGTCTTTTTTTCCCCCTCAAAATTAAATCAGTAATTGGAAGATGCCATTGTCTGCTATTTACATGCACAGATGGGTAGCTAGTAACTTTTAAGACACTTGGCCAGGTCAACTGGATGCTCAAGACTGAAATCCTGTTACATACTTATTGAAAATGTAAAGACATAAACTGGTAAATTAAGAAGGATACAGCAATGTTCATGTTTCTAAAGTCAAAGTTCATTTTCTGAACTATTCCTCAAGCTTGGCTTTTTCAAGGAATAAATTCTCTCTCCCTCTCCCTCTCCCTGCCTCCCTCCCTTTCTCCCTCTCTCTCTTATTCTCCTGTGGTTTAGAAAAACCTGACAATGCAGACTAAAGTATCTGCATTTTCAGGAAACTGATGAAAATTTGTTACCCTTCAGTTTGTGAATTTGTGAATTTTGTACCTTTTGACAGTCTCGGCAAGGTAATATAGAAACACAAGGCTACATGCATTTCCTTCCATGAACATTAACGTATTCAGATACTTCTGATCTTAAATATAAAGGTAATTTTGAATCTGAGTACATTTTGCTAGATTTTTCTTTTTTTGTTTTGCTTTCTTCTGTATAGACAATAGTAATCCTTTGGAGTTGGTGAAAATACACTACAAAAAAGAAGCTGTGACACACCACCTACAAGAATTATCATCCAACATTGTGCTTGTCATCAATCACATAAATCCCATGTAACTCCCAATACTTGTCTTTGTAGTTGATTGTCCATTTACATTTAGGAAGATTGTCTGAATAATGACAGAGTTACAGTCCTAGCCTTAGAAAAAGACCAAAGTATTTTTGAACTGAACAGATAATTACTTAGAGAAGGGACTCAACTGGAAAATGGAAACCAGAAACTGTGTGTGGTTGGGACTGCAAATATCCCACAGGAAGGATAGTACGACACATCTGTTAAGAAGGTATTTATTATGGATAAACTTCATTGTGAAACAGTTTTCTTGTTCAATTTTCTTTCTGTTCCTTACCACAAACAGGCAGAAAAGCTGTGTATTGTAAGTGCTATTCAGAACCAGTCTCTGTGGTCTCTCATGGTTTTTTGGGTGTCGGGGGGGTTTGGCTTACTGCCATTGAGTTAAAAATAACTGAATCCAGTGCTGCATGAACCTGTGTCATGGTAGTTAGCCCTGTGCATTCAATTAGATGGAAAGGATTTCTTCTTTCATGACACTGAGTGATTAAGAACTGCTTCTGATAACAATACGGGGAAGAACCTCACATGTGAGAAAAGAAGTAGAAATTTCAACATTATTTTGTGTCATTATAAATAAACAAATGGTTTTGACTGGTAACGAATGTATTTAAATATTAGACATGTTTCAAACTCTCAGCAAAATAAGTAGAACTGTATGATTTTTCTGAGAGGTAAGATGTTATCGAGGGAATTTAACTATCAATAAGCAATAAACAGCGAATCGATTACTGTTCTGAAACTGATTGACATGATATTACATAAATCTAAATACCTTGGTGGAGGTTGAGTTTCTTTGTAGGACATCTTTCTGCTCATAATGTTGTAAGTAATCCCATAATATTTCCAGTTTGTTCCTACCGTGTACTGGATATATAGCATGGAAATTAGGCTCTGCACCATGAGCAGTAAGGCATCATTAATATTGCTGATTGAAAAAAAAAAGAAATTTACATATACTACAAATTTTTTGGTTTGTTACTTTAAATTAAGCCACTGAGGACACTGGAGCTAAATCTAAAAATATATATTTTGCCTCACTTACATGAGGACACATACATTGGTAACTATTTCCTGCTTTACAGAAGAAATTATAGTCTCTCACCTAGACTGGTGTCCCATTGTGCTGGAGAAGGTCTGCTTACTTCCAGGTCCTGTCATTGCTTGTATGCATTCATTAGCAGAGTTTGAAAAACATTATTTGACATGATCAAAAATGTTTATTGTTCTAACATCAGCAAGTTATAGCAGTGGATATCTTCAGAACATTATACTCTTCTGCAACAATAAAATTTTGTGATGGAATATAATTGTTCTATCTTGTTTCTTCTGAAAATATTACATTCTGTAAGTTCCTCTTTTTCTAATAATGTATAACTCCTCTGGAGACACTTCCATATTTAATGAAAAGTAGAATTATCACTGCTAGGCTTCCATCTGTTATTTTTTTGAACTTTCTTTCTCTCTGCTCACTATAAGTAATTGATATCACAGTAGACAGAAATTGTATTAGTGGAGATAGGACATAGGATTATAGAGCTGTCTTACCAACTTTGGTGAAAGTCCAGTCAACATTTTATTAGTTACTAGGTTTGCTAGTTTAATCATGAAAAGGGAATTTTATTCATAGATGAACATATAGAACATTGCTATTGCAATGCTGCATTGTTTGTTTTCTGCCAAAAAAACAGTTTCAGTAGTGGTAAGAGTGAAACAAAGCCTGCTAACTTAGAGTTAGAAATTTAGCTACTTAAAATTGCATATTAAACACTTAAACTGAAAATTGCTTGATATGTGTCAATGCAGCAAGAAGAAAATAGAGAAATAGTGCAATATAATTAGATTAAGACAAAATGAATGCAATTTTACAATGTTAGATTTCTGTACTGAATGTCCATTGTAATAAAGCTGTGGTAGATGTCCAGGACACAACTAATATTTTTAAATTATATGTTTATAAATTAATAAAATTACACCGAATCCTTCTAGGATAAATTGGTATCGTAGTTAAAGCAAAGATACAGATAAGATTAAACTTATGTAAACTAGGCTGTGAAAACATTCATTGATGATGTAAGGAAAAAGAAAAGGTCAGCAGTGGTACTGGGTATGTGTTGTACATGTACCTATGGTGGTTCTTAAGATTCCAGACTTGAACTGGCTCCGGTAGAACCAGCCTGGGTGACCCAGCACCAACAGCACTGTTCATTTGCAGTTAACTTGGATTATCCAAAAATAGACAATCAAGAGGTGTTGTATCAAATAGATATACAATTCAACTGTGGTAAATTCCAATGAGTCATGGAATGTATGTAGGAACATTATATTTATTTACATTATCTAATCTTAATCCAAGTGAAATCAGTAACAAAAAATCCTTCACAACAGCAGAATCTAGTGTATGTTTTATTACTAATTAAGTCAGGGTCAGGCTCAAATTTGTTTTCCAAACATGTTTTTGACTTCACAGTAAATAATAAAACAAGCTGCTAGAGCTTACAATGAGGTCAGATAAACCAGAGATACTGTCTTTAGTTTAGGCAATTCCTGAACACCGATCAGTTCTCTCTATCAAGAATTTTGGATTACTGTTGAGCAAAGCAGAGGTATCAGTCATGCCCAAGCTAATCCTTAGCCTCTTCAGATAAGATCACTTGAGCAATCAACTTCAAAACTGAAAAAACCCAAACCATTCTTTCACCCTCTCCCAGTATCTGACCTAATGTCAGTTATGTCATATTTGTTTTCAGAGCTGTTTTGAAACACAAACATAGCTTAATGCTCCATTAAACCCTGGACATCAATGTCAGTTCGACAGAAAAAAATATTGCTGTCAAACTTAGAAGCATACTCTTCTTCCACAGTTTTGTCCCCTGATTTCAGCAGAACTACATTTGTTAGTTTCATAGTGAGCATTCTCACACCCTGTTTTCTCATTTGGGTTTCTAGTGGAACTACATGTGGGAGATAGTAATGGATTTATGTATTAGGAAAAGTAAAAATGAATGGATACATTGGAAATTGATTTAGACTATTCCTTGTTTATTACATCCTTCTGTAACCTGTCTTTCTATTCTTTAAATTCACTGGTCTTGTTAGATTTCGTTGGATTTCATAGACCAATTAATTAAAGTAACTTTTTATCAGAATCTACTTGTTCCTGACTGTGCTGTCTGAATTAAATCATCTGGAACTTCTTTTGTTCATGGAATTCTATCATCAGATTAGCGCTAGGGGAACTGACAGAAAGAATACAGCTTTTTGAAGCTGCTGCCTGTAAGCATAGTATTCTACCATTGAAACCAATGAAAACACTTTCTTCAGCATTCACAAGGTCAAGACGTTGTGCCAAACCTTCCATCGTGCAGTCCTGGCTCAAAGTATGGAAAGTATTTGCCCAGCCTTGCGTAAGTTGACATCATTATTAATAACTTAGTGATATGGTATCTCTTCATTTCACATACAAACTCACAAAACAAAAACAAATGAAACAATCATCTTTCCTTCCTCCCCTTCACCTGCCATTACATGGATTTAAAACTCCAGACTGGCAACAAAGGTATGGCATGAAATGACTGATGCTAGATTTGCTGAAACGGCCAAATGGACAATGGTCATACCCTGAGCAGAACTCCAAAACTTTCAGAAATAAGTCAGATGGAATTTTAATGAAAATAGAAAGTGTGAGTGCACTCACAAAATGCTATTTATATGATGAAAGAAAGCACTTTTGGTGTCATTAACCAGGGTACAATTAGAAGGGTCACAGGAGCTTTATGGCTTAGTGTATAAATTGATTTCTCAGTGGGGAAAGTAGTCTAGAATACCAAAGAGCCGTAAGTCACCCCTGAGACACCTGTAAACTTATCTGTAGAACACATTCAATAAATGGCTAGTCTTTTCTGTTAATGATAATTCCTTTGTCCTGATCACAACTATAGAAGAAATCGTGGTTTGAGGTATAGAGAAAATAGAGTAAGAGGGGTGGAAGCTGTACTTAGTAATATGAAATAGTCGTCTTAATAAAAACCACATCGTTGCTTTTGTAGCTATATGTTATTTCAGATGGCACAGCTTGTTTATCAGTGCTATGGGATAGAATTTAGCTCTGGCTAAACTCTTTTGTTTCTTAAGAGTAGCTTGAACAGCCTACAGTTAGAAGTCCTTTGTACAGGATGGACTTATTTACAGGGCCTATTTTGTAAAGGATTTATTTTTTCCCTGAAGTCTTTTGAAATTTTTGGTTTTGTTACTGTAAGACTTGCATTGGGCTTTAATTTGGCATGAAGTATGTGTGATGAATTGTGATTTATGTTTAAAAAATGTGGGGTTTTTTTAGTTCCTGCACTAATGGTCTCTTGCCATTATTATATATGAATATATATAGGATTACATCAACAGATATTCTATTACTATATCTCAGCATATACAGCATTTCTAAACATCACAAGATTTGACACAATTACAAATTATTATTTTGTGGATGTATTTTCATGGCATGGGAATATTTATTGTGCATCGTTTAATTGCCTTTAAAATGCTTTCACCTTGAAATTAGAATGTGGTAGTCATTCTGTTGGTGTCAAAATCCTTTTAAGGAGATGAAAATGAATATAGTGCATCAGTTAAGGTATAATGTAAATAATCAGAGTAATGGGATTTCATCAGGATGTTGGAAGGGGAAAAAAAAGGAAGAACAATTTTTGCTATGTATATCTCTGTAAAAATAAAAATTGAAACTTAAAAGACATTTTCACCCATCTATTATCTTCCTATGATTTCCAAAGAGAACAGAGCCAAAAGAGGGGAAAAAAAAAAAAAATTGTTTTAGTAGGGATTCTCTGTTTGCATGTTTCTGGGGAACTATGGGTCAAGCACATTTACTCAGGTCATAGTTCCAGAAAAAAAGTATTTTGTCTAATAAAATGTATGCCATGTTTGGGGCAGGCTGAGAATTTGATTTACTCCCAGGCTATTCATTTGCTCTTTTACTTGCACTAAAGATGACCAGGAAAGTAAAGAAAGATGACCAGATCAGTTTCTGTGAAGAGTTCAAACCTCTTTGGTATGAAACTATTTCTCCGTAAAAGTAGCGCTGACACTAGAATGCATTTCAGGCTAGATAAATACATTTAATCTATTGATCTCAAATACATTAAAACTCAGTAAATTTTAACAAAAATGTATTTTAGATTAACTTCAGTATGTGAAATATTTGGAAAAAAATCCAGTTTACAAAAAACAATTTTATTCCTATTTTATATATGATGTAAGGTCAAATCAATAAAGAACTAGTAGCCTTATATGGAGAGGAATTTTTTCCCAAAGAAACAGTCCACTAAAAAGAAATTTAACCTTTTCAGGCTTACCAATAGAAAGACATTTTGTAACTGCTAAATAATAAAGAAAATAATCTGGTCCTTAAAACAGCTATAACATATTTCCAGCTGTTAAATTTCTTTGAAATAAACAGGTTTGATGTGTAGAAATATTTTCAGCATTTCAGCATTTAAATTCAGTTCCTATGATATATTTGCATTTAATGGCATTTTTCTTTTTTAACATTCTTGCAAGGAATGTATATTGTACCATCAGCAATGATTCTATTAGCAGATATATACAGTTCTAAACATTTTTGGAATCTTAGAAGAAATTCAAATATTTTAATTGAGCTACTTAAAGAAAATAAATTAATTCCTGAGGTAACTATCAGTTTCAACATTTTGTCAATGATGACTTTGGATCAGTAGGTATTCATTTCCATTGTGTCTTTGCTATTTATATACTAAAAAAGAAAAGTCAGAGGAGTGGTGTTGGAGCAGGACAGGTAGGATTGCAGCAACCAGCACCTGGTTCTGTTTTGCCTGCCACTCCAATGGGCTCAGCTGCTTGACTGTTGGATATCATGGATTTCTGGGAAGTCATTCATGCACAGAAATTGCTGTCATGCTGGGAACAAACGAGTAGCCTTCTGAATTACCTGCATCCATTTTTCATTTCTGTGAACAATGTCACAAAGCAAAAAAACAGTGGACAGTGAGGCTGGTCAGTTGAAATGAAACTAGGGGTTTATTGTGGGTATTACCGTAGTTTCAACATCATTTAAGTTTATTATAGTTTGACATAATCATGGTCAGCCCTGATCAGCCCCAGTATGTCCTCTGATTCTCAGATGAATGTATACACCTTTTAGGGTCACTTCTTGAATTCTCCTCTCTCTTTTAAACAGATTCAATTAATGAACATTCAGAAATTGTGTGTATAATATTATGTGATTTCATTAAAAACAACTGTTTCTATTTCATGTGGTGGTATTTTAGATTTGACAGAAAAATTAAAAGGCTTTGTCTTGTCCCATTAAGAAAGAGAGAAAAACAGAAGTCTTCCATTAGAAAAGATTTCCATCCCAGTTAGATTCACGTACTTGAAGAAATAATCCTCCTCTTTGAACACTGCCTCCTTAGCTGATTTAATGCCTCATAATGTAGAATTCAGGAGGAGGAGGGAAGAAATTACCGTTATATTACTGTTATGCTCTTGGAAGGTGATGTAGAATTTGACTTAATTCTTGATAATAAATTATCAGGAGTACCAAATTACTGCATAAATACACCATCCTACAGAGTGCTATTTAAAAAGGAACTGCAGTAAAACTCTTTTTAGTGAAACTATTTTAATTCTCAAGAGACGTTCATGGAAAGAAAAAGGTATTATAAATGAGGAGGGCATATGGAAAGTTTTGCTATAAACAACATTCCACTGTTCAAGAGCTTTATGAGCCACTTAAATTTCTTTTGATCAGGTTAGCATTTAAGCTGTATTTATTACTTTTTATAACAGTACTGGATAACTGTTACTGTGGGGTGTCATATATTTCTACTTCTGCTGTCTTATAAACCAAGATCAATTTTACCAAATCCTGAAACTCATTTAGGATAAAAAAGATTAAAATCAGAATAAAGAAATTTAGTATCTGTGGCATGATAAAGATATTTAGTTCAGGCACTCTGATGTGAGGGAAATTGAAATTAAACTTGAGCTAATCACAATATAGCAAAAGTCCTTTCCACAGGATCATAATATCAAAGATGTTCTTGATACTAGCTAAAGAGGTCTTCCTCTTGATATTCACTAAAAGACATTTCTCTTGATAATACACTTAATAATATGCATCTGGTGTATACTGACATGAAGAATGAAATATACAAATATTCTAAAACAAAATGAACAAAAACTGAGTCCAAAGCTGTAATGGAAATGGTTCTTAGGATGCAACTTCCATAAACAATAGTAAGGATTAGTGATGAGGCTGTAATAGTCTTCCCAAGACAGTAATTATGCTGAATAGAGAAGGGAGTGTTTTTCAGTTAGATAGTCAAGCAGAACATACTTTTAACCTGAAAAAGCTGCTTGTGTTGGATGGAACAATAGCAAAGTTCTCATCTGATTAACTTATCTTAGTGATGTTTAGATTAAAAAAAAAAAGAAGACATTTTATTTCAAGGTTTCTACAGTTTATCTTAATTTTATTTAAAAAATGGCAGAGAATTATCCTAAATGAGATACTTTTTATGTAAAATTTGTAGGTTCTAGTTAACTGAAATTCACTAACCTAAAAGGAAAAAAAAAAGTAATTATACTGTTAATTATTTTTTCAAAAAAAGTATTAATATATTTAAGAAAGGGATTCTTACCTCTATATTTCATATTTACATAAAGCAAAGAAAGTGAGTCTGGAAAAAATAAGTATTACATTTTTCCCGTTGTACATAAGTTGGATAAAAACAGAAATAGAAACCTACAGCAGATCTTCTGTGTCCTACTCTAGATTTTTAAGTTGACCTTTTTCTTTGAAGATTGATAACTTTAGCAGTGTTATCACCAAGATCTTATCAGTAGTGTAAAAGCATATGTTTGTAATATACTGAGTATTGAGGAAAAGGAACAATTATTTTTTCACTAACTTTGTTGCAACAGAGCGCAGACTAAGTAGAGAATCTACTTTCATTCTAGCAGAGCTCATCATTCCTAACCTAGAAGAATCACTTACATTGCAGTTTCCAATCTGAGGTGAAAGCTGGTGAGACTCAAAACACAAGGAATATTGCCAAACTGTTTTGTGGTGTACAGAACGCTGGACCTTTCCACTAGGAGCTGGAACAAAAGCAACAAAATCTTTCATATAGGTCATCAGGCAGTCTTTAGATAGTGATATTCAGTCACTGATGACTTGGAATGAATTTAGACTGGTCACCTAGAAATGAAAAGCTGCTTTTCCCATTTCTTGCTCTCCTAAGTATCTCAAGTCATACACAGGTTTAACATCTCTGTCCTGGGTCAGGTGTACCGAAGAGTGATGATTTCAATATATGGATTAATTGGGCTCCTGACAGATACAATTGCAATGAGGGCAATGACTTAAATGTTATGGAAATAATTGTAAATCTGTAAAAGGCACTTTTATGGCGTTATAGTTCATTTTTGTTGATTTACGTGAGTACTTGTTCAAGATATTCCTCAGAGATATGCTAGAAACTGAGAGTTCTACAATAAAAGTGATATACTGTGAAACAACACCTATTCTTCAACTGCAGTCAAGATGGAAACTGTTCTGCACTGTATTTTATATTATGTTTTCTCTTTGTGTCCTGCCTTTGATTTTGTTTGCACCTTATGTCATAGGATCAGTTTGTCCCTAGAATTCTACTGGGAAACCTCCAATACCTCGTTTATTTTCTCAGATCATATCCTGCAGTATACTGTATATCCTAAGCAAAATTACTTATACTTTTGGGTTTGTTTGTAAAACACAGATTGTTTTTGCAGTGTGAGCTATAAATAAGGTTCCATTAGAAAACTCATGTCTATGCTAAGGTTACATCTGCCAAACTTGAGTTATTTTGTCTGAAATTTTCTATGCCAGACAACTGTCTCATTCTGAGGCTGGGAGTGGAGGAAGATTTTCAAATAAATCCGTCCATTTCTGATGAAAAATAATAGATAAAATATGTAACTTTGCTACCTAAAAGTGTGCTTTTCACTTTTTGGAGAAATTATGGTATCTTTGTTCTCTGGGGCACAAATTCTAGAAGCAGATATTGCTTTCTTCTGTCCCTGGCTAGGGTTCATCCCACCTAATTAGAGATACTTTACTAGAGCCTCCTCATTCTTGTAGGTTTTTTCAGTGATGGTGGAAAGAGCAGCCCATCCCTCTGTGAAAGATAGCTTGTTTTCTACATGCACATATTTATGTCTGTGTTCAAGCCATTCATATATCCAAAATATAATGAACTGTTCTGGCATTCTGGATTCTCTAGGAGAATGCTGTGGGAGACAGTGTCAAAGGCCTTACTGAAGTCCAGGTAGACCACATCCACAGCCTTTCCCTCATCCACTAGGTGGGTCACCTGGTCATAGCAGGAGGTCAGGTTGGTCAAGCAGGACCTGCTTCTCATGAATCCACGCTGGCTGGGCCTGATGCCCTGGTTGTCCTGCTCATGCCTTGTGAGCGCCCTCAAGATGAACCGCTCCATAATCTTCCCTGGCATCGAGGTCAGGCTGACAGGCCTGTAGTTCCCCGGATAGTTTCATGAATAGAAACTTTCTTTTTCACTGACATAGTGAGATTATTCTGCAATTGCCATATATGAATTGCTAAGGCAAGTAAGCACTTCAGTTTAGTTCCTTTTGCAGTGACACAACCATTCTGAGAGAACTGATTCATCAGGGACAGTGTATATCCAGTGGAAAAGCATTGTCCCTGATTCAACAGGCACTGAAAGCAAGTTTCTAGTTTATATATAAGCTTATGTCTTTAATGCAAAATGTCACCCACCATATCCTCAGTAGCCTAATTTTTCCTTTCCAATAGAAATGTCTATGAAATACATGGAGTTGCAAATACAGAACAGTAATTAGTAAGATGCAATTACTATCTACATGCTTGGATTTATCTTAATATTGTACCTTTGATTTATTGAGAGGATTTAGCACTGCAGTCCTTTAGAACCAATGTTAGTTGTGAATAGCCACAAAACTGTTCTGTAATATTGCAGATATATCTTAGATGAAGTACAGAGGGTTAACTCTTTTAATTCAAGAATCAGTAGGAATAGTTTCCTGTATTTAAAATTTATTTATTTAAATAAAGGTAGAATAACGCCTAGGATTTTTTGTATTTGACATTGTTGCAGATTAACTTCACATATTAAGAGGCTTTAACATTTCAAGAGTATTTCCTCATTATTAAGAGTGCAGTAGAGTTCATATACCTTATATTTGCTTTTCGTTATTCAGTATTGACCAGTTGTTCCTCATTCTTCACTGTAAGTCTGTACTGAGATCCTAACTTAACTCACTGCTCTTGAGAGAGATGATTTATCTCTCTGATCTTGATAACAGCCAGTTTTACTTCATAGGAGGAAATAAATCAGAATTCCATCGTTTTTGGTAGGAATGCTGAGAATCTTCCTTTCTACCCAGACCCCAACAATATGCTAAACAATATTTTGAAATAATGGTGTGATGTATGTTCATCCTACAGGGCATTTAATACATATAATTAAAACAATTACATATAAGGCACTAGTGCTTCATAGTTTGCAGACTAAAGGTTTTTTATGCTCAGTATGCTCGTATTTATAGTTTAGGTTGCTTTAATCCACTTTATGGAATGTAGTTCTCATGAAAAGTTCGGATATCAAAGTTATCAGAAGATCTAGCTACAGTAGGTGCACTAGTATTTTCACTGTTGTGATTTATTGATCACTTTGGACCATGGCATTGTAAACATACGGGCTTACAAAACTTTTGCTTCTACAGAAAAAAATAAGCAGTTTTGTCATAAGAAAAAAAAAAATCCACGTGTTTAGACATTTAAAAGCCACCCTAATATGAAAAATTTACAGTCCCTTCCTCATCAACATTAGATCTATTTTTTCATTAGATTCCTGAAATTCTTATTTTGGAAAAGATAAATTATTACTTCTTTTTAAATAAATTACACTTTTCATTAGAGTTGACTTTCCTGATAACTTTTTCATAGATCTAACACTCTTCCTGATATTCAGTACATAACACATTCCTTTCCGACTGAAAAGTGTTACAATAGCTTACACTATTGCTTCTGCCCATACATTCCAGTCCTTCAGAAAGACTTTTTTTTTCAACTTCAGTCATTCAGTCATCTTTCCATGGTGAAGGTGTTGACCACTATAACAATTCTGAGATATACTAGAACTGTAGCTGCCATTGTGTGAAAACCCTTAGAACCATAAAGAAATAAATAAATGTTGGAAATGGAACTGTTAACACTAACTCAGTGCTTAAAAGTATAATTTAGAGCTGTGCCTTTAATAAAAGAAATAGTCATGTATATTTTCATGGTTTTGTAAAGAATAAATTTCAGTATTAAAAGTTGTTATTAAAGATTTTGTTTACTAATGACTGTAATTTTTTGTTACTTCTTAGATTTGAAATAACTTAAAAAATCCTCTTATACTTTCCTACTTCTACCATTCCTGTTGTATCATCATGTTTGCAGTTCAGATGTCTTTCTCTTCTTATCTGCCTCTTTTCCATAAATATCTCCTTCCCGCCTCTCCCAAAAAAATGCCACAAATACTGGAAAATCCAGCAATACAATTCAGGGATTAATACTCTTCAGATTACATGTACAATTTGTTTCTATTTCATTATGTCAAAATATTTTCACATATTGTCTCCTCAGAAATTTCCCAAAGGAACCCAGTAGGCTCACCTTTTGATTTTGCTCAGATAGTATTGTATCTGAACTTACTCCCAGAGAACTTCCTCAGATTTGCAGCAGCACCTGGTGAAAAAACAATATTTATTTCCCTGATTGTCCACTGATGGATTTCTCCCTGAACTAGAGAAATGAAAATTTTGCACCAAGTTATGCAGTAAGTAAATTAACCATGTGTCAAGTTTATGAAAGTAAAATTCTAGAAATCTGCTGCTAAGATATTTTTGAGTATGGTGAGGTTTGGTATTCCTAATAGCCCACTTGAGTCTGTATTTTACTTGAATTCAGCCAAGAGAAAAAAACAAACCAAACAAAACCAACTAACCAAAACAACAACAAAACAAAACAAAACAAAACAAAAGTCTTCCATTTGATGGCAGTGAAGCTGCTCTACCTGTTATTTAATGGAAGGCTGGATGTGATTTAACCGCCCTTTTCTAGGTCTGGAAGTTGGCAAAAGGGATGAAAAATAATATTTTCTTTTACTCAGAAGTTGTATATTCAGAAAATAAATGTCCTTGAACAACTTTAATTTTAATATCGATGCCATTTCTTAAATTATTATCATGACTAAAGTGATTTTCAGGGATTCTGAAAAAATAATACTTTAAACATTTACTTTGGAGAAAAAAATACTGCTAGAGTTACCTGGAATTGTTAAAGAGGTTGTTGACAAAAATAAGTTAAAAGAATGTTTGAAATACTTTTGTTGCAGTTACTTTTTATTGTCTTAATAAATGAATCTCAGCAGTTAAAACAGAATGGATAGATTGGTGAGAAAACTAGTGATTTCAATTTTTTTTTTTAACAGAGTCTTTTGAAAAGTTATGAAATTACAAGATAGTAAAGCTCTGTGGTGGTGGTGGTGATGACTGTCAAAAGCAATCATTGAAAGTGCTATAAGTAACATACCATTATAGAAATATACACATTCATATACATTATACTATATATAATACAATATTTTATATAATGTATAACTAATATCTTCATCAGTGACATAGACAGTGGGATCGAGCGCACCCTCAGCAAGTTTGCAGATGACACCAAGCTGAGTGGTGCGGTCGACACGCCAGAGGGACGGGATGCCATTCAGAGGGACCTGGACAAGCTCCAGAAGTGGGCTTGTGTGAACCTCATGAGGTTTAACAAGGCCAAGTGCAAGGTCCTGCACCTTGGTCGGGGCAACCTGCCCTGCACTCGCAGCCCAGAAGGCCAATTGTATCCTGGGCTGCATCCAAAGAAGCGTGGCCAGCAGGTCGAGGGAGGTGATTCTGCCCCTCTACTCTGCTCTGGTGAGACCCCACCTGGAGTACTGTGTCCAGCTCTGGAGCCCTCAGCATAAGAAACACACGGACCTGTTGGAGCGGGTCCAGAGGAGGGCCACGAAAATGATCAGGGGGATAGAGCACCTCTCCTATGAAGAAAGGCTGAGAGAGTCGGGGTTGTTCAGCCTGGAGAAGAGAAGGCTTTGGGGAGAACTTATTGCAACCTGTCAGTACTTAAAGGGGGCTTATAAAAAAGATGGCGGCAGACTTTTTAGCAGGGCCTGTTGCAACAGGACAAGGGGGAATGGCTTTAAACTAAAGGGGGGTAGATTTAGACTAGATATAAATAAATTTTTTACGCTGAGGGTGGTAAAAGACTGGGACAGGTTGCCCAGAGAGGTGGTGGATGCCCCATCCCTGGAAACATTCAAGTTCAGGTTGGACGGGGCTCTGAGCAACCTGATCTAGTTGAAGATATCCCTGGCCACAGCAGGGGGTTTGGACTAGGTGACCTTTAAAGGTCCCTTCCAACCCAAACTATTTTATGATTCTATGATTACAATTGTATATTATAATCTATTATACATATATATAAAAGACACTAGTCTTATATAGGCTTATGTTAGGTGAACGATACAAAAAATGGTGAAGATAAGATCTTGAAAAGCATTATCAGGATCTAGGTGTAAATTTTCCATTCATTTTTTTCAGCTTGATTATGTTCCCAGTTCATTTACATAACTTAAAAATGTTACCTGACATTGTTAGTATGATATTATGCTGATTTGTGAGCTCTCAGTTCCAAAGGGTAAACCCAAACAATTAAGCAAAATGGATAATAGTGTTGGTTGTTACCTATTGTGTTCTGTGTGTCTTTAGCTCAGCCACTATAAATTTACAAAAATTGCAAAAGGAGGGTAATAATTCTTGTTTCGGGGTTGATGCTTAAAAACTTGACTCCGTAGTAATGAAAAGGATATGCATTATCCTCAATCATTTTTCTTCCCTCCAGCAGGTGATCATTTTCAGCTCCTGCTTGTTGATTTGGTATTAAGCAGTGCACCAGTTCACCAGTCAGATGAATCCAGTCAAAAAAAGATGTAGTTAAAGAATTTAGTCTGGTTGCATTTAACTGTGATGCATTGTGATTTGATTAATGACAAATTTCTTCTGTGATTTGATCAAGGCTTAGGCACTTCAGCTAGTAGCAGACTGTAGGTGAAGGTCTGTATGTTTATATATAAGATTTATTAACTTCTGGATATGCCCAAGTAGTGAAAACAAACAGTTTTTCTTTCATTAACAGTGGTTCTACTGGCATCTTTTCATGCTGTTTTGTGGATACCTGAAGTAATGCCAAATCTGTCTCCATTCTCCAAAGGTGCAAAACACTTTGGATGCAGTGAAGCTGGTAGAGGTTTACAAGATACTTACTCTGTTGTAAATTATGTGAGCTGGTTCTGTCATTTGTAATTTGTGAGCATACAGTGACACAATGTAACTACAAAACCTGAGCACCTGAACTGTGGATGTTGAGGTAGTAAAACAAGCCTAAAAATCTGGCAAAAATTGTTGAGTAGTTAATATCTTTTATGTACTTTTAATTATCATTATATAAATATATATTTTAAATCTTAAAATTAGAAAGATAATAGAAGTTATTAATGTTATATATTATTTATATGTTAGTACATATTAAGTAAATATATTTAAATTCTTTCATTTTTTCTTCCCTGTTTGTACATGGCATTTGGGAATTGAAGGTCATAAATTCCAAATAAAATTGGATTAATAACTCATTTTTGTTTCTAGGCAGCTCATGAGCCGAATGGGATCCTCTGAGTACTGCCCAGGCTGTTCAGCTTGTAACAGATAAATAGTCAGCATGATAACATCTTTAAAAAAAACCCAAAACCACAAAACCCTGCATATGATTATTCAGATCATGTGATAGCTATACTTCATCTATCTTCAAACAGATTTTCTGTAATATGAACCGAAATTACTCTGTTAACCTCTGATCTACTTCATGTGGTATCTGGAGCATTATCACCAAAGGTAGTGCCTCATATAAGTAACTTCATCAAGAGATGATATACTTTGCATCTTGGAAGAATCAAACCGTTAAGAAGCTGACATAAACTGAAAGAGTGTCTAATTATGCACTCTCCTTGTCTCATTTCTTTTCTAACCTGCTGTACAAGAGAGAAAAGGGAAGAAAAGAGATCTTTCCTGGAAATCTGTGACAGTTAATATGACAGACATTGAGCAGGCACAGCAAAATAAGTATCTTTGAAAAGTAATGCTGAATCACTGCAGTAGCTGCTTAGTAAAAAATTATAAGCATATTTCAAGATATTCCCTAGAGATACTCAAAGCATCCAGGTAGGAATGGCTTAACCCATTTAGAGAGCTTTAAAATTCCTCAACATATACTTAAAATTCTAACCAAATACAAAGCCAAGGTACTGGGAAAGCCCTGAGTAACCTTGTCTGACCTAATAGCTGACCTTGCTTTAAGCAAGAAGTTGGACTGAATGACCTTATCAACCTGAATTACCCTATGATCCAATGAAATGGTATTCTTTTGAATGATTCCTGGAGTTTACTTTACTAAATCATCTTCTCTTCTTTTTCTTTTCCATTTGTCTACACTCCTTCTATTTTGAAAAAAGGAAAAGGAAAAACATCGATATGGTGTGGAAAAAAACAAAAACATGCTAACGTTTCATTTAGTTTCAGTGGAAGCAGGATGAGTGTAACATTGCATAAACTGTTGAGCTCTCATAAAATTCCTATTCCTCGTCCACATTCCCATTGTTGAACTGTCACAGGTTCATCTTCAAATGTCATATAAATTAATAAAGATCGTATCTTTCTTTAGATTACACCTATATTTGAAAAGATTCCAACAATGAAAATGATGAAACTGTATAGGTATTCTTATATGTTCACCATTTTCTGTCTCTCTCTCACACAGACATACCAACTTCTGCTCAATATACTCACTTTGAAAAGTGTATGTGTAATTTTGAAAGCCTGTTCCTGAAAAATATGATTTTTAAATTCTTTTTTTTTTAAATTAGACCAAACAATAGTATAACTTTTTGTGTGAGAGAAAGATCACAACCTTGTGCAAAGCAAGCATACCAAACTAAAACTTGGCTGAAGGCATCTCTTTATCACAGGTTGAAAAAATGCACTGCAGTACCAAATGCGTAACTAGAAACACATGAAACAATAGTTAACAAATTGGTTTGTTCAGTTTCCAGACCTTCTAAATTTTTCCATGGTGTATTGTGTGTGATCTTGCCATTTTAAATTTTCTCTGATATGGTCAGAAAAAGTGTATTCATTTCTTCCTTTTTTTTTTTTTTTTTTTTGTACCATAAACATTAAATAAATTAGAAAAAAATCACTCCTAGATTAAGTTATGGCCTAGATTTTGGTCTGGACCATTTATAAGCTTATATATATAAAATACTGTAATGAAACGGGTGTGGGGGGGAACTCAACAACAACAAAAAGTCTTCATTACTAACATAACGTACATGGGAAAAAAGAAACCAAAACCACCCCCCCCAAAAAAACCTCTCCATCCTTCCATGTTAAATGACTGTCTGTGGGCTACTACAGGAAAAGAGCTTGAGGTTATAAACCATTTATAAATATCAACTCAATCCTCAGGAATAAAGATGCAAATGGAGTGTTAGAATTATTAAGAAATGAATAGAGAATGAGACAGAAAACCTCATTACCCCACTGTGTAAATATGTGTTTTGTGCATGTCTTCAGTGCAGACCTGATCACCCATTTCAAAAATGATACAATAAAACTGGAAAAGATTCAGAGAATGATAATTTAAAAGATTAAAAAGGGGACAGCTGGTATGAAAGAAATGACTGAATAGACTGGGATTCTTTGGCCTGGAAAAGAGAATACTGAGTATGGATGCAACAGAAATCTGTAAGCACAGCGGCGTGAAGAGAAAGGAGGTCAGTTGTTCATTGCCTCTACCAGTACAGCAGGGCGGGAATCATGTACTCAACAAAACTCATCCCTTTGGGGATGTTTATTCTGAGTAGGCTGCTTAAACCTGTCCTTTGAAAACTAAATGAGGGATGCATCTTACAGTGTAGCATGCCTGACTGTTCCTTGTACATAATGCATTCAGAAAAGAACTCAGTCTGATCATTATAGAAGTATCTTTACAGTGATGAAGATAATGGTCAGTATTGTCACTAAAATAAAAATATTTTATATAAAAGGTCATATAGATTTTCCATCAAAGAAAAAAACCTTGCTAGTTCAAATAATTAGGGATGCTGGCTATAACAAAATAAACATTCTATGTTTGATAGTATTCCCAAATACAGAAAATTTAACTTGTTCTTTCTTTCAATTAATTGTACCAAGGGTTTGTATCATATAGTAAAGACATTCTTGACACTCAGTTCTGGATGTTTGAAATGGATAACCATGCTGTGGTATTTTCCATGGCTCTTATCTGTTTAGACAATGTTTATCATAATGCTATTATAATTTGTTTGAAGATAGATTTAGTTGTTCATATGGAGTCTGCATTACAGTTTGGTTAATAAGTGTTGTGTGGAGTTGAAATTACGTTTGCATTCCACTATGTCATACTCAGACGGCAAATATTATTCAAGCTGAAAAATCTTGCATAGAAAATACCTAACATAGAAAAGAAATTATTCTGAAATGGTAAAGAACCTGTAGCAATTTGTGTTTAGTAACGCCAGAAGTTCATAGTCTTCTATAGCTAATCTAGAGCTAAGATTTAAAAAAAAAAAAATTAAAAAATCCACTGTTAGAATTATTTTGTGCAAGATCTTGTCTTTTGAACAACTGTGACCCCTCCAATTCTATTTGTGATGGTGAGCCTTAGGAACATGAAGTACATTGCCTCTGGTGATGTAGACAGGAGAAGCTGAAAGCTTTAAAGATACTTTCATGAATGCCAGCAGGAAAAATCAGACCTCATACTGGTAGCTTCTGTAAGACTGGAAAATCTGCATGGTCTCAGGTGACTGATAATTGCAAGGCAATAATGGGGGGGGGGGGGGGGAGTAAATATAGTGAACATAATGTAAATAAATTGCAAGGCAATAATAATAATGATTTTTTTTTTTAATTGTTGAAGGGAGGACAATCTTAATAATGCACAGCACAGCTGTACTTTGGGTTAGCTCATAACTTTCTTAACGATAAGAAGTTGAGTCCACTAATGTGTTTAAATTTTTGGTTAAAGATGGTTCAATCAAGTCAGTTAACCTCAAAATCATATACAAACAGCTTTGATGCAGAGAAATAGATGTCATTTGGCCACTGTGAAAGAAAAAATTGTCATACACCCTTTTACTGAAGGTTGAGCTAACTCATATATTTTAATATATTTAAAATTACCAGGAACAAATTGAAACATGAACATTTTCATGTGTGACTTTACCTTAGTTTCCATTCTTTCACATCCATATTTTCAAAAAGGACTCCATAGCCAACCTATTGGAAAGAACTTCTTAAAAAATAAATAAAAAGACAAAAGACAAATGCATTTGCTGTATATTACTTGCTTGGCAATCTTAAATTAAGATTTTTTAGTTTGTTTATAGTGCATACTTCTTTTCTCCCTTTCAAAAAAATAATGGAAAAGTATGCAGGTAGGAAACAGACTTTAAAAATAAGAAATATAAATACTTTTTTTTTTTTTAAACGGAACAGAGGAGATCAAAAGGAAAAAAAGAAAACAAAACCCAAACCTCCAAACCCACAAACTAACTTTCTGAAAATAGGAAGATGAGAAATAAGTAAGACTGCCAAATTCTAGTTTGCTGTAATGAAACAATAAGAAACAGCTATGTTCTTAATTGGATTAAGTATCCATAGCTAATTTCCTCACAAACAGATTTTATTTAAGGAGGGCTTGAATGGTTGATTAATCTTGCTTGTTTTCCTCAGTCCGGATGAAGCAGACTGCAATTGTTCTAACTTGCATTATTGGTTTCTTATGGCTCATTTTCCACATATTTTGTTCTTTCATCTAACATGTTTTCCTTTCTATTTTTTTTCTAATTTCTGTAATGAAAATTTATACTTTAATGTTTTAACTGAAAATACTGTCCTCAAAAGAATGATTTCAAAATGTTGTCTTAGCCTTTTCTTCATGTGAGGTCAGATCTTCGCTTTGTAAAAAAGCAGTCAGTTCAGGTGAAATCAGAGGAAATATGAAGTGGTTATAGCTGAGCAAAAATGATCACTTAGACATGCGTTAGGATATTAAACATTCTGGATTTAACAAGTAGGTTTTTACTGGTGTTTTCCCTTTTTTTACACTCCAGAACCAAGGTACCTTCAAAGAAAGCTTCTGTTTGTCCCCCTTTCCGTCACTGATAGTGCCCATCATTAATTTTCACACTTGGTTTTGATCATCTATGGGAGGTTATTTTTAACATGGCAGGGGTGTCTCTAATACCATCCTATTTCAGGACTTTCTGAGGGAATACATCAATTCTAACAGATTTTTGGTGATACAGATTGCAATTCCACTCATAACAACCTGTATTTTCACTCAAACTTCCCTGTATTTTCCATAGTAAGATTTGGGGGTCATATTTGAAGTACAGTTTGTGTAGGACAAATTTTTGTCTGTATATGTGTGTAGCTTGTAGGCCATATACTCCCACCTACTTACCTGGCTGAAGATGAACATCATGGGAACGAAGCTCACATAATAGTGTAGAACAAATCTCTGTCAGCACAAGAGTGGACGTTTTGTAAGGGCTGCAAAGAGAAGCATGCAAAAAAGCACCCTGAAGTGGTCTACAAAAACACAGCTGGTTATTATAACTGCAGTGTTCTCCCATGCTGAGACACTGCCTGCCATTCAAGTTGAAGATGTATTCATATGACTTGGGGCAACCAGCAAGGATCTCTCCATGAGCAGCTCAAAGCTTTGAGATTTGTTTTCCTGCTTGCACAGCTCTGATGAGTTTTCTGTTAATTTGGCTTTGCTGAGCTGGATTTCAGTTTCTTGGGCCATAGCTATCTGGCCCAAATCTCTAGAATCAAGTTAATGTTTAGATTTATAATACTGCTTGTAGGTTTGGTTAAGTGATTAGAAAAGTTATGACTGGGACAAAATAGAAACTGATGGTTCTGTTTTTATTGTGGTCTTCTGGCAGAGACCTCAGAACAAGCTGAATGAGGTAATTTACTCCTTTGTGAAAATAATAAAAACTATGCTGTAAAACCATGGAATAGTCCTAAACAGAGTGGAATTTGAAGAGAGATGGAGTTTCTGAATGATGGTCCTCAATCCAGTAAGGTCTAGAAAGTGACTTACTAAGAATATAAGCTGCCAGGAGACTTTATAGGAGGTCCTGGTCAGAGAAAGAGCCTGAAAAGAAAGTATGTCATAAAAGTTAGGTAGCAGCGTAGCCCTTTGTGCCTGCAAGCTCAGGTGGGAGCAGCTCTTTGTTTGGGAATAGAGGGGTCTGTCCCTGGAAGAAACCTTGCTAAAAACTTTCTTTATTTTTATGTCTCTAAAGCAACATGTAGCTTACCTCTGTCGTGCAAGGGAACTAGCTACAAACTTCATGGAAGATTATTACAACATCTAATAAGATTCTATGGACTTTTTTTTAATTAGCACTTAAAGATGTTCTCAACATTCTGCACAGTAGGTCTAAGTGGGGATTTCATGGAGTGGAGCATCCCCAAACTCAGAGCCAAGCATTGAGCAATTTGGACTGAGTGCTCAAGCGGGGCTACACTGGAGTCAGTTACAAGGTCCTTTACAGGGCAGTGGATATTTTCTCTTGTTTCCAACAACTATATACTTTCATTTGTTAGAACTATTTTGATTAATGAACTACACTATTGCCATTTTTTTATTATACTCTTCTCTTAAACCTCTGTCGTGTTACACACATGTACATGCACAGATATGCACAGATGGGGACAGACTTCAGCTGCAGAATTTTCTCTCTAGATCTTTAGCAGCTAAAAGCTGTTAGAGCCACCTCAGACCTTAGGAGCAAGTGTCAGAAAGACTTGATTTATCCATCTAATATGATGGTGAGGAGTAGTTATTTTGGGGTGCTGGCTGTCAAGGTTAAAGGAGGGAAAGGAAGGCATATAGGTGGGGATCATGTTGAATTAGTTCTATTAGATTTTTTTTTATTATTATTTATTATTACACACAGAAATTTGTAAATTCAGTCTGAAATAAAAATTCTTTTTTATTATTTATCACTGTCAAAATATCCAGTCATGCCAACAACATAAATGATACAGCACATAATCTCACAGACAGTCCATGTTCAAAAAGAAACTTTCATAACATTTATCTGTAAATAACAAATAAACTGCAGAATAATTAAGTCTGTGTGTTTGTGCTTCATGTTCATTTATCAGCTTCAGTCATCCCAGCTCCTAATTATGGCCCTAGAATTTTTTTGTTACCTGTGAAAGAACCATTTTCTCCTCAGTTTCCTTTCTGTGTCTTCTACCTCTTTGGCAAGATGAGTAAGACTCCTGGTTTACAGTCCTGTGTATGCTAAAAGCTGATCAGTACGTAAACTTCCAACTTCTAGAATGGCCTTCCTTCTATGAGAGATGCTAATTTAAATCTCTTTCTTTACCAACTAATAAGAAAAGACCAGGCAGACTGGCAGGCAACATGATCACATAAGTCTCTTTAGATATGACAGAGGTCTGAAGAAGTCTTGTGCATTTGTAGTGATTATTGCTCTGGTAGGGTTCCCCTTAGGATAAGACTTCACACAGACCTGATGACAGATAAAACTTCACACAGACTTAATAACAAACCAAGTGAGTATATGTACTGAAAGCAGAGTCTGAAAAATTCAGTTCTTTTTTTTTGATTTTTCAGTTCTGAGTTTCAGTTAATAATATTTTAGAATAAATAAATAAATATAGAAATACACATATCTCAAGAAAACCCATGTTTTAAGCTATCCTATGTAGCTTAAAATAACAAAAGTATTATAAAAATGGTAACTTATTTTAAAAGTTACATGAAGAAATGACTTAATACTTACTAAATTCATGTTTGTGATGAAGCCTTACCATCCCTTATTGTATTGTGTGCTTCCTGCTTGTTATTTTTTTTTTTTTTAATGTATATTTAGTCCAAATTTTTATGGGGAATACATTTTAAAGACATTTACCAAATATGTGATATTGTTTATAAATATACTTTTTCAGCAGCTTCTTACGTTATGGTGTGAAAAAATGAATTTACAAAGTGTGACACATTAATATTTTAAATACAACATGAATGACATTTTCAGTTAAAAAGTATTAGAAATCTTTTAGTCACTCTGTGTTGTATGGAGATAATTTGAAATGTAGTTTGGTAGCTGACGAATGATTTTCATATTCTGACAGATCTAAAAATATATATAATTGATACCCTATTAAATTGTCGTGTCCTTTTCCTGTACTTATTTTGACATCACTTCTGATTGCCAAGATGTTAATTTGCCAAGCAGAAGCAGTATCCTTTTATAATTAGCTTCATCCTTGATTTAGTCAATGATGACAAAGGTTTTTGGAAGCAAACAATTCCTTGTTTCAAAGAGAAGGTGCCTATTATAAAGACCAGACTATATTACAGAAGGAAATCAGTACTGATTTAATCCAAAACTTGATGGTCATAAGTAAAAAAAAAAAAAAAAAAAAAAAAAAAGTACATAATGTAGCTGTCACGGAGTAGGAACTGACTAATTTTTTAAATAAATTAGATACTGAGTTAGAAACTTACATCTTGAGAATGACTGAGTTGACTTCTGTGAGCACTTCCAACTGCTTTAAGTGGATCACTCACTATCAGATGGGCTGCCTGTGTGAAGTGATGAAGGTTTTCACCTCTTTCCTTTCCCTGACTGTTCTTCCACCCCTAGTACTTGTAAAACACACTGGTGAATTAGTCTCTAATTGTTCAGTTAATTATATTGTATTACTGTCTAGAAGTTTGTTTTTAACCTTTGCAGTCTTGGTACTCAAAGGCAATGATTCCTATTTGAGTTGCTGAATTTTGGTCAGGCAACTTCTTGCTTGATCTTTGTGTCTTGATTTATTTGTTTCCAGATTTGGGTCTTCCTTAGGAAATAGAATAGAATTTCTACGGTAGCACAAACATACTGAAATTCACTGATCAAAGGCAAGGAATAAGCTGGGTTTTTTTTATCACTGTAGTGATAAAATAGTTTTTAAAACTGGGTTCACTGGACCACCCCCACGGTCATATGGCAGTAATGCTCTCCTTATTTCTTTTTGTTCAGATGAAATAAAAATACTAAATAAGCTTAAGTACTTGCTGTCCTTACCAGTGAATTGTGAATTAAACTGTATGTGCTTAGTGTCAGTTGTAAATGAAAGAGAAAACAGTCCTCAGTAGAATTACTTTTCTCTGATGCAACCTGTATTTATAAAGTGGATTAAGAATACTTTTACTAATATGCATCTCTGCAACTTTATGTTTCCTTCATTCAGGTGAGGAGTAATTTTTAGATAGATTTTGGTGTTTATTACATGAGTCACATGATAATTTGGTTTGTTTTTTTTCAAGAACCCCTACAGGAGATTAAAAAAAAAAAATTAGAGGAGCCTGCTACTAGAACTCAAATTTAGATTTGTATCTGAATTCCTTCAAGTTCTCAGATAGTTAGATCTCAATTTGAGTGCATTTCAAAAGCATTTCAGAATCAGTTTATTTGTTCAGATGCATTGTTTGCTCTAGATATATGAGGCTAATTCTCCATTCCTGCCTTGCACTTAGTTTTTTCCAGATGCACAGAGTAGGTAGGGATGACTAGTAAACTAGAACTATCCACCTGAGACAGCTTTATTTATACCCACTCTACAGCACCAGTGTGCACCAAAGCCAGTTTAAAGATGTTACAATGTAAGCAAGATCCATTAGGTTGAAATATTACAAAAAATCCAAGGCAGTAAAAATTAATCTGTCTCACACACTTTCTTACAGACTACTTCAGGTTTCTATACATCTAAAAATCATCTAAAGTTGCTATTAAAATTAGTTTGAAATTAAATCTCTTGTGTCACAAATATATAGTGAAAGAACTAACATTCTTATTGTTGATATTCTTGTAGAAGAAAAGAGTATTTTATGGAGCTCTACGTTCCACAAACAATGTCTACATTAAAAAAAAAAAAAAAGTAGTAAAATTCTATTTTTTCCTCAATATTTAGTTATTGCTTTCTTTTCCTACCCTACAGAAAGCCATGAGATGCCATCCATCCCCAGTCTTGGTTTAAAGAATGCATTTAGGAGCAGTTTCAGTGCACTGTGGAATGGTACTCTTTCTCTTAAAAAAGCTATTCCCACATGGATTGTTTAGAATATCTAAACTTACAAAATAAAAATTAATATCAAGACTACACTTGAGCAAAGAAAAATCTAGCTGGAAAGATGTGACCACCCATGTACCTGTAGTCATTTGATCACAATTTCCAGTTTTGCAATGCACAACTGACTGCTTCTCATCCTTCAAGCTCTGTCATAAATGTTAGACAAAAAAGATATTAAAAATTCAGGAAATTATGATAATAGAAGCTGCAACACTTGTACTTCAGCAGAGCTGTGTGGCTTTGATTTTGTCTCATAAACATGTTGCTGGCATGAGAGCTTTCCTCTAGGGGCACCATGCCAAGCAAGTGAAAAGAGAATTTGCTGGTTCCTCCATTTAAGGAGGATCATTTTTAATGTAAAGAACCATACTTCATATTGATCATGCCTCTTCAATAACACTTTATCCAGTAGGCAGTTAATTATTGAAAGAAAATGGTTGAATATCTAGGAGTAAATGTCTTGTAGCGTGGACTTTGCAGTCTATACTAGCCCCCACCCACTACAAACATTTTTCTCACTGGTCTGTATTTTAGCTTTAACCCTTAACTGACAGATGTACACATAGAGATGCAATTAAATGCTTGTTATGATTACATAAACTAAAGACATTAACATGACAAGTTGCCGGCTCTATTCCCAT
Organism: Aptenodytes patagonicus; assembly: GCF_965638725.1. Taxonomy (NCBI): domain Eukaryota; kingdom Metazoa; phylum Chordata; class Aves; order Sphenisciformes; family Spheniscidae; genus Aptenodytes; species Aptenodytes patagonicus. Next base: position 48,971,570 of record NC_134982.1, on the reverse strand, counting down.
ATATTCAGTCACCTCCACTGAAGAAGCAGAGTGATGGTTACTCATGTCATGTGCACTAAATGGAATTTATTCCCATTTACCCCATGTAAGGTCTGATTCCTGATTATTAGAGCTGAAACACCTTGAAAAACCCTTGAAATCTCAAACTGAGTGCTATGTCTATCCTGTTGTAACAACGAGTAACAATGAACACAGTTCATACACCTGTGTATTCTTACTCTGGGCTTCTTGTGATGCATTTCTCACTTGCTTTATCACCATTAGCATGGAGCTAGATTTGAGTAATATTTGCAGTAACACTAGGGACTATAAAGCAAATATTTAAATGCCTACCTTTGAGATAAATTGACACCAGTGTAATTTGGATTTACAAGCAGTATGTCATTTGACATGACTGCATTCTGTATTTTTAAACTTGGGAAACAGCAGTTGGGACAATTGAAGTAAAAACATTATGAGCTCCTGATGCAATTTGCATTTTTTTTTTCTTAGCAAACAGAGAATATGAAGTAAAATGTTCTGTAGAGGAGGCAAGATTAGTGTTCAATGAGGCTGATCTGGTTTAGCTTTTCTACAGAAATTAACGTATCAGAATTATTGTTAATACTCTACTGGTACCTTACATTCCTTCTACTTTCCACCAGATAGCCTGTTATGAAGAAAGCTGGTGACCATCACTGATGTGTCTTCAGGCCAGGAACCATGTCATATTTTCCCTGTGATCAATGGAGTTATTCAAACTTATAGTTGCAAAGAAACTGTGTCATAGTCAAAGAAATGAAAGCATACCTTTGTTTGGCTTGATCTGCACATATGCCACAGGGTCGACAACTCTGAGCAGTAGCCACAAAGACTAAAATAGTCTTCTTCCATCTCTATTCAGAAATCTAATTTCATGATGTTTCTGCAGAGACCTTCTTCATTCTCTTTTTCCCCACTGTGTGGGCAGCCAACTTGCTCTCTGCCTGCCCTTCCCACAGCTGATGGGCACAACCATCTCAGTCATTTCTCCTTTCCCTTCCACAATCACACCATTTGCTGAGGTTTGCAGGTGTGTCTGTTCCCAGTCCATCATGTGTTCTTGATTGCTTTCATTGCATGCCATACTTGCTAGTCACTTGTATTTGCTAGTCATTTATTTGTATTTAAATGCACAGGAATATAGGAAAGGCTGAACTAACATTATTTTGCTGCTTAGAGTACCCAAATCTGTTGGTTAGACTAATGCTGGATTCTGTGTCAGACACAAAATTTCCATGTGACAAATACCTAGGGACTTGGTAGTATTCCATTCACTAGTTAAAAAATCCTACTGTGGCTTTTAGGACACATCCCCTGGGAGCAAGAGAGCACTCTAGTAAGTGTTCCTAAGTGATCTAGCATGTTTACAGTGCAGGCTTTGCAGAAACCCCAGTTATGGGATCTCTGCTTTATATTTCTGAGGCATCAGATGCCTGCTAGAGTAGTAGTATGTCTGTAAGTACATTAGCTATTAAACATAGCTAAGTCTCTCATGCTGTGGATTTTCTCTGCTTTTTAAAGAAAACCCAGAAGATACAAATGACTCTTATTTTCTTTTCAATATGAGCAAATACTTGTGTTTGTGCTTTGTTCTGTTTTATCCTATGTGCATCATGTAGGATAAAGATATTAAGATACCAGTGGTAAATCTAGACAGAAATATAATTGCAAGTGATGGTATTAAACCTTCCAGTCTTCACTGAAGCCTGGATTGAGAATGTCTGTCTTTAATCATAATCAGAAGGAAGTTATCATAGTGTCCCAATACTTGACTTAAATTGTTTTTTGTTTTTTTTGGGGTGTTGGTTTTTTTTTTCTTTTTTTAATCCTCCAAGAAGGAAATAAGAGTGTTTTCATCTGACAATTTCACAACTTCTAATTCAAGCTATGAAGATAATGAAGGTAGCTCAAACCGCATGTTTTATTTTTTTCTCTGAAAGCATGAAAACTAGAAGTCTATTTTATTTTGACTAATGAATACATATGGACCACTGCAATTCTCACATAACCAATTGACTCCAGGGCCCAGGTTTTTCATCTGAACACCAAATGCTTCATATATAAATCCAGCCATGTTTTTCATCCCAAAATGAGGTAAGTCTTGTTGCCTACAAAACAGAAGAAAGAGGACTTGATGAAAATGAAAGCCTTGCATAAACATAGTAAACCGGCTGAAAATGGAAAATCTGTTGAAAAAAATTATATATTGAAGTTACATGGGGGAGAATATAATGGTGTTCATCTGCTTAATCCTTTGTATTTGGTTACATTAAGCAAGTGGTAAGTTTTAACCTTTATTTTCATCTGAACGATCATTTCAATACCTGTATCAGTTAGGTGTAGCTCTGATTTTGCTATGCCTTTGGTTTCTATAAAAGTCTATCAAGTAGTCTTAGTCTACTTCAATGCAGGTGTGTTACCACAGAAGAAAAGTGGTCAGCCAGAAGTTTGATTAACTAGATGAGGGATAGTTAGAGAATGTCAGCAGGAAACTTGATTTTGGGGTGTTATCTTGTTGTCCTATCTATTTTCAGTGTGGCTACTGTGAATGCTGACATTTCTGGAAAACTGAACCTCTGCTTTTGTAGTCCAAATGTTCTTAACAGGAAATATTTTACACATTGGATTTACTTTTTCCTAGTCACTGATAACTACTTCTGAATGCAACCTTAATATATATTTGCTGATCATTTCTGCTAAATTTTAATACAGAATTAGTATACAGAAAGGGTCTTATTGTTTACAGTCTATCTGAAAAGCCTAATCTCTTCAGCAAGTTTCTCTGGGGTTTCATTTTGTAGTATCTTTCAACAGAGTAAAGCAAACAACATGGAAGCTGCTTGCTTTTGAAAGTTTTTCTTATAACCACAATGGCAAGCACTGTGTAAAAAGAAAAGTTATAATTTGCCACGGAAGTTTTTGGTGAGATGGGTGAAATATTTGATTAATTTGGAAGTTGTAGCAACATAAGAAACTGATTATCATTATGTTAACTTAGCATGTTATACACTATTGTGAGTCCATAATGATGAGTTACAGAAGAATTCATATACAGGTATTTCTCTAAAGTTAGAAATGGTGAGACTTCATATATGAAAAGCCATAAAAATAAATTTAGTAGGAAGCCTTTTTAGTGAACTCTTTTATTGTCTATGACCCTCAGGACATAAGAGCTACAAAGCATTTTCTCTGCCATTTCTATGTTGCATAGTTAATGAAGTTGTCTTCCCTTCTTTCTGGTCATTTAATTTCATTTCAGAGCAAAGTGTGAAATTGTATGCAACGGAATGTTATACTGTAATATTAAGACAGTTTTTTTTATATTGCTTTGAGCAAACAGGATTCCCACATACTGTTTTGACATTTCAGTAGAAGTACTGCTGTTGCATCATAGCTATTTTAGTTATAAATTACCTGGATTATCTTTATTTCTTTCTGATAGTGTCTGTGCTATGCTATGTGCTGAATCCTGAATCCTGATTCAGGATAATCATGAATAATCATGATATCCTGATTCCTACCTGAATTCCATATAATGAGAAATATACCATCCCCCAAAATTTTACAACCTTTAACATGTAAATATGTGAAATAGACAGGTTGAATAGTTTACTGCTCTTTGAAAATGTTTCATAACATTTATGGAGCTTATTATTTCTAAGTATGTAAACATATTTGATTTGACACTCAACATTAAATGCCATTAGTAAAAACATTTATTTACTCAGCACAGTAGTGGTTAAACTTCAAACTGATTTGAAAGTAGAAAGGACAGTTACACTGTTGCACAGATTCAAAGTTCAATGTGTTTATATTTTGCAGATTTTTTCAAATGGATTTATTAAAAAAAAAAAGTGAAAACAAATTGTCATAACACTTCCATTAAAAAGTGGCCACTACCTTCAGAGAGGGTAATGACAGTTACCTTTAGAGTATCAGAATCCAAATTTATAGACTACAGTTCCATATTTTTAAAAGTATATATATTTTCATTTCAGATAAAGAATTAGCTAATCTTTGAAAGTCGTTGAGGATAAAGATTGTTTAGAATTCTAGTAATACTATTATGAAACACATTCACATTTTCAATTTTCAGGGAATGTCTGTGAGGTACATGTGCTTAGGTATTAATAAATAAAGCATAGTAGTTTCATAATTACATATTAGGAATTAATAAATAAGAGTTGATTTTTTTTTAAGGGAGGATTAACAAACCTCAGTGTTGTGCCCAGTTGTGTTAATACAAGGGCTCCCTCCAATGGCGACAGGATACTTCACATACAATTTATTGCTACATATGGATGAATGAAACAGGATATAAGGTAGATGGAAGAATCCAAAAAAGTTGTTGTCTTTAGTGGTTTACATTAAGATATTTTTAATGCATACGTTAGTCCCTACACCATGACATCTAGACAATGAAATACCTTTTCATTTCAGATCTGCTGAAGAGGAAAAAAAAGAAAGAAGAAAGACATTGTTTGTATTAAACACATTTCCAAAGGAGCATGGCTAACTGGTGATAGATCTCTGCTGGCTAGGAATAGCAGCTATTCAAGGGCCCTAGATTCATACCCTACCTACACAACCCTGCAATGCTGTTGAACAAATGGGTATCCAACTGCTACTGCTGCAAAAAGAACCAAAAAACCACAAACTTTTATTGTTAGCTTATTTTTGAGATATTAAAATCTTCCTCTTCTATATTAATATGAAAGCAAACCATTTCAAATTTTGTTTCATAAAAAGAAAAAGAAAAAAACAAACAACAAAACAGAAAGACAGAAAGAATCTCTAGTACTGGGTCCATTCAAAAATGTCAGCTTTGATAAATTACCTGGTAAGCACGGTCTCCTCTTCATCTCCTACTTCTGGAGCTGTTCTCTTATGTGAAGGTACGCTGATATTCCACTCACACAGGCAAAAAAGAGAAAGAAGCATGACATAATATCCCAGTGAATAAACCACTCACCCAATGTGAAGAAATACCAGAAAGAGATAGACTTAAAGAAAATTGGTACAGTTTACGCCAGTATCCTGTTTCTGACTGACACTGGTGGAAAACTGTAAGAACAAAGTGAGGATTTAGTGAATACTCATCAGGTATGGTCTCCAAGGTAGCTGTGATTCATGGCTTACTACTTCCCAGGAAGAGAAACTGGTAAAGATGATAGAAGTGGTACAAACCTGCACCACCATCACCAATGGCACACACCGGAAAATCCACATTGTTTAGCTTTAAGATCAGGATTGAAATAAGAAGTCTGAAGAGGAAAGATAAGCCCAGCATTTTTACAGAGAAAAACAAAAATTTGGGCAAAGGAGAAGAGAGGACTGAAAAGGGAGTATTTCACATGATCAAACATCAACTTAATATTCAGATAGTTTTGAAAGGAATGTATATCTCTGAGGGGTGGTTTGTGTGTCAAGTTTTTGGTTCACTCCCTTGCATTGCATTGGAGATGTTAACACTATTAGTCTCCACAGCACAGAGGAGCTGGACCTGGAGATCTGAGCCTCACAGAGGTTCCACTGGGATTTCAGTGTCTAGTGTCACGTTATGAACTCTGTTTTTTTTGCCTCTCACCACCCGGCTCATAAAAAGTCCACACAAAAGCTCCATTTTATAATGGGAAACTGAATATCACAGAATCACAAAATGGTTGAGATTGGAAAGGACCTCTGGAGGTCATCTGGTCTAACACCCCTGATTAAGCAGAGTCACCTAGAGCTGGATTGTCCAGGAACATGTCCAGAGGGCTTTTGAAGTTCTCCAAGGATGGAGACTCCACAATCTTTTAGGGCAAACTGCTCCAGGTCTCTGGAAAAAAATAATTTCTTTACAGTAAAAATGTTTCCTTATGTTCAGACAGAACTTCCTGTGTTTGAGTTTGTGCCTCTTGCCCTGTCATAGGACACCACCAGAAAGAGCCTGGCTCCATCTTCTTTATGTCCTCCTTTCAAGTATTTATATACATTGATAGTATGGCCCTGAGCCTCCTCTTCTCTATGCTGAACAGCTCTCTCTGCCTTTCATCCTATGGGTGACGCTCCAGTCCATCATCTTTGTAGCCCTTTCCTAGACTCTCTCTAGTATGTCCATTTCTCTCTTGTAGTGGGAAGCCCACAACTGGACGCAGTACTCTAGGTATGGCCTCACCAGTGCTGAATAAATGGGAAGGATCACCTGCTGGCAATACTTTGTCTAATTCAGCCAAGGATACCATTAGATTTTTTTGCAATGATGACACATTGCTGGCTCATGTTTAAATTGGTGACTTTGCACTTCCCTGTGCTGAATGTCATGAGGTTCCTATTGGTCCATTTCTGCAGCCTGTTGAGGATAGCAGCACAACAGTCTGGTGTGTCAGGCACTCCTCCAAGTTTTGATGTCACCAGGAAACTTGCAGAGGGTGCACTCTGTCCCATCATCTAGATCCTTAATAAAGATTTTAAACAGGACTGGATCCAGTATTGACCCCTGGTGTACACCGCTTGTTAATGGGCTCCACACAGATTTCGTGACACTGGTCACCACTCTCTGGGCCCAACTGTTCAGCCAGTTTTCAAATACAGCAGAATTAAAGTCACCAGTGGAGTCTACGCTTTTACAACACTTGTGTACAAAGCCAAGTGTTTCTTTTGCATCTGGTCAGAGTAACTAGTAACTTTTATAACCACAAGTATTAGAAAACTCTGTCTAACAACCCCGTAGTTCTTTCATACATCCCATATAGGCATTCAGTTCTGTTTTGAGGTTTGATGCATCAGTGTCAGGAAAAGTGATGGAGTAAAAAATGTTTGTCAAAAAGTCACAGATGAGAAACTTTATATAAGAAGGATGGCACTAACAGCGGTATGCAGCCTGTCCAGCTGTTTGCTGGGTCATTTTACTAAGGTGGAAGAACATGTTCAAAATTATTTGGATAATATTATATCAATGTGAATATGTTCCTTAACATGAGCATTACTAGACTTGGTTTACAGAGTAAAGAAATTAGATTGTTGACAGGACACCTAGCACAGAGAGTTTACAGAGATGTTATCAACTAAGAAAAAGTAGTTTCTGAATTTCACCTTTTACTTATATTGAAGCTTGTGATATTCACCTTTTAATAAAAATTACAGGGACAACAGTCATCGTGCTTCCACATTACCACTGCCAAAGAGGAAATTGCAGTGATTTAAGTCTAGGAGGTGGGAGATACAGTTTTATATAGACATCTGATCAGCTATTTCACAGTGTGCTGAACATTTAACCTGCTTTTTTCTAAATTTTCCTCTCTGAGAATTGGTGATAATGACAACTACTTTTTTCAAGTGTTTTGACATTTATAGAGGTCTCATTAATTTTAGTAGTTGTTTTCTTGCTTCTTTCTGTTCTCTAAAATGTGTTTGCAAATGCTTTTAGTTCAGGCTGTTTCAAGATCATGCATCTTCTTTTTAGTTAATATTATAAGTAAAACATAGGTTCACTGCTTACATAAATCTAAGTACCCAAGTGACTTTTTTAGGAGGATATTGTCAGCAAACAAAGTACAAAAGTAGAATAAAAATAATATGGCATAAAATATAATCCAGTTATTGGTTGAAGGTATGTCATGGCATGCTGATTCCATTATTTTGTTTGACATTTAAATAATTTGGCTTAATTTGGTTTTGATGTTTAGCTGTCCTTTAGCACTTTTAGGCGGAAGATAGATCTAGTTTGCAAGTCTTTGGGAAGAAGTTCATTTTAAACACTGCTCAAAAGAAGGAACTACAAAAGGAACAATTTATCTTTACAAGTTTGTAGAGAAATTGAGTGTAGTTGATATATATTATAGAGGAATTCCACTGGTCATACCCATCTTCTTGCTGACCATTTTAATTGTATGATATATTTCTTGCATCCTTTACTGCCTGTTGTCTTTTATGCTGTGAATTTTAGGAGTTTTTTGCTGTTTAAAAGCTGGAAAACATCCAGAACACTTCTATGGCACTACAATTTGTCATTATTACCAAAAAAAAGAGCTTAAAGAAGTTAAGAAGCATGAATAGGCAAATGACAGGACCATGTAACAGCACATGACTATGAGCTAGGTAATATAAACATGAATATAAGGAGCTTGAGTTTTAAATCTAAGAAGAAATATTAGTAGACAGCAAAGAGGATTAGGTCAGGGTCATACTGGTCAACGAACCAGTTTAATGCAGTAAAGCATTCCCCCTAATGTGCTACCATAAACAGTAAAAAATACTACGGGAGGGAATTGATACCTTGTTCTGGAGTGTTTCAGAGAATTCTTTTGGATACTGAATAATTTCAAATAGTTAGCTATATATAGTAGCTAGAGTTTTATTTTTTCAAAAGATATCCAGTCTCTTCCTGCTTTTCATCATAGTACATGCGAATAATTCACCTTGAGGTGTTCTATAATGAGCAGAGACACAGTTTAGTAACTTCTTATGAGGAGAAGCTATATAAGATAACTATGTATAATGTAATCTTTAATTAAATAAATTCCCTTTCTACATTTCTAGCTCATCATGTATAAAACTGTTAGTAGTGCAGCCGCAAAATAAATAGTGTTTTGAAACATTCTGAAGAGCACTCAATAGTCCGTTTTTGCCATCTGTAATTTTAATAGCACTCAGACATCACTAGTAATTAAATAAGAGATTTGTATTCCTCTTGGTAAGTGAAATTATTTTCTATAAGAAAAAAACAGTACTATTTTCAGTGCTAAAAGCTATAAGATTCCAATTCTGAACTCTTGATCTAATAGTAGAATAAATTATACTTTAATGGGAAATTCTACAGTGCAATGAATTAAGAGATATTTAAAATAAAATGTTGATGGTATTCCTTAAAACATTCTTCATGGACTGCAAAAACACTAAGTGAAAAATATAATTATAGATGAAGTAGTCTTTGAAATCTCTTCTTTCAGAGGATTTTTTAAAATAATTTTTGTTTATTTTTGTTTTTTCAAATAACATTGTGTTCAAATGGAATCATACCTTGTGAATCGCATCGCTCAAGTTTATAATATTAAATGATGAAATCAGTATGCTGCAAATATTTGAAATCTTTTAAGCAAGCACATTAGAAATATCTATATAATAAAAAAACTAACAAATAAACAAAAAAGCAAACAAGCCCAAACTCCATTGTAACTAAGGAAGATGATAGATTGAGAGAACCACTGAATGAAAGGGCAAACATAATATCTTGGGCATGACATCAATATATCTGACACTAATTAGTCATGGTTGCAGCGTGGCAGTGATTTTAAGATCCCTCCACTGTTTTGCTTGGAAATCATGTTATTGCTATAGCTGGTTAGATATTTTTCTTTTAACCATAGCATTGGTCAGATGATGTGTACAACATACAGATGATGTAAATGCATCAGAACTTGCCAGATGGAGTATGCTTCTATGGAAATAGCAGAAGATGTTACAAGCAGTGGACATGGACTGGAACAAGAATTTATGATGGTCTTCTAGCCAAGTTTTTTTCTATCTGGTCTATATTAATCATGTTGTCATTAATATAGAATCATAGAATCATAGAATAGTTTGGGTTGGAAAGGACCTTTAAAGGTCATCTAGTCCAAAACCCCTGCTGTGGGCAGGGACTTCTTCAACTAGATCAGGTTGCTCAGAGCCCTGTCCAGCATGACCTTGAATGTTTCCAGGGATGCGGCATCCACCACCTCTCTGGGCAACCTGTCCCAGTGTTTCACCACCCTCAGCATAAAAAATTTCTTCCTTATCTCTAGTCTAAATCTACCCCCCTTTAGTTTAAAGCCATTCCCCCTTGTCCTGTTGCAACAGGCCCTGCTAAAGAGTTTGCTGCTATCTTTTTTATAAGCCCCCTTTAAGTACTGAAAGGCTGCAATAAGGTCTTCCTGAAGCCTTCTCTCCTCTAGGCTGAACAACCCCAAGTCTCTCAGCCTTTCTTCATAGGATAGGTGTTCCATCCCCCTGGTCATTTTTGTGGCCCTCCTCTGGAACCGCTCCAACAGGTCCATGTCTTTGCTGTGCTGAGGGCTCCAGAGCTGGATGCAGTACTCCAGGTGGGGTCCCACCAGAGTAGAGGGGCAGAATCACCTCCCTCGACCTGCTGGCCATGCTTCTTTTGATGCAGCCCAGGATACGATTGGCCTTCTGGGCTGCAAGCACACATTGCTGGCTCATGTCCAGCTTTTCATCCACCAGTACCCCCAAGTCCTTCTCGGCAGGGCTGCTCTCAATCCCTTCATCCCCCAGCCTGTATTGATACGAGGGGTTGCCCCAAGCCAGGTGCAGGACCTTGCACTTGGCCTTGTTAAACCTCATGAGGTTCACACAAGCCCACTTCTGGAGCTTGTCCAGGTCCCTCTGGATGGCATCCCGTCCCTCTGGCGTGTTGACCGCACCACTCAGCTTGGTGTCATCTGCAAACTTGCTGAGGGTGCACTCAATCCCACTGTCTATGTCACTGATTAAGATATTAAACAGTACTGGTCCCAGTACGGACCCCTGTGGGACTCTACTCATCACCAGTCTGCATCTGGACATTGAGCCATTGACCTCTACCCTCTGGATGCAACCATCTAACCAATTCCTCACCCACCAGAGAATCCACCCATCAAATCCATACCTCTCCATTTTAGCGAGAAGGATGTTGTGGGAGACCATGTCCAAGGCCTTACAGAGGTCCAGATAGATGACATCTGTAGCCCTTCCCATGCCCACTGGCGCAGTCACTCCATCATAGAAGGCCACTAGGTTAGTCAGGCAGGACTTGCCCTTGGTGAAGCCATGCTGGCTGTCTCAAATCACCTCCCTGTCCTCCATGTGCCTCAGCATAGCTTCCAGGAGGATCTGCTCCATGATCTTGCCAGGCACAGAGGTGAGACTGACTGGCCTGTAGTTCCCCGGGTCTTCCTTTTTTCCCTTTTTAAAAATGGGGGTTATGTTTCCCCTTTTCCAGTCAGTGGGAACTTCACCGGACTGCCATATATATATATATGTAGATACATACACACACACCATCCTTCTTTACAAAAGAGGTTATGGTCAGTCAAATTTATGAATATGTGCAACTGTCATGTGTTTTTGTCAATTTAAGGTTACTCTAGTATAGTTCAACTATACATATATGTATACACACACACACAACTATATCTTCAAACAATTCAGAAACAAGACCTGGTGAAAAATATAGCAAGTAACTTATGGCACAGGGCTCCTCACTAAGATGCCACTGCTAATATTTTATAACCAACAGATCTGTCAAGTTTTGCATAAATCATTGATTATAACCAATAAAACCCTAACAATCTTTGATAATTTTATCTATGCAATCATTTTCTTCTAGCCATAATTCTAATCTGGAGATCAAGTAAAGGAGGCAGTTGTCTGGTACAGTGTTTTCTGGTCAAAGTGAAGGACTTTCACACTCATTTTTTCACTTTAACCAAACGGTTCACATCTGTTGACTTTCAGGACTGACTTCAAAACACTAACAATAACTTCCCACAATGGTAATAGGATGAGAAGGAAAAGTCTGAATGTTTGGATTCTTGTGCAGTGAATATTTCATTGACATCGATGTTAATTGTACTGTGTGCTAGGTTAACTTGAATAGACACTCCTTTTGTTACTGAGACAGAAATAGTTAAACTACTATATGAATTTGGGTATAGCTTAAAAGTTATGGGAGAAAATAATTTGGTTTTAACTCCCTTAGTTCTCAGAAGAGCTCAAGATGTATTAAGCCTGCAGCATTATTAGTGTAGTTTGAATGATACTCTAAGGTGAATAAATTGCCAGTAACCTACTGGGATTTCTATTCCCTTCCTGAGGACCCCTGGCACTAATACCAAGTACAGTTTTGGTGTGTGTCATAAGCAGAAAGACTTGTACAGGCAGTTTGGCCTGAGAGTGTTCCAAAACATAACCATCATCATGCAACAACAGCAAGTATTTTATAGGAACAGCTTTCAGTTACTTCACATTGATTTTGTCAACTGCTTTTGCTGGTTTTGGTAGTAGAATTCATAAAACACATGATGAAGCTCAGACCCTTCTTGAGGTACACTAGTACCTCACTGCTAAACTTCCTCTTGTGACAAAATTATCCAGGTTGGGGTCGTGTTCTAGTTCTTGTCATTAAACACGAAATGAGAATTTGCAACTAAGTATACTTATTTAACATAATAATATTTGTATTTAATAGGAAGTAATATTTGTAATAAATAATATTTCTTACAATGGGTACACAATATATGTAAAAACACAGTGCATATAATTTAGTCCTACAGTATGTTTTACAGTGTATATATAATATATTATACAGTAAAAGTTGCGTTCGTAAATAAGCGTCATCTGTTCTAGGTAATCTAAAGCATGGCTCAGTATACACAGTGCATGTCTTATACGCAGCTTTACCTGTGGAGGACTTTTTGACTGGCTGAGGAAGTTTTGACATTATGTTGGTGTTATCCCTGTTACATTTGCTTTCTAGACAGAGAATGGAGAGGGAAACAAAGACCTTCTGTTTTGCCTTATCTTGATGTAAGCTTACCTTCACAATTGTTCTGAGCTTGGTGATGCCCTTCTACACACAGGATTTAACTTTACTAATGCAGTCCGGAGCACATGTTTGATTTCTGATGCCATAATGAACTGAATAATTCTGTCTTCAAAGCAGGGTTAAAATAGCTTGACATAAAGAAGCTATGGGGTTAGAAATTGAGTAGGAGGGTTAAAACATGTTTGAGAGTAGGCCCTCATTTCAAGCTTCAGTACAGCCCAAGGTACTTTTCCTTCATGGAATAAAATAGGCCATGAAGAGCTATCTACTTAGACATCTATGCTGCTGAGTGCCCTTGCTACCGTTTAAGGCTAAACTACAATATAGTGTTTCCATGTTTCAAAAACTGTATTCTTTGAGAAAGATGATATGTCTTCATACTGTTAAAAAGCAGTATAATATAGTATCTGTAAAAGCATCAACTAAGATTCAGTAGGCAGTTATTCTGGAGGGGTTAGCTTTACAACCCTATTAATATTTATGCAAACAATGCTTCTTATGTGTAACATTTATATTAACTGGGGGTCACACTGGGTCTTTTTAACCATCAGATGCCTGTGTAGGTTGAGAGGACTCTACATAATCTAGAATAATGGCATGTTCCCTTTGAGTGATTTGGCACAAGAATGAAGTGATCTGAACAGTCTGAAGAAGGCAGAGGTGGGAGGAAGGAAGCTTATTATATGGTTATAATTGTTGTGTTTTTAAACGATGGCTGGATCTTACTGTGAAATAGTAATCGTGTTCTACTGTAAAGACAGGAGTGTATCTATCACGTTGAATATGCTTCTTCTCTAAAAAGCCTACAAACTACTTTCATATGCTTTGGATATGCCTTTAGTACTGGTAGTCTGGAGAAAAACCTGTCTGATTGCCTCCTCTTTCTCTTTCTTGTGAAAAGGATTAAAACTGAAAAAAGCCCCAAATTATGTATTTTAACCTTTAGAGTGTTTAAAATCAAGCAATAAAACCCATTTAATACTCTACTCAATTGATACATGTTAAAATGTGTTCTTCCCAGATATAAGCTTTGTAAAATGACAGCTAAAAATACTGATTTCTAAACTGACCATTCTGAATGGTTTAAGGAGTTTTTTGAATTACTTCTAGGCTGTTACTGAAGTAAAAAACCTAATTTTAAATTAAGAACACATGGCTTAAGTATACCCTGCAGTAAAAAATCAAGCAATATGCATTCTGTACTCAAAACTTAACAACTAATTTTCATGAGGTGGCTGCCCTCTGAAAATTATTTTGGAAAAAAATTAAATCTTAATCGAACACTTCATTTGCTCACAGTACTCAAACTTCTGGGGCCTGGGTTCTGGTTCAGTCAACAAACTAATTGCCACTTTCATTGGCAGCTATATTTGTTACAGACTGCAAATAAGGATTTGAAAGGACAAGAGGTCTGGAAGGGACTCACCGTCCAAATAGTAGCTCTTCTCTGGTGTTTGTTTTAGGATGTTTCCACCTTCACCTGCTGTGATAGTGAAATTAGAAAGCATGAAGCTGAAAGTGGTGTGGACATTCAGAGTCACTAACTCTCATTGCTTATTATTAGCTTAATAGGTTAGCTGTAATGAACCCGTTCACTAGCTGTTTTCTCTTTCCTTTTGTTGGTTTGTTTTTTTTTTTTTCCTATTGAATGTTCAGAGATTAGAATTTATTAAAATTTTACTAGTACAAGGTAGGGAAAGCGCAAAGATTCATGTATAGGAGGGTAAATAATGAACGCAATGAAGCTCAACTCTGCTTCAAAAACTCATGGAAAGAGAAGCTGTATACCTAAGGTGTTGGTTTTTATATACTTCTGCAGTTGCAATATCTGTGGCTTATGGCTATAGCAACAGTACTGTCCATATATCCAAAAGTGTGTAATCTTTTCAATTCTGCTCATCAAAATATTTCAGAGAGCTATTTCTATCTAATTTATCAGATATTTAGACCCAAAATGTTTGAACAAATTCTTTCTGCTTCACATATCACAAACAGGCAATGAGAAAAAAACCCCACACAACACCTGAACATGTAACCAACAAAATCAGAAGATATTCTCCAGTCTTTAGGATGCTAAAGTTCATGATTACACCTCTTCAGATTTTTTACGTTCTTCTTTATATTTCTCTATGTTTCTTTATGTTTTCTTTGTGTAACAAAAAGGGAAACCAGTCTTATCAGTTAAATACTGCCAAAAAAAAGTTTCTATGATAATACTTTATTTTTTTATAGCTCACCTGGGAAAAAAAGTTGAAATTTAGATTTTTCTTTTTCAACAGAACACTGAGTTAAAATCGTTTTATAATACTCTGGATTCTTTAGTTGGAAACCAGTCTTTCAACACCATGGTCTGTCAGTATAAGAACTTTTTGTATTCAGCATAATACACATCTAAAACAGAGGTTTGCAATGAAATTTATCTAACTTTTCAGTAAGAGGAAATCATAGATCTTACTCTGTTGTCTTATGAAAAAGTATTAGATGGTACAATACTCTGAAATGTCAGGATGGTCTACACATTTTGTGAAAGGCACATTTGGTTTTGAAATGTTTCATTCACTTAAATTTTAGAAGGTGTGAGATTTTTCAGTGAGTGTGGTATCAGTACTAAACATACAAATGACTTAACACTTGATCCAGAAGAATAGACAAGATTGATTCAGCGGTTGTTCCTATGGAATTCACTGACAATTACATTTTATTCCTGTGTTTGACTGTTTGCCATATAAGGGTATAAAATGAAAAGATCAGCAATACTTCCACGTCTTTCTATATTCAATATGGATGTGGCTGATCTCTTTTTCATTTTCTTCTAGGCCTTTTCTGGAAACACAAATGCAGACAGTGTTGTATACTATAAGCTTCAGCATTCCATTAAAGCAAGATTTCTCCGTTTTGTGCCTTTGGACTGGAATCCGAATGGCAGAATTGGAATGCGCATTGAAGTGTATGGATGCACATACAGTAAGTGTTTTGCTGAATCAGCTAAATGAAATGACTATTCATCATTGTCTTTTGCTACCTAAATTAAACTTGAAAATCGAGTTCCAAGCTTAAATTTAATCTTGAATAAAACTCATTCAGTAAGTTTATGTGGAGACTTCACTATTTCTGCATCAGCTAACAATATGTGATGCTTATTTTCCCGTTCTTTCTGTGTTGGAATGAATGGTGTGAACATAATCCAGTAACTGATTTACTGCAAACTCTTTTTTTGATAGTCTTAAAACCTGCATCTTAACATGGTATACTTTCTACCTGAAAGGCTAAATGTGGAAAATGTTTACAGTTTTAAATATATATGGTCTTGGTCCTGAGCCAATAAGAGTACAAATAGATAGACCCAAAAATATACAATTGAAGGATAGTTCAAAGTTGTTACATATTTAAGGGGTACTCTTAGAATAATTCTTGTGTTATTAATAAAACATTAATAACTGATACAAGCATTTGGAAGACAAATACATACGTGTTATGGTTGTAGTGATCTGCTGGACAATGTAAATCTTCCTGTTGTCTTCCTGTTACAGATCTTCATCCTTGGACTTTTTAAAAAATATTCCTCTTAGCAAGTTGTTTACTGCTTTTTATTCTCCACGTCTTTTCTCCAAGAAGGAAACAGAGTTTATTTTAAGCAACCTCTTTAACTGCTTGTTTTAAGTACTTTCATCTGTTGTTTTTTTGTAAGATTTTTTTTTTTTAACTTCTATGCTTAAGTCATGCTTTACAGGGCTGATCTCTTCTGAATGGTCTCCACATATCTCCTATTTCCATTCATTAGTATCTGACTTTAAACTGAACATCAGTAAAACACATCTCTGGTCTTTCTGCCTTAAACTTGGCTTTGTAAAATGAGTAAAAGACCATGAACTAAGGATATTGAAAATTTCAACCGGGCTGCAGGAGATTAGGTCAGCTCAGAAATTAGGTAAACTGCCCCATCCCAGAGAACAGACAGCTCATGCCAGTAAAAGGATGTGAGAAGCTAAAATCACACAGAATTCCTCAGTGACATCTGCCTGGAGACTGGGAACATGACTATGATTCCTAGAACAATCTAATGATACTGCTGTAACTGAGAAATGTGGCCAAGATTCAACTTACCCTCCACTGTTTTAAGTACCTGGAGGTACCATGGAGGCTGAACAGATGTCTTTATCATTCCCAGCTGAAAGCTCAGCTGAGTCGCACATTTGAAATCTCATCTCATCTCTGTGTTACTTGATGAAAGTACATTATTTCCTGTCTCTAAGCTTCTCTGAAAGTCAATCAGCTTTGCTTCTTCCCAGTCCTTTACCTTGTGCATTCGACAATGTTTAAATCCTTACTCAAAGTTTTGTTCTCAAACATTTCCAAACTGAAAAGCTCTCTTTTGCACATGCCTAAAATCTAGACTTTAATTATCTGTATTCACTACTGTATTTTTCTGTATCACACCTTGCAAGGTATCTTATGGCTGTCTTCTGTGATATCCCTATTGCCATGCTGCCAATGGAAAATCTACGAGTCTAAAGGACTAAAAGAGGACAGTGTCCATGTTACTAAAAATTATAAAACATATGGAATAAGCAGTTACTCAGTTAAAATATTTTGTATGTGGTCAGTAACTACTTTTGAGGAAGATTATGTATTTTTTCTGTATTTTACTTATTTGGTACAGGATCGATCCTGTAGATAGCTTATGGAAACAAATCAATGATAACTATCTTCTAAGATCAGGCTGAATTTAAAAGGAATATTTACTTTATCCATTATCCAATGTAATGCAATACATAAAGAATGTGATAGCGTTAAAAATATGGAAACTTTTTTTTAAGCTGGTTAAGATTTTCTCTGTATTAATGATGTTGTGAGTTATTGAAATGCTTATTTTTTCAATGTATAAATGCTTTCATTCCAAATGAATTGCAGACTGTTTATCATCTCTTTATTTTGAATATCTATAATTACCATGTGCTTTTAGTAGTTCAATTCAGTGGTTGTTATTGAAGACAAACCAGGTGATTATAGTCTTATAGTTCCAAAATATATTTAACAATTTGAAAGATGAATTCTTTCTCTCCAGTCTTTTCCTCCATTTATCAGACACGCAGGACATGTAGTTATTGTTACAGTTATTATGCCTGGCTGTTTCTGAATTGTTATGTCCTTTTCCAGGCGGGACCAGAAACTAAAGAAAAGCAGAAATGCCAATGATACCTATTTTAACTTTCATTCACACTTTTCAGATTTCCCATTTCTCATTCTTCCCTTCAGAGAGATCTTACTGGGTCTTACATTGTAAGAGTAAGCAACTCTCTTTCTAGTTACCACCGAATATGTGGACTGTGTTCTGTATTCAAGTGCAAATGCAGTAATTTCTTCCTTCAGTCTTGTCTGTTGCAAATTACACAACTAAAACTGCAAGACTACATAAAGTTGATCTCACAATTCCATAAAGTGATACTGAAAAATCATATAATCAAAGAGTCATAGAATAGTTTGGGTTGGAAGGGACCATTAAAGGTCATTTAGTCCAACCTCCCTGCAATGAGCAGGAACTTCTTCAACTAGATCAGGTTGCTCAGAGCCCTGTCCAGCATGACCTTGAGTGTTTCCAGGATGTTTCCATCCACCACCTCTCTGGGCAACCTGTGCCAGTGTTTCACCACCCTCAGAGTAAAAAATTTCTTCCTTATATCTTCCTTATCATCCCCCTGATAATTTTCGTGGCCCTCTTCTGGACCCGATCTAACAGGTCCATGTCTTTCCTGTACGGAGGGCTCCAGAGCTGGACACAGTACTCCAGGTGGGGTCTCACCAGAGCAGAGTAGAGGGGCAGAATCACCTCCCTCGACCTGCTGGCCACGCTTCTTTGGATGCAGCCCAGGATACAATTGGCCTTCTGGGCTGCGAGTGCAGGGCAGGTTGCCCCGACCCAGGTGCAGGACCTTGCACTTGGCCTTGTTAAACCTCATGAGGTTCACACAGGCCCACTTCTCGAGCTTGTCCAGGTCCCTCTGAATGGCATCCCGTCCCTCTGGCATGTCAACCACACCACTGAGCTTGGTGTCATCTGCAAACTTGCTGAGGGTGCACTCGATCCCACTGTCTATGTCATTCCTGAAGATATTAAACAGTACCGGTCCCAGTACAGACCCCTGCGAGACACAAAAGATGCATATCTGTTACATCCAAAAGAAGTTTTTACTATATTAATGAAGTAATACTTACAGGACAATTGTTTGCACTACTTTCAAGTTGCTGCTCTGTTGTCTTCCAGCCAAATACCTGCTCTGAATAACTTAGCCTAATATCCTCAGAACTAACATTTCCCCTTTAATTATAGTCTCAATGAAGTTTGGTAATATCCATGATAGATGTCCATAGGATAAACCAGGTTATTATTAAGTTTGTTTCCTTTTTTTTTTTACAAAGAACTCTTTTTTTACTATAAACTTTTTAGGCCAAAGACTGTCTCATTTTATATATTTGTAAAGCATGCATCCAGAACAAGTCCTTCCATTTTTGCCTCTTAGCTCTCTATGGAATAGAAAAGCTAAATAAGGGTAGCCAGTTATGGAGTTATATGAAACATTAAAAGAGTTCTCCTGTATTCTTTGTGTTTAGTTCTTGTCCTTCCTCACTCTACCTCTGCCATGTTCCTCAGTTTTCTTACTCCTGTTCTACAGTCTTTTTCATGTAAGAAAGAAAGAAAGATGTTTTCTGCCTCGAGGTGAACTACCTGGCTTCATGGACTGACGAAATCTGCTTGTACCATGACCACACAACAAACACCCTGTGCTGCCAAAAAACCCCACCCCAAAATCTCTTAGCCTCTGCCTAATAGTTCTTCCTATTTAGTGCGTGCAAAAGAGACTGATAAATCTCTACAGACATTTCCTTTGTCTTGTTCCTGAAATGTCAGATTTTGACAATTAAGCCATTTAAAACAGAGTTCAGGTTAAGCTATCCCCTGACACTAAAAAAGGGAAATTAGAAGTCTCTCTGGCTTATTCTTTTCTCCCTTCATTACAACGCTCTCTTTCTCATTCCATCCTCTAAAAACGAGGAGGCTAAAAATAGAAAAAAAAAAAAGGCTTTTTCATATGATAGACAGATCGTTGTAAATGTGAAAATGACAATTGTATAAAGTTGTAGGAGAAAGATAACTGGGAACTAAATGCACACTGTACATTAAAACATCGTTAGATGCAGTACCTCACAACAAGCACTGCAGATACTGTGAGGTACAAACCCTCTTCCAGAGACCTCTAACAATGTTAAATGTTCTTTCTAAAGCATTAGCATTAATTTCAGTTAATTTAAAGGTCAACAAAAATCAAATCATGTTTCAAACAAAGATATTGTAAGTAAAACTTTTGCTTAGGATCACTAGAATTCTTGATCCTATGGTGTGTTAGGATGCTTCCAGAATTTCCAGTTTCTCAGAGGCATTTCATCACTTCCAAAGGTATTTTCACAGTATACTAAGGATTTAGATTACATTAATTTGAGAAAGACACATTGTAAATTGTGAAAACAAAAGATGAATGTTCACAAAGCAAATCACTCTTTTTTATTTTCCTTATTTATAACAGTAGAGTAGAGTAGAGAAAACCCATGGAGACTGATGTTCAAGTCCAGGGACTATTAGAAGCTAAGACTAGTTGGTAAATATGAAAGAGGTAAATGTAAATATGAAAGAGGTAAATGTTATGGCACCCTGGGTACTTGGGCTCATTCCTTCTATCCTGATAACCCTGTAGGAGACCCAAGCTTTATCTCTCACAACTCTTTCAATTTATTTCTAGTGGTAATGCACAGATGGTGAAGACAAAACATATGTGAGAAATGTTATAAGGATTTTAATTAACATCTGTAGCCCTTTCATAATCTTAATTCATGCATGGCTGTGGGGGGGAAGGTTTGATTTTGTTTATTTTCCAAATTTGGACAGAGGACATTTGCTTCTTTGGAGCTAGTGCTGCAGAATAGTGAAAGGTATTTTGGAGAGCAGTGCTAAATGTTATTTATGCTCTTGTCTCAATAACGAATAACAAGAATATGTTCCAAATCAAAAACCACTGCTGTTATCAGTACCTACTAAGAATATATCTAGTTAGCTGGCTTGATAGATACATAACAATGTACAAGTTCTATTATTGAAGTTTTTATTAAAGCTATTAAATTTCACATTCATTATTTAAATTTAACATTGATTAATGCTTTTACTGTCCACATTCATTCAATGACATAATGAAGTAAAATAGTCAACCTAGGATTCATTTTTAAGTAGAATGTCACATTTATTCATTGTACATTTGGTAAATGAATTCTTCATAAGTAAGAAGTACATTATCAAGATGTGAAGAAAAACAGGAAATTATATTTAAAAACATAGCTGCATTCACTTGACAAGAGTTTTTGAAAATGGAATATAAATGACTGACTTCAGGTATTATAGTTAATTTTAATTGAGTTCATTTCCATGCCGACAATGTGGAGAAATATTTTTAGTGAAATTAAATAAAGTTAGTAAATAGATAATGGGTTTCCATTGACTTGCAAGAAGTCAATCAGTCAGTTGAAAAATAACTTCATATTTTATTGAGTGTCCTTTACATCTTCATTTATTTCACAAATGTATCTTTCAATGGTAATTACCTTTTTCTTCTTTACTTATGAACTGTGAATACTCTATGAGCTTTTTATAGTGTTATCAGTTCATTTGTGTGTGTCTTGTTCAATCTGTACTGACTTTGACAGATATTATTTTATAGTATTGGGATAAAATCAGTTGGCCCTTCCCTTCCCTTCCCTTCCCTTCCCTTCCCTTCCCTTCCCTTCCCTTCCCTTCCCTTCCCTTCCCTTCCCTTCCCTTCCCTTCCCTTCCCTTCCCTTCCCTTCCCTTCCCTTCCCTTCCCTTCCCTTCCCTTCCCTTCCCTTCCCTTCCCTTCCCTTCCCTTCCCTTCCCTTCCCTTCCCTTCCCTTCCCTTCCCTTCCCTTCCCTTCCCTTCCCTTCCCTTCCCTTCCCTTCCCTTCCCTTCCCTTCCCTTCCCTTCCCTTCCCTTCCCTTCCCTTCCCTTCCCTTCCCTTCCCTTCCCTTCCCTTCCCTTCCCTTCCCTTCCCTATCAAGCAGGTCAAGGGAGGTGATTCTCCCTCTCCACTCCACTCTCATGAGACCCGACCTGGAGTACTGCATCCAGCTTTGGGGTCCCCAACAGAAGAAAGACATGGACCTGTTGGAGCAGGTCCAGAGGAGGCCCACAAAAATGATCAGAGGGCTGGAACACTTCTCCTATGAAGAAAGGCTGAGAGAGTTGGGATTGTTGAGCCTGGAGAAGAGAAGTCTCTGGGGAGACCTTATTGTGGCCTTTCAATACTTAAAGGGGGCTTATAAGAAAGATGGAGAGAGAGTTTTTTCCAGAGCCTGTAGTGACAGGACAGTAATGGTTTTAATCTGAAAGAGGGTAGATTTAGATTGGACATAAGGAAGTTGTATTTTTTTTTTGTTATGATGAAGGTGGTGAGGCACTGGAACAGGTTCCCTTCGTAAGTTGTGGATGCCCCATCATTAGAAGTGTTCAAGGTCAGGTTGTATGGGGCTTTGAGCAACCTGATCTAGTTAAAGATGTCCCTGCCTGTGGCAAGGGCATTGGAACTAGATAATCTTTAAAAAGTCCCTTCCAACCCTGATTATCGTATGATTCTATGCTATGAAGATGACCCTTGAGGCATGTCCCCAACTCTCCCCTTTGCAGGTGTTGGAGGCCCCCCTATCTGCCTGTCTGAAGGTTTCTAGGGAGGTTTTCTGCTTCCTGGGGACTTGGATCCAGGACATTGTGCAGAGACTGCTGAAGCTTGTCCAGCCTTCGGACTATCCCCCTCTGCTGTTCTTCCATATGGGCACCAACAGTACTGCCAGGGGACACCTGGTGTGTATCAAGCATGACTACATGGCTCTAGGGACAAGGGGCAGGGGCATAGGGTCTCAGGTGGCATTTTCCTTGTTCCTGCTGACAAGAGAAAAGTGCTTGAGGAGGACTGGGTGGATCCTTTGGATCAACAACTTGTTGCAGAGCTGGTGTCAGCAGCAATTATTCAGATTTAACAACCTTAGGACACTTTTTGAGGATCAAGAGTTGCTAGGAAGATATAGAATCCATCTGACCATGTAAGGCAAAAGCATCTTGTCCAACAGGCTGGCCAACCTGGTGAGGAGAGCTTTAAACTAAGAATGATGGAGGAGGGAGATGACGGCACAAAATCAAGTGAGGAAGTGCTGGACTGGTTTGAGAAACAAAGGCTTCAGGGCAGTGTGGACAAGAGAGACTATGGAAACAACAAACCAGGGCTGAATTGCAAGCACTTGGCCATCTCAAGTGCAAATGCACAAATAGGGAAGTGCTGCTGTGGGGGCAAGAAGGTGGGGGAAGTTCTCACACCTTTTCTGAAGAAGTCAACACAAGTGGATGCTTTTCCGAAGTGCCTGTGTGCTAATGCACACAACATGAGGAACACACAGAAGAAATTGAGGTCTTCATGCATTTGAAAGACTACAATCTTGTCACGACCACAGGGATACAGTGGAATAGCTCACACGACTGCAGCAGTGCCATAGATGGATACAGGCTGTTTAGAAAGGACTAGCCAGGACAATGAGGAAAGGCAGTTATTTATGTGAGCAAGCAGCAGGGATGCATGGAGCTCTGTCTGGGGACAGATGATGGGGCAACTCAGTTTATAGATTAGGATTAGGGGACAGACCAAAGGTGGTGGCATTGTGGTGGATATCTGCTACAGACTGCCTGATATGGCAGAAATGAATGAGGCCTTCTTCAGACAACTGGAAGAAGCCTTAGGTTCACAGGCCTTGATGCTTATTGCAGACTTTAATCACCCTGTTATCTGCTGGTGGCACAACATAGCAGGGCATAAGCAATCCAGGAGTTTTCTGGAGTTCTTTGATGATAACTCCCCAACACAGGTGATCAAGGAGCTGACAAGAAGACACACTCTACTGGCCCTTATTCTTACAAACAAGGAAAAACTGATGGTGGACGTGAAAGCTGGGGCGGCCTTAGCTGCAACAACCATGAGAGTGTGATGTTCAAGATCCTGAGAGAAGGAAACAAGACGAATAACAGGATCACAGCCCTGGCCTCCAGGAGAGCAAGGTTTTTCATGCTCAGGGACCTGATTGGAAGAGTGACATGGGAGATGGTCCTGAAGACAAGGGGGATCCATGAGAGCTGGTTGATTTTCAAGGATCATTTCCTCCAAACTCAAGAAAGGTTTATCCCGACAAACAAGAAATGAAGAAAAAGTAGCAGGAGGTCTGCACAGATGAGCAAGGAACTCCTAACTGCCCTCAGGAATAAAAAAGAAGTGTACAAGAGGTGGAAGCAAAGTCAGATGACCCAGGAGAAATACAGAAACATTGTCTGAGCATGCACGGATGTGGTTAGAAAAGCCAAACCTCCTGGACTGAAAGTGATAAAGGTCATGGAAGGCAACAAGAAGGTCTTCCACAGGTATATCAGGAGCAAAAGGAGGACTAGGAAAAATATGGCTTACTGGTGAGTGGGGCAGGGGACCTGGGGGCAAAAGACATGCATAAGGCCAAGGTACTTAATGCCCTCTTCACCTTGGTCTTCACTGGTAAGACTTGCCTACAGTAATCTCAGGTCTCTGAGGCCCACAGAAAAGACTAGAGCAAGGGAGACCCTCAGTGGAGGAGGGTCAGACTATGTAACATTTGAACAAGCTGGACATATGTAAGCCCATGGACCTACTGGGATGCACCCGAGAGTGCTGGGGAGGCTGGCCACGGTCATTCTGAGGCCACATTTGTTTATCTTTGAAAGGTAGTGGCAACTGGGAGAGGTTCCTAAAGACTGGAAGAGAACAAATGTCAATCCTATCTTCAACAAATGCAAGAACGAATACCTGGGGAACTACAAACTGGTCAGCCTCATTTCAATCCCTGGGAAGGTGAAAGAGCAATTAATCCTAGAAACCATTTTCAAACACGTGAAGGATGAGCAGATTATTGGAAATAATCAGGATGAATTTATGAAGGGGAAATCATGCCTGAGCATACTAATAGCCTTCTACAGTGATATAACTGGCTTGGTGAGTGAAAGGGAGTGTTTGGTGTTGGTTATCTTAAGTTTAGCAAGAGTTTTGATGCTGTCTTCCATAATGTCCTCATAGACAACTGATAAGTACAGGCTATTTAGGTGGACAATGACGTGGACTGAAAACAGGCTGAACTGCCTGGCTGAAGGAGTTGTGATCAGTGGCACAAAGTCATAGAATCATAGAATCATACAATAGTTTGGGTTGGAAGGGACCTCTAAAGGTCATCTAGTCCAACCCCCCTGCCGTGGGCAGGGACATCTTCAACTAGATCAGGTTGCTCAGAGCCCAGTCCAACCTGACCTTGAATGTTTCCAGGGATGGGGCATCCACCACCTCTCTGGGCTGAGTCTATTCACTTGTGGTGTATCCCATGGGTTGATACTGGTTTCAATGCTGTTTAACACCTTCATTAATGACCTGGTTGATGAGGCAGAGTGTATGTTCAGCAAGTTTGCAGCCAATAAAAACTTGGAGAACTGATTGACACACCAGAAGGTTTTGATGTCATTTAGAGGGATCCAGACAGGCTGGAGAAATGGGCTGATAGGAATCTCATGCTGTTCAACAAAGGGAAGTGCAAGGTCTTGCACCTGTGGAAGAATAATCCCAGCAAGGGTTTACCAGTGCACACTGAGGGCTGACTGTGGCTTTGAAGAAAAAGACATGAGGGTTCTGGTAGACACCAGGTTGACCATCAGCTGGCAACATGCCCTTGCAACAGAGAAGGCCAACAGCATCCTGGGCTATTTTAGGAAGACTGTTGCCAGCAGGTTGAAGAAGCTTATCCTTCCCCTCTACTCAGCCGTGGTAATGAGACATGTCTGAATTGCTGGGTCCAGTTCTGGGATCCCTACTACAAGAAAGACATGGACTTACAGGAACGAATCCAGAAAAAGGCCACAAATATGATTAAGGGACTGGAGCACCTGCCATATGAGTAGAGGTTGAGAGAGCTGGGACTGAAGAGTAAGAGGCTTGGGGGGAATCTTACCCATGTGTATTAATACTTGATGGGAAGGTGTAAAGACAGAGCCAGGATCTTTTCAGTGGTGTCCAGTGACAGGACAAGAGGCAGTGGGCATGAACTGAAATACATTTTTTTATTGTGAGGATGGTTGAACACTGGCATGGGTTGCCTAGAGAGGTGTAGTCCCTATCCCTGGCAACCTGACTGCACATGGTCCTAAGAAACCTGCTGGAGCTGACCCTACTTTGAGTGGGGAAGTTGGACAGGATGATCTCCAGAGGTGCATGGCAACCTCAACTACTCTGTGATTTTGTGATATCCATACTGGAAAACTGATGATACGAAGTCCTGTATTCCAGTACTAAAACTGTAATTCAGCTTATTTAAAGTTGTAATTTGTTTATGATTCCAGTAAAAAAAACATTTGATGAAGAGAACCAGGCCGTATTCACAGCTGACAGGTTTTCATTTTAGAATATTTTTGTTTCTTTCCTAGAATAGTATGCCATGATATTATTTTGAACTCCTGTACAGATATCCAGATTTATTTTAATAGTGGCTTAAATCTACAGCCTGCATGAAGGCCCTGAAAATCAGTTAAATGTAATGGACATGACTTTTCTTTATTTTGTTAATTGGAATTAATTGCAGATAAATTAATAGAGATTGTCACCCTGAGAACACAGTAAGAACAGAAATGATCAAAGTACTTTGTGGCTCCAAGGCAAGGAAGACCTTTTAGCATGTGAGATTAGTACGGGATTGGAATAAAAGCCAGATCTCTTCTGCTCACCTTGGTTTATTATCTAGTGATAGCATCACCATTAAAACAGGAGAATCTTAACATTTGGGGAAGAACAGGAATAGCAGAAATAAACTACACTTTACTGGGCACAGGTGAATCTAGGGATGTTAGTAGTGGGACTTCATAACATATTGAAGTAGCATGCAACTGTTTCTTTTAGACATAGCATTATACATTATCTTTCATTTCTTTACTTCTAGGGTCCGAGGTTGTTGGCTTTGATGGGAAAAGTTGTCTAATTTACACATTTAATCAAAAACTCATGAGTGCACTGAAAGATGTGATTTCTCTGAAGTTTAAGACAATGCAAAGTGATGGAATTCTCCTCCACAGAGAAGGACAAAATGGAGACCACATCACCCTGGAATTAATTAAAGGGAAGCTGTCCCTACTCATTAATTTAGGTAATAGCTACAGTCTCACGAAGTCTAATATAGTTATTAGGTATTATTTGACTAAAACTTCTTCTAATTTGTTAAGTGGATTTTAATATATAGAGTATGATAAACTAGCAATGTATATTTGAATAATTATATTTTTATATGGAATTAATAGTTTTTATTTTTCTTCTTTCAAGGTGATACTAAAACTCATCCTTCTAATGCCCAAATTAATATTACACTGGGCAGCCTTTTGGATGATCAACACTGGCATTCTGTTCTCATTGAACACTTTAACAATCAAGTAAACTTTACAGTGGATAAACACACTCATCATTTTCATGCAAAAGGAGAATTCAATTATTTGGACCTTGAATATGAGGTGTGAAAATTACCTTTCCTTTATTACATTTATTAACTTTGTTATGTAAATGCAGTGAAACAAGCAAAGGAGACAGAACTTAAGGAAGTTTGTAGTGCTTAAGACTTTAAGGATTTTCTGTCTCCTAAAGGAATGAATCAAAGAAAGAGAGATTTTCTTACATTGCTAATGCTTTACTAGACTTGCAACTCAAAATTTTCAAAAGACCATCTTTTTCATCTCAGAATTCATTATTTTAATATCTTCATTTCAGTAGTGCTGCAAATTTGGTAAACAGTACGTAAACATAAGGAATGAGCCCCAACTCAAAGTTATTATTTTATGGCTTGATGAAAATTACAATAAATCAGCATAAAACCATTTTAGAAATGTTTAGATTAAGACAAATTCCTGTTAAATCTGGCAAATGTACTGTGAAAAAATCTTGCTTACACAAATGGTAGATTAATGAAAAGGAATAGGTGTAATTTGCTGTGACAGTTTCCAACCTATGGTTAAAAATAACACTATTTCACAGTTGTAATGTGATGACTGGCTGCTTTATGTTTGCCCCTGTCCTGTTTGTTGGATGAGACAATGAGTGATAGAGCAGAGTGTCTGGAACCCGCAGATCTGAATTACTTTATTCTACTCATTCAAGTTTTTAAGCAATGTAGAGTAAGATTTCATGCTGCTCCATATCTGCATTCTCCCATTTCAAAAATATCATTCACAAGATTAGAGTCATCATTCTGCTTAAAATTTCTGGATCTAAGCCACAATGCCAAGGCTTGGAGGATCATACCAATTTAGGAAAAAAAAAAAAAAAAAGGGAGAAAAAAAGAAAGGGAACAACAAATGTTAGTTTTAACTGATTGGCAAAGAGATTTATTTTACTAAATCAACCAGTATTGCAAATTAATTTTTCCTCTCTTCCCATACTGCAGTTTGAAGTATGTGTTATCAATACAAGGTAGAAAGGGAAGTAAAAGCTGGAAAAATCCTAAATACTTCCAAAAAAGTATGAACCACTGTATTTAGAATTGCATTTCTGACTATAAATTTTCTCAATTTAATAACTTAATGAAATATGATATATTTAATTTTGTTTTTTTTAATAAAATGATTTCAAATATCAAGTGAAATTTCAAAAGTAAAAGATAAATCGTTTAAACTGACCTTTTCTGCAATGTCAAGCAGAATAGCTTTGAAATGGGTGAGTTCACAAGTTCACTTAAACTGGTATCCTGTTTCTGATGGTGCCCAAGAGTGGAAACATAGACCAGAGTATAACTCAGGTCACCCTTATGGCAATGCTTTTCTAAAATAACCTACTGATTTCTAACAGTTTCTGCCTCAGGGACTTATTAAGACAGAGTGATATTCTTCAATTTAATAGCTCTCAGAGGATTTTTATTTTTATTAAATCTTCCAATCTCTTTCTGAACCCAAGTAAACCTACAGCATCATATCAAAGAACTGCACAGCCTAAGCATTTTGAGAGGGAAAAAGTGTCTCCTTTCATTTGTTTTGAGTCTGCCCTAGAATGATTTAATTTGATGCAGTCTTGTTCTTTATTACAGTAGTTATGATTTGCACACAGTGGAGAAGTCAGGCTCAAATTTCCTAAAGAAGTTGTTAGTGAATTCTCTTCTCCCTTTTCGCACTCTTCAGCATGGTCTGCATGTACTGGGCATTGTCCTTCTTCTCCTTGGTTTTGCAGCTGTAATGGACCCTGAAAACTGATAAGACTCATGCAAAGCAACTGTTAAGAGGCATCCTCAGACAAAAAAAAAGCTAACACTTCAGAATATTTTAATGCATATGACTTGATATAGCCTAATTTTTGTTAGCCTGTTCTTTTAATATATAAATGTGTGATATAAGGAAATAGCCAAGAAGTGGCAGATTCATTATTGGCCAGTCTTTGACTTCCGCTCTTACGCTATTGCCAGCTTCTTTTCTTAGAAAATTACTTAATAGTATCATTGATTTTTCTTCTCTTTCTAAGCTCAGCTTTGGAGGGATCCCAGTGCCTGGAAAATCAGGGACATTGTCACGCAGGAACTTTCATGGGTGTTTTGAAAATATTTATTATAATGGAGTGAACATTATTGACCTGGCCAGGAGGCATAAATCTCAGATCTACTTTTTGGTAAGAGATTCATAGTTAAGAAAGAATAAATAAGTAAAATAGAGAAAAGAAAAACACCAAAGCCACTTTCATATGCAACCTGTTAACACACAGTTCTAGTAAAATCTATGTTGTTTAATGAAAGAAAATTCAAGGAATCACCTAATTGGGCTATTTTATATTTGCTGCTGCACAGACTCATCCAGTAGACAATGCAGGATGGATTTTATTCTTCAGCTCTTTAGCTGATATTTAGATGTGTGTGATATTTCACTGTTGTGTGGTATCTCACTGTTGTGCATGTACAAAAGCCAGTGAGTAAAATAAGACATATATGAAGTCATCAAAGCTCTGGCTTTGACTCCTGTACCTGACTAGTAAGAACACCAGCAGTACCTTTTAAAAGCTGCCTATTGCTGAGGACACTGATCCACTCTGTTTTCTCCAGAGCATTATAATTTTGATAGATAAGTTCTGTTTGTCAATTTACACTGCCCTTCGTCTGAAGAGCTGTAGTTTAGATTGGTGGCTTTAATGCATTTATTGTGACATGGCCAACAATTGTATTAGCCAAATCCCTACCATTTAGAGAAACAGTTCAAATAACGAACCAATTTTCTTCCGTGTTACAGAAGGTTTTCTATAAATTTTACTAAAAGTCCTTTGGTTTTTTTTCCAATAGTACAAGAGCCATCTCTATTTGCAGTATTTATTTATTTAGCAACAGGAAATGTAGAGATATGATGGAAACAATCAGTTCAAAATAATTAACAAAATATGAAATGCTTTCAAGCTCCAAATATTCTGATTTGGATTTCAGTTCAGAATATGAACAATCAAATCTGGTTCTCTGTCCCAGAAAAAATGAATGACAGGCATCTCTTCTCATGTGAAGCTTATCTGAAATATTCCAGAATTAACTAAATCGATACCTCCATATAATATCCTGTCCATGATGCTGACGGATGCTGGGGAGAACGCAGTTATGGGAGGGTCTGTATGGACTAGTGAAAGGGGAACTATTGTCATAGGAACTTTCATCATCTTCATCTTAAATGAACTCAAAAACTGTTGTGCTACTTTCAAAACTATTTAGGAGACGTTTTATAATGTAAATGTGCCAGAAAGTATCTATGTTACCATAGAATCCTGGTTAAATAGCCACTTTGCTGGTCTGATACAGTATCAGGCAGCTGTCCAGATAACGTGGAGGGGGAATCTGCAGATGGTAAGTTTTTAGCATTTAACAAGGTTTATTAATCTGATCACTGCCTTTTCACTATGGGTCAGTTCAGTTGACTATTCATTTCTCTACAGCTGAGCTCCTAAGACAGAGCTTTTATTTATTTATATATTTTCCTTGAAGAAAATGAAAACAGATAAACTTTTATAGTCTTGCCATGCCAGGGGCTAGTGAGTATTTTTCTAAAATTGATTTTTTTAGCTTTTTACTATAAGGTCATAGTTTTATGTATGTTCGAAAATTTAAAAGTTCTTTGTGTTCAACAGATGTTAAATGCACTTTAAATTCTAAAGACATTAAACTTTTACTAATCAACTGAACAGAACAAATTAGTTATAGTTCATATGGTGCCAGCAAGACATTAGATCAAAATGCATATTGTATCACTATCAGGGGTCATAATGTATTAACTAACTCTGACACCAGATGCAAAAAATGTGTTATTCCCATTCCAGTCTTACGGAATATTCTTATCTATATCATTTAGTACAACCACAGATGCAGGTTAAGCTCAGAGTTTGTCAATGAACTCATCTACAAGTTTATTTAGGTACCTAAGAACCAGTGATTTCAGAAGCAGTTAAGCACAAAGTAAATGCTAGGTGCCTAAATACAAATCATGATCTGGTCCATACGGGCCTGCTTGAAAACATGTTTCCTTCTGACTTAACGAAGTACGTGTTTCACATTTGAAAGTAGCAAGAGTTTATATGTGGAATTTTCTCCATTTGTGAAAACAAAAATTGGGGTCAGTGCACAGCTCCAGTTGCATTGATTTGGAAAGACTGCTCCTTGGCCCAGCACAATGTTTTTTTCTCAAATTTAACACTGCCTTAAACAATCAGTAGCCAAGCTCAACATTTTTCTTTTTATACAAGCATTTAGACTCGTGTAAATATTTGTACCAAACTTTGCATTCAGTGACATTTTATCTGACATTTAGAAATTTGTCAAGTCCCTAATGCTTCCTGAGGCTGAGCCAAGAGAGAAACAAAGCAGATCTGTCTAACTCCTGAAGTACCATTAAATCACCCATGTAATTTAGGATCTTACCTCATTTACTTAAAGGTCCTTGCCACTCTTTGCTCAGGCAGATATGTCTGTTCTGGTCAAACAACTAGATAAACATTTTTCAAACTGATTATGTCCTTACGAATTCATACTTGATTTTTAGACTACCACATTCAAGTATTACAAATATTAGGTTCTATGTGCAATGTTTTGAAACTCTGTAGTTTCCATACAAAGGTTCTTATGAATGTTTTCCTCTGAATGTTCCTAATGCCACGTTTGTTTCATTTCTTTCTAGGGCAACATGTCCTTCTCATGTTTAGAGCCACAGGTGGTTCCTGTTACATTTCTGAGCTCCAGTAGTTACCTGGCATTGCCAGGCACATCAGGGCAAGATGAAGTATTCATCAGTTTCCAGTTTCGCACCTGGAACAAGGAGGGACTTCTATTATCTAGTAAACTACATCAGACTTCAGGTGGTTTCCTCTTATATCTGAGTGATGGGAAAGTTAAAATCAGTCTTCATAAACCAGGAAAAGCACTGAGTGACATCACTGCAGGTAACAGAAATGAAGAAAAAAAATCCAAGATTCCTACGCATAAAAATACAGGTTAATGTAAAGTCGTGTAAATTAGTAGCTACATTCGTGACTTATTTTTATGACTAGCATGTGTGTAACTATGCTTTAATGTGTGAATTTTAATCCCAAAAGTTTCTAAATACTTTCTTTTCTCACAAACACATATCTATGCTTTTTTCCCCATGATTGAGTAGAAAATACTTGTAATAATAAAGGCTGCAAAGATGAGTCCTTAGCTTTACATACATACAGCATGTAAAGCTCATGTGTATAATCTGAGAAATTTGAGACATCTAAGCAACTTTTTTCAGTTGTGAAGTGTAAACAAGTTAATTTCTTACTCTGTCAAGCTAAGCCATTAAGATGTTTTTCATCATTTGTCAGTGCTTTCACAGGACATCAAGTAACTCATTTTTCTCATTTATAAAGTTATACATTATTATACATTATTATAAATATTATATTTGTTATTTTCTAGAGGTCTCAATTACAGAGCTGTCCATTAAATTTGGACAGTGGATGCCCAGTACCAAGTTGAGGTCCAGAAAGCTGGGGCAAGTTTGAGTGTACATGTAAAAAAAAAAAAAAAAAAGATTTATAGTAAAGACAAAAAGAAATTGAGAAGTTGAGGAGTCTGAATAATTGAGAGCTAAAGGGTCACTTTTGTAGCTAATCACTGATCATCTACTTTTGGTAGTTTGCACTGCCAGGCAGCCCTCAGGGTGGAGCTGAGATTTCCAGAAAACATACCCTCTAGTCATCTTCTGAACCATTTCCCTGCTGGTAAACAAATATATAAGGACAAGACGATGAGGCAAATATAGTAAGATACAGTCATGTTAGAGAGTATCCAACTGGGATTCTGAAAAGCAGCTCCCAGCTTTCACTTTCACCCAGTTTGGGAGCAAGGGGACTCCCTCTTTCACAAAGAGGCTCCTCAGTTTTTCTGAGTGCTGTTAGCACTTGATGTGAGAACAGCAAGACTGCTGGTGTAGCCAGGAATCTCCTTCTTTCATGAAATGTGAGAGCAGGACAGAGCTGACAACATCTCCATCTTCCACAACTTTTTTAAAAAATGGTGAGAAGCAGTAACATCACCATGTGATACTATCAATACCTCCACCTAGCAGCACTTCATCAGTTGTATACTATGCTCTGACACTCCATGCACCACAGACGCCTCAGAGTTTCATATCCTTTATGTAAACAAATTGAATTTTGCCCCTTTCTTGTAGAAGGATAAAATGGTCATTCCACAATGAGTTCTCAGACAGAAAAAACAGGACTAGAGAGATTAGGCTGATAAATGAGATTCCCAAGAATATATGAAGATGAGGAAATGAGGCTGGGATTGGAGTGGTTTCTGTATGGACAAGGAAGATGACTAGAGACCACTAACTAGAGGAATATGTTAGAGAAGCAATGGGTAATTTGGCTGCGGAAAACACAATGATGATATCAAAAAAATCAGTTGATCCTAGATTTATTTTGAACGGTACACAATCATAGATTTCAGATTTCATATTCATAAAGCAGGAATATTATCAGTGAAAAAGAAGCCAAGTTAGTTCCAGTAATGTAACGTGTAAACTGAATTAACAAGTGAATAACAAGTAAGAAAAATGCATTTTGCATTGGTACTTAGAAAACAAGTTAAGGATTTGAATGTGTGAAAAAATTAATCTTGTATAGTCATTGGAGTGATGGGAACCAAACCAAAGGCATCTTTCAAGGGAGTTTTCAAGCCAGAACATGAAGAGATTAATGATGCTGTTTAGAGCTAGTTTGTCTTGAGCAATAACAAATACAGTAAGTAAACTAAGCAGTTACTGAAATAAAAATAAAAAATAAAAAATAAAATAATTATCATAAAAATCAAAGCCCCCAAATCTCTTTTAGACCTCACAGAATTAAAAAAGTTATGTAAAAGAGGGAGAAAATTTCACCAAAAAAAATCATAATCGGTACAAACACAAAATAAGAATCAGTTATCTAAAATGTTCACAAATCCTGTGCTTGGCAGTGTAAGGCAGACAAAGAAAGCAAAGCAGACCCAAGCAGAGCAAGGAAACAGCCACAGGATTTGAAGATGAAGCCTCCTTAATCTTAATTCTGTTTCTTTTAGACTGATTCCCTCCTTCAATTCCTGATACAAAATGAAAATTCCTTTGAGGGGAAAAAAAAAAAGAAAAAGAAAAAAGTTAAACATAACTCTGAAGCTCATTATGTTGCTACAGGTGTATAATAATTAAAAGTAAAATTTTAGACAGTTGATTATTTTAATTCAGGAAAAGACTGTAAGCCAGTAATGACCACGGATAATGTTGAAATTTGTATAAATACTTTGATCCTGTTTCTGTGGGTAATAATAGGATCAGCCCTGGTATTTGTAATAATCTAAAATAACTGATGCACAAAGAGTACCATTTTAATGACAAGAGATTTCCCTAGGCTTACCATTTGAAAATGTCAATTCCTTAGTAAGAATGTCAGTGGTATGTAGTTAACAGTGATGAATTTGGCTTTTTAGTAGTTATTTCAATTGCAGTTCAATTAGGTGATGTATGTTAAAGAAACTATTGCCATGTAGCATCATTTTAACAGACCAGCTGAATGTGGTAGCACTTTTGACAGCTGTAGACCTGCACATAGAGCAATTCATTCAATTTCAAAGTTGCAACACAACACATAACATATTAGCTGACACACCCCAAAATAAATCGTGACACGCATTCTGAAACAGAATTTAATGTTCTCATGCTATATTAAGCTTACTCTTCATAAAGTCTAACAGGAGGAATTGTTTGTCTTTGTGAAGACAGAAACTACTGCAAAAACATCTTATTCTCTTCTGAGAAAGAAGTTATCTAACAAAACCACATGGGGAACTTTTTCTTGAGTTTTTGAAGTGTTTATTGTTACACTCACTGAAGCAATTCAAATCTGTGTTTGGAGATTGAGTAATTAAATTACGGATGGCTGGACAGGTTTGTTCCCCTCCAGGCAAAGACTTATGACCTGACCAAACACATATGCAATATTTGATAATTAAATCAGAGCATATTTCTTTGTGCACAGTTCTTAAATTCATTATCATGTGTTTTTTAAAGATTTCTTCAACCATGTAAAAATGAGAATGGCATGTTAATTCATGAGTGGTTAAGTTATAATAAGCTGTGTAGTTCTTTTACAGAATTGTTGCTTAATATCTTTCCTTTGTAGCCTCTTTTGCAAGCTGGTCATCAAATATTCACAAAGAAATAACATAGATTAAAAAAAGGAAATTGACACAAAGTTAATTTGTGTTGAATGATGAGACCAAATTGAATTACAACATGTATAAATGTTTGAGATCTTATTACTCAATTTCTTCATATGACCCTGTCTTTCTATGCAGCTTTTAATTTCTATGCAGCTTTTAATTAAGTGGTGTTAACAATCATTGCATTTAGTGGTTATATTTCAGACTAATCTATAAATTACTTTCTCTAAACTAGTTTTTTTTGTTTCTCCCTGAGCTCCTAATAAGCAAAATACATTGTCTTTTTATAAATGTGTTCCTAAGGTTGGATGTCATTGTTCTGCAAGACCTCCCACAGACCTTTTTTTTAGTACTTAGATATTAAAATAACAGAGGTACTACTAATGAGAATAAATGGATATCTTGTTTAATAGCTACCTTATTATGCACTAAAAGTTTAATTGCTATTTTTTCATCATTTATTTCTGGTAAAGCATTTTTAAAACTCCTAGTAGAGCACCAGACAATATAATTTTCAGATGGAATAGAAATGTCAGCAGTCCGTTGGCGTCCACCATTTATATGTCATACCACTCTGTGGCTTTGCACAAG
The DNA here is from genome assembly GCF_965638725.1 of Aptenodytes patagonicus. Taxonomy (NCBI): domain Eukaryota; kingdom Metazoa; phylum Chordata; class Aves; order Sphenisciformes; family Spheniscidae; genus Aptenodytes; species Aptenodytes patagonicus. The sequence goes on along the minus strand of NC_134982.1, from coordinate 48,935,520 downwards.
CAAATGTGAATTTAATCAAGGTTCTCAATTTGAGGGCTACAATGAGCTGTTTTTTCAGGAGTCTCTTGTGCTCCCACAATGGCATTCCTCAGTCCCCAGACTTAATGAAAGGGAATTTTAAGAAGTCTTAACTTGAGCTAAATGAACATCATTTAGTATCTCTAATCATGTGTTGTGGTTTAACCTCAGTCGGCAACTGAGCACCACACAGCCGCTTGCTCACTCCCCCCCACGCCGGTGGGATGGGGGAGAGAACTGGAAGAGCACAAATGAGAAAAACTCATGGGTTGAGATAAAAACAGTTTAATAATTGAAATAAAATAATAAAATAATAATAATAATAATAATAATAACAATAATAATAATAATAATAATACACAAAGCAAGTGATGCACAGTGCAATTGCTCACCACCCGCCAACCGATGCCCAGCCAGTCCCCGAGCAGCGGCCCCCCCGGCCAGCTTTCCCCAGTCTATGTACTGAGCATGACGTCACATGGTATGGAATGTCCCTTTGGCCAGTTTGAGTCAGCTGTCCTGGCTGTGCCCCCTCCCAGCTTCTGGTGCACCTCCAGCCTTCTCAGTCAGTAGAGCATGGGAAGCTGAAAAGTCCTTGGCTAGTAAACATTACCTAGCAACCACTAAAACATCCGTGAGTAATCAACTTTGTTCTCATCCTAAATCCAAAACACAGCACTGTACCAGCTACTAGGAAGGAAATTAACTCTGTCCCTGCCGAAACCAGGACATCATGCCAGCCTGTATGAAGAGGAGATGAAATATCCATCCCAAAATCATTCAGTAGGCCAGTATGATAAACTACAGTAAGCAAACAAAACAAGTGCAAAATTCATATAATCGATTTTCCAGTAACCAAAAAAGTTTTCTACTTCAGTTATTCATTCAATCTCCTTCTTTATGTTAGGGCATTCTCTTACCTACCTTGACAGTCAAATATTGCCATATTTGGAACACGGTTTTCTCACCAGAACAAGAACTTACTGAAGCAGGATGCAAAACTAAGACGTAAAAGCAAATATCCTTGCAACAATTGAAATGAAATTACAGAATTTATTGTTAGATTTAGTATCTTCAGTAATTACATAGATAGTGGGATTGAGTACATCCTCAGCAAGTTTGCTGATGACACCAAGCTGAGTGCTGCAGTTCATTCACTGGAGGGAAGGGATGTCATCCGGGAAGACCTTGGCACGCTGAGGAGTGGGCCCCTGCAAACTTCATGAGCTTCAACAAGGCCAAGTGCAAGGTCCTACACCTGGGTCGGGGCAATCCCCAATACAGACTGGGGGATGAATGAATCGAGAGCAGCTGTGTGGAGAAGGACTTGGGGATACTGGTGGATAAAAATTGGATATGAGCTGGCAATGTGTGCCTGCAGGCCAGAAAGCCAATTGTATCCTGGGCTGCATAACAAGCAGCATGGCCAGCAGGTCGAGGGAGGTGATTCTCCCCCTCTACTCCACTCTCATGAGACCCTACCCAGAGTACTGCATCCAGCTGTGGGGTTCCCAATACAAGAAAAACCTGGACCTCTTAGAGTGGGTCCAGAGGATGGCCATGAAAATGGTCAGAGGGCTGGAACACTTCTCCTATAAAGAAAGGCTGAGAGAGTTGGGGTTGTTGAGCCTGGAGAAGAGAAGTCTCGGGGGAGACCTTATTGTGGCCTTTCAATACTATAAAGAATAAAAGGGGGCTTATAATAAGGATGGAGAGAGATTTTTTCCCCAGGGCCTGTAGTGACAGAACAAGGGGTAATGGTTTGTCCTGGTTTCAACTGGGATAGAGTTAATTTTCTTCCTAGTGGCTAGTACAGTGAGGTATTTTGGATTTAGGATGAGAATAATGTTGATAACACTCCGATGTTTTAGTTGTTGCTAAGTAGTGCTTACACTAGTCAAGGACTCTTCAGCTTCTCATGCCCTGCCAGCGAGAAGCTGGGAGGGGGCACAGCCAGGACAGCTGACCCAAACTGGCCAGAGGGGTATTCCATACCATATGACGTCATGCTCAGTATATAAACTGGGGGAAGTTAGCCGGGGGGGCGGTGACTGCTGCTCAGGAACTGGCTGGGCATAGGTCAGCGGGTGATGAGCAATTGCATTGTGCATCATTTATTTTGTATATTATTATTATTATTATTATTATTCCCCCCCACCTTCCTTTTCTGTCCTATTAAACTGTCTTTATCTCAACCCGCACATTTTACTTTTTTTTTTTTTTTCTCTCCAATTCTCTCCCTCATCCTACTGGCAGGGGAGGGGGAGGGGCAGAGTGAGCAAATGGCTGTGTGGTGTTTAGCTGCTTGCCGGGTTAAACCACAACACAGTTTTAAACTGAAAGAGGTCAGATTTAGATGTTGCACCCTGGAAGTGTCTGAGGTCAGGTTGTAGGAGCTTTGAGCAACCTAGTGAAAGAAGTCTGTGCACATGGCAGGGAGATTGGACTAGATGATCTTTAAAGGTCCCTTCCAGCCCAAACTATTCTGTGATTCTCTGATTCTATGATTACTAAAGGAAAAGACAGCATATTGCAGAGATGTGATTGAGGAAAACATTATGCACTTGAAGTACCTCTACAAATAAAGAAACTCCTTGCTTAATCTTAGAGATGAGGTGAAAGAAGCTGAAGCTTTTGGTAGCTGGGGATAGAAACTAGAAAGAGGGAAATAAGTAAGTAGGGAAATAATTCTTTTTAAAAAAATATTTTCTGAAATGCCTAATCTTAAAAACACAGTGTGACAAGTGGCATTATAGACTATATATATTTTACAATCTAGTTTCTTATTGAAGGATAATTCTACAATAATTTATAGAAGAAATCTAATTATATTACTGGGAATTGGGAAAAAAAACCTTTCTCAGAGGTAATTTTCTGTGCTTTAAAAAATACATTATTCATATTCTTTGTTTTAGCATACCTATTACCTCTTTGATGAAAGAGTATAGTTCTCTGAGGTTCACAATGGTATAAAAGACCTAAGGATGCTTTATCTGTTTGTGATTCTTTGTTGTTTTTTTTTTTTTTTGAAGGTAGTAAAACCTTTTGATATATTTGATGAGTTCTTGCTGTAAAATAGTACTAAAAAATTAGGAGAGATAAATAATAGTACATGTTAAGACTAGAAACTTCATTATACAGTGTGACTCATCTATGCTGATGATATTGCAAGGCAGCAATAATATTTTTCTAATGGTTTGTCTACCTTTTTTTTAAAATGTCTGTTACACATCATATTATCTAGCCAAAATATAACTAGAGCCAAAATGGCTAGGCTTTAAGGCATTTTCTTGATCCTCAGCTCAATAGTATGCCAGCCCTAACATAAAATACACCAGCCTGAAGGCTGCTGTAAGTTATATTATCTTCCACCAGTACAAAGGGACTTCTTCAGCAGTTGGACATCTTGAAAATATAGGGAAACTCTAGTCAGTCCCTCCACATTGCCTGTAGGGCTATGTAAATCCTTGTTACCAAAAGATTACCCCTCTACAGATGACCTTTTGGTAGCCAAATGTAATAGCATTAATACTATTTTATATTATGTGGAATAAGGTTTCCAATTTCTCTTTTAGTAAAAAGTCCATCTCCATAAATACGATGAATACAGAGTTTTACAGAAGTGGAAAATAGACAGACCTATTTAGCCAGAAAATTAGTGGTAGCCTTAATGCTGATTATTTGCTCTGACTGTAAGTGTACTGCTCCTGTTAGCAAACTCAGATGCCACTTCTCATAGAAGATTGCAACCAAAATAAGTAATGGCCAGAATGGTATCAGAAAACCCATGACTGCATCCCTGTACTTTCTGCTGTTATATTAGAAAGGTGAATTGTTCCTGAAAATGTGACACAAAGATAAGAAGATCTGTTAGCCATATCTTTTATATAATTCCACTGAGGCTGGGGATAAAGCAGGATTAAGGTTTCTTGTTATGTGGTCCCTAATAAATATGATGGTTGAAGTAAGGAAACAAATAATAGAAAAGGTGTTTAAGACTAACATTATATTAAATATATTAGAGATATTTTCTAGATGATAATTCATCTGAATTTATGTGATTCTAAGATTTATTGCTTGATTTTATGATGATCTTGTGTTTAGACTGTGGTAGTTAACAATATATGGATTCAAGTTATGATGTAATTTAGCTATTTGAACCTTCTCATCTTTCTACTTTTACTTCTTTTCCTTCTGTTTGAACTAACCAGTTGAATGGTGGACTATTTCTCTAGAATATACAACACATTATAGAGAGGAGTATATAAATACATGAAATTTCAAGAGGGAAATCACAGATCACAAATCATAGGCACTCTGCAGTCAAGAAAAAACTTTACATAATTCAAAGGTTGTACTCTTTCTTCTTCACTGAAGGAAGTATCTCTGTTCTGAAGAACACGTAAGAACATGATTGACTTAAAGCACTTCTTAAAGATAATAATGTGTTTACATACTGCTCTGTTTAAAATTTATTTAAGTATATATATATGTAAGTGCTTTCCAGAATCTGGGCTTTAGGTTTATTGCTTTGTGGCACGTTACACCTACACAGCCAGACGTAATGTAAATTGGTCTAGAGGTTAAATTCTCAGAAAATTTTCCCATATATTTACAATAAAAGAGACAACTGAAAGAAAAATAATCTCATGACATTAACATGATGGTTGATGAAGCTTTTAGCATCTACAGGATTTTGCTATTGTACTGGTCTGTAATATAATTACTACCTTTGATTTTAAAAGATGAAGAAATCCTTTGTAATAGTGCAGTAAAAATGTGTATTATGTGTAAAATACTGTATCAGCCATCACAATGATATCTTAATGATAACCTCTTTAGATTGGGAGGACACTTTTCATAGTCACTGCGTTAAATGGATGTATTACTGATAATTAGGAGTATTACAACAGTAAGTCTTTTTCACTGAAGTATTTTTATTTTTTCTTTATCAATGTGAAGCAAAGGAATGGACAAAGGTTCTGTCTTCACAAAAGGCATTTGTGTTCCTTATTCTTTTTTTTTTCCTTTCATTATCACTTGGAGTTTTTATGTGGGCTATGATTGCTCTACCAGTCTCGCCTCCTTTCAAGTCTGTAACATTCAAGTAACATAACAAATAATGGTTGTTTATACTTCATTTTGCTTTTTATTTTCCTTCCAGGTGCTGGACTAAACAATGGCCAGTGGCATTCTGTATCCTTCTCTGCCAAAAGGAATCATATCAGTGTAATAGTGGACAATGATGTGACCTCATCTGCTCATGCCTCCATACCTCTGCAAATTTATTCAGGAGATCCTTTCTACTTTGGAGGTGAAATATGTTGTTTATTTATGCTAGCAATATCCCACAGTTAAACATCAATTTTTCCTGACATATCTAATCAAATGGTGAGAATTATTTGGCTTGCCTCAAGTCTTCTTTGCCTAGCTAGGATATCTCTCAAAGGATCTAGTTTTCAGGTGCTGCTATGATGTTTCTGAGTTTGTGTTTCTTTAAAATTTTATAATGTTGGGTAGAACAAATTACCACCCTAAATTCTTGGTCACTTTTTAGAACATAGTTTTCTGATATCATGCTCTGATAATTGAATATATTTGGGCTGACAATCAGACAGACACAAAAAGGTCTCTCTTGTTGCACGCTTATTGTGTTGCTAAATCAATTTTTTGTGAGAAACTTCCACTGGGATGACTTCAAGTTTTCACCTTAAGCGAACGCTTACTTACTTGTGCAAATATCCTCTTTACATGATACACACTCTTAACTTTTTTTTTTTTACCATAGTGACACAACTTTCCTATGTTTGGAGAATATAACTTGTGCCTATTAACTGTGTTTAGATATCTTCATTTTCCTAGGAATATCATCAATTATCTATCACCAAGTGATTTTTTCATTAACCACATATATTGTAACTGATAGAGTTGAGCAGGTTGTTATGTCTAAATCAGTTGGGAATGGACTACATAACAGCATCTCAATGCATTATTCCACACTAGCCTAATGCTTCATCTCTTAGTAGCTTAGGAATTCATGACTGAACTATTTATTAAAAATTCTCAGATTTCTGAGAAAATTGAAAAATGAATACAAACCCCTAAATGAGTATGGACCAGTTCCCTGGAAGCAATATGTTGTAAATAAATTGCATGCTCACAAGCAGACCATAAATATAGGAACTGCTACATAAGCATCCATGTGACTTTTCACATCTGGCATCTAGCATTCTCTACTAAAGATACCCCTTGACCCAGCTGATAATCAGAGAAAGATACAGAATATTGGCCTTGAATAGACAGAAAACTTTTTTTTTTCCCTTTCTATGTTGCTTCAGGTTCCTACATCTCTGATTAGGTGATTTGCACCGTTGCAGGATTGATGGCACAGGTGAACAGATCAGGAGGGATGTAGGCAGTTGCAAAAAGCATATCCAATTAAGTTGCACAAAGACATTTCTATTTTGGGGGTGGAGGGGACATATTAATTCCAAGAAACATTGAAAGTACTAACTGCATATCCACCCCTCAGCTTTTCTGATTTCAGCTTTATAGCTGAAATCAGCAGCTTGTGCATGTTGTACAAACTTGAGGAAAACTAGTAGAAGGTTTCTGAGTTTAGAAAACTGTTTATTAAAATTTTATGTCATATACCACTGTCAAAATGTAGACAATGCATTTTAAATTTCTTTCTAAGTTTATATGAATATTTACTGTGTTTCTATATGCTGGTTGTTAAAACATGAATATTAGCCTTCCAGGAGGGGTGTCCTGGGGACATGGTGGTTAGTTTGCTTGTTTTAATGAATACAAAGTATGCAAGAAATGTGTATGCTTAGCTGGGAAAATGTGTAATAAACATGAGAATATTTTAGCATTATGTCAGCACAATTTCTAGTCATGCTATCATCAAGGGTATACTAACTGTCTCAGTTCTTGGAATAATAACTCATTGCAACTATAAGGGCAAAAAGAGATTATTTAATATTGCAATAAACACATAAGGTAAATTTCATTACTAAAGGATTTCTTCCTATCTTTAATATCTGGCCCACAATTATAAGGAATCCCAATTTCATTAATATTAATGATGCTGCCTTTTCTCTCACAGAACTAGAAGACAACTTTTAAAAGACAAACACCAAGAAAAAAATCTGAGACACAATTTTGTAGAATAACTAAGTGTAAAATATATAAACTTTTCTGCCTTCTCTGGCTTTTTTTTTTTTTTATATATGAACTCCACTGGAAGCATCTCATTCTCAAATGAGTGTCAGATTTTTCACCAGAAATGACAGAATTTATTTTACCATTTTATTGTAGAATGCTGTAAAGAATGTGGTTAGACCTGTAATTGATTTGTCTAACTGTGTGCTGTGCTGAAAAGTTACTGTGCTCCTATTTGGACTTTTGCAAGTCCACAGATCTGTTGTTCTTAAAGCAACATATCAAGTAGATAATAAAACTTCCTTTAGAAAGCTAGTAACAGTTTTGAACAGTTTGGTTCCTCACCAGAGTAAAACACACTGAGAATTTATTTACTTTTTTCATTTCAGTTTTAGTTAATTTTCTATTGTATACTTCTTAAAACATATCTATACTATTTATATTGTTGTACACTCATTTGAATAGATTAACTAGTTTCCACTGTCATTTTGCTTTCCTGCATAGTAAACCTCTGCACTGTCTTTACAGGACTTCAGAAAGTACCCATTAGCTCTGTGGAATAGAGAAGTGTCTTAAAAGTCACTGCTTCCTAACATCATGAAACAAGAAGGTCTTTGAATGCTGTGAACCAGAATGCAATATTGTTTGACTAAGATCAAAGAACGGCCCTTGTGCATCATTCCAGAAGCAATATTACCCTTTGGAAGAAAGCCAAAGAAAAAACATTTAGGCTTATTTTGTCATGCAGTGTTCAGTTGCTGCTGGGAAAACTGCTCAATGGACATGGTCTAAATCAAATCAGGATCAACGCAATTTATTGATTTATTAACAATGTTTAATTAATTGACAATCAGTGAACAAAACATTTCAGGATCAGTAACACAATAGACAAACCACAATATTAGATACTTACAGAATGTTATTCATAGGTTGGGTAGGACATCCAGACATGTCTAGTCCAACCCTGTGTTTTAAACAAGTCTGATTAGATCAGGATGTACTGGGCTGTGACCACTCAAACCTTGAACAGCTCCAAGAATGGAAATCTCATAACTCCTCTGGGCATAACTGTTCTCATATTGACCACCCTCATGGTAAAAACACTTGTTGCTAATGTCTGATCAGAATTTGCCATTTTTTACTTTTGTCCTTTGCTTCTTGTCCCATCACTGTGCACTTCTGGAAAAAGTCTGGCTCCATCTTCTCTGTATTGTCTTATCAGATAACTTTACCTTCTCTTCTTAAGACTGAACAGGCCCAGCTCTCTCAGCCTCCTCTCATACACCCTGTGCATTCAGATCCTTGACCATCTTGGAGGCCTCCATTGGACTCTTTCCAGGATGTCAATGTGTTTCCTGTACTGGGGAGCCCAGAACTACAGCACTCCAGATGTAGTCTCCCAAGTGCCACATAAAGGGAAGGACCACCGCCCCAGATCTGCTGGCTACGCTCTTAATAATACAGCCCAGAATGCTATTTGCCTTCTGTGCTGCGAGGGTGCATTCCTGGCTCATGGTCCACCTGTTGGCCACCAGGACCCCAGGCCTTTCCCTATAGATCTATGCAGTTATCCTCCAGCTTGGATAGTTGCATGGACTTGTTCCATCTCAGATTAAAGACCTTAAACTTGTTCTTACTGAACTTCATGGCATTCCTGTCAGCTTATTTCTCCAGCCCACCCAGGTCCCTCTGAGTTGCAGCCCTGCTCGCCAACATTTGACCCCTGCCCTCAATTTGGTATCAGTCACAGGCTTGCTGAAAGTGCACTCTGTCTCGTCATCCAGGTCATTAATGAAGACATTAAACAGCATAGCTCTTGGTACCGATCGCTGAAGGACCCTTTGTTCACTGACCATCAGCTGGACTTTGCATCACCAGTTGTCCACTTATTCCACCCATATCTCATCAATCTGGTGATAGGGAGACTATAGAAAACTATTAGGGACATTACAAGGTATGCAATGCTCACTGCTCGCCCTTTGTCCACAGTGCCCATCACCTCAGCAAAGAAAACAAAGAGTTTGGTCAGGCATGATTTAGCCTTAAAACTAAAGTTACCCAGTTACCTTCCTGTCCTTCACATGTTTAGAAATGGCTTCTGAGAGGATTTGCTCCATGAACTTGCCAGGGACTGCAGTAAGGTTGACTGGCCTCTAGTTTCCTGTGCCCTCCTTCTTGCCTTTCTTGAAGATAAGTGTAACATCTGCCTTTTCCAGTCATCAAGAAGCTCACCAAATTGCCAAGACCTTTTGGGGATTAAAATGATAATGGCTTCACAATGACAATGGCAATTGTTGCAACGACATTGACCAGCTCCTGCAGCACCCTTAGGTGCCCCTTGGACTCTTTCTTCCTTTATTGTGGGTACTGCTTCCCTTCTTCATACTCTGCTAGGACATGGGAAGCCTAAGGATTAGTTTTGCCAGTGAAGACTGAAGAAAAGATGCCTTTCACAAATCAGTTCTTCTCAAGACCCTTGTCACTAGATCCCCTGCCCCATGGAGCAGTGCACCCATAATCTCCTTAGCCTTCTTTTTGCTACTGTTGTACCTATAGAAACCTTTTTGTTGCACTTCACCTTCCTTGATAGTTTTAACTCCACCTGAGGTCTGCATTTCCTAACTGAATTCCTAGACATGCAAGTAACGTCTTTGTATTCCCCTCCAAATTGCATGTCCCTGCTTCCACCTTTTTTGTACTTTCTTTTTGTGTTTGCACTCACTCAGGAGCTCCATGTTTATGTTTGCAAGCCTTCTGCCACACTTGCTTAACTATTTTGATATCACTATGGACTTTTCTTATGCTCCAAAGAGCTTTTTGTTGAAAAATATCCATCCCTTTTGCTCTCCAAGGCAATTTCCAATGGGATCCTCAAAACATGTCCTGAGCAGACCAACACTGGCTCTTTTGAAGTCCAGGGTTGTAATTCTGCTTTTTTCCTTGCTCTCTTCTCTGTGGATAATAAACTCCACAGCCTCATGTTTCCTGTAACCAAGACTGTCCTTGACCTTCACAGTTTCAACCATTTCTTTCTTGTCTACAAGTAGCAGGTCCAACAGAGCATCTCTCCTAGTGGAGTCATTGATGACCTGCATCAAGAAATTGTCTTCAGTACTTTCCAGAATCTTCTGGACAGCTTGATAAATTAAAATCACTGTACTTAGTAACTAATTTTTGTCTTACTTGACTTCAGTTGTGACTTAAAACTCATCCAAATCATGTGCACCTTGTATTGTAACCTAACATTTTGTGACTAAGGTCAGTCAGTCAATCTGTTCACATCTTGATTCCATTCATTGCTTTGGAACTGCTGCTTGGGTTATCCCTTACCCAAATTTTTAGTGATGCTTTTGCATATGCTTTAAAAACAGTAAGACTGCACAGAAGTATTTCTTTACAGTTGCACCACCATGCCTAATCAGAAGAGCTTCTGGCGAAAGTCTTCCACCCACAAAGTTTGCAACACCTGGACATTATTAAAGTTCAGTCTACTTTTGGAATATATAAATTTTTCAATAAAATATTATTTTAAGCTCCAGGTTTTATGCTTCTTTCAGGCTGCCCTAGCAGTGGAAACATTTCTGAATGTAATACCTCATTTGGTGGCTTTCAAGGATGCATGCGACTCATTTCCATTGGTAACAAAGCAGTGGATATGATCTCAGTTCAGCAAAATGTTTTTGGCAATTTCAGTGACCTTCAGATAGATTTATGTGGCATTATAGACAGGTAAGAAAATAATATTTACTCATTTATTTACTTATTTGAATGTCTTGTTTCCAATACTTACTTGATGACAAAGAACAGAACGCTTACAAAATGGCATGCTGCTTCTTTTGTAAGAATTCAAAAGTCTAGAATAAATGCAGTATACATAGCAGAGCAGTGCAAATAAAATTAGAGTAACTGGGGTTAAAATTATTTGATGTTTCTGACCAATCTTAAATATCTTACTCTCTTTTCAAAGAAAGAATATAGACACAAACCCCCTCCTATGACATGTAGTACTATTCACCCTTTGAAATGCTATGTTCTTTATAACTTATTGCCAGTTCCTATATTCTACCCATCCAGAAACGCAGTAGTTAATATTCATCACAGTGAGTGAGCAATCTTTTTTAGGCTGTGGTCAAAACTATTCTCATAACTTGCAGTAGATGGTATTAACAGCTATCTAAAAGAGAGTGACTAGTTGAAGTGGCTCCCTCTGCAGGGAGGAAAGACTATATACCTTCTCTGAAATAGATCAAAATTCTTGATGGAAAGACATTGCTGGAGTTTAGTGTGGAGAAGGCAGAGGATGAGCCAAAAGGGGTGTTGCAGCACAGCAGAGGCTGCTGAGAAGAGAGGGAGCAGACACACAAAGGGCAATGGGAGGAGAAGTTTTCTGCTGTAGACTCAGGAGAATGCAGTTACAGGTATCTGTACAAAGTCTGCTTTAATCCAGAAATGGTTGCCTTGGACCAAGCTGAAAGGCTGTACTGAAATGACACAACAGACAGGGGAAAGATGTGCTTGTAAACACTTCTTCCCCACACCCTAAATTTCTAGTCCTCAAAAATTGCCGTTTGGTCTAAAAAAGTCTGCCCTTTGAATTACAAGACTTAAAAATTGCTCTCTTTGGGGAAAATAGTGTAGGCAGAGATCTGCTTCAAGACCAGAGCCAATTTTAGGTTCAGTCACACAGATATATTTCTGTGACCTGCTTTCCATTCATAGACATAACACAGTGTACATCTATCGAGGTTATTTTGAAGAAATTCACAATGCCTTGTAAGTCAAAGACAAAAATAATACTAGTTCTTTACCCAATTGTTCATAAAAGTTTATGGAGAGAAACCTCCAAAAGGAAGCTAAAAAATCTGTGTACAATGTGTTCCTTTTAATTAGGTTGTAATGTGTATTCTCACTAATGTTTCTATATCTATCATGTTTTAAGAACATATACAGTTGCATATATATCATTCTTTGTGCTATTTTTTCCCTTACTGAGTTAATGCTGACTTTGCAGTAGGCAGTAAGTGTGATAGACATATGACAAAACAGAGTCTGGCCTCAGTCAAAACTTTACCATATAACTTGTTAGGGATTTGTATTTGGGATGCAGCATACATTTACGTTTCTTTCTAGCTTTCTCGCACCCTACTCCCTTCTACTCATTTTCTCATTTTCAAACTTCTTTTACTGTCTCCTTCCTCTCCTCTCTGATAGACCTCATGACAATTCCTTCCATCTTCTAAAGCACTGTGTCACTGTTGTTTTTTCAACTCTGGAATTGAACTTACTCCACTTCCATTATGCTGCTTGCTTTTTTTGTTTGTAGCAAAGAGACAGAATCAGGAACAGAATCAGGTCAAAAGAATGTAATGTGAGGATCGGCATATTCTTTAGTCAAACACATTAAAGGAGATCTAAGCAAGATTGTGAGTGGAAAAGATCACCAAATTGGCTCATAATATAAATAATGTCAATTTCTGTCTCTGATTTACCATGGATTTTTCAATGTGCAGTGTAACTGGGGACGTCTCAAAATGCTCATCTCAGAGCTGTGATTTAGGAACAATCTCTTCCTCCATGAATGCAGAGATGTTTTATCTAAATTTTTAAAGGAAGATGGTACATTTTTACATGTAGTGATTCCAGTTCCTTTCAGCTTTTGAACGGCCATAGTATGTAAGTGTGTACATACGGGTTTTTAAAAAGAAGTTTGTGTGTATAAATATGTATAAAGTCACTCTGTGAATCTTAGTATATAGAAATCCAACATTATTTACAGTATTCCAAATGTCATAACATTTGTCTCTCATTCAGTGCAAGCTCTGTTTATTCAGAACTGCACCCTACCCTTTTGATTGCTTTTTTGTTGCTTTTAAGCACTGTGTCAAAGGGGTTAGATTTATATATAAACCTTCCTCGTATTTTTATCTTGCTGAATTTTTGTAGCATATGAACATGGTTATCATCCTTATTTTATGTTAATACCACTGCCATCTGTTTTTTTTTTCACAATGAACTTGTGTAAGCCACTTAAGCTTCCCAGTCACAGTCTTTTTCAAAGTGTTTTTATTACTTTCTGGCACTGTATTAACTCTTTTTTTTTAGTTTATGTTACTCTCATAGTTCATCAAAATTATGTGTGGTTTCCCATGATCAATACTAAAGGGAAAAAAAAAAAGTCTTTATGGAAGGTTTTTGGTTGGTTGGTTTTGTTTTATCTAAAATTTGCTAGTGTTAATTCATATCTTCTTATATCTTGACAATTACATTTTTCTTGGACTAGGTCTGCCACGTTTAGTTTTCAGCTCTCAACTTGCTTACCATATGTCTTCCTAACTTATCAAAATAGACATTTAATCCACCCATTTTCATCAATTTCATTACACTCATTATCTTTTATTTCAAAATAGACTGTTTTTAAAAAGCTTTCTTGGTCTTGTGCTAGCTTGCTCCAGAGACTGTTTCTTTCTGGTTTTCTCACACAGTCTCATTCCATTTGATATCTGCAGCTCATCATCTGGAGCAAACTTCATGTTTCTCTTTATCAAACTAATTCTATATCTCACCATAAATCCCAGTTGATAAGATACATTCTTCTTTGTCAACATTAAAATTGCTTACATGTGTTAAACAATTTCTAATAGGTAGCTTGTATCATCTTGTGCACCATATTGTTTGAGAAAAAATATTTTCTTCCTACAATGATTTCTACATGTCTTTGGTTGCCCTAACCTAAAGTAATCAGAATTTTTGCCATTGTGCTCCTGATGGTAGATATCCCCCCTACAGCTGAGGGCAAACAAACCACTTCTTTGTCCTGGAGTCTTTATGGGAGTCTTTGCATCTCCAATTCCAAATAGTGAAGCATTACCTAAATTCTGGAGTTACTGATGGCTTTTGTAGTAGAAACAATGGACCACTAAATGTAATAGTTTTACATGTTTAAATTACATGAACACAAATAAAAATTATTGTTTGTATAGCAATCTGAATTTATTTGCAATAGTAAATAAACTGAAAATAATTATATTGAGTCCATTCTTTATCTCATCTATATATATACACACATTAAACATATATGAACATATATGTTCATATTATATAAACATATATGTTCATTCTATATAAACATATAGAGGATTCTTTATCAAATTTACAATCTTCACTGACAGATGGTTGGTTAGTTATTCATTTATTCATTGGGATATAATTTATTAACTTGTTCTTTTTAAACAAACAAAAAAAAGTTTACCTTTGCCATTTTTCTATTTTCTATTTTCTCCGTTCCATAAACCTTCCAGTTCCTCCTCCTATGCTTAAATTATTATAACTCTTTCCAGTCATTGCTCTTCCCATGCTCCTTCATTTAGCCTTTTCATTGTATAATATCTTTATATTGTTCCATTGCTCATATACCTCTTGGGCAGGCAAATAATTCTCTTCATATATTTCTCCTTAATACCTTTTCTTTCAACTCCTTTATCAATATATATTGGTTTAATAACTACTATACATAAACCATTGACAAAATAACTTTGAAGGACACAGTGTCATTCTAAATGCCTTACAAAGTTAGCACATTTAGTCTCTGAGGAGAGAGTACCAGATGAATCTGTCATAATTACATCAAGCCCTACACAGAAACATACGATTGCCTACCAGGAGTTACTGCCTTTGCTGTCCTGGCAGCAGTGTATTGTACAAAAAACAGAATAAATGGTTTTATATATATATAAAAAAAAAAAGACACTGACACTGGGAGAGTTTTAAAATATTTTTATCTTTTTTTTTTTTTAATTGAAGACCGAAGAAAGAAAAATAATGAAAATTGCAGGAGTTAGTTATTATTTTCAAAATACCTTTTAGCCATAGTTTGGAACCATGATAAGAAGATAGTGCACAAAAAATGTATTTAGCATATAATTGGCATATGAAGTTCTTATTTTTTCCCTTTCCTTTTCCTTCTTATCAAAAGTATATTCATGTTCTGGATCAGTGTTCTCCTTTGAATATTAGCTTATGATTATTATTAGCCCACTGCCTTGGTTTTAAATCATGTATCATTTTCAGATGTCATACAATTAAAAGCATATTATCAAGTAATATGTGGAAAACGTTTAATCAGCTGTTTTTTTTTCTGGTTTAAGCAGGCATGGCAAAGAATCCAAAAATTACCTTTTACAGATGAAGTATTAGAAATACTTTTTTTAATATTAGAAATATTTTTGTTAGAAGATGATTTTCTTCAGAGAAAGCACTGTTCTAAATCTTGCTTTGGGTAGAGTCGCAGCATAGAATGTAATTATAGCTTCACTTTGATGTAGCTAGTGGCTACTTTCTATCACACATTCTGAAACAGAAGCAAGATGTAAAATTTGATGTTAAAAGATTTAAATTATACCCTAAATTTTTTTCACTTCTATTAAAGTTGGTTCAAGTGTCATCAATTTCATCTAAGCTTTTCATTTTATGAACACTATTAGGAAGGCTAATTAATATGGACAGGGAGTCAATACAAGTAAAGACCATGTAAATCACTTGCAATTTTGGGATAATGATGTCTTTATCAAAAAGGAATAAGACAAGAAAAACTATGCCTGAAATACATGCAAGCAGAGCAGCTGTCAGAGGATGCACTGAAAGTCCTGAATGGCAGTTACGCTAGAGGAGATATATATTTATAATAACTGATGACTAGTCATACCCATAGAAAGCAAAATTAGGCATTTGTTGTAAGAATTATTACTAGGCACATTTATACAATCCCTTCAAACAAAATATATAATATCAAAGTAATTGTAAGCGCGGTAACTAAAGTTCATTTTTATGTTCCAAACCAGAACTCATTGAGCCATATATCATCTACAGACTTGTCTTAGAAATACATTCTGTAAGTGAGATAATAGATACAAGATGAGCTCTTTCACTGGCAAAAATGTTACTTATTTCCTTGAAAATAGGTGACCTATATCACTTTACTTTGCCTACACTTTACCTGCTGCTACTTTTTTTTTTTTCTCCTTCCCTTCTCTGAAAACCTCTGCTTATCCTTGTTTATAAACATTAAAGGAAGACAAAATTATTTGAGAGTGAAGAGTGAATGTACAAAGGCCCTGAATTATTCATAGGGCAGATGTGTGAACTGCTGGACTTTCTACAATCCTAATTTAATACCCTCCTAAGATTTCTCGAATTAATTAAAAGGTATTTTAAGATCCTGTGAATATTAGTGGGCCTGTTTTCTTTTTCCTGTGGTTAATGTCAACAATAAAGCCTTTTTATACTTTTTGACCTGTATCGCATACGCATGCATATACACATACACTCACTGCAATTAGAATGTTAACTAATTTCTAAGGTGAAAAGCTAGTAAATAATTGGTTAATGTGTGCCACTCTATTTCAATGTATTTTCAGTTGTGTTTATAACAAAGATAAATTTTCTTTTTTTTATCTCTTGCAATATTTTATACTTAGGTACAGTGCTGCAGTCTTAACCATTAAGCAGTTACAGGCAAATTTTCTTTGCTGTCAACCATTGTAAATCCAGAAGAAAGCCAGCAAAATTCTTCAGGTTTCTGCTCATATCACCAGAATGAAAACTGGCTTTACTGGTAGTTACCTCTTGTGATGGAACTGACATACTGAATATTTTACTCTTTCTAGAATAGAAAGTAACCACGATTTTAGAATAAGAAATAGGTCTCAGGTACTATGGTCAATTTTATTTGTTATGTGATCCTTTTAAAAATTTTCTATTATTTTTAGAAGAACAGAAAGAAATCTGTTGTGATGCTGCTT
Source organism: Aptenodytes patagonicus (assembly GCF_965638725.1). Taxonomy (NCBI): domain Eukaryota; kingdom Metazoa; phylum Chordata; class Aves; order Sphenisciformes; family Spheniscidae; genus Aptenodytes; species Aptenodytes patagonicus. Next base: position 48,918,538 of record NC_134982.1, on the reverse strand, counting down.
TGTTGTGACACATCTTGTTGAAGAAATCCTATCAGTTGCAAAACTTGCCAGTGAATTATCAGCATGTAAATCTTTCATTGGTTTATCAATCTGCATTGAATTGCAGATAGTTGAATGGTAATAAGTAACAATTATGTATCTTACACTTTATTTCTGTTCTTACAGGCTTATTGCATAATTAATATATTTATTATAGGCAATAGGAATAGCAGGGAAGATGAAGGGAAATTATCTTAATTTTCTAGTAATTATATTGACGTCTTCCCCAATGAGCTTGAAGACTTCCTTCATGTTATTATACTTCTTTTCCATGATTTTGCATCCCTTGATAAGTACAAGTGACGTGTAGCAAAAGTGCTCTTTGTTTTTCTTTTTAGGTGTTTGCCTAATTACTGTGAACATGGTGGTGAATGCTCACAGTCCTGGAACAGCTTCTACTGCAACTGTGCTAATACTGGTTACAAGGGAGCTACTTGCCACTATCGTAAGTCTAAGATGTTTTCTGACTATGCTTTTATTTCTGATTGAATTTTTTCACCACAAAAATATACATTTGTATTGATCATTCATATTAGAAGATTTTTCAGTCATGTAAATATTAATAAGTTAGTTCAAGGAAAGATCTTGAGAATTCAAAATATATAACAGCAAAAACTCATTGCAAGTTCTAATGTTTATCTGTTTCTGTTTCACATTTTTTGTAATTTACATGAGGTGGTCAGTAATATCCTCTTCCATCCATATAATTCCGCTTTCTGAATCAGCAAATCATTTAGAAATGTGTTTAATTCATCTTTTTTCATCACAACATTTTTTTTTTTTTCCTGAGACAATGGGACTACATTCATGTGCAAAAGTAATCACAAGCTAAGCCCTAAACACGTGTTTATGTAGTTTGCTGAATCAGGGAGTAGATTAGGAGAAATTTTTAAAAAAACTAATTGAAAATAACAACTAATTTCACAGGAGATGCTCTACATTTGTACTTCTTTAAGCATGTTCTGGGAAGCAGAATAAATCATTACTCTGGCCTTCATTATATGCTTCTTATAACTAGAAATCCTTATGAAACTTTACAGATAATTTTAAAAAATTCCAAAGACTGCCCTAAAGATCAGATAAATAATTCTGTCCTTATAAATTGTACTTATAAAATCTATACAAACGTTGTTGCAGATTTTCTGAAAAGAACTTATGTCTACACACATGGGATTTTTTGAGAAATCACTGATTTGAGAAGACTGACTATTAAATCTCACTTGTACAGAGTCAATAACAGTGATGACTTTTCCTGTAATGCCTTAATTGTAAAAAACACAGTGGCGTAAATAACAATTTTAATAAAATTTGTGTAACAAGGAAAGGATGCCAATAATACAGATGCTTTTGAATACCACAGTTTATCATATAAAACTATGACAAGCCCAAAGTGAATATGGAGGTGATTTGATTCATTATAATTTGAAAAATCATATGTTGAATCAACTGATGATGTCTATGAGGACAGATGGAGGGCATGGTTTCCTAATGATTAGGACTCCATGAGAGATGTAATAATATGATAAGAGTTATTGAATTTTTATTCACTGTCAAAACTACATATAAAAGCCTTCTGGGATGTTTGTTTGTGATTAATAAAATACTGTATCTATGGATATAAAAAGGAAGACTCTTAGTACTTGATTTTAGTGATTTTAATAATGATTTCAAATCAAGAACCTAGGATAATTTTTGGCCATGTTAACACACTTCTGTGTAATTTCAAAAGAAAAAAATGCCCCTGGAATTCTCAAAGAAACACTCTTTTTGTTATAAACCTAGAAATAAGTTAATGATCTCAAAATATTAGTACACAAACTACCATGTTCATAAAACATTTAATGAATAATTGAATCTCTTTGGTCATGTTTAAATTTAACTAAGACTATTTACTGTAAGGAACCATAAAATTCAATTTGAAAATTATATAAATTGTGCATTCTGAATATTTCATAGAGTAAGCAATCTGTTTATCTTTTTGATAGGTGTTGCCATATAATACCAATAACCATCAGGCAAAAAATACAGAGATCACACTCTTCCAAAAGCTAGCTTCTTTTTAAAAAACAGCACCTCTTTTGGATTATTGTACTAGTACTTTATGGCTTTTTTTTTTAATTTAAATAACTGAATTTATATAGATCAACATCTTCTAGACCGTGAATAATTATTACGGAGTTATGTTTTTATTTCTATAGCACTCATAACTTTTTTTTTCTGAATCTAACGGCTCTTTCTTTTTGCAGAGTGTTTTCAAGTTTTGATAATAACTGATAGAGCACACAGTCTACATGTGAAAAGAAAGACCAGAACAGTATGACTGCTCGATAGAAATACAATGGTTAAAGGAGAAGTTAGGCTAATGTGGTCTAGCTGTGGCATTATCATCAGTGGTTCCTGTCTGTTTAAGTACAGAGGTGGAGTCATAAGTCCTTTTTCTCAGGTTTTTGGTTATAAAGAAGTCATCACAGAATTTTCTTTAGGCCTTGACTGATATAAAGTATACATGACATCAGACTGAGGAGCTCTCATTTTGTCTTTGCTTATTTAGTTCTTATATTGCAGTCTCTGACAAGTTATTTGCCCTTCTGTTTAAAAGGGGAAGAAAATAAGAAGTGTGAAAGCCAAAAAATGCCAGGAGACAGTCAGAATACCTAGAAACACTGCCTACCTTCTGTCATATGTAATAACAACAACAGCAAAAATCTGGTTGAGGTAGTTAGTGTTTGTTTCCACAAAATCAGATTACCAGGGTCTAAGTAATACCCTTGGCATTCACATTATTTGGCAGTTTTTACAACCATTTACTAACCCACATTTCACAGTTTCTTCCCTGAAGTTTCCAGCTTGAAATATGGAAGAAAATTCTTGAAAATGTCCCTTGTGATCTCCCTGATAAATAAAACCAAATGTGCTTTACAAAATCAAATGAAAGTATAGTTTTGATTATGCGATTTCTTCTGTATTCTTTAGTAGCGAACACACACACGCAACTTTTTTTCCCCATTGACAGGCTCCACGCACTTTTTTTTAATTCGCTGAATAAAACGTAAAATTATGCCATTACATTTGTGATGGAATGTGTTCTTTTACAGCCATCTATGAGCAATCATGTGAAGCCTATAAGCACAGAGGGAACACTTCAGGCTTTTACAATATTGATTCAGATGGAAGTGGCCCCTTGGGACCGTTTCTTGTATACTGTAATATGACAGGTGAGGTGATAAACTTCCTTAACTCACAGCTGGGTCTGTATGCATGCTCATTATATTGAAACATGAGTTATCAAGTAAGAAGCCTCTGTAGCTCGTAAGTTTAATGTATACATGCACAACAAAATGAAGGTGACTCCTTAGCTCAGAATATTGGGCAAAGAATTAGGCAGAGAAATTAGAATAATAACAGCATTCAGGCTGTGAAGCTAACACTGCATTCCTGTTGTTCTTTGCATAAATGGGACATGTGTGCCATATGGAGACAATGTCATACTAGTTCATTTTTGGGGAGCAGCTTTCTTTTCATTGAAGTTACAGCCTCTTGAGGACATTTAAGGAAATGAGAAATAAGCTATGTTTCATGAGGAAATTACTGATTTTTCCCAGTAACCTTCTGAAAAATTGTAATTCAGAACTGGCCTTTGTTACGAGGAATATAGGCATTAAGCTTAATTTTTCAAACTGCAAGTAGATCTTTTGGAGAATGCAAATGCAACCAGTGGGACTCTTGCAGCCTCACTTTCAAGCACACTGCCTCCTCTTCTGCACCCAGTTCTTTGAATCTGACCATTTATATCACTAGAAGTTTTAGATATCAGATTTTGTTGTCAGTCTTCTTTTTAACAAACCAGTTGATTTTGTCTATGTATGCCTATTGGTATATGTCCTTTCAAGAAAGCTTACATTTAAATAGCTTTTTGAAAATATTGTTTTATTTGTGGCTGTTTCCTTTTCTCTTTATTTAGCCTCTATATATTTGAATTGCTTTCCAGCTAAAATGATGAAAATACTTTACTGTTTTGTGACAAAAATATATTTTTACACAGTTATAACTTTTTAAAAGACTACATGAATAAGCTATAGTTGAATTTGGTTTAGGTATGTCCTTAGGTAAGTGTTGAGAACTTGACTTAGAAACTTTGTCAGAAGGTTTTGATGTTGTAAACAATTTGTTGTCACGTCTGTATCTTGAGAAACTGACAGGACTCTGTCAGTGGCATTGGTTGATTTTCACAGAGACCTAAAGAATACTTATACGTGTTGAAATAATAGAATTCTTATCATTTGAATCAGTCTGTGTAATTTAACTAGTCTCACCATGTCAGCTCCTGACTTTGACTTCTACAGCAAACTGTGCTACCTCATGGTGGGCACACTTCAGGTTGGCACAGGCCCTTAAAAAGAAATATCCTAGTGTCCTATGAGACTAAAAGAGACCAAAGAATCATGGCAGAAAGATGACAATTTTTTTAAGTGGGCATAACCCTCCAAGGTACAGTGTAGTGTCTGATTTATCCTTGTGTGTCCATGAACAGCTGTTACTGTTTTCCTCAGTCACTCCTTATTCACCACATTAAGCAAACCTCATTGATCAGTTCTTCATCTCGAGATGCAGCCTGACAGGATGAATCTTCTATATTTGTTTTGTTCCCAGTTTCCTCGTGACTGGTATTCCCTTTTCCCACCAGAGGCAGGGAAGGCAGATGCCCACATTTCTTACAGCACTGCCTTGTCTTTGACATTCATGGGGTTCTATTTTTAGGCAGCTGGGAGGGAGGTGCCTTTCCCTGGTTTTATTCTTGGAGGTCAGTTTCAGAATGAAAAGCCTACAGTCCAACACTGCCAGTTAAGATGACCAAACTTTGCAGTGACTTGCTTTTCTTTTTCTTTGTAAATTTGGGAGTGTGACAATGAGTCTGATAGCTGACCTGCTTGTCTTAATTTTTATGTTCAGCGTAGCCTTTAGATATATTTGTGTCTGTGTGTACGTGCATGTACAAAAACAAATCTGTTTGCTATATTTCCAGCCATCTGCTTTTTGACACCATGAGCATGTACTTAATAAAATTTTATAATTTGACCAAAAAACGGTAAGCAATGATAAAAAAGTTGCATAAATAGACTCCTTTTAATATAACATTTTTTTAATAGGCATCTCACCTTGATATTTCCTTTAAGTTTTCTCATGAATACTTGTCCTTTAAGTGACCATGAGTTCTTTCCTCTTCATAAATATAACGTCAGCCATGTTTGACCTGTAAAAAGCTAATGAAATAAAATACAACTCTATTAAATAGTTAGAAATATTACTATTAGAATGTCAGAAATATTATCATCAATACTACAAGTTAGAAAAAAATAAAATAATATGTCTCATATCTACTCAAATTACATTGGCCATTAAGATATGAGAATACAGTGAACATGAATCTAAACTTGACTTGACTGACACAGACGGGCTTTAACTGGGAGCCTGCTCACCCCTACATTAAAGTCGATTTTAGTCATGGGGGTCAGACTGTTACAGTCTTTGCAAGTGAAGGTTGAAACAGAATAAGCTCAGTGTTTCCCTATTCATAGGTGAGGGGGCTTGGCAAAAGTACAAAACAGCAGAATCACATAAGCCTTTATCAGCCACCAATATTTAGGGCAATTTATATTTCGAAGAACATGGAGGGAGTAATCTGTACTCCCAAGCAGAGTGTCTGATATTACATTTCCTTGTATGCAAACTACAGGACAGAGTGACCAATGCATTCCTGTGCTGTGGTGCCGGCCACTTTCATCCTTCCTGTGTCTCAGTGTACAGAAAAATTATTTTTCTAGTCTCAAAGTAAATACATAGTACTTAGCCTATGGCTAGTAGCTTTTAAAGTAATACCTTCATATAAATATTGTAACATCAGTTTTAGTTCTTGATCTGTGTGGTTTTGCATTGTAGTAAGTTTTTACAATTAAAAATGCTTTCCATAATTGCTGTAGAAAGTTAAAATAAGACTTTTAATGAAAGAATATATGTGAAGTATCAATATAACTGGAAAGTTATTGAACTGCTTTTTTGCTTAGTGTAAGCAGCATGGCTCCAAGTTGGAGAAAGTCTGTTTCACAGCAGACTGCACATCTTAGCATATACCTTTTATAAACGTGCAATATATTGTTTATTATTCAACCATTTGAATTATATGTATATTTATATACAAGTCTTTTCTGCTCTTTTATTACAAGAGCATTACTTCGGAACATATTTTTCTAGAAATAATGTTTGGAGTATTGAATATTTACTAGTGATTCATGGAAAACAAAATCTTGCAGACACAATTCAATTGCTTCTGGAATAAATATTTTGGCAATATTTTGCATGCCCCTGGTTTACATGAATCACAAGGCCTGTCTACACAATGCAATGAAGTACGTCGCTTCCTTACCCAGCAGTACTGAGCTAAAAGTCGACTTAAGAGCAGTACATATTTTTTAGGGAAATGCAGCTCTCAGTTCTGAACTAGTACTTCATCATATTATAGCACCAAGTCAAGTGGGCATACCATGGTCATTGCCATAAATTAATATTTCGTCAGGTGTTTGGAAGCAACTTTCTATTGAACTTTGGAAGCTGTGATTCTTAGTCCTTGACTACATACAGGTTTTGAATAGTACTTCAAATAATGACTACTATTTGATTTTAGATGGCTAGAATAACTCACCTTCATGTAATCTGAGTTTTATAGTAAATACAGAATTTGCAAGCTACTTTTGCTTCTTTATATAATAGAAAAAAGTTGTAGGTAATTTTCTCATACAGAATAAATTAATTCAAATTATAGTGATATATGTAATGTAGCTAGAATCTAGGATAGAATTTAATGCTATTTTATAAACAATTTAAGCCTGGGAAAAGTAACAATAGTAAGTACTATTTCTTTCTATTCTTTCATTGCAATTTACCAAGTAAACTATATCTTATTCCAGAGACAATTATTTGGGTGTCATCACTTACTGTTTTCTTATTCAATAATCATAACAAGCTGAATACCTGTTACAGTCATGGTATGATAATCTACTTGTAAATAGAAACAATGATTAATTGTTCTCATTTTTGCTCGGTGATTTATGTCTCTGTTTTATGCGCCCAAAAGCACTTTTTGTGATCAAAGAAGTCACCTTAAAGTTTGGTTGATTTCATCATACATTCCTTTTCCATTACCAACTTACACGACTACTTTTCATTCTTTATTACTTTTCACATGTGTTTTGAAAGATGCAACATGGACAATTATACAGCATAACAACACCAACCTAACCAGAGTCAAAAGTGCTAATCGAGAGAATCCCCACACTGTGTTTTTCAAGTACTCTGCCAGCCTAGACCAGCTTCAGGCTACAATTAACCACGCAGAGCACTGTGAACAGGAGCTTGCTTACCACTGCAAAAAGTCGAGGCTTTTAGATAAGCCAGGTAAGTAAAGCAGACAAATTTTATTATGTTGCATAGTGCATTTTATTTTACTGGCTACTAGAGGTATTTATTTCTATCAAGGTTTTGGCATTTTGCTACTACAGAGTTTGAACTACTTCAGATATCTAGTACTCAGATTCCAGTAAGTTGCCAAGAGGTATTTGAACAAGGAAACCACAACTGTCAGTTTATAATGATCTTCATTCACATTATTAGGTGCCCTTCAAAGTTAATTTCTCTCATAAGTCTTTTAAATTAACAGAGATTATTATTAACAGAGCTCCTGTTGGTCTGCCTGCCAGGGATCTTTAAATTTTAATGAAGGAATTACTGAGGAAATATCTCCTTAAAAGAACACAAATTAGTGCATAGATATCAGCAGAAGTTTATCGCTGAATGTTTTTGAACACTTAGTGTGCATATTGTGAGTGCTTGACAAAAAGCAACAATAACATTAAGTTTCCACTGTCCAATATAAGCAATTCTTAAAATGTGGATTATTGGCAAAAGTATAATTGTTTTAAGAGAAAAATGAATGGAGATCCTCTGACATACTTAAAGAAAAATTATGTAGTCTACTTAAGTTATGTAGTCTACTTAAAGCTTCGCTCTCACTGACACAGAGCAGATCTCATTGTTTGCTATCTTTTGAAAAACTAAAAGAAATTGTTTGACTTGTCCACCAGAAACTCTGAAACTGCTCAAATTGATTTCTTGGCATTCTTTCCTACTAAGCAGAGAGCAGGCCTCTGAGTGCAACAGTCTCCAGTTCTGTCTCTAAACTTTTTCCTTACATATTCTTTCTCCTTAATTATGTCATGGACATCACTGGACTTCTTAGACTAGAATTCACTCTTGGCAGAATATCTGCTCAAAAACATCTCCACAGCATAAAAGACGAACCTAATGCTTAAGATGTCCCACTGACCCTCCCTTTCACCTATGGACTTCAAATTAAAGTTATGGTTAGATGTTCAAAAGCATAGTTTACACCAAGCAGAGGGTTTCAAGATTGTGCTCTCTAAGTATTTCATATCTTTTGGCTATTAACTGTCACACAGACTACGTGAAAACCAAAGAAACAATAATAAACCCCACCTTCTCAACTCACCAGTTTCAGCAGAATGATCAAGCTGGAAACCATGAAAAAATTTAGGTCAGAGAAGAAGAGAGGGAAAGACCCAGGCAAGCAGGACTTTCTACCTTATTTTTTGTGATCCAATGAGATTGCACAGAAATGCAGGTTTTTCTGGAAAGCTAAAAGAGTGCAATCAGTCAATTGTGCTAGGCCATCTAATATTTAGAGTTTTGAATGCTAGGAGTAAATAGGTATGGGAAAGTTATTTGTGAGTTCTATAGATTTTCTAAAATCATTCTTTGTTTAAACACTACCACAGACTGTACCAAATGCAACTCGTCATTCCTCTGAAGAGTGGGCTTTAGTCTGTTCTGAAAGAGAGAGTTCTGAGGTAAGAGAAAGCTAGGATCTGGTGATGGTCAGTCTTGGCTTCTGCAGTGAGGCTGCTTAAAAAAGGCAACGCTGAGTTTTGTGATACAGGGATGAAATAATAACAGTTATTAAAGAGAGTTAGCGTTTACGTTTCCCTCTCTGAAAGCAGCCAGAGCCACATTGTTATAACTGTTTAGAGGATGTATTAACTTTGCCTTACGTTTTCTAGCATTCTTAATTAAATCACTTCCTTAAAATGAAATTCAGATTTTTATGTTCCAGGATTTAGATCTGCTCTTTTTTAGTTCAAGGGTAGTGGCCATGGTGCATGACTTAATAAGGACAGATCCTCTTTGACCCATTTAGTCATAGTAAGGGTAAAACCAGATACGGTTCCTGGGAGAAGAATCAGATGTCCCTTTGTAGATATAGACTGCTCTGTGCTTTTGAAGGGCTAGGTCTCACCTACAAGGAGAAGGAAAAAAGTGGTTTTTTTTCAAAATATATGTGCTGGTACTTTTTTTCAGGGAACTCAGTGATCAGTGCGCCTAGAGTACCCACTGAAATAGATGTTGTTTTCAGCATCTGAACCACATCAGCAGCAAACAGTATGAGTTTGCACAGTCTTAGAATCACAGAATCACAAATCACTGAGTGGCTGAGGTTGGAAGGGACATCTAGAGGTCATCTCGTCCAACGCCCCTGCTCAAGCAGAGCCACCTAGAGTCAGTTGCTCAGGCCCATGTCCAGACGGCTTTTGGATGTCTTCAAGGATGGAGACTCCACAATCTCTCTGGGAAATCTGTGCCAGTGCTCAGTCATCCTCATGGTGAAAAAGTCTTTCCTGATGTTCAGGAAGAATGTCTCATGTATCAGTTTGTGTCCACTGCCTCTTGTCCTGTCACTGGGCACCACTGGAAAGAGCCTGTCTCAGTCGTCTTTACACCTACCTTCCCTTCAGGTATTTATATACATTGATAAGATCCCCCTGAACCTTCTGTTTTCCAGGCTAAACAGTTCCTGCTCTCCCAGCCTTTTCTCATAGGAGAGATGCTTCAATCCCTTAATCATCTCTGTGGCCCTTTGTTGGACTCTCTGCAGAACTTCCATCTTTCTTTTGTAACGTGGAGCCCAGAACTGGACACAATTCTCCAGCTATGACTTCACCTGTGTTGAAAGGAGGGGAAGGATCACCTCCCTCAACCTGCTGGCAACACCTCAACCTCCTAATGCAGCCCAGGATAACAGTAGCCTTTCCTGTATCAAGGGCACATTTCCGGCTCATGTTCAACCTTGTGTTCGCCAGGATCCCACGGCCCTCTTCTACCAAACTGCTTTCCAGCTGGGTGACCCCCAGCATATATTGCTGCCTGTGGCTGTTCCTCCCCAGGTGTAGGTCTTTGTAATTCCCCTTGTTGAACTTCATGAGGTTCCTGTCAGCCCATTATGGTCAGCCTGTCAAAGTCCCTCTGGATAACAGCATGACCCTCTTGGAGTATCAGCCACTCCTTCCGAAGTCTTAGTGCATATAGGCATCCAACATGTTTGATAAGTGGCGGAAGATTAGGGTTATATTTACACAGTGACCACTGTAGTGGCTGCAGCTAAAGAATACCTGACTGAATCACCTTTAAATTGTGTAGACCAGCTATCTAGCTCAGCACAGCACTGTAATGCAGAGCTGTTTACAGAATTAGCCACATCAGTACTCCTTTCTCAAAGACATCTGTACAGTCTTAGAAGCAGTCAAGCTATCTACTGTTAAGCAAAACTGGCAATGCCTAGATAAGACCTAGTTAAAACTGGGGCGCATCTAAACTGACAACAGTCAGTGTATTGTGAATATTTGCTAAAATATTTCTAGTCTGGTAGAATTTTTAGTCTTTGAACACAACCAAATGTAAGCCCTAGGCTTTTGTCTCTGAGCTTGTGAGTAAGTTTTTCAAATATCCTCCAATTTATCATCTTTTTCTTTCTACAAATTTAGAACTTGCTGATATTATGGAAAGGGAGAATTCTAGTATCTTCTAAAATTTTAAGGTCATTCCACCCCATGAAATAGTTCTTTCTTTTATACCCTGGATATCAGAGAGCTAGGCAAAAAGGAGGAATTAAGATGCTCTCTTATTTTCTTTTTTCTTCAAGACATATCTTTCCATTGAAAAGTATGGAGAGAAGACAGAACATATTACTTGTTCTCTCTGAAGAGTAGTAATTTCAGATTTAAACTGTTACTGAAAAATCTAGTTCTATGTTTTTGAGAGCTTTGGAAATATATTTCTCACTTATTTTTATGTGAAGCATAATTTACAGCTTGCTCAAGCAAGTATGCATTCTAACTATTAGTGTCCTAGTGTGACATAGTACCATAAACTTTAGAAGTTTTGTTAGAAATTTTTGTAGTTTTAAGTGTGAATTATAATTAAATTTTATAGGATGCTCAGCCTATTTAGAAGAGCTCAGAGAGCTAAATAAGAATTCTGTTTGGAATACAAATGCTTTAAAAATTGGAGGGAAGTTTAGGAAGGTAAAGTGATCTAATTTGAAATTTTGGACTTGCTGACTTAGTTGTCATTTCATCTATTCAGCATCTGAAGGTAGTCTTCATCAAGTTTTCCTGTTTAAATTCACCTTTATGTATTTGCTTTCTGATTTTTATGCATAATTCTTTGAATGATTTTATAGTCAGAATTACAAAACAAACAAAAAGCAATCAATCACACATAGCTAATAACTAAAGCATACCTGACATTGAAACAAAATTTAAATAACATTTTACTGAAATGTTTGTTCTGTTTCATTTATTATGAGCACAATGAAATACCAGAATTTGAAATGCAAATAAGTACATTATCAAATTGCCTGCACAGTGTAATCCCTCCCACTTCTTCTATCTATAATCTCCACTAGCTACGCCTGACAAGTACAAAATTTGATGATGGTCACATGAAATACTCTTTGGAACATGCAGTCCACATAGTAATTCTTAACTGACTGTATTTTAAGAATACATTATATTCAATCAGCCTGGATAGCATTTGCAAACAATGTCGTTAAGGAAGTCACCTGTTATACATTTATGTGATCATAATGAAGAAATCTCTAGCCATTTTAATTAATAGCTTTATTTTGCATAGGCATTATTTTCTGCCAAAGCACGAATAACAATCTGGACTAATCAGTATGAACTTGCAGCATTTCAGTAAATACTCTCTCCTCACCCTGCTGTATGAACAAATAACTGAGACTAGCTTTTAAACATACCCCAATGTCCCTAGCGAAAGACTGGGAATATTAATTCATGACTATAATATAAAGCTAAGGCATGCTGTTAAAACAGCAGAAATATTCTGCTTTTTACAGTCTTACTTGTTGGAAGCTTTTTAAACTGTTGTCTGATAAATTATTTATAAACTGTCTCTAGGTTTTCTTCCTCCTGTGATGGCTTGCAAACACAAACACTGATATTGGACATTGATGCCATTATGCAAGTTTGACTTTTCCAGAAACTGCTCGCACTGTTTTTTGGCCTGCTGGGCTGACAGTTGTGTGGTAATGAATGCAGTCAATATGTTTACGATCTGAGAGATTGTCAGCGTAACAGAGGTCTTACCTAACAGTGAGGTTTAATAAACAGTGGCAGTTGTAAGTAAAGTTGAGACTAGTATAAATTCCAGCTTCTTTGTGGGGGTCTGCTGCAGAAAACTTGGAGCTCCAACAACAGCAAAAAGAAGTACATCTATAAGAAACTATAATTTAACAGTACTTGATTTCTTCTCATGCCTTGACTTTCATGCATTGCATCTATCACCCTTCCTCCTTCTTATCTGAGATGGTTTATCTTTATGCTTCATATCTTTTAGCTATTATCTGTTCTGTATATATTTTCTGTTGCTGTGCTTGCTTGGCAGCATCTTTAAGCTTAATCTGCAGTACTGTAACATTAAGGAAACATCCAGTTTTATCATTTTGCTACAAACAATGCTGACTGGATGCACCACACAGAGATGTAATAGTCCTGGGAAACCTCACTTCTGCTCACCAGATACATCAACTTGCTTATGGGAGTGCCGTTAATATGATTTCTGCTCTGTCTGAATATATAGATTCTGAATCTGCTGCCTGTGACCTAACAGCTGTCTTTGGGCATTTCTGATTAACACCACTATTCAGCTGCTTAATGCTCATCACAGATATGGGTAGTAGCACTCTGTAGTACTCTTGGTAGTGGGATGAGACCATTTCTACATAGCTTTTCTGTAAGTCTTCTCATTCTATTGCTGGTAGTTCCATGATCTAAAATTGATCTTTACTTGGGAATATAAACTACCTTGATTTTTAGGGCGATGGTATCTCCTTTTTCATGGATCATTTTAAAATGAATTATATAAATGGACTGCTTAAGATAAATGATTCTAATATCATGGCTGGCTGAGCTAGGGACTGTGAGTTCCCTTTTCCACTAATGCAAGCAAAAACCTGTGACAATCATTTAATACCTGATAATGAAGTATTAAAATGAATAATGACTTATCAAGTAAAAGTAGGTTTTTTTTTTTTCCAATTGTTGTTTAAAGTTTTTAGATTTGAGGGGTGATTTTTCTCTGCTTAACCTGTTGGAAACATATTGGATGAGAAAAACTGGGAGAAGTAGGAGACAAGACTGGCCACTGATTTTCTCTAACCTACCTTTTAGATGGGATGCCACTGAGCTGGTGGATTGGAAGAACCAATGAAACACAGACTTACTGGGGAGGTTCCTTGCCTGCTGTACAAAAATGTGCTTGTGGATTAGAGGGGAGCTGCATTGATTCCCAGCATTACTGCAACTGTGATGCGGACAGAGATGAATGGTGACTTTTTACTGTTGCTTATTCACAATACTTTTTCCTGGAAAGTAAATAAAGAAAATATACAGGCCTTAGCACGTTTAGAACACCAAAGCTGTTGTAAATTTAAATTACCATAGTGTCACCTGCTTCTTTGATATAGAACACATTTTCTCACAAAATTATAACTATATACATTAAGTATTGTTGCTAATTCTTTCACTCTGAATTCTGGGGAGGGTTTAATTTTATGCAGATACTTTCTAGTTTTGTAGTATATTGCATGTTATATATTAAGATATTAACTGTGGTCTTTAGTACAACTCCAGTTATTAGTTTTAGAATACTGAAAGTAATTAAAGCTAAAATAAAAGATTCTGGAAAAAGTTAAGTTAATTTTTAGCGTAATTTTGAACTATGCTTTTAAGTTTAGACTTTTTACCCCCTTTTTTTGTCATCTACAACTTAGATAATTAAAATTGGACACCCTTGCTATCAGCGAAGTGAAGCACTCACATGGAATCCTGTTCTAAGGGGATGGAAGGATTTCTAAAATGTAGATCTTCCGCTTGTACTTGAAATTCTCTGATGTTATTTATGATACCGTTCAAATAAATAACATAAGCGATGATTGCTTGTTACAATGTCAAATCTGAACCTGACTTTTCACTTAAGAGAATCAGATGCAACTTTCTCAACAATAGCTCCAGTGCAGTGTAGGACTTTATAAAGCAAACAGGGACTTTTCAAATGAAAGCTTTTCTGTTGAAGAAACTTTTAAGCTTTTAAACTTTAAAGCATATTTAACTTACAAAAATCCAATTCAGTGAGTAGGTTAATATATGCATGCTAATAAATGTATCAACAACTGTTTTTTGAAAATAGAAAAATGTAAGGAAGGTACTTATGAACAACTTTGTGTGTACAAAATGAAGCAATGCATTATTTTCTCAAGCTAGATATCCACCCTTCCTTTAAAGGAACAACTAGTGAGTTTGGTTGGAAAATGCTTATTCTGTCATCACGAGCAGGGAACTCAACAGATACAGAAATGAAAATACAACAAAGGGTTATTCAAAGAACAATTCTTCACAAGCTTCAAAAGTTTCTGTAGGAAAAGAATTTGCATCTGCAGTAAAACTCACAGAGTGATATCTGCTGTGATCATTACAATAAAGAGATTAAACAAATACACAGAACACTAGGAATTTCCCTATTATTGTGCTGCACAAAAATACAAACAATTTTTGATTTCCAACAACAAAATAAGTGTTAAAAGATGAATTCATTTTGAGACAGGATTTTGAGTAGTTGCTAATATATGTAATACATTCTTGCTCAGTTTTGTCATTCAATCCATGCTCGCATACGTAGGTTAATTTATAGTGGTAACTTACTTGTAAATAAAGATAGAGGATGACATGCATGTCTTCACTATAACGACTTTGAGTAAATTGCATATGTTGATGAGTGTATTACATTGAAAATGTAATGACTCCTGTTTTATATATCTGTATGTATCCACTTTTGACATTTTAATTTTCATTTTAAGTGCAGAATTATCCCAGTAACTCCAATGTTATGGGGGCTATGTTTACACGTGTTTTGGTAGTTGCCTTAATGTTACATTTGGTTCCCTAGAGACTACTGGTTTGAACCAGTTGATTCAGAACTGTTCATAGGGTGGAAAATGTAGGTAGAGGCTGTGCTTGTTTGAGATGCTTTCTGAGCACAGAATACCAGAGTTACACACAGTGTGGTTTTGAAAATATGTTTTTTATATTCTATTTTCATAGTGAAATCTATCTTATTTCATAGATTGGGCATAGATTTAGCTCTAAAACTCCTTGTTTGACTAATCAAAATCTTTAAGTCTCTAAAAGTCTAAAATAAAAAAGATTTTTACAAAAAATCTGTTCCTAAAGATCTACAAAAATGCAAATCCTCTCTGCAGAAAAGGTAAGCTAGTTTCTCTTCAGTTTCACTTTATTTGCAGCATAGTTTTACTGAAGCAAATACTTTTGGTGTTTCGAGGGTTTTTTTAATTTCTAAATTAGAAATCTGCAACATGTCACCTCATCAAAAATTAACATTTTTAAAAAATGTTTCACATTCCTCACTTAAGAAAAAATGTTACCTGAAAAAAAAAGTACATTTGTATGTACTGTGCTCCAAGACAGATAGATAAACAGAAATTATATACAGGGGAAAGATATTGATGTTAGCAAAGGGAGGGGGGAGGGGAGAAAAAACCCACTGATTTCATTCAGCACAAGGAGGGAATCTCTTCCCGTTGTCTCAGTCCCTGTGCATGGTGTACTGAGAGAGGGGGTTGCTAAGCCCAACCATGTTCCCAGAGAAACGTGGCTTGCTTGCTGAAGTGTGTCTCGCGTTTACTCTCTGAGCAGTGAGTTCTATCTTGCCTCCCCTCTCTAAATTTGTACTGTTGTCTCCGAGTTATTTGCTTTGCCCATTAAAGGGAAGATTCAACTATAAATGGATTGAATGGAGAGATTGAGTTTTCCAGAATGGTCCTGAGTGATTGAATATTTCCATGGGTTCAGGGGAAGCAATTTTAGGGCCAAAACTTGTGCTTATGAAATTTAGAAATTCAGTTCTGACACTAAGTTAACAAAGATTTTAAACAAGGAATTTGGTCTAAGTTTACAAGTACTGCATGTGTGCTCTGAGTGCTAGGTTGCATATTTCCTTTTCTGAGTTACATATTTGTAACATATGCTGCTTTTCCTGTACATTCAGCATGACTTTGTATTTTTCTATTTGATTTTTTTTAACTTTTGTCAAGATGAAAAAGGAAAAAAAATTAGAGTTATTTAAAAGTTATACTAATCCAATTAATATTCCGTAATGAAGAGACAGGCTGTTATAGATACGTTATGTCCTCAGCAACATAAAATTACTGACATGGGCAAATATGTTAGCTTAGGCAGCCATTTAGGTACCCATTTATGTCAAAGAGTTTTCTCATGCTTATGCAGACAAGCACAACCATAAAACTGCCCACTTCCTATGAAATTGTTTCAGTCCTGTCAAACGATCATAATATCAATACCAAAG
Organism: Aptenodytes patagonicus; assembly: GCF_965638725.1. NCBI lineage: Eukaryota > Metazoa > Chordata > Aves > Sphenisciformes > Spheniscidae > Aptenodytes > Aptenodytes patagonicus. The sequence goes on along the minus strand of NC_134982.1, from coordinate 48,901,693 downwards.
CATACAGTTGTATTCACAGTTGCTTGTAGAGTTATGCAGCACTTTTTTTCAGAATTTAATTCCTTCCTTTTCCCCAACAATGTGTCAATGATAATGAAATGTTTATCAGAAACATTTAGGAGAGCTGTGGCTTTCATTTTACCTTTTCAGGACTAATGATACTGGATTCCTCTCCTACAAGGAGCATCTACCAGTAACTGAAATTGTGATCACAGACACTAACAGACCAAATTCTGAAGCAGCTTACAAACTGGGGCCTTTGCTTTGCCGTGGTGACAGTAAGTAACAACTGCAGAGTTTTGCTAAGCAACAATGGGTTTTGACTGCAATAAATTTTAAATGTTGTTTGCTAAACAGCCTAAGATACACTATTGTAAAAATTGCATCCAGTTCTTTTAGTAATTAGAAAGGAAAAAGACAAAATGCCATGGTCCAGTGCAAACCAGGGTAGAATTGTAAAGGTATATTTTTGATGATACACATCAATAGTGAAGACAGAAATAGTATAATTTTCAAACATATTTTGAGTACAAAATCCAGTGTTTTTATGGAATTTGAATTAAGTTACAAATAAAGCATTACATGAAGGGGAATTCATAACTGGTTACCATATCTTGGGAGAAACATACCCTTCAGTAGATCTGCATGCCTCCATCAGCAAACCTTATGCATATTAACTTCTCTGTGTATTTGTGCAACCAGGAAAACTATATTATGGGAGATTAATCCAGTATATACAATATCTATGAGCAAAATTGCAACTCCACATAAGAATTTAAAATTTAGAAACTTATAGGGTAATTCAAAACATAAAGCTTGTACATCCTGAATATGTATGTAGTAACCAGAAAAATATTATGTGTGAAGAAATCATTTAAAGGTAATGAGACAACTGGAGCAAAACTAATACCTTATTGAAGATTTATGATAACATTTCTGATTTCATTAATTTCCATCTTCATTGGCAAAGAAAACAGATTTAGTTTATGTTCAATAATATACTATTGCACAAAATTCTATGGCTGCTGCTGTTTGTAGTCAAAAGTCAGATGACACAACACTACAGATCATCCTAAAGATCTTAACTGAAGAGTTGAATGGGCAGGATTTTGTCTACAGTTGAGTAAGGGATTAAAATATTTCATAAGTTTAATTTCTTTACATCAAATGTTACCCTATGAGTTTTCATGAACTTCACTATTGTTTCAAATAATTACAAATTACTATTTTTGTTATGTGATTTTCCTCCTTCATCATATGATGTTCTGTTTGTTTTTCACATTTCTTCAGCCTTTATGAATAAGAGGAAATGAATACCAGTAAAGAAGTACCACTCTGTACTTTTAGACTCACTCAGGAGACTGCATAGATAAATAAATATAAATTAGCATGTATTTATTTTTATGTCATCTCTGCTTTCATTCCCATGACTTGTCAGGGTAATTATGCCTGGAAGATGTGTTAACAGATGTGTGTTACAGCAATGCATTCTAATTTTCTTATGAAAATTTATAAGAGACAAAAAAAAACCTGTTGGGTGCTTCCTTTTCACTTGTCTGACATCCGATTGTGAGCTGATCATTTATCCTACCTATCAAAGAACTGTTAAATCATGGGGTTATGATCTAGGATTATGGTATAATTCAGAGTAGAAAGGACCAGGTCTCTCAGGGATTTGTAAAATTGGGGCTTGAAGCCCCCAAAGATGGAGCCTGCACTGCTTCTCTGGGAAGCCTGCTCCGCTGCTTGGCTGTCCTCACTGAGAATTTCTTTTTACTTAGATCAAACCTGAAACTCTGTTATTTCAACTTATACCCATTGTCTTTGATACTCACACCTTACACAAATGCAAAGAGCCTGGCTCCATCTTCTTGATGATTTCCCCTTAGATTTTGGGGGCTGCCGTCAGGACCCCCACAAAGCTGTCCCTCCTCCAGGCTGAACCAGCCCTGGTCCTTCAGCCTGAAGGGCAGGAAAAGTGTTCCAGACCTGAACATCCTGGTGGCCTCCCCCATATTCGCTCCTTTTTATCAATGTTTTTCCTGTACTGGAGGGCCTAAAATTAGAGGCAGTACGTAGATGTTGTCTTATAAGTGTTGAGTAGAGGGGGATAACCACCTTCCTCAATTGACTGGCCATGCTCATACAGCCTATGAAGCAGCAGGCCTCTGTTGTGGCCAGGGACAAGGAAACCAGGGACAATGACAGCAATGAAACAGAAATATTTACAGCTTGTGTAGTACTAATAAGTGGGGAGAATTTCAATTTCACTACTCACCAAGTTCCCAACTACTATTAATTACATAACCTGACCCCAATTATCACAAATCTTAAAACATGGAAGCCAACTAGCTTCCCCGGGTGAATCATTAAAACATACAGACTGTTCTGACACCCATTGACCTCCCTGCCTTTATTTGATGTTTGCTTAGTCTGAGTGATTGAATTGCTGCAAAATTTCACACTGATGCTAAATGATCACAGTATTTCTAGACAAGTTGCAACAGAGAACTCTAAAATATCATGAGGACAAGCACAAGAAATCAGAGTCTGAATGTCAGAGAAATATTTTTGTAATGTCAGACAAATATTTTTGTAATGTCAGACAACATTATAGAATTTGACTTCAGAAATAAGCAATTTGGGACTGAAATAATCTCAGTAAAAAGACCTTTCAGAATATAACAGTTAATGGTAATAATTCAGCATAAACCTTGAAAAGGAACATTCACTTTGATTGTTTAATAAGAGCAGTAATAATGTAATTTTTCTCAGCCATTTGCAACATAAAGACAAAGATAGTAAGAGATGGCATGCTTTTAGGGAGGTAGGGACTAAAATTTGAGAAAACAATACAGAATTTCTGAAGGAAAAATTAATGTAAAATCATAGAATTTTGACATAAAAACAAAGTGCAAAGTGTTTAGTAAAATATTAATTGTATGGTCATATATAACAAAATATATAAACATGAAGTATCATATAATATGTTATATATTCTGTATCACATATTTTATGTCATGTATCATATATAGCACCTATATTATACCATTATCATATGATATTATTCTGTATATTTTATAGTATAATAATATATAATATAGGATAAAACATATATAATAGATGGTCTATGTAATATATTTTATATTTTATTAAATTATATTAATATCTTTCTCATATACAACATAATTTTATTATATATATTACAATAAATATTCTATTCTATTCTATCCTATTATTTTAATTGTTATACTGGAAATGACTGAGTGTATGACTTACTAGAATTTTTTGCAATGGCCTTTATGTATCAGCAGGGGGTTTTATAATGAAAATTTTCTTTAAAGTTCAGTTTTCCAGAAAATGTAAAAAGCCATGAGTTGTACTAGTTTCTGAGTTCTACATGTTAGATTTCACGCTAGACAAAACTGATGAAGTAAGTCTAAACTGTCTTGTAAGATCAACAATAACATATTAGTAGTACTCTGAAGCTGCAGGAAGGAAGCAGACCATTATTAAGATTTTTTCTAATCTGAGGTTGCAGACACCCATGAGGGTCTAATTAAATGCACTTTTAATGGCATTTGTTTTCTTCTGCACCTTTGGACAGGTGAAAAACACAAAAAAGTTCTAGTAGCACATACCCATTTTTCAGAAGTGCTGTCAAACAAGGAAAAATAGATATTCTTGAATTCACAGGTGTGGTTTGAGTCCTCTCCGTGGAGATTATTGATTATTTCTGCATCTGTCACTCTCTAAAAATAAATTATACAATTCTACTTCATAGGGGATATCCTTTTATTAAACATGTTTTTTGTTCTTTCTGACAGACATAGGTCCTTCAGAATAACTCACTGGTATACCATATAAAAATGTGGGGGAGAAGGTTTACTTGTATTTTGTGATACACTTAGTGCTTTGTTAAATGATTCAGAACCAAAAGATCATAAATTCTCATTGCATCAATAATCTATTCTTTGTAGGACATCTATTTAGAGATAAAAATAATTGTTTATGCCCACAGCAAAATAAAGTAGACCCATAAATAGTTTGTTGAATTGAATTGTCATAAACCATTCACTCCCTTGATTAAGTTTCCAAGTTAAGAGTTACTTCATTAGGTACTTCTAAGAAGTCATGTATCATAACTCAGATGCAGTCTGGCAGAAGTTGACTATTCTTCATTGCACATTTTTTTATTTTCACTCCTTTATTTAACATCACATTACTGTGCTTGGTTTCTTTATCCTAGGTTTTATGGATTGACTCTCTTCAATGAAGTGTGTTACTTATAGAAAACCAAACTATATTTGCTAGAACGAAGCAGGAAAGAGTAACCTAATATAAGAAAAATAATAGCAAAAGCAATACCAGTATAGTTCTTTTTATGTATAAAGTTCCATTCAGATATCAATGATTTTTCTCAGCATTTCTGATAGAGTTATCTATCTATATTTCTAAGATGCCAAAGTGCAATGAAAGTAATAATGATAATCTAGAGGAATATGGCCATTTAGAGAAATTAGGCCATAGGATTTGGTGACACTCAGCTCTATACATATGAGTAGCACTCACCCATTTCTGTCATCTTTAAAATATATTACTGATTCATTTCTATATCCCCTTTTCTACTGTACAATACGTCTAATAAATTGTATGCCAGCACTGCTGGTATCAGATTGAAAAATATATCTAAATATAATGAAAGTTAAGATTCCAATTAAGCTATATCAACTGAGTAGGGTAACAGGAAAGATTTTGAAGCATATGAGGACAAAGAAAACCTTTGGGCCATCAATAGATAGAAATACAATGGTTTTCATAAGAAAGAGGCATCTCCATTATTTTTGTCATTATTCAAGGAAAAAACAGACGATTAAATTCTAATAAAAAGAGTCAGTTAGTATGGGTAGACTTAAAAACCCACACCATTCAAGGGGTGTGTGTGTTGTTTTCCTTGCAAGAACTGACTGGAAATACTCTGATTTATTACTATGAAGTTCCAATAGGTATTAGAACATATAGGTGATTCTGCCCCTCTACTCTGCTCTGCTGAGACCCCACCTGGAGTACTGTGTCCAGCTCTGGAGTCCTCAGCACAGCAAATACACGGACCTGTTGGAGTGGGTCCAGAGGAGGGCCACGAAAATGATCAGGGGGATGGAACACCTCTCCTGTGAAGAAAGGCTGAGAGAGTTGGGGTTGTTCAGCTTGGAGAAGTGAAGGCTTCAGGGAGACCTTCTTGCAGCCTATCAGTACTTACAGGGGGCTTATAAAAAAGATGGGGACAAACTTTTTAGCAGGGCCTGTTGCAACAGGACAAGGGGTAATGGCTTTAAACTAAAGGGGGGTAGATTTAGACTAGAGATAAGGAAGAAATCTTTTACACTGAGGGTGGTGAGGCACTGGGACAGGTTGCCCAGAGAGGTGGTGGATGCCCCATCCCTGGAAACATTCAAGGTCAGGTTGGACGGGGCTCTGAGCAACCTGATCGAGTTGAAGATGTCCCTGCCCACGGCAGGGGGGTTGGACTAGATGACCTTTAGAGGTCCCTTCCAACCCAAACTATTCTGTGTTTCTATGATATAAATATATCCAGAACACTGAAAGAAAGCTAATGTGCCAAAATTGTGTGTAATAAATAGGTAATTATAATCTGTCAGCATCAGACTGATTCTTAGCCCAAACATAAAAGTGATTATATAGATCTTAATTGAATAAAGCATAATATAAGGATAGCGCAATGCAATGTAAAGATAATATATCATTCAGAATGAGTTTATGTAAAGTAAATTTGGCCAAACTTTTGAGGGTCTTCAGTACTGGTAAAGGCAATACTGGTGAGGTGAGATGCTTGGAGTCTAGTAAGATATTTGACGGAGTGTCACATACTTGATTGAATTAAAAAAAAAAAGGGAAATGTACAGATTCAACTGTAAAATGATAGCACAAACAGGTAAATGCAAGCAGATAGTCCATTCAACGTGAGTTCCCAGCTTGACATTTAAAAAAAAAAAAACCCTAGTGTGAGCTTTGGATATAATAATTTTAGAGACCAGCTGTATTAACTGATCATAAGTGATACCTTCATTAAAACAGCGCAGTAAATTTCTAAGTTTAGCCAAAAAACATCTGTTTCACCTATCTGCAGTAGCCTGAGAAATCAGGGCATGTCTTTGTCTGTTAGTAACAGAAGTATCTGTATACTGAACGTTCACTTCTTCCTCTTATTTAGCTTTACAATATTAATTTGTAAATTTTGTCCTAACCTCAGTCTAATCAACGTTATTTTGATCCTCTTTACTGCTTCCTGCATAATCTAGAAGTTTAATAGAAGTCTGTGGTTACAGTTTTACACTATATAAAAAGGATGTAAGGTTAAAGGATTGGATTAAAGAAGTTAAGTGATGCATTTTTTAGTGAAAGCTTCTTAAGCTTAATCTCTTTGCTTAACTCAGGCAAAATCAAGGTGATATGCTCAACTTAAATGGAATTTCATAGAGTGAGAACTTTCAAATAATGTTCTTGAAAGCAGGAGAGAAATCAGAAAAATATCCAGTGGTTGGGATTTGAAGCTAGACCAATGGGCTGAGTGTGTGCATACCTAAATGCATATATAAATTGACAGTAAGAGTGTGAATTTTTCATAAATGGACAATTTTTAATTCAATTGATTGAATGTTTTTCCTAGAATAAATGCTCTTTTTCAAAAAATGATTGATTCAGGGAATTTATGCAGTCTGTGGCATATCAAAGGTTGAACTAGATGATCGCAGTTTTCCCCTCTGGTCTTTTAATCTATAAATCTTATAATAAGCTGCAATGTAACAGAGCTGGAAGTAGTGATACAGATGGGGCAGCTGAACTCCACAAATTCTCAGAGGCAAACAGTTGCCAGCTGGTCAGACTTCATAATAGTAGGAGGATAGCTTTACAGGAAGCAATTTGCACACTTCTCAGTAATTTTGGCCTCCTCTCTGCTGTGCTGGATGAAGGGAAATTTTTGCATGTAGCAAAACTGACAGAAGTATTGGGAAAATATGGAAAGAAATAGATGTAACTAAAACATGTAATAGGTAGTGATGATTTTCCTGCTTGGTTTTGCACAGAAATAAAGTGAAACAATGCCCCCCATACACGCACACCCCCCAAAACAAAACAAAACAAAACAGTACCAAACCCAAACAAACAAACCAACTAAACAAAACCATTAGGATACAAATAATAGATGATGACATAATTTAAAGATCAGTTTAAGAGCCCAGATAGGGAGGAGCAGACCAAAGACAACAGGCAAAATCCTGATCATCTACTGGTAGTTTAACTAAGATCAGATAACCCAATAGTGTAGCTCAGACAGGCTAATAGGACCTACAATTTACAATGAGCATGCTTTCTGCAGTATTAACCTTCTACGTTACTACTACTGTGCACTTATAAACTGATCACAGTGACATTACAGTGAAATTCAAAGATCCTGTTAATGTACCAGAGACCAGAAGCTAGCTCTTACAGAGAAGAGCACTCTCTGCTGGAAGCTCTCTCGGTACCTTTTAAGTGTTTCACAAGATCCCTTTAAAAGGGAGAATATGGGGAAGATGGAAGGCACATTAAATGTCATCTTCACAAAGAGTACAGCTGCTTTGAGAACACAACTAGCACCTCCAGATTAACAGCGGTGTGCTTTAGCTATGTCAATTCATAAGAGATGGGTAGTATTTTATGTGTCATGTCAATTAGAGATTTGTTTAGTTTGGGGGAGAGGGAAGACTAGTCAGAAAAATATGTGCAGAAAATATTGTTCAGCAAGGTAAGATCTTTATTTTCTCTGCCTCAGCACTCACTACCCCTCTTGGAGTTTGACACTGAAAGAATGAATGATGCAACACTTAGAGATATCAAGAAGAATTGATACAAATAGCAAACAGATTTCAGTTTTGATTAAAAACTTGAAGAGTGGTACAATTTACAATTGCACAATTGTTTTGAGAGTCACCTTTATTGTCTTTGCAACATTAAAATGGTTAATTTATCTCTCATTTGTCCCTTTTTCACTTTACAATTTCAAGTTGGTAAGACTAGTTGATATATGCCAAAAGCTAAAGTAATTTTTGCAATATAAATATGCTGCTGTTTTATTTATAACAAACAGGATCTTCTTTTTTTACTCATGGGAAGATTGCAGTCTTGCTACTCAGATAAAATGCTAAATATTATTGATTTCCTAACTACATGGTGTTTGGCAGTTCCACAAAACTAAATAGGAGACTGAGAGCCAGATATTATAAAGTTAAGAAATTATTTTCCCACCTTGATTTACAACAGCATAAGATACTTTGTAATATACTTTTGCTAGATCTATATTTAACCCGCTTTATTGATACAGTAGCTTAACATTCATAAATCACACAATTTTCAGAGCCGAGAAAAACAACAGCTAGATAAGAGAAGACAGGAAATTAAGAGAGGTAGAATAAAACTTCCTATCCCTGCCCTCCCCCAAGGACTCCATTCTGATTTACAAAGATCATTCAAATGCCTCATTGAAGCTAATTGTATCATTACTCTACTGGACTATTACTGCCGCTATTGTCTGTCTTCTAATTACTAGCAATGTTTTACCAATTTTGTATAAATTACTAGTATTAAACTTCCTATTGTGCTTGAATTACTGGTAACAGCCAGCCCATTGTTTTTTAAATAGCTGTTATATACTTGAGTCATAACTGTGGTGAAGTTTGCTCTGTGGGAGCCATGACCTGAAACAATTGAGGAACATGGGCTTAAAATCGATCCCAATATGTAAGGCCACTGCCTTCGGCTGATGGCACTTTGCACAGGATGATAACTCTGAGGAGCCCATCAGGCAGCACAGGAGAGGGAGGTGCAAAGCTACGCTTTCCTCTCCCAGCTTAAGCCATCTGTTCACAGCTCTGCCCTACCATGTGAAAGTTGTCCTGATGGCTGCTCTAACTTGTGACGGCTGGCATTACTCCAAAGTGGTGAGTGTCACAGCAAGCAATTGCCAGAATATGTATGAATATCCTGCCATGCTGCTTTTCTAGGTGCAGGATCCAAACCCTGATTAAAACTCTGCTAAAAAGTCAGGAGGAATGAGTGAATGGACTCTGATTTTACTTCACTGGGCTGTGGACCAGGCCTCTGTGTACACTGTATCATAGAGTTTGATTTTGCAGAAAAGAGAGAAATTTGCAAATCTCCCCCCCCCCCCCCCAAAAAAAAAAAAAAACAACAACAGAGTGTGCCTGGGGCAAAAATCATAGTTTTGCATAATATTTAGACCCAAATCACAGCATTATCAGGAGAACGTACAATGGCCTTGTTCAATTAGATAGGAAGGTATTGAATGCCTCATTTGATTTAGAAAGCAGTAAGTGTAATAAAGAAATACAGATACATCTGTAAGAATTCAGCAATAATAACAAGGTGCTTCTAGTTGAACACCATAAATGCAGATTATGTTCTTATTAGAAGAGGGTGTTATTAGAGATTTTACATAAGCTTTTTAATGATCAAGAACAAAATCTAATAAATTAGGATTAAATGTTAGCTTAAACAAAAATCAAATGAGGAAAATGTCTATGTTTTATCTTGTAGTCTTTTTTTTTAGTAAAGCTGACTTACATTGGATTTATCATATAAGTAAGAACGCATATGAATTTCTAAACTGCAGTCAACTAAAGGAGAAGATAACTTCATAATTTTTTTTTTTTTTTTTTAATTCCTTCCACAATAATTACTAGGAGCTGTATCCTACCTTCTTTGTGATATCTGGTAAAACTTCACTGGACTACAACAGTAACAAGACTGTTTTCCTTGTTATGTGACATAACAATTGTCATAGTTATAGTTTATACTAGCTAATGTAGGTATAGTACTTCATTCAAAGCTGCTAGGTTTGTTTACTTCATAAAAGGATACATCAGGCCCTAACTGGACTGTCTAGCTGAGATGCCAGGCATTTTATTTCTCATTAATTGGTTTTTGGTTGTCTGAACTGAGCACCTTAATTACTCTTGCTGAGTAATTTTTCTGTATCTCCAGGAACCCCCACTTTTTGTTTTATAGACTCAGCAGGAGGCTTCTGTGGAAGTTAGACTCTCTGAATATTGCAACCCCTTCCTAGACCTGGGCACTTTCCTTTGTTTAATTGGTTATAAAACTTTTACCGGCAATATTAGATAACACTGCATCTATCACTTAATCTTTCATTTTAACAACCAGGAACATTTTGGAATTCAGCATCTTTCAACACAGAGACGTCCTACCTGCATTTCCCAACCTTCCATGGAGAGCTCAGCGCAGATGTCTCATTTTTCTTTAAAACTACTGCTTCCTCAGGAGTGTTTTTAGAAAACCTGGGAATTCAAGACTTCATAAGGATAGAGTTATACTGTAAGTAACATGACTGATGGCTATTATTATTATTATTATTATTATTATTATTATAGCTTTCAGTTGGGCTAAATTAGAATTAACTTAAAGGGGGAATATTTTAAAACTGCTCTCTAGCTTTATTACTGTTACTACTGCTATCTGAGCTTTATCATTTCGCCAAAAATCACAGCACTGAGACTATACAAATATCCATTCAAAGAAAATTTCTGCCCTAGAAGGTTCTTAATCTAAAAGCACAGCAATCAGCCCCTGACTGCTCAGACTGTTCCTCCTTGCCTTGCTCACTGCATCCCTGCCACCAAATTCTCTCCCTCTGTCCTGGTTTTGGCTGGGATAGAGTTAATTTTCTTTCTAGTAGCTGGTATAGTTCTGTGGTTTGGATTTAGTATGAGAATAATGTTGATAACACACTGATGTTTTAGTTACTGCTGAGCAGTGCTTACACAGAGTCAAGGCCTATTCTGCTTCTCACACCACCCCACCAGCGAGTAGGCTGTGGGTGCACAAGAAGCTGGGAGGGGACACAGCTGGGACAGCTGACCCCAACTGGCCAAAGGGATATTCCACACCATATGATGTCATGCTCAGTATATAAACTAGGGAAAAAGCTGGCTGGGGGTCCACTGCTCAGGAACTGGCTGGGCATTGGTCAGTGGGTAGTGAGTGCATCACTTGTTTTGTATATTCTTTTAACATTACTATTATTATTTTCCCTTTCTTTTCTGTCCTATTAAATTGTCTTTATCTCAACCCATGAGTTTTAGCTTTTTTTTTCCAATTCTCTCCCCCATCCCACTGGGAGGGAGGGAGTGAATGGCTGTATGGTGTTTAGCTGCCTGCCAGGTTAAACCACAACACGCTGCAAATTTTAAGGCCAGGCATTACAAGTGGCTGCTGGGAGATTCACTCAGTCACAACATAAACAGACCTTCTGTGGCACAGTATCCTAGCTTAGTCACACTTTCTCATAATTATTTTTTTATTATTATTATTTTATTTATACATACCCAAATCTTTAGACTTTTACACACAAATAAATTTTTGTTGCGCGAGAGAAAATTAAATGTCTCACTAAATTCAGTAAGATGATTAATGTAGAACAAATGCTTTATCTTAGTTCACTCAATGTTTTAGCCTTATATTGTTCATTATTAAAAGGGAGAGTATTTAAAAGGATGAAGTGTTGTTTCAAAAAGCTTTAGGATTAATTTGAAATGGCACATCAATTAAAAACTCTTGACAGGTTCCTCTGAGAGTTGTTTAGAACTCTTTTTACCTTGGGGTTAGACAGTTCCTCATTTTTTTACAAATCTGTTGTTTAATCAGACTCAAGTATTTTCCAGCAAAGAGTGCAAATAAATATATATATAAAATATATATCATATAATGCAAAATATTACTGTAGAAACGTTAATGCATCTTTATTAAAAAGTAAAATATTCTGCTTGCTTGGGTTTTTTTGCCAATGTTAATGTCTTTGGTTATTGAAACAAATGGGAAATCACCTGTGTTCTGTAAGCAGTTTAACAATAGAATATTGTGTAACACTTAATCGATTTGGTTTGCATTATCTCAAACTGTAGTGCTGTATTTGAAAGACACCCTGTTTTCAACAGTGTTTTTGCCATGTTTATCAAGAGTATGAACTGCCTTCTGTTAAAGTTCTGTGAACAGGTGAAAACACAGTAGCATTATACAGAAAATGTACGGGGTCAGCACTTCAGTGGAGAATCTCTGAAGCAATGATGATATTCTTCTGTGATAAATGATTTTCCATTTTCAAAATAAACAGTTAAATCATGGAAACATTAAAGGAATTTATTCAGACAGCTGGCAGAAAACCATAACTCTTTCTTCAGAGTAATAATATGCAAACTCATGTCACTTGTCCCACTCATTCATAAGCACCCAAACTACTGTATACTTACGGTTTTTACATGACTTGTGACTAGTGAGGCATGAAGGAAAGTGAAAGGATGAATTGGTCTGTATTTTCAGCATTTAAAAAAACAAAGTTTATTTCATTATTGTGTAGCATATAAAGATATTTTTTCACTTTCAGAAACATCCTAATTCATTGAATAGACAGACCTATTCTTTTTTGTGCATCATAGGTAAGATTGTTTGTAGTGGAACCAGAATTGTGTGTTTCCATTGAAGGTAATATCAGTCAGAAATGATCAATATACCTTTCCATCACAAGTACCTTTCTCTCAAAAAAAAAAAAAAGTTAATCACCTTGAACATTTCATATTGTATAGGATCACTTAGATTTCATCATCATATACTCTTTTATAATAGATGTGAATGTAAATCACCAACTCACACTTGATACTCTGTTAATAGTTCCACATAAATCAATGTCTTTTTTTGTTTTGTGTAATAATAAATAACAATAATGAAAATGTCAGGTGTCAGTGTTTAAGATGAGGACGTGTTAGAAATGATTTAAAACACATTATGTCATTAATATTTGGCATTCCATACTTGTGAACACAGTGATTTTTCTTAGTATTTTATTGATTGTTCTCAAGCTTTATATCTAATTCTTTTATTTATGACATAATGGACTTCAGACCTTTAAGTCTAACTCTGCCAAAGCAAGAGTGTCAGATCAAGAATCTTAATAGGAAATGTGTAGTTTAGTGCTGTTTGTTTGGTTTTATAAAGTTATAAACACGCAGTGCATCTGTGTATAATATTCTAGAAAGCTATTGCAAAAATGGAGGTGTGCAGCCTAACTGTATTTTAAAACACAGAGGAAATGAATTGTCTTGAAGAAGACACTTGATCCTTTTTTTTTTTCCCCACAGAATCATAAAAACCTCAAGTCTTTGCATTTTTGTTTGAGTCCCTGTAATCTTCTGCAGAAGTAATGGTTGAAAGCAACAATGCTGATTCAACTCTGAATAGTACACTCTATTAAATAATTATATGACCGCAGGTTACATCCTCTAGCTGAAAGTCTGAGTAACTATTTTATACTATCTGAGTGCGCACTGAAGGATTATTTCCTGTTTAAAAGCAATGAGTTGAACAGAAATTTAAAGTAGGGTTGGGAACACTATGATGCATTAACTTGGAGGGTCGTCTTTGGTTGATTTGGAAGTAGTTCTGAAGAGTCCAATATGCAGTTGCTGTTGGCCTTCATCTGCCAAAATTCACAACTTACTGTCCAGGATGAGTGGAGTTCACTTGTTTCCTTTATGGAAAGTGCTTGGGTTTTGTATTCTGTACCATATTACTTGGTAATCACTTTCTGCTTCTGCATGTGATGCTCAACCTCGATACTGTGAGTGGTTCTCGACGACTGTGTTTTCTGATAGTCATTTTAGCCACAGCTAGCCACTGACCACTCTCCATGATAACCATCAACTGCATCTTCCGCTCCACTTTGCCAATCTATAGCTGTGCTCTGACTATGTTTAAATGCATTAGGGCCACAAGAGTCCCTGCAATGTTTGGAAAATTTCTGAGTAAAACCTACGTAGGTAGGGCCCACAAAGTATTTTTGCACCAGAAGAGAACTTCTGGACATACCCTCCCCTGCTGCCCAGGAAATGACCAAAATGTTCTTTGCTTCAGTCCCTTGTCGCAAGAGGACAAATTTTAGAACTCAGTCAGCATCTCCCCATGTGCTGTTGGATACCTTCCACAGGTCATTTGACCACTGTGCTTATAAATGCCAAGTTTATTCCAAATTTTCAGTGTAGTTGGTTTTAGCAGAATTATTTAAAATATTATAGAATGTTAACTGATTATATTTTTCACTTTTTCTGACATATCGTATGGTCAGTCTTCAGACACTCCAACATATGACCATATGGTCATCCTTGCTATCTGGGCCTTCATCTCTGGAACTTCTGGGATTGGTTCCCTTTTTTCAAGTTTATATTACTTTTTTAGTGGTACTAACATAATTCATTATTTCAGTGGTTATTTCAAAATCTTTATTATGTGTTTTCTTGCCTTTAAAATCTAAACAGTAACATTATTTATCAGATCTGTCATTCTGATATGCTATTTAATAGGCACATTCAGTGAGTTCAAAGCAGAATTTGTGTTTTCAGGCTTCACTCCAACAGTATCTGGAGAATTACAAAGACCTCCCTACAGAAGGTAACATTCAGCAGAAATGCTCTTTACCCGATAACATGGAGTTTCTGTTGCTTTTGTTCTCCTACTGTGTGGTTGTTTTTTTTTTCTTTTACCCCTCAGTAAGAGGAGACTGAGCTCTCAACTTTGTCCAAATGAGACAAATTTATCCTAAAATTAATTTTACTGAGGAACTGTTTTTAGATATCAGCTATTTCTTATTATTGTATAAAACACTGTTGATTTTTAAGCAGAATACATCATTTATTAAAAAAGGCATTTTGTTTAAAAATTGACTGCATATTATGCCTTACTTTATTTGGAAGGTCAAATGCTATGTGTATTTGTCATTTTACTTTTCTCTCTCAGGTTCAACTGTTACAGAAAAATAGTTTATAACAAGCAGATTCAGGGCTTAAGGGATTGCAAGCATGTGGCATTACTCAGTCTAAAGGTTGGCCAAAGTGGATCTAAATGTTATAAAAAGTCTAATGTATCTTTAAAAAGTGAAAAGAAAATAAAAATATTTCATTGATTTTTTTTTTTTAAATTCAGCAAATTCATCTTTGAAAATGTTGTTTAAAGCTGATTTATTTCTCTTGACTATTTCTAATTGTTTTGCTTTTCTCTCAGAGTCCAATGACATAAATGGGAACTTTTCTTTTGGATTCATGGAACTTCTCAGACCTCTAGTCCTTTAATCAAATCCTTAATAATTCAAAATGCTGGCAATCCCTTGTTTAGGGATTACTTATTTTCATACACGATTGTCCTTGAATATGTGAAAGAAACAGTTTCAGAGAGAATATTCATAATTTTCAGATCTTCAATTTCTGGCATATTCTTCATCTTATTATTTTGACCTGCAAAGATTCAGTTATGATTTTCTAAGCAAACCATAAAACCATGTAATGTGAAAGTTGCTTAGGGAATGACTCAGTTTAATTCACCATATACATAGTCTCATAAACTACATAAAAATTTGCCCTCTGATATATGTAGAGATTGTGTGAATAAATAACAAAAGCAAATAGACGGTAGAAGATGTCGATTGGATTATAGTGGTGGTAATTTAAATACAGTTAACAATGGTAATCAATTAGCATGTAAGCAAGAGTTGCTTTTTATCCAAACTGAAAAATAATGAAGCTAGCACATTTCACTGTTTCTTGACTACTATGCTCTCTAGGGGTCCACAAACAGTTTGATTTCCATGCTGTTGACAAATCATTGTTCTCATTGTCAGTGAGTGTGAAGAATGAACTTTGGGGATAGGCCTCCCGAACTAAACTTTTCCCCTAAAACGATCAGTATTATCCCATGAAATAATAGGCTAGACATTAAAGTAACTTGTTCTGCCACTTAATCATTTTGTGACCCAATTAACTATGAAATAATTAAAACGTCCTTTATTACTGTCCTCTTTCTAGCTCCATCTGAAGTGATTTTTTCATTTGATGTTGGAAATGGACCTAGCGAAGTTACAGTGCAGTCACTCACTTCCTTAAATGACAACCAGTGGCATTATGTGAAGGCTGAACGAAACATCAAAGAGGCATCCTTACAAGTAGATCAGCTTCCACAAAGCTCTCACAGTGCTCCACCTGATGGGCATATTCGCTTGCAGCTCAACAGCCAGCTTTTTGTAGGTAAGCACTCATTTAACAGAATCCTTCCTAGTTATCATCATGGAAATATGAAAAGTAATAAAAAAAAAAAAAACAAACAGGAAGAAAAAAAGGTGGCAACTGGGTTTTTTGAAAACAGTTTTTATGATGAGATGAGAGTTTTTGTGAAAAATCCATGGAGATGTAGCTCTATTTTGAGATTACAAATTCAGTGCCTTAGCCTATAGTTACTGCTGGACAGGATTTCAACCAAAGTTTTTTTCTTTTGAAGTCTGAAGAACAACTAAAGGATCTCTATTTGCACCATTTTTTGAGAGGATGTCACCTGCTGAAGGAAGCTGTGTTACTTCTGTAATTTCAAGGAAATTTTGTTGTCTCTCTTCATCCACAACTTCTCAGGTTGCCCAGAAAAGTTGTGAATGCCCCATCATTGGAAGTGTTTAAGGTCAAGTTGGACAGGGCTTTGAGCAACCTGGTCTAATGAAAGATGTCCCTGCCCATGGCAGGGGGGTTGGACTAGATGAACTTTAAAGGTCCCTTCCAGCCCAAACCATTCTGTGATTCTATGAACCTGTGATCTACTCCTCTGCCCTTTGCTAACACATTTAATGAAATAATCAGACTGTGTTTACTTAGTATTGGAAACAAGAGAAAGGGACTATTTGATTTCACACAACCAGGAAAAATACAGATCTATGGTTGGTTCTGTCTAAACTGTGAAAGCTTCAAAGGAAGAAGTTTACCTGAATATTTCTGCCTTTGTACTTTAGTAAATATGACATTAATGTATTTAGATAAAACACTGGAAAAGCAGAAATGGAATAACAAAAAATTACTTAATGTTTACTTAGCTATTACATAGAGCTATGTAGAGCTATGTGTTATGTACATGGTAGTGTTCTTACTGTAATATTGCCATATTATGAATTTGTAAATTTCTGGTATATATGTATGGAATACAGTATAAGAGCATGTAAAGTCTGCCCTACTTTTAAACAGAACTTTATCTAGATCTGCTGTGAGACACATCATACTAAATGAATTTATGTTTTATTTGATGTGTGTTGGGGAGGAGTGCAGTTAAGAAGAATAGTGTTCTGAAACTGTAGCTACAGAAACTGTGAATCCTTAGGAAAAAATTAAATGGAGAGGGAACCCTTGTATGCTGAGATTGGAATTCTGACTTGTGCCTCAAAAGGCATCAAGGGTAGAAGATAGAGACTAGACCAAACATTGAAGAATTTTATATTTTGATTAAAAGCATTGAGGAGTTTTCTATAACAAAGAAGATATCCAAGATATTAGCTATAGTGGAGTTAGAAGTCTTAACATTAGTTTATATTTGCAGTAATGGACTAGAACTATTAATGGAATGACTAGGAGATTTCTGTTTACTTTACTACAATAAATTATATTGCTGTCCTCTGACTTGACTTACTATATAACTGCTATTATTCGAACAGTTGAAATTAGATCAATTTGAATTTGCAAGGTCTGATCTGTGAAGCAAGACTAAGAAATGGTCTAATTCTACAGGTGTTTATGCTAATAACAAGTCTGAACAGTTTTATAATAATTTTGACAATTAATTGATCTCTAGTTCTTCTAACCCTTCTCCCAAACAATCTAATACTGTACTAACCTGTATTGACAGTTGCATTTTCTTGCAATTTTTTATGAAGTAATTGGCCATTCAGTAGAGTGATTTTTTTGTAAAAAAATTTGACAAATTCTAGTAATTTATACACATCCATCTCCTGTATGGAGCTGACAATTTAAAAACTGTTTTGACTTATCTACAAGCAAGCTGTCTAGCTTGTTGTGTTCAGATAATGTTCAGGTGAATAATTGTATTAGAAGAGTGATTCTGTTGTTTTGCTTCTAGTGTTGTGGGTTTTTTTTCCTCTCTGAAAATTCTTTAAGGTCCTGGGAGTAAAATGAAATAACATTCACTCTGTACCTTGAAATCCCCTATGAATTTATACAATTATTTTGAAATAATTTGGAGCAGAACTGATAAAAATGGCATTTGTTTAATTTTATTCAGTCAAAACAGTGTTTTTGAAGTGTGACATGACAAATGATAATGATTCATTTGAATCATTTGTGTCATGCATTTCCTGAATACAATTTGTGAGGGTTTGCTATGACTGCAGCAAGTTTTTTTGGGTAATCTGTTTCTGCAGCTGCAATACTGTCATGTGGATCAATATGGTGTCTAGTTTATTTTGTGTTTGAGTTAAACCAATCTTTTGGATAATGCAACTTTTTATAACTCCCAACTATTTATAAGATATTTTCATCTCTTCAATTAAATATAATTTTTTTCAGTGAAGAGAGTAATGAGACTTACTTCCACTGATAGTCCACTGGTACGGACTCAGGCTTGTCTGCTCAAACCAGTGAAAGGATCTAGAGAAAAACGACATATACGGTATTAGCAGAGGCACTCTTTACTTAAATGTCATCTCGTATACCTAGTACCTGCCACAGTCACCCATCAGTCAGTTACTAACATACTAGGACTGTGATTTCTTCAGGCTAAAACACTCTTTTTTTACCTCTTACATGTATATACTCTGGTTTTCCAAAGAAGCCAGAAGAAGAACTAAAGCCTATAGCTGCCATCAAAATGCACATTTTAGCAGAGATAACATAAAATCTTCATATTGTTGGGTGGTTTTGTGCCATTATATCTGTAAATAACAACAGCTATGTCAAGATTTTCCATGTAACCCCAGGAATTTTACAAACTTTGGAATAAAAGGGGATAAAAATGGATGACCACACGGAAACATTTAACCAAAAGTTAATTGGAAATGCATGAGAATTATAGTTGGTAATCTTACATATCACAGAGTATTTTCTGCTTTTACTTTTTAAAACAGAACAAATGACAGGAAATATCAGAGTAAGTTGTGCAACAAAGGATAAGAGAGATGATATGTAGACTGCACATCTTGCTATGCAATCAGGGTGAATAAAAGGCTAGCTGTGAGGAAGTGTGCTAAAAATAAACAACAGTGAAAACAAATGAAGCAATAATTGCTGTTAGCCTTAGGATTGCCTTGTATCTTTATTGCATTTGCTTGGTAGTCAGGTATATCCTGACCAGTATTCATCTGTAGTGAGGTGGATAAACCTTCCTATTACTCAAGAATGGACACAACTTCCAGTATGGGACAAAGTATGTCAGGCCAGACATCAACTGTGGGGTATCATGATCCACACCATGAGATTGACAGATGGACAGACACACAGATCAGTTGATCAGTTAGTAGGATCTTGAAAGAGTAAAACTGTACAGCTCATCAGTCTCAAATCCCCTTTTTTCTTTTTTCTTTTTTCCTTTTTTTCTTTGGTTTTTTTTCTGTTTTTGTTCTTGGGTTTTATTATTTGTTGAGTTTTTTTTCCTTTTTTCCTTCCCTTCCCTTCCCTTCCCTTCCCTTCCCTTCCCTTCCCTTCCCTTCCCTTCCCTTCCCTTCCCTTCCCTTCCCTTCCCTTCCCTTCCCTTCAGTTTTTTTTCCTTTTTTCCTTCCCTTCCCTTCCCTTCCCTTCCCTTCCCTTCCCTTCCCTTCCCTTCCCTTCCCTTCCCTTCCCTTCCCTTCCCTTCCCTTCCCTTCCCTTCCCTTCCCTTCCCTTCCCTTCCCTTCCCTTCCCTTCCCTTCCCTTCCCTCCCCTCCCCTCCCCTCCCCTCCCCTCCCCTCCCCTCCCCTCCCCTCTCCTCTCCTCTCCTCTCCTCTCCCTTTTTTAAAAAGAAAGAAAAAAAAAGAAAACCACCTAATTTCTGGATGTTACTTCTTTGTGAATTAATAGAAGTATGCATCATTGCTTGGTATCTTACTGTGCAAAATCCTTGTTTCCCATTAAAAGCTTCAAGGGTTCGCTGTAATTACTTGACAAAAAAAGAAATCAGATATGCTTTTAAAGCTATTTATAAATATTTTCACATGCATAGGCTTGTATCTTGGAAATTCATAGTAGACTGTTCAGGGGTTGTAAAACATAAAGAAGTTTTTACACATCAATTCTTTTAAATTTTTAAAAGCTCATATGAATTTATTTCAGGTGGGACAGCATCCAGGCAGAAAGGATTTCTGGGATGCATTCGTTCGTTACAGTTGAATGGAATGGCCCTTGACCTGGAAGAGAGAGCAAAGATAACGCCAGGAGTTGAACCAGGCTGTCCTGGACATTGTAGCAGCTATGGTAACCTGTGTCACAATGGTGGAAAATGTAGAGAGAAATACAGTGGATTCTCCTGTGACTGCACTTTCTCTGCTTATGCTGGGCCATTCTGTAAGAAAGGCAAGCATGTCTTTTAGCTTTATCAGTTATTGAAAATAGGACTATACAGTCCAGAACAAGATCCTTACAGCCCTTTAAAGATATGTTTAAATGCTTGCAAGATATTTATGTTTTACTTAACACAGAGAAACATTCAGCTGAATTTGTTCAGTAAGTGTAAGATGTGTTAAACACTGTCTTCCAGAGATATGTTCAACATATACTATTTAAAGCAGGAACCACATTACCTGAGAGAATCAGCATCTTTCCTTTAATGTTATGCAACTCCTTTGATTCTTTTATATGATACTAAAGCTAGGAACTATATCTTTATGAATAAACTTTTGGATTTCTGTCTTTCAAGTCTTAATCTCAAAACTAAGTCTAAATTTGGAAAACAAACCAAGAAATAGAAAAACCTTAAACTTCTTTTTACTGTAAGAAGAAAGTGAGATCATCGGAAACAGGACTGAGCCCATGTTTTCAGCCATTTTAAAGGCATTCTTTGGTGATGGTGTCATACTGGTAGATGATCACAGAACATCAAGTTTGCATTTTAAGAACATAATTTTATCTAGAACTTTTGATATTTGCATATAATTATGAGCTGCTAAAAATTACTTGCTTCCTCCATGTATTAAATGCATTCTGCAAAGTACTCAGTGGCTTAAATGCCCTAACTCCATGTTCCTCTAAATTAGTGAGCACAACATCTGTCCAGCCACCACTGCCACCACAAGAATAAAGGACTCGTGCAAAGTCCTTTAATATCTATTGCTGTGGAGCTAATGCTACTGAGTGAGGAATGATACTTTCCTCCTCCCCAGCAAACAGCTGAAGAGACTAATGGTCACACTCCATGTTTATTATTCTGCAGGGGCAGAGCATCTCCTGTTACTGAAAGTGTGGGATGACCTATAGTAATAACTTTCAGTCACCTTCTGTCAAAGATACTGAGCCAGATTACAGAAATTTCCAGAAATTTTTCTGAAGTGTGGAGGTTGTCTGTGAACAAACAGGATAGTCTAAGACAGTTACTTTTACCAGAAAATGGCTGTGAGATGTCACAGAGATACAAAAACCCTCTATGAGTGATTCATCCATAAGACGACCATAACCCAGTTTGTATTCTCCTTTTCTTTCTCCCACCTGACCAGTCTCTTTTCCCACATATGTGTTTCAGGTGTGGCCAAGCTTAATCAATATGTTAGGATTCAAGCTCCTACACCCATTTCTCTGTAGGAGCAGTACACATACAAGACAGGACATATTGGGCTTGAGGACATGGATAAACAAACAGGAAAAAAGCAGAAAGCACGTTTAAAACTAGACAAAAAGAAGCACTTCTTCATGCAACAGATATTTAAGACACATGTCTAACTGGGCTTTTGCTCTAGCCCAGGTTGGGTCTTATTTTATAGTTCTAAAGACTAGTTCCATTTATATTTCTTTTTCATCTTTATCACAATAGTTAAGAATACATTTTATTTTGTTCTGTTGCAGAAAGGAAAAAAAAAGAGCTTTAGTCTTGTTTTGCATGATATTTAAAGACTGAATTACTTTTTTATTTCAGAGATCTCTGCCTATTTTGGGACTGGCACTTCTGTGACATACAATTTTCAAGAATACTATACCTTAGCTAAAAATTCCAGTTCTCACGCTTCTTCTTTCTATGCTGACATGACACTGAACAGGGAAGCAATTACATTTGCCTTCCGAACAACACGCACACCAAGTTTACTGCTTTATGTCAGCTCCTTCTACAAGGAATACCTCTCGGTCGTTCTCACCAGAAACGGTGAGTGTTCAGATAGGCTGTCTGGAAACACTAATAAACGTCATAGCTGCCAACTCAGATTCACTCTGATTCCCATACCTGAATCACAAACTAAGCATTGTCCTGTTGTTGCTTTAAATGGTATATTTATTTTTCAGCTGCACCAAGCAATGCTTTCCACATGAAGAACATTCCTCCTACTGTAATTTCAACTTTTACTACTGTTTTCTTTTTATCATGTTGGCAAAAATACTTATTTCTGGAAATCCTTTAGAAATGAAATAAAATATTTCAAATTAAATTCTTTTTTAAAGAACTGAAATGAAAATCAAAATTTATCTGATCTGTCTGCTATTCACGCAGCATATTAATTCACATCCTCATGACAAATAATGAAATAAACTACTTTTTGAAAGTATATTATCCATTTTCCAAATTAATCAGAGGTAATTTTGTTCAACTAATTTCATAAGCTACTTATATACCTATGAAAATACACATATATACCTGTGAAAATACACATAACATAGTTGATGTTTCTGTTTAAGCTGAACATTAAATCTGTGTTGGATCTTTTTTATTCTTTCTTCTATGTTTTTTTTTTTTTTTTTTTAATTAAAATACACCACAGACTGAGTTGAATCTTTGGGTTTATTAAAGACTCTTTGCAGTCACAGTGGTTCTGTGACCAAAGAAGGTTCTGTGCTTTCCTGGGTACAGATTTGGATGTAGAATAACTGTGGTATCCTCCCCATCGTGTGAGATGGAACATGACTGGCCTGGGTCTGGCCTGGGCCTTGCTTTCCAAAGGATGAGTAGAAAGTCCATCTACAGCTGGGAGGGAAACTCTGACAAGGAAACCACACTGCCTCTCTGGCTGTGAAAGAGTCTCTGTGTGATTATATGCATACAGACAGTATGCTGGGAGTTAACAACAAGAAATGGAAAGTGAGCTAGAAATTATTAACTGCATCCTACTGAATTGTCAACTGGTCAAAGGTTTACAGGTCCAGACAGTGTAAACATTATTCAAGAACAGTACTTGTAAGGTACTGAGTTTTATTTGAGAAGTCACATTGATAGGAGCTACCAGACCAAGTCTTTCTCAGCTGAATTATAAAAGTACTTACTAAAATTTCAGCACAAATTTTAATGCATTATTCAGATTTGTGACAGTTTATGGCTATCTTTGCCACTACATCCTACTTCCAACATTGCTATTACTTTTCCTGTTGCCTTCTTTCATTTCTCACTTATGTCAATTTCTTGTACTTAATTCCTTAAATAAATCAAACATTTGTTTTGGTCTTCAAATGCACCTGTGAAGCAGAAAGCGTTGTATATGATCTACACTGCCTATTATGTGCGTAGTGTACTATACCTTTTGCTCTATTTATCCCTGCAGGAAGTTTACAGATCAGGTACAAGCTAGATAGCCATCAAGATCCTGATGTCTTCAGCATCAATATTAAAAGCATGGCTGACGGACAACTGCAACATGTGAAGATTAACAGAGAGGAGGAAATGCTCTTTGTAGAGGTAATTCAGTTAGACAAAAAAAAAGAAAAAAGTGGATTATCATAAAAAGTAGAAGATCCAAAGCAAAATTAAGTAAATAGTTACAAGGCAATTACCCCCAAATAAACTGTGTATTAATATTTCAAATTAATAAAGCAAAAGCAGGCTCATGATGCACAGTGAAAGTCTACGTTAGACAATCTCTTTGGTGTTCATTTGGTCTATTTCAAAAGGTCAAAACCTCATTATTTTGTATGAAAATAAAATGAATTGTTTGATGGTTAAATTTTCACAATTTTTGAAATGTGTATGACTGCTGTCATTTGTTTTGGGCCTTGCATTTTGTTTTTTGTTTCAAATTATGTATCAAACTACAGTACAAATATATTACCAACTAGATAATAATTTAAGCCTATTTGTCTAATTTTCTTTGGTCCCTTTTACATCAAAGGAATGTGACTATTAAGGAAAATATTTTTGTTATTTTTTGTGGAAATTTGATGATAAAATAGAAATATTTGATGTGTTAATAGTAAATACTAGCATGTAAAGAAGTCTTCATTTTTTAAGATAAAATTTTAAAACCCTAGATATTACAAGTTAGTATTCTGAGGCTAGGGTTGAGTTTGCTTAATTACGCATTAGTAAAAGCCTTGAAGGCAAGTAGTTCTAGAGGTACCCTGGGGGGCAGAGCATTTACAGTGTAATATTTGATCTTTATGAACTAAATGTTGAGTGCTTTTTTTTTAATGAAAAGAGCCTTTTTCATGTTTTGAAGGTTTACCATTTTTATTCATCTTATAGATAAAAAAGAAAGAATCAGCCAAATCAATAAGATAAATAAAGGCTTATTAATTGGAATGCTTAAGAAGTATCAGAGCTATAATCGGTGATCTGAGGAAGCTGATCATCTATTTCCTGACTAGTTTTTATGCTATAACTAACAAATGCTTCCCTCAGGTCCTTTTATTTTTAACCTTGATCTTATCTGCTTTTTTGCAAACTTTTACTATTATTCTAATTTGTTCTTCACCGTGCCATTCTGCAGGTTAACCAGAATGAAAGAATGAAGTTTATTCTGTCTTCAGGCACAGAATTCAATGCAATCAAGTCTCTCACACTTGGCAAGATTTTAGGTAAGTGGAACACCACAGAGTTTTCTAAAACATAGATCAAAATGTCATCATGGCACATAAAAAATAATAACCCTAATCTCATTGAAAGACATTTGTTGTCTTGGATTTAATTAGACACTGAGTCACAATCAAGGTAGAAACTTCAGTCTTGTTGAAATACAAATATAATCATGGGTAGGTACTTCCTGAAAAATGATCAAGTGGGTTCCATTAAAAATAATTTCACACTCTCTCTCTCATTTTGCAATCAAGCATTATGAAACACTACTTGTATTTTACTCTCAGGAAAAAATAAATCACTGTGAAATCACACACAAAGACCACAGAATACTATTAATCATGTATTGTATTTGAAAAAATTTCTGTGATTAGATTTTGATGTAAACAGTTAGGGATAAGGTAATGTAAGCAGAAACTTTGTTGGAGTTACTTTTTAAAAACAAGTTAAGCTATGACAAAATATTTTGTCTAGCAATGATTCCACAAAAGCTGTCTGTTTCTCTGTAGTAATGTTCAAAATGAAATTTACCTATCTACAATTACCATTTTGTCAATTTTGTTAAAATAAAATAGCCTGAACTAAAATTCTCAAGATCTTAACTATTTTCATGTTCATCACATTGGGAAAACTCAATGATAGAGGAAGATGTGGTGCTGGTTAAAAGTTAAAGGATATTTCTCTTTCCTCTAAAGTAGTTTAAAGTCTGTGTTGCTACATTCCTATATCAAGTAAAGGTCCATTTGTACCTTCTTCCTCTAATAGCACTTTTTGTCACAACAATATGAAAACAGAGCTGGTGTAGTTTGTGATATATAGTAACTAAGGCTACACTGACCTTTTCACCATTTTGTAGTTAGACTGATTATTTTCACCCTTTCACAAGTGGTCTTGGGCTAAGCATAGAA
Organism: Aptenodytes patagonicus; assembly: GCF_965638725.1. NCBI lineage: Eukaryota > Metazoa > Chordata > Aves > Sphenisciformes > Spheniscidae > Aptenodytes > Aptenodytes patagonicus. The sequence goes on along the minus strand of NC_134982.1, from coordinate 48,875,930 downwards.
TAAATAGGTTTACCAAAATACGGATTATTGGAAAAGATTATATATAAGTTTATAGATTTAAAATGTTTATAATTTCATATGGCAGACAGGTTATCACCATTACTGAAAGCAATTCTGTTTATTTTTAATAAAAACAATTTTTAAAAGAAATTATGAACCATGTTCCAAAACAAGATCTGGGAAATGAACTGCCTCCCTCTCTAACTCTTCGGTGCTGAAACATTTTGCCAGTAAACTGCCTGCAAAGGAGTGATGGTTTCCCATTCTTTAAAAATCTTTTTAAGTAAGCTAAAGTGTTAACAAAGGCTTTTTGTAGAAATAAATTCAGAAAACTGTGATATGTGACATAGAAGAAATTGAGTTTTCATCTCAGCTTAATATAGACGATATATTACTTTATCTTGCTCCCCCAGGCTTATATGAACTATTTACATGTTTTATATAATACCTACCCTAAACCAGAAGATCGAAGAAGTGTTTTCTTCACATTCAGTTGTATGTGGTTTAGTTTAGAGGAATTTTATTACTATGTACCTGAGGTGGCCCTACAGGATCCATATATCTACCACTTTTGTATAGTACCTTTGGAAATAACAGCTTTGGTAAATCAATGTTTCTGCCATTGTAACAGACCCAGAAATACTGTCCTGGCTATGACGGCAGAAAACACTGTTTTCCCAAAGAATCTCCTACTGAGAAGCAAAGCATTATCTGAAATAGTCCATTTGTGGGTGGGAGACAGTAAGTCTCCACTAGTTTCTGTCTGATCTCTATCTACATTCAAATAATGTAAATCCAAAACAAAATGTGTATGAAATTAGTTTTCTACTCCATTCTCAGTAAAAACTAAAGTTTAACTTTTTCTGTCACACATATGTGTTCATACACGCACACACAGATACACACAAAAGTCAGTTCCAAATATACCCTCTCCTATATGTAAACTCAGCTAGAAAAAAGGACTTCATGAAGTCTTCAGTTCAATTTCACAACAGAGAAGCATAATTAAGATGATTTCTGACTTATTAATGTTTAGAAAAGTAAATATTCAAGGAGATTAATTGAGAGAGATTTGAATGTGATGTTTCAAGTGTAATTAATTTAATAAGCTGGTGTATAAGATCATAGAATGGTTTGAATTGGAAGGCACCTTAAAAGATCTTCTAGTTCCAACCCCCATGCCATGGGTGGGGACATCTTTCACTAGATCAGATTGCTCAAAACCTCATGCAACCTGGCCTTGAACACTTCCAGTGATGGGGAATCCACAACTTTTTGGGGCAACCTGTTCCAGTGTCTCACCACCATCATAAAAAAAAAAAAAATTCCTTACGTCTAATCTAAATCTACCCTCTTTCATTTTAAAACCGTTACCCCTTGTCCTGTCATACAGACCCATCTTTCTTTATATATTGAAAGGCTGCAATAAGATCTCCCCAGAGCCTTCTCCTCTCCAGGCTGAACAACCCAAACTCTCTCAGCCTTTCTTCATAGGAGAGGTGTTCCAGCCTTCTGACCATGTTTGTGGCCCTCCTTTAGACCTGCTCTAACAGGTTCATGTCTGTCTTTTGCTGGGAACCCCAAAGTTGGGTGCAGTACTCCAGGTGGGGTCTCATGAGAGCAGAGTAGAAAAAGGGGAGGATCACCTCCCTCAACCTGCTGGCCATGCTTCTTTTTGTGCAGCCCAGGATACAATTGGCTTTCTGGGCTGCAAGTGCACATTGCCAGCTCATATTCAATTTTTCATCCACCAGTATCACCAAGTCCTTCTCCACACAGTTGCTCTCAATCCATTCATCCCCCAGTCTGTATTGACACTGGGGATTGCCCTGATGCAGGTACAGGACCTTACACTTGGCCTTGTTGAACTTCATGAGGTTCACATTGGCCTACCCCTCAAGCCTGTCCAGGTCCCTCTGGATGGCACCCCTTCCCTCTAGTGAATCAGCTACACCACTCAGCTTAGTGTCATCCACAAACTTGCTGAGGATGCACTCAATCCTACTGTCTATGTCATTAATAAAGATATTGAATAGTACCGGTCCCAGTGTGGACACCTGAGGGACACCACTTTAGTAACATTGAGTTGTTGCATGCAACTATTTGGATAAGGCCATCCAGCTGATTCCTTATCCATCAAATAGATGGCTGTGGTTTTCAATTCCAAGAGTGTTATCTAGAATAGGTGAAAGAATAATTTTGAATATATAATAAAATGCATACAGTGATAATTGTTTTCATAACAAATGCTTAAAATGTATTAAATAATGAAATTTAAAGATCATATTTATAGACTTCAAAAAAATCATAATTATTGTTTAGTTGTGATTGTTTGGAAGAGTCTTAATGTAGCTGATCTGTTTTCTTACTGGAAAAATAACTAAGAACCTCTAACACAAACAGAAATGTATATTACTTTTGAAATGTAGATTTTTCTTTATAGAACTCACAGTCCAGAAAAGAACTGGTATGTAGATATGCAGAGAGAATGGAAAAAAGAATTATCGTTTATACATAACTTTAAAGCAAGCATAGTAGCTGAAATATAAACTACTAGAAGAAAATTGTTTAAAATATTTCAAAAACCCACAAATTGATGATAAAACTGAATCAGGAATTTATAATGTTTTGAAGGGTAGTAGTCTATTGCAGTCACACTCACATAAGGGTAATACTGCAATGACCAGTAGAGAATTAAACATTTTGTTATCTTTGTTATGAAATTCCATATTAAAGCTTACATCAATTTACTTAAAAATGTATTTGATGCAATGTAATGAAATGACCATTTTTAAGCAAATAGCAGTTTCTTTTGATCAGGACCAATGTTGTCTCTTCCAAAGAAACCACACTGTTATAAAAGTTCAGAGGTGAGAATTTCTTCAGTTATATGATGGTTTTTCATCATCACAGTAGTGTCAAGCATGGAGTTACAATGACCTGTGGGGGCACTCAGCCCAATTTGGCTCAGTTTACAGAATCTGTCCTGAAGAAAACGTGTCATACTTCTCTCCCTTTCAAAGGAAAGATGCTGTTGAAAAGCTGCTGTTTCTTTTATAAATCTGACTGCTTTGGGTCCTGATTCCTGTGAAGTCATGTCTAGAGATGGAAGGAGACTTTGTGAAGGCCGTGGAAAAAAAGTCATGAGTGTAGTGAAGAGGTCTAAACAGAAGGAGTAACAAAATATGAAATAATGTATTTCTTGTAATTTGAAATGTTGTTCAGGAAAAACCCACAAGTTTTAAAGCAGGCCAGAAAGCTACAGAGTTTCTAAGAATTTTCTTCAGTTGGAGAAGTACTTGTCTGAGCTCTTCGGCAGTTGTGCATAGCTCAGTTTTTTGTTGAAAGCAAATCTGAGTGTTAGCTGCTGAACTAGTTTTGAATTCCCAAGAAAAAAAATATCAGTGTTCTTCCTCACTTCCCAGAACGTAAGCCTTCCAATGTAAAGACTTCTGAATTTTTGGTGTGCAACATTGTGACAAAATAGTCAGAGAGCTAGGCTGTGTTGGGACTCAGCAAAATATGTGAAGGTTAAGTTGTGAGGGAAAAGAGAAGTAGCACACTCAGCCACAGATTTCACAGAGTACAAGCCAAAGGACTCCTTATGTTTTTGTTTTCCTTCTAAGAAGAGACTTTCTCTCAAAACACCCCACACTGTAAGAAGGCTGTAGAAACCTCTCTTATTACAACAACCCACTGAGGAAGTAATTTACTTCCGCTGAGTAAATTTGCCCAGGACAAAACTTCCTAGCTTGCCCCAGGGTGAGAGTGGGCAGCTGTGGGCATTGTTTTTCTTCAGTGAGAGTTGTTAACCTTTCCATGCCAACTGAGACAAAGACAGGCTTTCAGCAAGATTTACTTAGGTCTGATTTATATACAAAGTTTCACCAGCTTAAGAGAATGAGTGATTTTAAGCTAATTCACTTAAACAAAGGCATCGCACTGAATATGGACATCTCCAACAATGTAGAAAATGGTTATTTCAGTAGTAAATAAAAAAAAAAAAATTCACTAGACTCTTAATAAGAAGTTCTAAGTTAAACCAGTAAAATATTTTGTACCCACATTTGAAATGGAAATTCTTTGTATTCAAACTATTTAATTCTATTTCTAGTGAAATTGTCCTTTCTTATATTGGTTTATTTGTCTCTGAAACTATAATATTGTATAATTCAGTTCTGTCTTTATGGCAATATCTTTGAGGATAATTAATAATTGCACAGCTTACTTATGAGCTCTAATTTTTATAGTTTTATTGATAAAGGAATAATGGAATTGCAAAACTTCCACTGATATATAAAAATATAGTGATAATTCAATGTCTAGGTACTCCCAAAAAAGTGCTGCAGTGAAACATGTGCTAAATAATACTTGCTTTAAAAATGTCCATTTGTCTTTATGCAGCTTTTTCTACTATATGGATTTGGGAACCCATATAGTAATAAAATAGTAAAATTCAGTCTTTTAAAGTTGGTTTAGAAAAGCCTTTAATGTAAGTCTGTTAGTGTAAAATATGCATTTTATGCAGCTCCCACAATTTAAAGTACATATAATTGTACTCCAGCAAATTTATATGAAACATTTTTTTATATTTTTTTTTCATCCGATTTTTAATTTAGTCAGCCAAGCTTGTCAAGGTTTACTTCCCATACAGAAGCATCTCAGGATAATTATTTAGGGAAAGAGAAAGTTTTCACAGTCTTGCAATCTTGGACAAAATACTAGTATTTAAAAAATCAGTATTCAGGGATTTAATGGAGATCCTTTAGTTTGATGAAATAATTCTGTCGGCAAAATATTTGCCTTCTAATGTTTTATTTTAAAGGTTTTTTCTACTCAATCACAGCAGTGTGACAAATGACAGTTCCACAAATAACACCCAGTTGTGACTCCTGATTGCTTGACAAGCTTGGCTGACTCAATCATAAATAAACTTCAGTAAAATAATGTTGTGTTTCTTCATATTAAAAAAAAAAAAAAAAGTTACAGCATAGTGGCATTTATGTGGTCACATATTAACCACAGGGAAAAAAAAAAAAACAACCAACCAGCCATATATGATTCAACTGAAATCAGTGGGTGTATAGATGTAATTAGTTTTAACTGTAATAAGCATTTTTAATGCAAAAAGCTTGACCATAATAAAATTTTCATACCAACACAGGCTTGTTACACAAATGTGAGATTTTGTGGCAGTCCATTCCAAGCACATTGTTAGTACCTCCAGCTGGTAATTTAACTGTGAAAGTCAAATGTACATTATTTTTTTCTACTGAGCAGATTCATAGAATCATAGAATCATATAATATCTCAAGTTGGAAGGCGTCCATAAGGATCATCCAGCCCAGCTCCTCACAGGACTACCTAACACTAAACCATATGACTAACAGCATCGTCCAGACGCTCCTTGAACTCTGACAGGCTTGGTGCCATGAGCACTTATCTGGGAGCCTGTACCAGTGACCAATCACCCTCTCAGTGAAGAACCTTTTCCTAATGTCCAGTCTGAACTTCCCCTGATGCAGCTTCCTTCTATTCTCTTGTGTCCTATCACTGGTCACCAGAGAGAGGAGATCTATAACTCTGCTGCCCCCCTTGAGGAAGTTGTAGCCTGCAGTGAGGTCACCCCTCAGCCTTCTCTTCTCCAAGCTGAACAAACCAAGTGACCTCACCTGCTCCTCATAAATCTTGCCCTCGAGACCTTTCACCATCTTGGTTGCCCTCCTCTGGACACAATCTAATAGTTCGATGTCCTTCTTCTATTGAGGCGCCCCAAACTGCACACAGTACTCGAGGTGGGGCTGCACTAGTGCAGTGTAGAGTGGGACAATCACCTCCCTCAACCAACTAGCTATGTTGTCCTTGACACACCCCAGGGCATGGTTGGCCCTTTTGGCTGCCAGGGCACACTGTTAACTCATATTCAACTTGCCATCAACCCAAACCCCCAGATCTCTTTCCGTGGGGCTGCTCTCCAGCCTCTTATCCCACAATTTGTATGTATAAGCAGGATTACCCCATCCCAGGTGCAGAATCCGGCACTTGCTCTTGTTAAATTTCATATGGTTAGTGATTGCCCAGCTCTCTAGTCTATCCACATCTCTCTGTATGGTCTCTCTACCCTCAAGGGAGTCCACAGCTCCTCCTTATTTAGCATCATCGACAAACTTACTTAATGTACATTTGATTTCTGCATCCAGATCACTTATAAAAACATTAAAGAGCCCTGGCCCTAAAATTGAGCCCTGGGGAACCCCACTGGTGACTGGCCATCAGCCTGATGCAACCCCATTTACTGTAACTCTTTGAGCCTGATCCCTCAGCCAGTTGTTCACCCAACGTATTATGGACTTGTCTAATTTTGAGACAAGATAAGATTCCACAGGAACATGAAAAATTTTGAAATCTTCAACATCAGAAGAGCAGAAAGGTCAAAGCTAGTCTTTTGATGCCACAGTTCTTATCTTAAAATGTTCTGCTGGGAGCTGTATGTCTGCTGACTTTCAGTATTATTTCACAGAGGAAAGATGGTTGAAGCAGAATTCAAGAAAGAGGTTTATTGAGTTTGTGTTTTGCTTTTGCTTTTTTTTTTTTTTTTTGAAGAATGCAATGTAGGTAGAGTAATTTTGTCTTTCTTTGCTGAAAAATTTTGAGTACACTTAGCAAATGAATTGCTATAAAGATGCTTAAAGATGCTTAACTGCAGTTTACTATAAAATACAGTCTTTGATAAACATCTTGTGTCTGTGTCATTTTCAGTCAGTTAAATTTGACAAGCACTAAAGCAGAGAAGGGTTTGTCTTCCCTAAACGTTGCAAATTTTACAAGCAATATTTCTTGATCTAATAAAAAGTTTTACTTTATCCCAGCAGTATTTTCTAATTAATGAGTCAAGTGAACTCTAAGGATTTAAAATATCTAATTTCCTTTCATATTATACACATACAATGTTTACAAAATGGTTTGTATAGGAAACGCTTCAGTCGAGGTTTTCAATCCTACTTATAGTTGGAGATATATATTTTTATCACAAGGGGTTTTGGACATTTTTTTTTGCCACCTCAGGTTAGTCTTTTTCTTAAGATATGCAGATCTAGCACATCCTTCAGTGCAGTGAGTCAATCATCAGAAGCAGTGTATGCTAGAGAGAGAACAGAGGCAGTTAAACATCCAACATTTTATGTAATCCATCAGTGCAGGTGAGCAGATTCTTGGCTGACATCTGTCTATCTAATAATACATCATCATTGCAAGAAGCAGAGAGTAGTTGAGGAAAATTCTGCTGTGCTATTTTGCAACATTCTACCGAAACATATTAGCCTGATTTTCACTATTAACCTAATTGTATTCAGGAGTGTGTTGGACGTTGGTGTTTAAAATTGTTGTGGTAGCCGTTGTAAAGATCACAAGTTCATTCATGGGTTCTAGGATAAGTTGGAGCTGTAAATGATTAAGATTAAATTCCCATTTTATTTGCACAAAACTTGAAAACTTACTTCCCTTAAGAGTACTCTTTGAACAATTAGTACTTCCAGAGTTTTTGCTTAAATTAAAACTGTCAGAGTAAATAAACTGTTTTCTGTTTCCAAAGTAGTACATTAGTGAGCATTAGTTGGTGAATAAATAGAGAGTTCTGACAGGGTACATACATTCAGAAAGGCAGCCAAGAGAATAAGGGGGGGGCGGTGTCTTCTTTTTTTTTTTCCTTCCCCTTTAGTGGGAAAGATAATAGTATTGTGTTTAAAATGTATAGTAAATTGGAACAACATTCATTTTTTAGAATTTCACAGAAAATACCTTAATTGATTTCCAGGACCTGAGGTGTTCAGAGAGTTTTTGTTTTGACAGACTTGATGGTGATGGGATGGAGTAGACACATGAATCTTTGGAAAGAATATGATCCAATAAAGTACATATTTATGAAAAGATATCTAATAAAATATGTATTTTTCATGAATGCATGCTTCTTCCTTATCTTTTTGCAGAATGAAAAGGTGTTGCCTTTTAATTTAAATATTTTAGTTACAATTGAATCTTTTTGCTTTGGAACTTGCTATAGTAAGTTAAAAGCGTTTCCCTCAGCAGACTAGGAACTGTCATCTGTTAAAAAAAAAAAAAAGGTTAAATGTATCTGACTGTCTTTTCATTAAAGACAGACAAGAAAGAGATTCAGTGAATCTACATGTGCTGCTGTAACTCAAATATACTCACAGGAACACAGGTTAATTATTCATTTATTCTTCTGTCACTTTATTTTGTACATTTGCACTATGTTTGATTGTGTTCTGTTCCTTCTGATTAACAGAAAACAGTGATGTAGATGAGGAGACTATGAAGGCAAACTCTCAGGGGTTTATTGGATGTCTCTCCTCAGTGCAGTTCAACCACATTGCTCCTTTGAAGGCTGCACTGCACCACAGCAGCTCAGCCCCCGTCATTGTAAAGGGACGCTTCACTGAATCCAACTGTGGTACCTTAACTGGAGCTGACTCAACATCAAGTGAAACAACCCATTCATTTGCAGGTAGCATATGGTTATCACTTGTTCTGATCTCTGAAGCAAAATCTAAACAGAGTACTCATTACTTGAATCACAACTGTCTTTTCTTTTTCCATGTGGGTTAACATCTCAGGAGTAGTTTGAAAAATAATTCTCTTTTATGTGTACTTACTTCCTTTTCTCTAGTCTTTCTGTTTTCCTCTGAATGTTTACATTTTTCTCTTTATCTCTGCAAAGTATCATCTACATCATTGTTCTTTGCATGCTTAGGGACCCACACTACTGCCACTGTACCATACTGTACATGAGCTGTTACCATGTGGGAATTTCTTGAAAACCCTTCTTCTATTTGTCTATCACTTTCCTTTTTTTCTGCTGCAGATCACTCTGGACCAATAGATGAGGGAGAGCCCTTAGCTAATGCAATCAGAAGTGACTCTGCAATTATTGGAGGTAATAGGGACTGTAACAACTGCACAGGAACCTTTTTTTTTTCTAATAACTGTGAGTCTTTCAATGCTGAAGTGAAGTCAGTTCACTTTTGTGTGTATAAGGAAACTAATAAAAAGGCTTCATTTTATTACAAGTGGTAGACAGACAAAAATCAAGCATTGTTTTAAAATGTAATCAATAGCTCTCGTATTTTCTTGTTACATAAATTTATGCCATCAGTGTTTCTATACATTGGAACATTGTGCTGAAACACAAGATACTAAGAACAGGTTTCCAACCTGTCTAATGCTAGTGTCTATGACTTAAAAAAGTACTTGGCTATGTTGTGACAAAAAGCATATGTTTAAGAAAGAACAATCTTTGCTCCTTGACTATGCCAAAAAATTACATTTTGCTACACAGTCAAGTTCAAAATCTTCTTTAATAGATCTGAGCAACACAGATTTTTCTTGAGAAAATGGGGTCTAACACTGCTTGAATCAATCCTTTGACAGACTGAGGCAAGTTTCATTCTGGTTCTGCATTTGGAAAGCAATGTACTCTTGGACAGACTATCACTTGCATTGATTAACAGCTTAAAAATAAAATGCATGTTAAAATAATAATAAGAAAAAATAATTACCGCTGTTTTGAAATACCATTTCTCCTCCATTTTCTTACTATTTCTTTTGGCACCTTTTATCGGCTTAAATAGAACTACAAATGATCATCCACACACTTTTTTCAAAACATTTATTTTTAACAGAGGAATAGAGGAAGAACAACATACAGTTCAATTGCTCCTAAAGTGAATATGTTGGCAGTCCCTTTACTTTTTATGCCTATCAGAACAGATATGGTATAAAGTTTAGGATAGATGTCTTGTGCTTAAAGTACAGGACTGATAATCAGGATATGCAGGTTCCATTACTGTGCCTTTCTGACTGACCATCCTTAAGCCAAGATCCATCTCTGTTGTAGTGGGGAAGCCTACCAGTTCTGTCTCTTTAGCAGGAATGAAGAGTACTCAAGTGAGCCTTAATAGGGAGAGTTTGGGATTGGGGACCCTCAGGAGAATTTCAATTCCTGTCACCAGTATTGGAGCAACTGTATGGCTATGTCAGTTCAGTTTTTTTCTTTCAAGGAGTAGTATTGTCTCTTGTGACAATCTTCCCCTGTGAGAATTACCAGTGGTATTTTTTCTTTTGGGAGGAGGCGAGGGAAGGGAACTTGTTTTCACTCATGGTATTTTCACAGTATAATTCACTGTTTCAACTTCCATTAGTTACTGCAACAGAAAGAGGGCAGGGGGAGGGAAAGGTCATCCTCTCCACCTTTTAAATTCTGAATGTTTCCTTTCTAAGGGAAAGGAAAGCCTCAGCAGACAAATGACGTAGTGGGATTTAGCAGAATAAAACTGCCAAGGCTTCTCACTGAGGATAAAAAACAGAAGGTGGAGTTAAGATAAGAACCTGCAGTCACCTGTGTGTCTGCCATTTAAATAATGCTACCTCCTGTGGTCAGTGCCTGTCAACAGCACACTGCACGGTCAGTGACCTTTAACATGGTAGTGCTAAAGATACTAAAATAAGAGATAATTAAACCTAGAAGCTTCCTTGCTTGTAAAGTGATACTTATGTCTGTATATTTTTATACACACAAACTTTAAGAATCTTGCCACTGAATTCAGTGAGATCAGTATTTAAAAATACAGTTTCTGAGTTCTTTACATGTCTAACTTTGTCAAAAATTAATTTGCTGTTTCAACAGCTAGATATTATTTTACATAAGTATCTGTACATAGGTAATTTAGCGTGGGTGGGGATTTTTAAGCGTACTAGCAACAAAGTCATTTTTGAACTTCAAGCTACAAAAGTTACAGTCTTTTTAAGGTAATAATAACCTCACAATTTTATTGTTATTAAACACATTTGGGGATATGCATTCACAATTTTTCTACTGCTTAACTATGGTTGTTTAAAAGTCAAAATAAAGCAAGCTGTACAACACTCGGTAAAAGTTTAATGTAAGTACCCTTAAATGAGTATAACTGAGTATTGTACCAACTCAGCTACCTCAGACAAGGCAAGTTTATAGACAAGCCCTTACAGAGGACATGTACTGTGACTGTGAAACAAAGGAATTACTGTTCTATTTAATCTAAATAAGGATAAGATTTACTCAGATTCTAGAGTCTCTTCCAGAGAAGAAGATACCACAGAAAAAAAGTTTCTATTCCTACCATTAAGGGTGGCTGCTCATATTAGAGAATGCAAGAAATGACAAGTACTGAATTTTGGATGGTCTTTTTTTATTTACAGTGCTAAAAGACTATATATTTTTACTTTTCTTGCAGTAGTGACCAAGTTATGCAGCAGATTGTTCCTTCATCTAGTACATCTGAGCTACTGCATTACAACTGTTTCCCAGACTGTTTAGTGCTTTTTTCCTCCCTGCAGCCTAGTCTTGCTTTCTGCTTCTTTGACAAGCACTTCCTGCTTCCCTTCTGTTTCATTTCTCCACAAATTCCTCCCTTGCACAACCTCTGACTCATGAACTTGAGGGCCATCATGAAAGGATGAATGAGAAAGAGAGGAGATGGGCTGGAAGTCTGTAAGGTCATGCTTATCTCTGTGGGAAGTATCTCTTTCCTTACTGTTCCTAATTTGCTGCACTAGGAGCAGCACGCCCTGGTAACAGTTCAATAGATCTTAAATAGTCGCCTTTAAAACTAAGTGCCCATTCCATTTAGTTTCTTAATGTGTTCGTTATGTGGCACATACCTGATCAGCTAGAACACCATAATGCAGGTGGCTGTACTGATGATGATTTTATCCTACCAGATGAGGCTGTTAAAGCTGCTGGAAAAGGAAGCTTGCTCACTACCATCTGTGTAAGCAGGGACCCTGTTTACTTATGAACCCAAGGTCATGTAGCCATGCAAAGCAAAAACACACCTAGGATGTCAGAACAAGTGCCACAAACCTGAAGGGAAGGAAAGGAGTCAAACCTACGTTATTTCACCCTGAACATGAAGTGAGCCTTGATTTTAGCGTTTTAGTATTTTAACCAGTGTCTATTCATCACAATGATGCAGTTACAGAAATGTGAGCCCTTGCTAATGTAGATCATGAAAACCTCTTCATCCCATTATGATGTACCAAAGGCAGTCAAACGGAGTTGGGATTTTCTTCCATGAGGCAGAATAAACATTAGAATTTCTGTCCTATTTGACCTGATGATAGGTGGCTATAAACACTGGCCAATTTCCACTGGAGTCCATGTGATGAACTCTTCTACATTTTCTTTCATAAATTCTCCTCATTAACTGCATTGTTTAGTCAGAACTGGTCATCTGTGGTCTGAACTAATTTGTGTGGAGTACTGGATGGGACTAATTCTGTGCAACCATTCTTACTGCAAAGGGTCTGAGGCTTGGACTTTGTGGTGTACACAGGCAGAGCTGATAGAGGACCTGATTCAGAATTCCAAATTGGTACCTTTGTCCTCACCCTGTTCTGTGCTGCCTCTGCTCTCCAGATTCTTTCCCCAGACCTGGAGCAGTGACAGGAGAGCGGATTGGCAGGTGAAAGCTGATGATGCGACACATGTCCCCTTCTATCCTGATGACATGTGGCATGAGAAAGGGTCCTGAGTGACATGAGTGACTGAGGAAAGGGAGAGTACTTTGCCCAATACTCATAGGAGTTGGGGAAGAGGAGAAAGTCATAGTAGTGCCCTTTGTGATGTCCCATTGTCTGGCAGGGAAGTCCCTGAAGAACAGCTCCTCAAATATGCAGTGGCTTGAACTCCCAGCCTGGCAGAGAGCTAGGGGCTGGTCATGAAGGAGGAAAAGACACCCTCTTATCTACAGTACCCTAAGGCACCTACTGGTCTTCCATTCAAAAGTTTCAAAAATTATAGTATTCTGTGGAATTTATTTTTTTTTTATTAGTAGTGTGCAAAATTTCAAAACAATCACCATGAAGCTTATGCTACAGTGCTGTTTCTGGTTTGCAAACAGCTATTGCTTCTTATTTCTCGGGCTTCTCTGCAACCCCCTGCATTATGTGATGGAGCCATTCCTTCTTTCTCCTACTCTCTGGCCCATGAGTTATTATTTGTCTATCCTTTCGCTTGACTTTTTTCTCTTTTCTTCTTCTAGGTGTGATAGCAGTTGTGATATTCATCCTACTCTGCATCACTGCCATAGCCATACGCATTTATAAACAAAAAAACATATACTCAAAAAATGAGGCAAAAGGATCTGAAAATGAAGACAGTGCTGAATCTGCACTGAAAAGTGAGCTCAGCATGCAAAACACAGCCAATGAAAATCAAAAGGAATACTTCTTCTGATTGGCATTCATAATTTAATTTAATATAATAATGTGACAGTCTGACTTTCTTGCTAAGCCAGGGGCTCTCAATGGACAGAAAAAGGTCTTGCACTCTACAGTAAATGCAACGGATTTGAGACTTATTATACTGCATATGTTCAGTCTCAGTGATTACTATAGGGGGCCTCTTTAAATTACATGCATTCCTTAGCTATTATACCGTAAATGCATTTTATGTAACAGTGAATTAGATATTGTAACCAATTTCATTGTTGGTAGTTTCCGACTGTTCTGATGTGACCTTCTACAACTGAAGCTTAACGTACATACTGAATATGATTTTTGAATGGGAAAATTGTTATGAAGTTATTCCTATCCTTTTCTTTAAAATTTGATTCTGGAATTTTGTTCAAGGTGAAAGGTGGATTCTAGTACTTTGTGTTACTAAAGAAATTCTGCTGTGTTGCATTATAGTGATCCCTCTTACTTCCTCAAACTGAAAATGCCTTTGAACTGCTGTTGGCTGGTGTCAGCATCTGCTTGTGAGCCGTGGAGTTTGGTGTCCAAAACAAACTGTACTTCTTTCCCCTGGGATGTGACCAGTGTCATCACTATCCCTTCTTTTTGGCAAGCCTAACAGGACTTAAAACTGAAGGGTGTACAATGTGCTGAAATACTGTAAAATCTCTTTTACAATAGGTTTTCACTTATGGTCAAGTGATGGCACCAAGAGAATCATGCACATTCTAGGCATTTTAAATAAAATTGGGATCACAAAAGGCAAGACATTTGCTTGGAAAGATCAAGTGATATATTAACAAAAGTTAAATTATCATGAGTGAAAACACCAACAGGTGATCAAGGTTATTGTCCCTGGAAATTAGTAATGCTTATTCTGTCAAGAAGTAATGCTCTGTGCACTATCTGGGACGTATTCTTTGGAAACATTGTATCTATGATCTGCTCCAGACCTCAAGATTAAGTTGTTCTAAATTGTAGAAATTATTTATGATTATTATGATAATAGAAGTAGGGCATTTAGAGTCTAGTACAGTGGCTACTACTTGAATACTTTTGTTCTTCACCCTTAATAGTACCTACTATACCTCTGCGAGATAAGGTCTGATTATACCGCTCAAAATTAAACAGGTGCTTACTATCTTGACAGAGTAAATGAGAGCTGTCTATGATGTTGTATAAACAAATTATCAGACATGAAGGGTAGGTTTAAGTTGTCTAAACAGAAGATTGTAAGGTCGCTTTAGACACCATAGGGTATCTGAAATACCCATGTGGCCTTGTAGGAATGTCACAAGTTCTACAGAAGGTATGTGTCTTTTCGAAGAGACATCTGGGAATTGGGTAGAATACCTTAAGGCATCAAAAATGTCACTAGATACCAATATTTAGGTAACTGACCCCCACACAAAGGATTTTTTTGTTTTTCCTCAGACAGAAGACTGTGTGCCTAGAGTTTGGATCTGAGAAAAGAATCAGGAATTCTGTACCCTTGTAGACTTGAGTTTTAAATTTGAACAGCTTTCAGAATTGATTTATATCTGCTCCCATTAAAAGCAGTGATAACAGTCATTGCGTTTCTCCTCTTTCAGTGAGGAGAATCAAAGCTAGACCCTAGACTGTGAAGTTTAGAAAATGTTTCTCATAAATGTCCAAGAACATTATAAAGACATGGAAACCTGACACAACCATGGTGTGTCAAAACCTTTAATATGTAAATTTCTTTACATAAATGGTAGTTGTAAATATAAATGTCCAGCAGATATCATCTTTTAAAGCTTATTTTCTTCCATCAGTCTATACTTTCTATTTTCAGAATTCTACAGTTCCTTTTCTGCTTCCTTCTGTACAGCTTTACTTCATCTTTAGGAAAAAATTATTTCCTTTTTTTTCGTACCTGGAGGCTCTGCAATCAGAAATTGTTCAGATTAAGATGCACTGCTTTCTTTTCTTCTCATTTTTGCAATTCTGTGTGCATCTCTGGTAGATTAATCAGGCTGAGGACCCAGGATCAAGAACTGGGTATCCATGTCACGTATATGTTAGTGTATTCACTGATACAGTTTGGTCCATGACAATAGGTCACCTTTAGAAAGGACCGAACATGGTGAAGGAATGATACTGGACTGTTTCTGATAAGTAATATGGATGAGAATACCCTGTTTTGTGGATGGGGAGTGGAGGAGATGAAAGCCTCACGTGGGTCCTGAGAAGAAGACCTTGAATTGTTACATTTGCTACTTTGTACCCTCTCAGTCTAGCCAGTAACTTTAAAGTGAAAAATTATGATTCCTTCTTTTCAAGGGTCTGACCTAAATTGCATTGAATTCAAGAGGAGTCCTTTTGTGGACTTCTCTATAACTCAAACCCTCTGCACTTCAAGAGGCTTTCCCTTCCCGTGATAGATATGTCAGTGTCCACCTTTTTATGTCACTTATATCAAGAAATCTATGAGCAGTGACGAGTACCAGTCAACTCCATTTTTATCAGTGTGGGATGTAGTAACCATGTGGGACAAATCTTGTATGACAGTGTTGATTATAATACATCAGATCACCAAAATGGATATTTTGATTGAATTATAAAAGACAGACTATTCATATGAGAGTTACCCATATACTAACCTAATAAAACCTCAAGGGTATCCACACCAGGACAAGTTGGAAGTATGCAAACCTAACTTTTCAATCACTTGCTTTTACTTCTATTTCCTTCTTATTTTTTATTGTGTGTCCTGATGGAGAGAAAGGTCTCTTCCCTTCCTTTTCTTCCAAATGAATAATTACTTTCTTTCCCTATTCTTTAGGATTTTTAAAAGCAACAGGAAGGGAAAAGCTGAGCAAAACCCCCTATTTCACAGACTAATTAAAGAAGGGGGGGGGGGGGGTATAAATGCCTGTGTGAATGGCACATTATTTCATTCAAAGACCTTTTTAAGGCATTTTATTATGTGAAGGATTCCAAGGGGAAAAACAGAAATGGATTTTGTTGAATGCACATCTATCTGCGGATTTGTAGCATACAATAATTACATCTCTCTGAAGATACAAATGCGCATTTTCATCCGTAGGAAGAGTGACGATATATTCATCACCTGAATCTAAAATATACAGGTTCATAGTCAATGAAGCAGCATTTTCCATTATTTGCTGCATTTCTATGGGTACAAAAAAATGGTGGGACCGAAGTGCGCTGAGACATCATACAACATTGTGCTGTCCCTTTTTTGATTCTCTATTCCAGTGTATGACCTTTCACCTCTCTGTTAATAAACACTTTTTAAAATAAAGTGAGGAAAATATTTTTTAAAAAATTTGTATTAAAAAGTTTAAAACTGACAACAATATACTGATTTTTTTTTTTTTTAAACAGTAAAAATATGTAGAAGTGCACATAACATATTGGTGAGTGTGGTTATTTATAGATATTACTGGGTGCTGATGTAACAAACTTACTACTCATTGACACATTTTCCATGGCAAATATTTTTTTTCTTGAGTACATTAGAAAATAAATAGCAACAGGTATGCTGGTACATTTTTAAAATTTTGTGTAGGCGTTAGCTACAAAGAGCTTATAATTATTTATGTACTCCACATTTAGTGCATAAATATGATTTAGTTAGGTTTTGGGAAAACATTTTCCAATACATCCACTGTTGTGTAGATGAAGAATAAGTAATAAGCTAAGTGCACAACTTGACATGAAATGTACTAACAGTCAAAATAAATTTACAGCACCATTATTCATGGCAGGAATGAGGAAAAAAACCATGTAAATGACAAAACAGACAGAATTCCTGGGGGAATCAGCTGCGTAGATTAGAGTACACAAATTTAGATTTAGATGCCAGGAAGCCTGCAGCACCAGTGTGAGATAAAATCAGAAGATGCAACTACCGCAGGTCAGTAGAGGCTTGATAGGAAAATATCCTTTGAAATAAAATGAATTACCTTGAGAAGTAATTGTAACAGTTTACACTCAAGGCAGAGTTGTAGCTGTATAAGCCATGTGATGTCACAGGGGAAGAATGTTCTTTGTCACAGAAAAATATTTGCTAAGTCAGAAAACTTAATGATGAAAAAGCATGTGCCCTAGTCTCTGGGGTGCAATGCACATTCTCTGGAGTGAGCATGCAGAAATGCTGCATAATTTTATCAAATCAAGCACCTAATTCTGCAGCCAAAAGTATAATGAATTCATAGTGTTTCTGATCATTTAGTAAGATAGTACATTATCAAGAAGGAATAAAAATGAAATATCCTACAGAATTAGAGCTGAATAAAAAGGTACAGGTATGAAGGTACTGAAGTAATTTCAGTGGTTTTTTTTTTAAAGTACACACAAGAACATGCTTAAAAGAATAAGGAAAAGAAAGGAACTTCCCTTTAAATTTACTCTTTTCAGAACCTTCTCTTGGGGCTTTTTGGTGGTGGTGGCAAGGAAGAGTTTAATGGATTTGTGTACAGAAAGTGCTAAAGCTGCTAATAGAAACAGAAACAAAAAAACCCAAAAGGTGCTTATAGACTGCTTTGCTAAGAAGCCATGCTCATGTTCGTTCTTGAAGGGCTGTCTGAAAAGTAATTTTTGACAAGAACTGGCACTGTTCTTTGAATATGTTGTCCAAACCTCTTAATCTTTGATCTTACCATTAAGAAAGGAATCAAACATCACAATTGCATTGTAAGGAGATGGATGCCTTTCCTTGAAACACTGACATAAAATCTCATTTAATTTCATATGAATTTCTAACTTCCATCTATGATGAAATTCTGATGTTGCTACCATTTTAGATAAATAACACTGAATAAATCATGCCTAAAGTCCTTATTAAATAGCATGGTAAATCCACAGTAAAAATGTCCATAAGCATGTGAGCAAATGCACGCACACACACATATGCATGTAAATGAGCTATGTAGTCAGAGATAAGATTCTTTAGACTTTACCTTTATCTTTGTATGATGTCAAATACTGAAAAACAGTCCAGAGTTCAGAAACACCACCCTCCCTAACGTTGGGAAAATTTCACAAAATATTTAAGATTTCACAGGGGGGGTTTTCAAGAAAAGAAAATAAAAAAAAACAAACCAAGATTAGAGCTTGCAGTTTCTTCCAGAACAGTAAGAGTTAGACAACCAGACTGCTGATGGGACAAGAAAAGGTTATAACATCTCTCACACAGAGACAGTGCTGTGGTAGGTTCCTTTTTTTTCCCTCCTTTTTTTTTCCCTAGTTACATCCAGGACTTGAGAAATCATTTGACTGATAGCAAAATAAAGTGTTATTTCACACACACACACAAAATCACTACACTGAACAGCATATTTCAGCTACTGTCTAATATCTGTCTTGGAAAAACACTAATCAATTAATAATCTTTTAACCAGCTGATGTGTCCTTTACCAATTCACTTGAAGTGTTCTTCTCCCAGACAGTTAACTGGCTTTTAGGAAGCATCAGGACTCATGCCTTCAGATTAGGTGAGGCAGTGAGCATCAACAAAAGACTAAATCTGCAGAAGAGAAACAGCTACTCAAAATCCCTTTGAAGTCCAAGAAAATTAAAGAGGAATAGTCAATGGGTTTCATCAGGTTTCACAAGTGTGCATTTGTCATCAAGAAACTAGTGTTAACAGCATAAAAAGAACTATTAAAATAGTACATATATTATTCAGCAAACCAACAGATACCAGATAGGACTTGGTAACCTTTGTATGTTAGGCTTTTTAATACAACATAGTCTTTGGGTCATCTAGCTTATTCTGATATATGCAAGAACTTGTTATTTCAAATACAGTGCAATCTTTTTGGAGTCTATGAACTCATGATTTTTTGTTTTTAAAAGCAGAAGTGCCTTGCAAGCAATTTATAAGGCCAATGTTAATTTAATTGAAAGCAGCCATCATAAAATCTTCTGGATTAAAAAAGTAAAGGTTGCAAAAACATAACTCACTACATAATATAAATTCAGTGATGGATGCCTGTTTATAAATTATTTAAGTAATTAACAGTCTTTCAGCACACTTCTCCATTAACAGAAGTATGTGGGTTGAAGTCTGAGGAGCCCAAGAATATCTATCCCACCCTTAAGTGTATGGCCTTGAAAAAAGCCATTAACCTTTACGCTCTGTTTGTACAATAGGGAGAAAATACTGAAGATTTGACTAGCTTGCTTTATTAATATTTGTGAAACCCTTTGAAGATGGAAGCCTTTCTATAAATGAACAGCATCATAATAGAAATGAGATTTTATCTTTTATTTAGCAAAGAAAGTTATGGTAAGTAACATTAATTATCGGTATTTATTTTAATACATTTATTTCAGGAGATGGTCCTTTTTCTTTCAGTCAGAAATAATAGCTTTTTCCTGTTCTTTTATGCATAAAGATAGAGTGACACATGAATAAAGAGGAGAAAAACAGACCTTGGACTATTTGGTGTAGTATAGATTTGATTGCATGTCTTCTTTTATCAGTAAATTAGATACAGAACATTTTCCTCTAACTAGATGGGTAATAGCTGAAGTAAACAAGATAGGTGTCATACAGATAAACACAAAGCATGGATTATAACAACACATCTACATTCTTACAAAATGTCTTCTGCTAATTGATTAGCTCAAAGGGAACATCACGTATATATTTTAATTCCTGGTTCCTTCTTAGTAGCTTCGGATCCTTCATTAATCCTATTTGTTGCTATTTTTAGTTACAACAGAATCACTCTTCTAACCACCAGTAACTGCTAGGCTTACCATATTTTATTTTTTAGATGACAGGATAAAAAATTTACTGTGTTCTAATACCTTTGAATCTATTGCACATATAAATATTCCTTATCTAGACAAAAAAATATTGTGTATTTATTAAAATGCATGTTCTATATGAAATAGCAAATCTAAAAGTAAATACATACTGGTTTGGGGTTTAGGTTGTTTTTTTTTTTTTTGGTACCACCCCAGGCAAACAAAAAGGGGGTTGTTACTTTTAGCTTAATCACATACTGGTTGTGAACAAATTATTTTAAAAGGGTGCTACAGGATGTTAATGTTTAATTTTAAAAGCTATAAACACTCACTAAGAGTGACAACATTTAGAATATATCAGTAGTTGCAGCCCTAAGATATAGCCTCTCTCTTTTCTTTGAAAATATTAGTAAATACTCCTTATACGGTATAACTTTTTTTCCACTACAGTCAGTGGTACTAGAAATAAAGGTTTACACCATCTCAAAAAGAGTAACCACTCGGTCATGGTCCCCTCATCATGGAAATTCAAAAATTTTACCTGCAAAATAATTTTACATTTACAGGTAGGGTCAGGAAGTTCTTTAGCAATTACTGTGTTTTTACTGCAAAACATATAGGGCTTTATTGTTGCACAGCAAAAACTCCCCATGAAATTAATATTTAAATGGATTGTTTAATGTCATGATCTGTATATCAGCAGCTCATATTTGAATTATTGGTGTTGTGTTGTTATGATTTTGTCTCTTTGATGTTCAAATTCATAATATGTGAATGTCTGATTCAAAGTAATTTTTCATTATTTCATGTCATAAACATAAAAGTGTTATGTTTCAGGTGTCTTACAGATAAATCCTACTAGAAAGTAGCAGTTAGGTATAGAATAAGATTTTTAAAATGTGTCATATATTCCTTTATATTATACATTGATAAAGTTCATTTATTTTTACAGAACGTACTGTGATGGATTTATGATTTACTCCCAGAACACATAATGGGAATAAAAGGGCCAAATTCATAGAAAAGGAGAAGAATAAAACAGGAATTTTATTTGTTGATAAAACTGCTTTTATAAAAGTCCTGAAAATTTGTTTTTATGACACTCTTGTGCAGCTATTTTTCAATTCATATGAAGTGTTGATTTGGGATCATGGTATCAAGCACACCTCCTTTCAATTATTTCTTTTAAAAAAACAAGCTAACAGTAATTTTAGTTTCAAGCTGATATCTAGCTGTCTGTTTGCCTCAATAAAGTATTTCAATCTGTAAATTAAGCACAGCATGAAATATCTAGTATGTACCTTCTCTCCGCAAAATAATAGCAATAATTAACAGTCCCCTGAAATAGTAAGATCTTTGAGTGTCTAGAGTTGCCTTGACAGTTTTATTTTATGATTACAAGTAAACCTATTTAGTTAGACTCTAATTAGGAAAGCATTAGTAAATGCCTGTTATTCAGTACTCTAGAATGGTTAAGTGCTACATTTGAGAAATGAAATGGTTTTTAAATGAGTCAAATAATGCATATTATGGTAGTAAAGCTGCCCTTGTGCAGTACCTGCTTGCCCACTGTGGCACTTGCTCGTGATTAACAGTCATTTCTCCATTACCAGATTCACCTGAGTGTTCTGTAGTATACTGTAATATCCTTAAAAACTAAATATGTTTGCAGTAAACATGTCTTATTGCTTCACGCTAGCCTTTTTTACTTCATCTAGGAATTTCCTTATTTTTTGCACCAGTGTTATGCTCATAATCATGTAACTAGTGGAGAATCTATAATTGTAATTACTTATAAGATTGCTGCAGTAGAGGTTGCTTTTCCATTAGGTGGCTGTTGTACCACCAGTTAGCTCACAATTGGTCAGGTCTGTGAGTATTCCTCTGCACTGTCAGCCAGCACGGCTGTCCTACTTCCATGTTGCTGAACTGTGTCCTGCCAAACTGCGTGCATGTCAGTGCCTCTGGGCTGAATTCCTGGGAAAAAATCCTATCACCTATCTTTGGTGCACAGGTCTTCCAAGCACAGCATGATCCATTCCAGCTGACCAAACATCACGGGTAATGTAGCGCTTCTCTGCAGTTCTAATCCCAGCTGGAAGCTGGGAGGAAGTGTGCATACTGTTGTTTCTACAGGACATAATGCTGCAAGGCCACCTACAGCAGCCACATATGAATATACCTAGCCTGAACGCTTTTTCTTATTACATGCTCAATAAAAAGAATAAGAAAGTTAAGGCTGGCAACTTATGCTCAGGCCCCAGAAAGGAGGCACACAACCTGCCAGGCTGTCAGCAGCGAGGCTGCAGTGCAGGCTGTGGCTGTCAGTGACCTGCCCGGGGAGCTGAGGGGGAAGGTGCAAAGGAGGAGCAGGAGCTGAAGGTTTCTCCTCCTGTTAGTGGAGAGAAAAACAACAATGTGACCTTTGGTACACTCTTTGAAGGCATTTCTAGAGAAAATAAAAAAAATTGGGAACTACATACCTCAGCTGAACACAGCTCTGTCCCCGTAATTGACAACCAATAGAGGCAGAGCAATGATGCAATACAGCCTCTCCTGAGCATGTGACACAATAAGTACAGTACATTTGGTGGGAAGTTATAGTTCTCTTACCACCCTCAAATTTCCAGCCTGGGGTGGTATTATTTAAGAAATCTGTGTGTGACACTGTATTCATTGGGTTAGGTCAACAGCCTTAGAGCATGTTAGCTACTTACCTCCTGCTGAGAACTGAGACATCTCACTCAAAACTGTTGGCTCTTGCTCCAGGAGACAAATATCAGACAATACCTGGCTCTACTCCAGAGACAGCAACAGGAGGCAAGAAAATAATAATAATTATAATTATATAATTATTATGCCATTGATGGCATAATAATGCCATCATAATGCCTTAAGAATGTGCTCCCAGAAGTCAGTCATCCTCCCTCAGACAGGATAAGTAACATTTTCAAAAGCATTTATGTTGATTCAGGGATAACATACCTGTTCAGCATTCTGAACAAAATTCCTAAACATTCAGTTCACATAATCACAGAATGGTTGAGATTGGAAAGGACCTCTAGAGGTCATCTGGTCCCACATCCCTGCTCAAGCAGAGCCACCTAAAGCCAGTTGCCCAGGACCATGTCCAGATGGCTTTTGAATGTCTCCAAGGATGGAGACTCCACAACCTCTTTGGGCAACTTCTGTCAGTGCTCAGTCACCCTCACAGTAAAAAAGTGTTTCCTGATGTTCAGGAATAATGTTCACGTATCAGTTTGTGCCCACTGCCTCTTATCCTGTCACTGGGCAACACTGGAAAGAGCCTTTTTTATACCTTCCCTTCAGGAATTTATATACATGGATGAGATCCCCCCCTCCCCGAGTCTTCTCCAGGCTGAACAGTCCCAGCTCTCCCAGTCTTACCTCATGGGGGATATCTCCAGTCCCTTAATGATCTTCGTGGCCCTTTCCTGGTCTCCAGTGCTGAGGAGAAGGGGAAGGATCACCTCCCTCAAACCTGCTGGCAATGTTTTGCCTAACGCAGCCAGGATACCTCTGCCCTTCCCTGCAGCAAGGGCACATTACTGGCTCATGTTCAACTTGGTGTCCACCAGGACCCCCAGGTCATTTTCTGCAAAGCTGCTTTCCAGCTGGATGACCCCCAGCATATATTGGCACACAGGGTTATTACTCCCCATGAATGGAGTTTGTATCCATAAACTGATCATGTAAATTGATTAGATATTTTGAAAATCACACCATTAACATTATAAACATCATTAATCAGCCAAATTTCTTCAGAAGTCTTAAAATGTACCTGCCAGTACTTCTCCTTATTGTTGTTCGAGGCACTATCTAGTACTGATTTTTTTTTTTTTTAAACTCAAAAAGGCAAAATTTAGTTTATTGTAGAGTAATCAGAGCCTATATAAATATCTAACTAAGCTATATAAAAAGATAGTATTTCAGCAAAAACAATCAAAAAGGATTCAGTAATCATTAGATTTCAGAGATACTTTTGCTATTGTTTTCCTACTAGATTTGCTATACCTCTGTGTGAGATTGAATGGTAGAGTGAAGAGTAATGTTCTGCTTTTTATTTTGACTGTGATCCAATCTCTAACTTTTTACTTTCTTTAAAGTGGGAGCTTCTCAGTATTAGAAGTGATGCAGCTGCATGAGATGTAGGGAACAGCGTTAGTCAAATAGCCACTACCTTTTTTCTTTATGTAGATTCTAGATGTCAGGCTCTCCCTCACCAGTAGCTATTAAAATAGAACTGTGGCAATCACAAACCAAAGCGTATCACATGGTATTGCTTTTTTTCAGTATAATTTGTAAAAAAGTTTGTCTTGCTGTAAATTCTTGATTGAGTTAGATTGTAAATACATTGCATATACCAAATTTTATGGCATTGTTTCAACATAATATAAAATTATATAGGCTACAATAAAAGGAAAAGTGACTTAAAAGCTAAGAGAAAGCCCTGTTGAAAATAATCAGAGCTGTGTGTGATAATGGACTGCCAAATATCTACATATCTTTAGGATTTACTCAGTAACATAAGGTCAAAGAACAAAAAACTTTGAAATAGATATTCAATACTCTAACAAGTTTCAAGATTGTATTTGTTTTTTTAAATAATATTTATTCTAAACAGTCAGCCATATAATTTCTCTAAAAACCTGCCACAAATAGCTGGTAAAATGTAAATAGCTTGCAGTACAGCTGATACACATACAGAGCTAAGGAGATTAGTATATCTGATGGCTTAACAATTTTAACAGTGCATTTCCCTAGACTGTGTATTCCTTATTTAATACATAATTCTTTCCAGATATTTATTGTTTGTTTGTTTTATTGCCTATCATCTAATAGAAAATGCAAACTGTCTACATTATTATTTTTTTCTTAGTGGTGCCAAGAGATTCCAACTTAGACAACGGACCTGTTGCAGCAATGGAAAAATACACACACATGCACACATATGGTATAAGATGGATACTGTCTAGAACAGCCTATCTACTACATGGCAGACACAGGCAGACTAAATGAATTTACCAAAACATAGGAAAAACTGGCAGGGCTGGAAGTTGATCCCATTACTCCATTTCTTCTCTTTAACCACCAGCTCAATTTGCCTCCACACAGAATGTTTTTTATTTAATTTGTCTCATACGGGCATCATCTCCTCTAGTCCAATAGATAGGAGATGCAATCCAATTGCATCTCCTCTAATGCAATATTTTCAAATATAAAGTGAAAATAAAAAACCTTAACCTTTATTTTTTATCTTGTTGTAATGGAAATACTGCAAAAGTTTTTCAAATTATAAAACTAAAAGACTGTCCTTAGCCACAGTTCTTTAAACAGTAGAAAATGATATTAAAAAAATATTATTGTGTGCTGTCCATATGTATTTGTCTCTATTTCTCACTTTCTCAGAATGTTGCGAGTGGCTTGTCAGTGAATTGGATTCTTTGATGACAATGTAGACCCAAGAAGCATTGAAAGGCATTTATGAAAACTGAGGGTAAAAATGAGAAAACTTCATATGGAATAATTACAAGCTGATGCCCACTCTCATCAGGCTATGCTATTCAATATCTGGGGGGACGAGGTCTAACTCATGTATATACCTTGGGAACTTACCCCAACATTTCCCTTGTAATTCAGGATTTGTTTCCCTGAAATGCACTGGAGTAAGAATTCTGGGATATAAATTTTCTATGCCTGGCCTTCTATGTGAATGAGAGTTTAAATCATCAAGAAGGTGTCAATGGCAAAACTGTTGTTGCTAGCACAATAATATCAGTTGTTCCTGATTTTTTAATGCAGACCAAAGACATTGTTTTGCTCTGTGGATGTATTTTTAGATATATATTTCTAAAAGTGATTGTTTAAAAGAAAAGTATTAAAATAATCATCCCTGAAGTGCATGTGAGTTTGTACATTGCATAAAAGGGGATCCGTTAACCAAACCATTCTGGATAATTTATTTTATGGGTAAGAAGTTTATGTTTTCAAATATGACACTGCTGGGTTAGCTTTCCTACATTCTATAATAATAGTTTTCTTTTCCTAATGTAGTTCACAAGCAGTTGTTGCCCTGGGGAGTTGACCTTGCCTGTGGGCACATTCTGAGACCTGCTGGCGATGTTTTTTGGAAGTGCTCCCCAATGAAAAGCACTGGTGAAGGCTAACCAAAGTCTTAATCATTGTCACCCTAAGCAAAGCAAGACAGGGCAGCCAGCTCAGGATGCCAGTGCTCAAGCACCTGGCCTTTTTTTTTTTTTAAAGTTATTTTGGCTATCTGCACATTCAGGACAAAAGAAGGAAGGCTAAAACAGATTCAGATGGATACTTTCCTTGCAGGGTGGTGAATATATCAACAAGAACAGTGAAAATACAAGACGTCTTTATACTACTGCAAGGCTGATGGAAGTAACACATATTTAATAAATTGACAAGTATTTCTATTTAAGACCTAACACATTTTTATTGTCTCATGTATTTGTCTTGGATTTTTAGTGGTTACTCCCTTAAATTATTTAAATTTGTTATTTTTAATCTGTATAATTATTCTTAGACTGATTTCATAATTCTTTGCTCATGTGGAATTGCTAAGTCCTAGTACAAACCCAGTACTTGAAGAATTACATAGGGCACCTCTACGCATTCAGTCCTTGAGTTTACACAAATATCTTTTTAACTTTGGGAAAGACTTCCACATGTCCATCAACTTAATACTTTTTTCACCAAAGAAAAATACAAGATAGTCACTACAAAATAAAATATGTTCCTCCATGTTATATTCTAATAAGTATGGAAGCTTAATAAATATAAGCATGTTTCTCTTCTGTAGGTAAAAGAGGTAAAGTTTCCATTAACCCAGATTTCAATCAACATTAGATGGCATTCGTTTAATACTCTGGTAAAAAAATTAAATTTCAACTTATGGATCATGTATGGATGACTACAATAAGTTGACTACAGTCTGTGAGACTGTCATTTATTACTCTCTCTTTACAGCATCCTGTCTATACATTGTGCTTCAAATGGACTGTAAGGTTTCTGTTTCTTATAAACTAATGATGTTTTAAGGGAAATACACAGCCTGAAATGAGGAAAATTAGAAAAAAAGGTAAAAATACTTTTTAGGTACTTGTTCTTGTTTTTCTTGACAGAGCTAAGAAATTTTTCCTCACATCTCTCTATGAATTTATTATGTTCTCTAAAATGTTATTCAGTTCTAAACCAACAAAAATAAAAGAAGTTAAACTGACGGCATTCAGAGGAACATCATATGCATAAAGGTAGCAATGAAAGAAGTTAAATAACCTCTGCCTTTTTTTTCATAATTTTATGTGAAATATATAAACACTTTATAATCTTAAGTGAAATCGCTTGACAGCAAGTAAGCCCAAGTGTGATTGAGTTGACAAAGTGCCTTCAACTTCAGAAAAGGGGAAAGCACATTTTCATGGGGTATAAAGTTTCCTTTAGAGTACCTACAAATATTATCTTGGTGTATTTAAAATTGTAAATTCCATAAAATGGAAATCGTTTAAAAAGTGAAGTTCTTTGCTAAATAAACCACTTAAGAAGTGATAATGACACACAGAAAAGGAAATGCACCAGAAGAAGAGTGAAATGTATATCCTAATGCCTACACTTGTTATATTTAATGTCAGTTTATATACTTTAATGCCTAAACTTGTTATACTTTAATGGTCTGACCAATAAGCAAGGAGACTCTTAATAAATTGCTGCTTCCCTCCTTCAAAAATGTGTATATGTATATCTATTCTTGCCTATTCATGTTAAGGTTAAGCATTTCTTTTAGTTTAATTTTCTGCATCTGTATATAATGCTTCATTTATGGGTATGAATGAAAAGGTAACTGCAGTTATAAAGTAGCCTTTAGAATATGAACACAGAAAACTCTTATACTTTTCTTTTACAAAAAAGTAAGTCACACCATTGGTTTGACCAAAAATAACAATCAACCTCTAAGAAGTACATATATAAAGGGGTTTAGACTAAGATTTTTATAATGTGAGCATCTTCTTTATGCATGAAAATGAAGTTGTCAGGAGTTTATGCATTCACCAGCTAAAAGAATTCCTTGGAATCAAATTACTGAAGCAGTTTTAGTGACACCACAGCTATAGCACTGAATAGGAGGATGAAGGCTGGAAGAAACTCTTTTCTGGGATCTGAGGCCTTTCTCAGTGCCTGTACTCACTTAATTGAAGAAAATGGACTCCTGTGGTAGCAGGTGACTGATACAATGGGTAGGAAAGAGGAAGAGGTGGTCAGGGGGCTGCTGCCATTCTTCATTGGGCCCATTGGAGCTGGGTATCACCCTTCCCCACTTTACAGCTGTGGCTTTAAAAAGTGAAATAGTTTTTTAGTGGACATCCAGGCATATGCACAGGATAATCTGTGCTCCACCAGAAATTATGAAAGGAAATTTCTTAGTTCCTGTATCAGAACTGATTCAGTGAAGAGCAGAGACAGGCAAATTGATTTTGGTTTTTTTTAAGGAAAAGTTAGTGTAAGAGATTGTAAGAACCGGTAGTACTAACATCAGAGACAGAGAGTGGAATAAAAATTTAACAGCCTCCTAGGTCTATCTAAAGAAGGTTAAAAGTTCACAACTTTAAGAAAAATTTGCAAATGACACAAAACATAAACCTGTCTCTCTTTAGGATTTAATTCTCAGTTTCTTCAAGACCTCAGCAGTACACAGGCATACAAATTTTATATATATTATAAATATACATTATGTAAAACAGTTCGAGTCCTATGGTGTCTTGTTTTCTTGCCCCTGCTGTGTTTTTCTTTTGCCTCACTTTCACTACATCAAAGGCAAACTATTTTCTGTTTCCTCACTTAAAAGCATTTTGTGGTTAGAGCAGGCATGATGATTTTGTAACTTTCTATCACAAAAAAAAAAAATCCATCCTTGCCTCACACCCCCCAAAAAAGAGAGCTCTATTTTGAAAAATGTATTCTTTCCCTGCAGCGCTCAGTGTGAGTTCTAATGGAATTTCAAGTTTCTTAATACAATTAGGATTCACTCTTTCTTATACAGAATGAAACTGTGAAAAACACCTTGTGAGGTTGGGTTAGAAAAAGCCCATATGTAAAAACAGAAAGTGATTGTTTTGTGAAGTAGTACCAACAAATGCCATTGTAGCACATAAACATATAAACAAAAATATTGTAGTGACATTACTATAATATTCACTTTTCATTTAGTATTGTCTTATTGTAGCAAGAGCTAGAAAACACACATGGTAAAACTACGGCAGCATAGCTTGCAGAGATTCTGTTGTTAGCAGTGCAGCATATGGTCCTAGTATTCTCCTAAAAAACAGCACCAAAACCATGTTTTTCTCAGTACTGTTTCCCAGTTTTCAAATATACAAGAGCAAAAGCCAAAGTAGCATGTCATGGTACAAGGCAAGAGGGAGATGATCAAGGTAGCAGTTCAGCTGACTGCTTCACTTGCTTGCAGTCAGAACCTTTTTCCTGTTATCAGAAGTGTTGTTCACTGCCCCAGAGCAGACCTTGGAAGTAAGAACAGAGGTCACTGGGCTGCCTGCAGGGAGGAAAAAATAATCTAAAAATAAAGCTAGGCTTTCAAACACTGCTGCTTCCTAGTTGAGATTTGTCTTTTAATCTTACATGCAGCATAGCTCTCTAAAAATTTCCTCTTCTACTAATTTTCTCTTGTTCTACTTGCAAAATCTGGGGGACTTTGAAAGCTCATTATTCATTATGTTGAAAGATAATGTTTAAAATATAAAGCAGGACTTGCATACTTCATCAATGATGTGAATTTTGGAGAGAAGGGCTGAGATTTTGGTCTAGCCAAGTAAGAACGGATTCGTCATGTGATGCTACAAATAAATAACCCTACACACAGTCTAAGGCTAATGGACTTCAGAATAAAACCTGTGACAGAGAACAGGTAGAGAATGCAAGCACCTGAGAAGATGTGATTGCAAGTCAGTAATGCATCCCTGTCTCTGGACTTTCTACAGTTACTAAGGAAAAAAAAAATTACTAAAAGATGCCAGGGGTGGGGATAATATAATATATAATATATATATAGGGACTTCAGGGCACTGGGGCGACTGGTTGAAGGATCAGGAGCACAGGTAGTGTTTTCCTCAATCCCTACAGCAGCAAGAAAGAATACTGAAAGGAACAGGAAAACACATCTGATCAACAAGTGGCTTAGGGGCTGGTGCTACTGGAGGAATTTTGGTTCTTTTGATCATGAGGAGGTTTACACGGCACCGGGCCTGCTGGCGACAGATGGAGTTCAGCTCTCACAGGGGGAAAAGGATCATTGCTCATGAATTGGCGGGGCTCATCAAGAGGGCTTTAAACTAGGTTGGAAGGGGGAAGGGGATAAAATCAGGCTCACTAGAGATGAGCCTAGGGGTGGCATGCCAATGCTGGGGGTGAAATCAATAGCCCAGCTCAAGTGCATCTACACCAATGCACGCAGCATGGGTGGCAAACAGGAGGAGCTGGAAGCCATTGTGCAGCGGGAGAGATATGACTTAGTCACCATCACAGAAACATGGTGGGGTGACTCTCACGATTGGAGTGCTGCAATGGATGGCTATAGACTCTTCAGAAGGGACAGGCGAGGGAGGAGAGGTGGTGGGGTGGCTCTGTATGTTAGGGAGTGTTTCGATTGTCTAGAGCTCAATGACTGTGATGATGATACCGTTGAGTGTTTATGGGTAAGGATGAGGGGGAAGGCCAACAAGGCAGATATCCTGCTGGGAGTCTGTTATAGACCACCCAACCAGGATGAAGGGGCGGATGAAGTGTTCTACAAGCGGCTGGCACAAGTCTCTCAATCGCTAGCCCTTGTTCTCGTGGAGGACTTCAACTTCCCGGACATCTGCTGGAAATACAACACGGCAGAGAGGAAGCAGTCTAGGAGGTTCCTGGAGTGTGTGGAAGACAACTTCCTGACAGAGCTGGTAAGTGAGCCTACCAGGGGAGGTGCCTCTCTTGACCTGCTGTTTACAAACAGAGAGGGACAGGTGGGAGATGTGGTGGTCGGAGGCTGTCTTGGGCTTAGCGACCATGAAATGGTAGAATTCTCCATTCTTGGTGAAGTAAGGAGGGGGGCCAGCAAAACCTCACCCATGGACTTCCGGAGGGAGGACTTTGGCCTGTTCAGGACACTGGTTGAGAGAGTCCCTTGGGAGACAGTCCTGAAGGGCAAAGGGGTCCAGGAAGGCTGGACGATCTTCAAGAAGGAAGTCTTAAAGGCGCAGGAGCAGGCTGTCCCCATATGCCGTAAGAAGAACGGGCGGGGAAGACAACCGGCCTGGCTGAACAGGGAGCTCTTGCTGGGACTCAGGAAAAAAAGGAGAGTTTACCACTTGTGGAAGAAAGAGCAGGCAACTCAAGAAGAGTACAGGGATCTCGTCAGGTCGTGCAGAGAAGAAATGAGAAAGGCAAAAGCCCAGCTAGAATGCAATCTGGCCACTGTCATTAGAGACAACAAAAAATGTTTTTACAAATATATTAATGACAAGAAGAGAGCCAAGGAGAATCTCCATCCTTTATTGGATGTGAGGGGGAACATTGTCACCGAGGATGAGGAAAAGGCTGAGGTACTTAATGCCTTCTTTGCCTCAGTCTTTAACAGGCAGACCAGTTATCCTCAGGGTACTCAGCCCCCTGAGCTGGAAGGCAGGGATGGTGAGCAGGATGAACCCCCCATAATCCAAGAGGAAGCAGTCAATGACCTGCTATGCCACCTGGACACTCACAAGTCTATGGGGCCGGATGGGATCCACCCGAGAGTGCTGAGGGAGCTGGTGGAGGAGCTCGCCAAGCCGCTCTCCATCATTTATCAGCAGTCCTGGTTGACGGGGGAGGTCCCGGACGACTGGAGGCTTGCCAATGTGACGCCCATCTACAAGAAGGGCTGGAAGGAGGATCCGGGGAACTACAGGCCTGTCAGCCTGACCTCAGTGCCGGGGAAGATTATGGAGCAGTTCATCTTGAGGGCGCTCACAAGGCATGTGCGGGACAACCAGGGCACCAGGCCCAGCCAGCACGGGTTCATGAGAGGCAGGTCCTGCTTGACGAACCTGATCTCCTTCTATGACCAGGTGACCCACCTGGTGGATGAGGGAAAGGCTGTGGATGTGGTCTACCTGGACTTCAGTAAGGCCTTTGACACTGTCTCCCACAGCATTCTCCTTGAGAAGCTGGCGACCCACGGCTTAGACAGGTGTACTCTGCGCTGGGTGAAAAACTGGCTGGACGGCCGGGCCCAGGGAGTTGTGGTGAATGGAGTTTAATCCAGTTGGCGGCCGGTCACTAGTGGTTTTCCCCGGGGCTCAGTTTTGGGGCCAGTCTTGTGCAATATCTTTATCAATGATCTGGATGAGGGGATTGAGTGCACCCTCAGTAAGTTTGCAGACGACACCAAGTTGAGTGGGAGCGCTGATCTGCTCGAGGGTAGGAAGGCTCTGCAGAGGGACCTGGACAGGCTGGATCCATAGGCTGAGGCCAACTGTATGAGATTCAACAAGGCCAAGTGCCGGGTCCTGTACTTCGGCCACAACAACCCCATGCAGCACTACAGGCTTGGGGAAGAGTGGTTGGAAAGTTGCCTGGCGGAAAAGGACCTGGGGGTGCTGGTTGACAGCCGGCTGAACATGAGCCAGCAGTGTGCCCAGGCGGCCAAGAAGGCCAATGGCATACTGGCCTGGATCAGAAATAGCGTGGCCAGCAGTAGGGAAGTGATCGTGCCCCTGTACTCGGCACTGGTGAGACCACACCTCGAATACTGTGTTCAGTTTTGGGCCCCTCACTACAAGAAAGACGTTGAGGTGCTGGAGCGTGTCCAGAGAAGGCCAACGAGGCTGGTGAGGGGTCTGGAGAACAAGTCTTCTGAGGAGCAGCTGAGGGAACTGGGGTTGTTTAGCCTGGAGAAAAGGAGGCTGAGGGGAGACCTCATTGCGCTCTACAACTACCTGAAAGGAGGTTGTAGCGAGGTGGGTGTCAGTCTCTTCTCCCAAGTAACTAGTGATAGGTCGAGAGGAAATGGCCTCAAGTTGCACCAGGGGAGGTTTAGATTGGACGTGAGGAAAAATTTCTCCACTGAAAGGTTTATCAAGCATTGGAAGAGGCCGCCCAGGGAAGTGGTGGAGTCCCCATCCCTGGAGGTATTTAAAAGACTTGTAGATGAGGTGCTTAGGGACATGGTTTAGTGGGCATGGTGGTGTTGGGTCGACGGTTGGACTCGATGATCTTAGAGGTCTTTTCCAACCTTAATGATTCTATGATTCTATGATACTATATGTTAATGCTGAGTCAAACTTCACATTACGAACACACAGTGTTCCTGCAAGTATGCAAGTTACCTGCAAGTATGTAAGTATTTTAGTCAAAATTAAGCAGACTAACTTATTTCCAGTTGTGCGGTGTATAGTTTATAAACTTTCAAGCAATATGAAAAAAAAAAAAAAATACCCTGCTTTGCTGTCATGGGTCAGAAGGAAAAAAGATTATGATACTTTATACCTTAAGAGAGATGCTAATACTGAAAACCTCTTTCTCAACTAACCTTAATAATAAACAAATGGCATTTGCCAGCAGCAACATCCCTATTCCTTGTCTCTATACTCCAGACACATTACCAGGCTCATTTCAGTCTTTGGTGCAAAAAAAGAAAGAAAGAAATCCAGAATTCATTTTAAACGAGGACTCAAAGTTACCCTAAAAAATACATTTAAAAATCCTTCTATTATTTTGCAGCTAAGAATCTGAAAATACATAAAACACATTTGCCTGCAGAGAATACATTTTGTTACTTCTATCTAACTTGGAAGAGGAGATACTGTGAAATATTAAGTGAGAACTAGTAGCCAAAGTTCAATCAATTTTTCTTCTTGCCAGTGAGGATTTAGTGACTTAAATGTGAACTGGAAAGAATATATTTTTGTTTATTATTTGCTGTCCCTTTATGAAACCATGTCTACGGTGGACTCAGGGAGGAGGGAGATAGAAAGACAAAATGGAGAAGAAAATGTGAGTCTGAGGGGGTAAATAAAACTTGATAGGAACAAGAATGAAATGCACCTTGGTACCCAATCCCTCCCATCAGCAAATGTTTCCTGTTCATTCCCAGAGGTGAGATGTTTTCTGGGGCAAACTAAGAAGAGCCTATCAGTGGCCAAGGTTAGTTCATTCAATTATCTTGTAAATAAGTTGAGATACATAGGACAAAATCAGCTCTGAGCAACAGAAAGTAATCCAAGGTAGATGGTGCAATCAGCATTACTAAGCTTTGTCATTCCTTCTTCCCTAACCTTCCTCAGATACTTGTTTTCAGTATGGAACATAATACTATGTATTTATAGTAAAATATTGTATTGACTACTATATATTATATAGTAGATAGTATGATATTATGTAGTATATTGTGTATATATAGACTATATATATAGTATATATATTATATAGTATATTGTAAATATAATATATTACAGTGTAATATATTATGGTATTGTAATAGATAGTATTATGCTATTTTGCTTAAAACACCAAGCAATTATTTCTATTGTCATTATCAAAAGAAAAAGTAATATTTCATACTGCAGGAAAATATTCAGAGTCAAATGGATTTCTGCAGCCCTGTATGTAAATGACATCCAAAGTTTAAGGCCCTGCCTCCTGGGATTGACTAGACTATTTGCTTAAATCATAAACACATTATTCAGTAGCTGCTACAAAACGCTTAAAAAATGGAAATGTATTTGAATCCTTTTCATTTCCTTTGTGCAAAGAGCTGGTGTATGATTTCCCTTAAAAAATATAGACTATGGTCTTAGACATTTGCAAAAATATTCAGGTTGTTTAAAAGAATACTAGTCTAACATTTGATAAACCTTTTATTACCTTTATAATAGATAAAAAAGGATTAGGCCCAGCTAAGATACCTGGTTACAAAAGAGGTTATGTTTCAGGTTAATCTACTCAATTTTAAAAAAGCACTCACTGTTCATCTCTGTCTAGATTCAAAGTTCACTCTCAATAAGTTGCAAATGCAATACTAAATATAAATGTTCTTTGAATTTATAATGCAAAACTTTGTCCCTACAGGTATACAAAAAAAAGAACATTCTTGACAAAGTTATACAGTTTCTCCTAATCTATTTTTCTACTAGGTTAATTCCATATTTCATCATTCCTGCAGATTTACTGATTATCAGTTTGCTCCTGCTTTATACCTCTGACATCTAGTTCTAATAATCTATACCCATATCCGTAGCACTGACAGCTCTTTAAACAAGTAACTTGTGCAATGTGGTACAGTACAGCATACTCAAATGCTGAACTGTTTCATGTTAAGAACTTCACGTATAACGATATGAAACTATTTCACTGACTGAAATGTCATGTCTGTACTTAAACCTTAAAAAAAAATTCTGTGATTTTCTTAGTAGTTATCTAAAATTAAAAATAAACATCTGGCAAGCCTTTATTACTATCTACCACCCAGAAAATAAGGGAGAGGCAAAGCTTTTGAGGAGCTCCCTAGCCTTAAGCACAGACCTAAATACTTATATAGTAAGAGCACACTACTTATATTTTTCTCCAGAGCTGTCTTAATTCTGGAGAACTAAGTTTTGAAAATGGCCCTTTTCTTATGGTTCAAGCCTAATTCAACACAAATGCAGAGGTCTCACCTATTCACATCTGCTTTTGGATCTGAATTATATAGTGTGTCCCTAGAATATTCAAAATACATCTCTGGAATCTTAAAAAACACAAATAATGGGGATTTCTCTCCTTAATAATATCTCCTTTCAATGACATTTCAGTCATTCATTTAATTGTTGATTTGCTAGTCTGCTCATAAGTAAAGGATCTGATCCTGAGGTAGTAGTAAACTGAAAAGGAGGATCCAGAAGAGAAGAGGGTCCAATGGTGTTGGGCATGGAATAGCTCTGACCATCAGCACTGCCACCAGAGCCAGGACAGCAGTCTGGTCAGAGAATACAGAAATGTGGTTGTTGCTTCCTTGCCTGATATACTATCGCTGCTGACAGTTTTTTGTAATTTAGAGATGAGGGCCAAGATTAGGGAAGAAAGAAAGGTGCACCAGGATCATGCTCCCTGCCATCAGCTGCATTGTGAACTAGGTCTACGAAATCTAGTGACTTTACGCCATATTTGTTTTCGATGCTGTCAGAACTAAAGGCTTTCACGAGTCACTAATTAGAATTCCTAAATTACCCCTCTAACTAGCTTGACTTCTTCAAGCATATATTTTTTTTCCAATTTGACATAATGACCCAAAGCTCCTCTCTGAAGTATAATAGCAGAAAAAAAAGTCTGCAAAAGGAGAAAAAAACCCTGAAGATGCTGTTATGAAAAACTGTAAGTCAGCTTCATTG
This sequence comes from Aptenodytes patagonicus, assembly GCF_965638725.1. NCBI lineage: Eukaryota > Metazoa > Chordata > Aves > Sphenisciformes > Spheniscidae > Aptenodytes > Aptenodytes patagonicus. Next base: position 48,839,448 of record NC_134982.1, on the reverse strand, counting down.
CAAAATACACTGTACATCTGAAAATATGTCTGTATAAACTGTGCATAAACAAACATGCCAATGAGTTCTGCGGGCAGTAGGAAATAAATGTAGGTTGGAAGTTTTGAACTCTCGCGTGTATTCTTTGAAATTGCGATCTGAACTTCAGTAACAATTTTACTGCAGAAAATGAGTGTACAAAAAAAGCTTTTAATAGTTTCCTCAAAAGACAGATTATTGTAGACATCTTTTAAACAATTGAATATTATAATCTTATCACAGTTACTAGTCAAGCAACATTACTGCTCAGAAATGTATTATATTAATATTCACTGATATTATCGTTGTGTGTCTTTTTATCCTTGATATGAAATAGAAAAACAGTCACATGTTACTTGCCCCCCAGGCAGTATGCAATCTTAAGGGTCATATGGAGGACACATAGATAGGATAAAAGGGCAAACAGAACGACCTTGTACTCAACCTCTTTTTTTATTCTTTTTTTTTTTTTAATTTTCCTCTTACATGTGAATATACCCAGCTGAGACCAGTGGACACCAAGGAGACAAGTCTACTGTCTATACCATTTACCCAGATTGCCTGGCACTAAGCAGATAGTGTGCTGCATAGTCTCCTTTATGGGAACAGGTAATAAATAGCAAGTCAACACAGAGTGACAACTCCTACGGTTCTCAAATGGCTTTAGAGTTTGTTAGCTGAAATGGTCGACCTGAGAATATCAGCATCCCTTCTTACTTGGCCATTTGAAAACTTATTCCATAAACTTATGTCATTCTATAGTTTAAAGTCTATTTAACAAAACTCTGCAGTGCCTAGGTCCTAGAAAGCCTTATGTCTGTACCAGACTTTAACACTGATGTGTAATTGACTAAAGCCTCAACAGAAAAACTGACATATATTTAATCCACAGTTCACTGACTTTTCAAAGAAACTTCTGACCATTAAAGAGAAATTACAATGCTGTCAGTGGGTGATTTCTCCACATCCTAATAGCTACAGTAATTTCTCTGTGGTTAAAAATCCAGTCTGAATGTGTTCCTCTGGCCCCTGGACAGTTAGTTCTGTTAACAGCTTCCACGTCCAATAATATTACAGTTTCCTTCATTTTTATTACCTCCACAAATCTTCCCAGGAGATTTCTAAGCAACAGATTCATCACCTCTTGATTTAAATGTATCACACGTTCTTCTTTGAAATCCTCAAAGGCAGAAGAGGCCCAGTGGAAGAACAGCTGAAGAAGCGTAGTTCCTGGGATGTTAAAGTACTTCATACCATCTATCATCTATTTGTATAGGGAAACTCTGGCCATGATATAAAATACAGACAAAGTACATCAGCCCTGTTCAACTTGATCGATCACAATAGACAGGATTTATTTCTGTAACTGTATATTCTTTTTATTTATTTACTAGTCCTTGTTTAATGACTTGTAATCTATGGAAGCACATGATGATAGTACACAAATATGAAAAAGTCTCAGAAATTAAAATGGTTAGTGATCAGGAGTTTAGGACACCAACCTGTGGGTGGAATTCAGCTGCCAATCCAGCAAGGTCTGAGATACATGGGACTATATGATAAAAGATGGTCCAAGAAAGACCCTTCTGGAATGTCATCTAAAGACCAGGCTGATTGCACTATAACATCTCAAATAACTTTAACACATTAACATTTAGGTAACTGAATGCCACCTTTTACTTGCATACTAATATGGCTGTCAAATTATAAAGACAACCTCTTTCAATTCACATGAAAACTCCTCCTTGATGAGGTTTTTGGAAGTCTTTAATGCCTAGATATAACAAAAACTTTTACTCTGTAAGTACCTAAGCACCATTGCTCTATGAAACTTCAATGTTGTTTACTGACAATGAGTTTATTTTATATTATATTTGAGACAAATATTTTATTCTTTCCTTACATTGTTTCAATTGTTTAATCCAGCTAAGGTTTACTTTTGTCTCTTTCCACTTAGCACTATTTTAAAAATAGATTGATACTGCTGTTTTGCTCTTTGCAGGACAGATAAAAATAGCAGATAAGTTCATAGCCAATAAAGGTTGATATAACTGCTTTGTTAAGAGTTTCATTTGAAGTTTGTTAGCCTAAACATCTAATATGAGAATATCAGTGTAATCTCTTATGAGGATATTTATAAATTAGTTTAATGTTCTAGTTGATTGAAATAGCATTCTCCCAGATTGCTCTTCTTGGGGTGGAAATATTTAAATATTTACCCAATAAATTTAACCTGTATGATTATAAAGCAGAGCACTTTCACTTTAACCTACTATTTTTTAAAAGAAAAAATTGTTAAATATTTGCTCATGGACTTTAAGACTACTAACCGGTACAAAAAATGTGAGACACACTAGAAGCAAATATAGGAATAAATGATTTTTTTTATGAGCTCTTCCAGTGACAAGGGCATTCTGCATGAAGTAGTTTTCAAGGTCTACTTTTCCTAGCTAAATAGAAAATAGGGCTATATAATCCACATCAAGGTGTAAGATTTGGCAGTGATATATTTGTATGTATCTCGTTGTCTGGATGTGGTTTTCCAGAAATGGCTGAGGAGACTTTTTTGCAAGTATATCACAAATAAGTATTCAGTTTATCAAATGCTTTTTTGGTACCAATTTGAAAAGTAAATTATTTAAGAATTTTTGCTCTATGTGTACACACGCATTTTGTGTGTTCCTCTGTGTATGTGTGCACGTGTATGCACAGTGCACAACATAACAGAGCTCTAATCCCTAACTGAAGCTTTGATGTTTTATTACAATACAAACAGAAAATAATAGAAGTTCATAGATGTTAGTGGCTGGATAATAAGAATGGAACTTCCTCCAAGAACAATCACAACAGTCCAGTTTATGCACAATTTAAACTCAGAAGGGCTAGAGAGGAGTGAAAGCCAATCCCCCGCTGCTTTAAGCTGTGTAGTTAGATGGATATAAATTTACAGCAGCTGAGAATTTGGTTCATTATAATTTCTGAAGCCTTGTTACTTCTGTAATAATCTGACGCCATGCTTGCAGGTTTACCAAGTTCCGTGTTCTTCTCGGACCCAGGGTGAGGCGGCTGGGAGCTGCCTGTGCGGCTGTTCCCAGAGGCAGAGGCGCCAGCTGCCAGAGATTCTGGAGCCGGTGCAGTCCCCCCTCAGAGCTGGAAGTGCTGTCATGTAATTTCTGCAAGCAAATGAAGGATTGAAGAGCTAGAGCTTTTGGCTTGCCAGCATGCTAAAACACTCTCGTGCAGAAAAAAGGGGACAAAGGTTGTGTCTCAACAGAATGTGTAATCAGCTAAGCATCTCTAGGGGCCTAAGTATAAATTTGAGTACAAGCAGATTTAGGCAACATTAGAGTGATACTGTAACACAGTTTAATGAACACTTACTTAAATTTAACAGGAGAGTAATTTTACCAAACAGGATCAGAGACCTTATTATGTCTAAATAGAGGGAACATCAAAACGAAGAAATTGCCTCTCTGGATCAGGTCAGTGTCATGTCTGGCACGGTGGCGTGAGCCTGACAGTGACAGATCCTCCAGAGGAAGGCACAGCAAACTGCCAACCCGGCTGTTGATGGATTTTCTTGCATAGAGTTTCCTCTGACAGAAGTGGCAATGACTGGCTTATGCTCTGAGGTATGAGGATTCACATTTTTATCCTATCTAAAGCATTTATTTATGTTCTTGATTTACATGTGAATGCCAAATCCTTTTTCCATGCCCTTAGTCACAAACCTTATGATCTCTTATGGCAGTAATTCTCATGGACTGGTGGTAGATGACCCAGAAGCCCTCCCTCCCCTTTCCCAGGCTTCTCTTTTTTCCATCCAACCCATTTGTAGTTTCACACAAGGTAAACAAAGGCAAATTTATTTAGTCGAATAAAAAGATAAAGGCCGAGGTTGTGGAGAGGCTAGGTTCAAAGTGATGTTAGTGTTTTGGCAACCCTGTCATGCAGTGGTGCTCATGTGGTTAAGGAACAGACTGGGGCTCACTGGAGGGGCTGACAGGGCTGGGGAGGACTTTCACGTGCCAGAAGGAGCTCTTCCAGCTCACTGTACAAAGTGAAACTCTTTGGGTTGCCCAAAAAATTAGTGCTGAGTAAAACTGTGGGCTTAAATCTTTGTTTGACAGTCACAGCCATGAACTTCACTTCTTCTGGGACTGCCGTTCCCTTAGATATTGGAATAGGTAGGCTGTAAGGCCCATATGAAGGCAGGCATTGAATCCCACTGGCATGTTGACCTGAGGAAGGCACAGATATCCTTGTGTTCTTAGTGCAGGACATCTGCCCATCATGCTCATCAGCACATGTTCAGACACTTAAAAGATTTTATTACCTAAGACTTAGGATCACTAAGATCTTACAGGCATAAACAAGTTTTACCTGGCATGCTTTTCATAACCGGCCCACAGATTTGTGTGCAAAAAATGTTATGCATGAATACAGAGGACTGTAATAGCTTGTCCAATGTACTGAGTTCTAACTAAGGAATACTCTGTTACTAATAAGGAAGCGAGTCCTAGAAAATTAGTCAGGATAACCGTGTGGTTTTCAATATGATGTCTTTCTTACAGCAGATGAAGCTTTGGGTCAGATGATGAACACTTTAACTTTCAAATATAGTTTCTGTCAATGGGTGGGCATGGTTGGAAGGAAATGCGTATTGAATTTCAGTTTTCTCATAAAGTTTAATCAAGATTTGCATTGAAGCAAAATGAGTATAACATAAGAATCAAGATCCTCTGTGCCACTGAAGCAAAATGAATATAATATAGGAATCAAGAACCTCTTTGCAGGTGTGAAAAGACAAATTTTCTCTTCTGCACAGAACATAATGAAATAACTTGGAAAGAAAATTAGCATATCATTTTCTATTTCAATCCTATGAAAGAAAGTTATCAGGACGTTTAACATGTGCTATTTCCTTAATGAATAGTTTCACCATACCTGCTTTGTATAATGTAATATATTTGCATATCAACGCACTGAGCCTCTCCAATTGTAGCAGAAAGAATATTCTTTTTACACACTTAAAAAACCCCACAGCTCCCAGTAAATATTTTCAGTAAATATGTACATATATTTTTATGGTGGAAAGAAACAACCTATTGGAAAACAGATAAAACAAAGTGTGTTAAAAGGCGCAGGGGTTGGATGGGCTGATGGAGAGACAGATGGCTCTTTTCAATCTAGTATCTTGTTGTATTATACCAAATGATGCTTTGAAAAAAATAAAAATAAATGAAGGACTGCTACTGTCTAAAGTAACTAATGTTAATTATTTCTCTAATGGCAGATGTTTTGTGAAATAAAAATTTGAATTATAGAGAGATTATTTACTTTAATGGTAATTATGTAAATTGCTATCTTGTTTCCCACCTGAGAAACAATCACTGACAACCATAGCTTCCAAAACAAGTATGTCCTTTGTTACTATTCTGGATTCTTTGTACTAGTTTGTCAGTGTTTATTACTGCAAGATCTTCTGGCAACTTGTAATGCTTCTGATCAAGTGATTGTGCTTAATGCATATGATATCTGCTCATTCCCTCCAGATTGTTAACAATAATGGAAATACACATTTCTTCAGTAAACCTCTTCACTTTTAAAGTTTTAAAGGGAGCCAGCTCCAGAACCCTGAAATGCTGCTGGCTCCAGCATGTCAGGAGATGGGTGACAACATGTTATGTTGCCTGTAAAAAGACTAAAGTTTCTGTAGAGCCACCTCAGAGCTTGTCAACAACACTGGAAAAAATCATCATCTCTGGGCAGAGGAACTGGGCATGGTTGTCCGTGATTCAGAAATAAAAGCTGAAGCAGAAGCGCTCTGTCAGAGAACCACCTTGAAAATCTGAGAGAGCTGTATTTGTCGTTCATGTTGCTGGAGTGGCAGGTTTGGAGGTACCAGTCATCTCCAAATGGTCATCCCTATCACATGCAGAAGCATGGCCTCTCAGGAACATGTAACCCTGTTGTCAACAGCAGTAGTCTGCCCAGCTGTCCATTGGTTTTGGCAAAACAAAAGACTCAGAAAGCCTATTATATAAAAGGAGAGGAACACTATCCTAATGGTCTCAGGACCCCTATTGATTTGAGATATATAAACTAAGTAATGAATTATCTAGCAGAAAAAATAGAAAATACATTATTTGCTAGTATGTAGGTTGCCATACAGTCTCCATCTACCTAGGAGAATTATCTTTTCTTGCAATGAATCATGCCACAATTTGTTGTTTCAGGGTTAAATTTATGTATCTTCATCTCTTTATTTCCAGGTGAGAGTTCTTCAACCCCTCAGGCACATACAGTCCTAGATATGGAGCCTGCACAGGGTGGTATAATATTCAATGGTTCTCTTTTAACTCCAAAAAGCCATGTGAAAAACAACTTTAGACCTGTCCTTGTAATTAAACTGGAAGGCTAGAAATCTCAGTTTGTGGCTGGCAGAAGGAAGAGCCATCTTATCAGCAACAATTATCCAGGGTGTTTTTGTTAGTTTATTTTAGTTGGGCATTTAAATGAATTTAGATGGAAACCAAAATTTTGAATTATTTTTTAACTAATGTTTTTATTGACTTAAAATAATACTTTAATGTTAAGGTCTGGCTATCAATGAAGGCCATTTGAATACAAATAGAATTTTGTTATTATTGGTTGTTTTTTTTTTTTAAGTTGCCCTTTTTATCACTTATTAATTTATCACAATATTTAATATTAATAAATATTAATCCTTAATATTTATTAAAGAGACATTTATTATAAAGATATTTATTAAATTTGCTAAAGAGAGTGTATTTAGAAACTTCCAGAAGTTTCTGTTTTCCCCTGGTAATGGGGTAATTTTGCATGAGCAAAGCTTTAGGCACCTGCTGAAAGAACCTGCCAGCACCTGTCCTGGCAGAAACTTCCTTCCTAGAGCTCATTTGACCTTGTGTGTCTTCATATGAGTCCAGGCTGATTTACTCCTTCACTGTTTTATACTTCCATTCCAGTCCTCCAGTTCCCAAGAACAACATGGTTTAACTTCTTTTTTTTTTTTTTTTTTATAAATATTCTTTCCTTTTCTTAGTTATGCAAATACTTACTAGATAGGGAGTGGTCTAATTTGACTGATTATTAAGCAACTCCTAACATCTTCAGGTCATTGTTTTAGTATGAAATTATTTTTATTTAGAGCCTCATATTCCCAAAATAATAAATGCACTAAAAAATATACATGATACAAATATTTGAAGAGTTGTAAGTGGCTGTAGCTCATATCTGGGCTCTTGGCTGAGACTACTCACTATTGTAATCAGTCATTTTGGGGTGAATAATTTGGGTCTTGATTTATTATATTGAGTTTGGAGGACCAATTTGGGTTTTTTTTATGATTTTATAACAAACTGCAGTTCTGAAACTATAATAGAATATATATGTAAATGACTGCTCTAGCTTTCAAATAAGACATATTTTCATTATTAATCCATTGACCTTTACTATTTTGAAAACAAGTTTTGAAACTGAAAACTTCCTATTATAACTGATGAAGAAGGGCCTGACTTTATCATCTTGATTTGGGAAATCAGATTTTGCCCACTGTAATCCATTATTCATACTTGCCAAGTTATTCAGAAACAAATTTCAGTGCTCTTGAAGATTTTATATAAAGGAATATGACAGAAGTTTTTCAGCTTGTCAGATAATTTGACTGGCTATACTGTATAAATACTGAGGATTTTAATAATTGCTGTTCTGCATGTAATGCTTCTTGCAAATATAATTCATCTTTCTTGAATTGTCTGTCAGATGCCTGAAGAGAGTCTGCTTCTATTTGAAATTGTAATTTGGTGCTAAAATTTGAAGCCACCAGGTTTCAGGTTTTGGTGTGGGTTAGTGTTATTAAGTGTATGAAGAATAATGGACAATCAATCTACTGAACTGTTCCATTTCTTTTCTATAGTTATGGTATGTATATGTGTGTGTGTGTGTATGTGCATGTACATTTTAAAAAAGAGAAAAAAACCTTCTATCTGTTGTGTGGGCAAAAAGCCAGAGAAGAGGAGTAGCTGGATGATATTTCACCACAGGTTGCAGTTCCCTGTTTATCAAAAGGAAAGACAAGTGTATATTTTGCTGCAGCTATCTACAGATGACAGTTGGCTCCTTAGGGACCACAGTCGGCTGACATAAGTTAGAGCAATCCCCAGGCCAATCTATACAGAACTTGGGGCAAAGCATCAGGGAGTGCCATTTATTTCCTCATGTAACTTGGGGTTTCCTCTTAGTGGAGAAGGCCTTAAAGTGTGATAAGGTAATATTTTCTAGTCCTTTAAATAAATTAATTACTACTGCTGTGATGTTTTACAGTATTAATATTTGTTCAGAAACTTTTTTGCAGTTGCCTGTATTAACCTTAAAACAAAAGCTCTCATAAGAAAGCATAGACAGTGGATATACAGGAAAAAGATGTGGCTATTTGTCCTTAAGTTCCCACCCTCGTGACAAAGCAGGTCTTAGGAGAGCTGGATGAATAAGTAATATAAAAAGTAAGACACAGTGATAACAAGTGCTCCAAGTATGGGCTGCCTTTGCCGCTGGCAGTCATATCCCTCTCACTGCCTCAGCGACCTCAGGCTACAATTTCAGTTCAGAATAGAGTTGCCAGCACAGACCCAGTTGGCTGCATCAAACTGTTTCTAACCCCACCTTTTCCAAAAGAGGAATAACTCCACTCTGATAAGCCAAAAAAGCCTAAACACAGATTTCTTTAATCAGGCAGTGTGTCACGAGAGGTGCCCATGTAATAGAACATGCTTCCAGTGTGCACCAGCCTAAGCCCAAAAAATAAAAGTCCACTTTACATATTATTAGTTTTCTATTTGTTTTTATCTTTTACCATGTATGTCTTAACTGGTCAGTTTACTTTACTTATTTCCTAAGCATGCACCCAAAGGCCAGTGTTCACAGCAACATGTAATCAGTTCATATATGCATTTTTTTAGTCTATATATTGCTATTGTATAATAATGTAGGTGCATGTAAACCTTTTCAGCGTATTCTTGAGTGGGGTTGTCTTCCTAATTAGTCTATTAACCAGCTGCTGATCAGTCTTACTTTCAGGCACTCTCCAAATTTGATTGCACAACTGCAGTATTGAATATATACTGTTTTCCAGGCAGCGTAGCTTTACTTTCTAATCACTATGACATATAATTAGAATCCCATCTTGTCTTTGTACTTTCAACCAATTTTTTATTCCAGACTGTTACCAAAAGGTCTTTAGATTAATCCCAAGTAGATAGCACATCAAAATCATAAAATCATAGAATCATAGAATTGTTTAGGTTGGAAAAGACTTTTAAGATCACCAAGTCCAACTGTTAACCTAGCACTGCCAAGTCCACCACTAAACCATGGCCCTAAGTGCCATGTCTACACGTCTTTTAAATACCTCCAGAGATGGTGACTCCAACCACTACCTTGGGCAGCCTCTTCTAATGCTTGATAACCCTTTCAGTGGAGAAATTTTTCCTAATATCCAATCTAAACCTCCCTTGGAGCAACTTGAGGTCGTTTCCTCTTGTCATATCGCTTGTTACTTGGGAGAAGAGACCGACACCCACCTTGCTACAACCTCCTTTCAGGCAGTTGTAGAGAGCAATGAGGTCTCCCCTCAGCCTCCTTTTCTCCAGGCTAAACAACCCCAGTTCCCTCAGCTGCTCCTCATAAGACGTGTGCTCTAGACCCTTCATTGCCCTTCTTTGGACATGCTCCAGCACCTCAATGTCTTTCTTGTAGTGAGAGGCCCAAAACTGAACACAGTATTCGAGGTGCGGCCTCACCAGGGCCGAGTACAGGGGCACGATCACTTCCCTACTCCTGCTGGCCACACGATTTCTGATACAGGCCAGGATGCTATTGGCCTTCTTGGCCCCTTGGGCACACTGCTGGCTCATGTTCAGCCGGCTGTCGACCAACACCCCCAGGTCCTTTTCCACCAGGCAGCTTTCCAGCCACTCTTCCCCAAGCCTGTAGCGCTGCATGGGGTTGTTGTGGCCCAAGTGCAGGACCCGGCACTTGGCCTTGTTGAATCTCATACAGTTGGCCTGGGCCCATCGATCCAGCCTGTCCAGGTCCCTCTGCAGAGCCTTCCTACCCTCAAGCAGATCAACGTTCCCGCCCAACTTGGTGTTGTCTGCAAAGCTACTGAGGGTGCACTCAATCCCCTCATCCAGATCATTGATGAAGATATTAAAGAGAACTGGCCCTAATATTGAGCCCTGGGGAACACCACTAGTGACCGGCCACCAATTGGATTTAACTCCATTCACAACAACTTTGGAACCGGCCATCCAGACACTTTTTTACGCAGCCAAGTGTACACCCATCCAAGCCATGAGCAGCCAGTTTCTCCAGAAGAATGCTGTGGGAAATGGTGTCAAAGGCTTTATTAAAGTCTAGGTAGACAATATCCACAGCCTTTCCCTCATCCACTAAGCGGGTCACCTGGTCATAGAAGGAGATCTGGTTAGTCAAGCAGAATCTGCTTTTCATAAACCAGTGTTGACTGGGCCTGATCACCTGGTTGTCCTGTAAATATAATTCTTATTTTTACATGTATTTTTAATGTTATTACAAATTAATGACTTAATTGTAACAATTTTTACCATAGTTTGAATACACAGAAAAATTATCTTTGAGTTGCTATTCATTTTGATTTGAGAGTAAATTGTTCAATTCTCCCTACCCACTTCCAGATGAAAAATGTACCTGTCTTTACAAGCACTCAGGAGAGCTATAAGTGTCTTTTTAGAACTGTTATCTTATTTTGCAAAACCCACTTATCTGAAGTAACTGAAGAACAAAACAGCTAAGAAGGTGAGGCCAGATACTTCTGTAATTGTTATGAATGGGAACACTTTAGAGGTTATTTGAAGACACCAAAGGCAAAGAAAACACACAAGAAGGGAGGAAAAAAAAAAAAACAAACCACAAAAAACCAAAAAACAAATAAGGGAACAGCTCTGTTGAGAAGGATCAGTTTGTACTTTTCTCCCTGAGCCAAATCAAGTGAAAGGTAAACAAACACAGTTTTGTGGGTTGGTGGTTTTGTGGGGTTTTTGTGGTTTTCCTTAAACAGTGATTATACTCCTATCAGTGGTTGCTATCTCCTCAAAGACCAGGACATCTTGTGATAACAAGAAAAATTGTGTACATATCAATTAAAACAAAACAAAACAAAACAAAACAAAACAAAACAAAGGCATGAATTCTTGCAATCTGTCCTGAGTATGGGAGTAATAGGTCAGGATTCTGTGAAAAGAGTGTGTGTGTGTATATATAATTATTTATCTGGGGGTGGGTAGACTGAAGGTTTCAGAACCTGGTCAAAGTTTTAAAAAGTGTTTCATTCAACTTTTTGTGTATAATTATAAAAATTAATTATTGCAGAAGTAAGGAGCAACCCAATACAACCTTGCAAAAAACACCCAGGTGAAACAAGGCAAGAAGCTCTGCCTACTCTGCTGTTGATTTTCTTTTTAGATTTGCTTTAGTGCCTTTGATTTACAAAAAAATTCTTAGCATGACTTATCACAAGTAGTAAAGTAGTACATCTCAAAAGAAGAAAGGTTGCCAATCTGCAGAACACTAACATCTTAAGTCATTTTTTACAGTAATGTATCAACAAGACACTTCTGCTTTCATCTTCTGTTCAGATAGTGACTTGGAGAACCATAAAATAATTGCTGGTAGGCTGCTCTATGCAGAGGAAAGAACAAATAACAGCACTATGATCTTACATCCCTTAAGGGGAAAAAATATTTTGTCTGTGTAATTTTTATGTATGTGAGTCTCAGCATCTACTTAAAATACTAACTGGATTTATTTCAGCTTCAGGGAGGAAGTTTAACATTAAATCCAGAGTAAACAAAGCCAAATAAAGAGTTACACCTTACCTGTTTTCAGGTCTGTATACTGATCCCATATTGGTGTAACTACTGTTGGTCAACGCAGATGTTAAATCAGGGTCTGCAAAGTTATTCACATGATCTTAGAACTTGAACAACAGGATTACAAAAGGACTTTCATAAATAAATAGATTAGACAAATTAAGAAAAAGTTTGTGCTATTTTCTGTTTTCAGTTAATTAACTTGTACTTTGATCCTTGTAACAGAATCATTCTCTAAATACTTCTCTCTGTTTACTTGCATGACTTATCTAATGTGACCAGGTGATGTACTCTCAGAGAGTCCTGGGCTTTTGCCATCTTACATTAGGACTGGAAAACATCTGAATTTCCTTCCTGCAGAAACCATGACTTGTGGTAGGGCAGCTGTTTACCATCCCAGTGATGGCTGAGACATGCTAGGACACTGGAAGCTGGGAAGTGTTCTTGGTCCATCAGCACAATCACAAACCACATCCTGAATGGACACTTGTATTGTGGCTGACTGAGGTTACTCTGACTTTTCAGGTCATGAAGGTCAGATTTTTAAATAGAACAAATTATTTTCTAAGAAACTAGAGAAAATTGTAACAAAGTATGCATATGCCTTTAAAAAAGTACTCCTCTCAGTGGATTTCTGACACTATAGCTCTTAATTTTTTGATACATACTTTCATTTGAACTGCAGTCATGTCGAAGTATAGCAATTGTGAGTAAATATTGAAGCACTTTTGCAGTTGTTTATATGTAAAAGGAATTCACTGCTAAATGAAATCTCCACTTATGATCTAAAATTAAAATGGAAGTAAACTTTTTATAATCACAAGTACACAAATTGATGAGATTTTAGATAGCTAATTATTGTTTACAGCTCTTATGGGAAGAATATAATTTTGGGGAGTTGGCTGAGTAGAAAGATTTATGCTAATTAGTTTCTATTTTCACTTTCACCTAGGATTTAACTGGATTCCCTAGAATAACACTTTGAGGAAATGTCTCCAGTATGTACCCTGCTCAAAATCAAAGGAAAAGCTACCAGTACCTGTTCCTGTGAAAGCAGGTCTGAACCTTGACTTTATTAAATCCAATAGTGTGAGGGAATAGGGTTAGATTTGTACGACACTCATCTGAATATATAATTACTAGAATCAAACAGTAATTTATGTAGGAAGGGACCTCTGATCACACCATCCACCTACCCATGCAGAGCAGGGCCAATTTTTATCATGTTACTTGGGGCTTCATCTGGCCGATGTTTCACTATCTCCAAGGAGTGGGAATCCCAGTCTCTATAGGCAGTCCCCTTTGGTGGTTTGAGTATCATTACTGTGAAACATTTCTAATATTGAACTGGAATTTCCCATGCTCCAGCCTCTCTTTCTGCCTCTGTGTACCTCAGGATGAATCTGGCACTTAGTTTTCTGAACATTCCTACAGCAGTAAGCTCTCTCCCTGGCCCTCTTTCCTTCTGAATGAGGAAGGCTTTCTTCACTGCCTCAGCCTCTCCTTGTACAGCATGAAGCCTCCTTCTGTTCCTGTCACTAAAATAAATGAAAAAATGTGAATTAACATCACCAAAAGCTGAAAGCAAATGTAAAAAGATGACTAGATGATTTTAAATGTTCCATAGCATAGCATTTATATGCTCCTGCAAGGCATTGTAAATGATCTGCCAGTTTTAAGAAAATGTAAAACTTTTTCATGTTTAGATGAATTCTTCTGATAGATGTTATTGTTCTTGTTTTTTGAAAATCAGTCTTCCCCCCTGCCCCTGAAAACAAAGGAGCTTTTACTCTAGTATTAGTATTTACATAGGAGTAAATTTCTCCGCTACACTCATTTGGCATGATTTAAATGAATAATTCAGAGGAAAATAAAGTGCAAAACAAGACTCACCTTTGCATTTGTCTTTTAGATTTTTTTTTTTTTTTTTTAAATAAACTAGCACATCAGGTTGATCCAATGCTGACAGATTTCAAGAGAAAGACTTTAAGGATTAAGTCCTTTAAGGTTTTGAAAGTAGCACAGCCATAAACGGCAACCATCATAAAAATCCTTTGCTACTTAAAAAGAAAAAGCATTGAGACTTCAATAAGAAAGTCAGGATATGAAGAGTCATATCTGCAACAAGTAGCTTACAATCCAACTTTCCAGTTTCACGAATGTATGTGGAGCAAGGTCTTGGCAGCACTGCAAATAACATTAAATCTGCTTTGACATGTTTTTGAGGATAATACCTTGCCTGAGAATGTTTAAAATGTGCTAAAGATTTCAAGGGGGTCCAACTTTTGGGACAGGTCAACCTCATACTTGACTTGCAGCATCCTAGATGATGGTTCCCTTTCTGAAGTGTCATTACAACTAAGGCAGTTGAGAGTTGCTATTTTTGCTATTTGCATCTACATGTTGAGCATATTCAAGGGAGAAAAAAAAAGTAACTGTAGTCTGAAAATCATTTTGGGACCGTAGTCACAAGTAAAGTGACTGACTGATTTAATTGACTGCATCATAAATCAATTACAACTTTTCAAGTCAAACTCACTAAACTGATTTTTCTCAGTGCCATAAGAGCAGAATACTACATGGAGTTTTAAAACCTTTCGTAAACAGATACTATATGGGTATTTATTTCCAGAATAGACTAATTACAACCAATTACAATAAAAGCAAAAGGTTTAAAAATAGCTCCAATGACTCCTACTTCCAGGAAAATGTACTTCTAAAATGTCAGCCAACCTCAATGTGTGAGTAAAAATTTTTATGCATGTGTTGTAATCTTCATTTACCCATGAAAAACAATGATGGATCTTTTTTAAGTACAAAGTTGCACAGTGTGGGATTCTGCCACCCATCCTAAATTTTGGATTGTCAATTAGTAATACAGTGCATTTCCTCTATGCCACTGGGCTGGCCAATTAAATGTTAGGATAGAAAAGACTGCTGACTGAGTGCAGACTTTTTTAATTACAAACCTCAGACATACATATTATATTCGTAAATTGTAAGCTAAAAGGAAAAAAAAAGAGTTCTGGAAGCCAAGAGACTAATGGGAAATGAATTAAGATCAAGGGAAAATGCTATTACAGGGCAGTGCAGGAAAAATAAATGAAATTTATCAGAAGTTAAAAATGAATTTTCTAAATCTCATTTGGAAATAGCCACATGAGGAAAGACTCTGCACTAATTTGCATATTTTTGCATTTAATATCACTTTTATTTTTATCCATTTTTTCTTTCTGTGTTGTTGTAAGGCATTGTATGCTGATAGCAATGTTAACAATCTCTCTAGAAAATATTTTCATGCTTTTGATGGGTAGGTTTTATACAAGTACATATGGTCCTAACCTCTCAAACTTTACAGGGAACAATGTGTCATCTTAAGTACAAAAATCCTTTTCAGAAGTGAATTAAAAACATTGCATTTGTGGTTTAAGAAACTAAAACTAAAGTTAACTTTCCTATCCTTATTCAGAAATGTAAAGCAAAAAAACTTAGTATGTTTGCCCTTATGCCTATGCAGGCACTTTATCAGAAGTACCCATCTCTACATGATACTCTAATAGTATCATTGTGTGTAGGTTTCTAAATGCTAAATAACTTGCAGCTGATAAAGGCAACTTAAATACTCAGAGATATGTGTTCACTGACATTTTTTGACCATAAAAATACTAATTCATTTATGTATGTGTATGTATTTATTTATCATATTATTTACTATATATATTTTGGTTAGCATTTCAATGCAGTATATCGTTACGGGTTAAAACCTTTAGAAATAGATTTTGCCTGTTTCCTGGAGCACTGAAACATCAATTAACATATTAGGACTTTCTTAGTTCTTAAAATCTAATAGTGTCTTCTTCCTTACTGTATTTTTCATTTCCTATGCTAAAAAAGCAGTTTGACAATCAAGCTTCCAAAAAATGTTTCATGTTTCAAAACTTCTTTCCACTACACTCTTCTTTTAATTACAAAATTGCAAATGCAGTTTTTGCTGTAACTTTTGAAACATTTTCATCTGCCATTAATGAGAACCTAGGCAACTGGAAAAGATTCAGACATACAACCATACTAAAGAAAATGATGAGACATTTTCAAAAAAGCATCACAAATTTAGCAGCTTAATGTTTCTGGGTTTTCTTGGGTTTAGCTTTATTTCAAAAGAAGCTAGCAAAAAATTTTTGGCAGTGTCTCACTGCAAAGTGAAAATATTCCTGAAATTATGAAATCATCAGAGGTCAGTTCTAAGATATACAACTCTTTAATAGTGTACCACTAGTGATGTTGTCTGTAATTGCTAGCATTTCAGTGTCTTCCTAGAACTGATTTCAAAACATCAGTAGGTCAGATGACAGGGTATTTCAAATTTTCAAATGTTAGGTTGCTACATTAAAAAAAAACAGTCAAAGTTTTTACTATTAAAGTGAAATGAACTACTATAAAGACTCTTTTCCATTGTTCAATTTCAGTATACCATTGAACCAAAGACGACTAAACAAGAACAGTTTTGTAATTGCATTATTTTAATTTGTCATTAGTTACTAATTCTGTCCCACTGAGAATCATTCAGTTACTGTGATTTCACTGTGCCAAGAACAAAATAATTAGCTTAAACCTGAAGTAATATGAAATACAGCATACATCTATAACAGCCAAAGACAGGGAAACATTTGAACTTCTGCAACTTGCACACAGTACCTCCAGCCATTACACCCATTCCTTGGAAAACAATTGCAAGTCTACTGTGTCATTTTCAGTTGTAGTCTGGAGCCTCTGATGTCTGACTTTGCAGGAGGATATACAGGACCTGTTGATTTGCTTGAGATTACTTCAGATATATCAGTGCTCTATTCTTTTGTTGTTCTGTAGTGTATATCACCTACTTGGAAGACAATTTAAGTACCACAGGATCTTTGCATTAGTTTTAACTTCATCTTTGCTTATAAATCTCCTTTCTCCCTCCAATTTTGTTTTTCCTTCATGCTGGACAAAATGGAATGAAGAGAGGATAAAGTGGCTTAAACAGATGGACTTTAACTTTGGTCTTCAGTCAGCACCCATTTTTTCTCTAGTGTCAATCCTCAATCCATTGCTGACACCCCACTATTGTGGCCTCAAATGAGGTAAAAGACAGGGGAAAGGGGATCTGCCTCCTTATTCTCTCAGGCATGAAGATTTCTGGACTTTTCCTTAGCTTTTTTGGGAAATGCTACTTCTGAAGTCTATTTCCAAGTCTGTTTACCAGAAAACTAGATCCCCTTTAGCAGAAAAAAAATCTCTGGCTTCTGCATCTTATCTCTTTTCCTTAATAGTTGTGTTCTCTCCTTATTCTTAGCCAAATATATATATAAATTCCATGGATTACTGAAGTTCCCCATATAATATTTCCAGTGGGTGATTATATAGGACAATTATATTATCTTTCACTTCAACTGTTATTGTAAATCTCTGTTTATGTCTGCAGTAAATAAACTGTAAAGCTTTTCTTTTAAATATAAATATTGGGGGGGGGGGGGGGGGGGGGGATTTTTTCTTTGTTTGCTTGAGATTGGTTCTCCAAACAGGATCAATGAATTTGAGCACAAATGGGGGAAAAATAAGACACATAATTAATATGTATGTTAGTGTGAGTTTAACATCTAAGGTACCATGCTAGACTAAGCTTAATCTGAATAATGATTGCTCCTCTAACAATTTAGTTTTAAAATCACTCTCTAACTTCTGTCTAATTCCTGAAGGATTGGAGTAGTTGAACCTCAGAGTTTTAACATTTAATTGTTATAAAAAGTCTGATAAATGAGCGGGAAGAGGACAGAGAGAAGAAGATAAGAATAAAGAATGGGAACAGCTGACAAAAGAGGTCTGGCAACAATAATAGGAATAAATCTCTATTAGAGTCAAGTCATACATTTCCAGTACTGGCTATGGTGTAAAAGAAAGGAAATTAATGAGGATTTAACAAGAGGAATAAATTTCAGCAAGAATCCCCTTTTTAGAAAGAAACTGAAAACTATTAATATCGAAAGAGGACTTGTACAGGGTGATAAGAGGAGAGTGATGCATATGACTACTTCATTGGGTAAACAGGAAATTTCATTATCAGAAGAAAATTAAGCTGGAAGAAGCAAAAATGAGCATTGTATTGAGAAACCACTGAGTTTGATTCAAAGTGGAATAACAAAGGATAGTGTCATTTTTACTCTGATCCTCATTTAGGTTAGAATACATCTTGGCAAATATATTTATACTATTAAGGACTTGTAGACCAGAACAATATACATGTTGAAGTTTGTTTTTTATAAAAATTATCATAATAAAAATGTTTGTATTCCATTTTTAACAGGCTCTTATCCCATTCAGATGCTTCATTTTTATATTACATTATACTATGATATATGATATTATAATATATTATACTCAAAATTTCATTTCATTTAAACATACGAGGAGGTTATAGGCTTCTGAAGTAATTTCTGCTTCCTCTCCTACCAGAATTCATGCATGTTAGACTTAAAAGTAGCGCTCTGGAAAAATTGTTTAAAATGAGAAGTAATTTTTCTGTTGCTTTCCAAGGTTTTGAATCACACCTTTTCCATCAGATAATAGTTACTCAGTAAACCCATTTTGATGTATGACAGCAACACTTATATCCACATGCATGTCAGGTGTACAAAAATGCTAGGAATTTTCATAAAGAAAGTCCTCCATTAGCATAAAGAAATTTGCAGAATGGTATCCAAAACCTACTGGTTTTGTGATGGCACCTAAAATAGTCAATAGGCCTCATTAGTTTTATTTTTAGGTGTACAGCACTCAATATTTCTAAACGTGCTGATCAACAATTTCCAAAGATATTACAATTTAAAATAAGTTTTCAATTCATTTGTCATGTTCGCTGCTTTCTCCATTTGTGAGTGTATGCATAACATACTCTATCTTGTGAAAACTATTTTTTAGGATAAATATTTTGCAATGGAGTGACTGTAAAGTATATTAAGTTTCTGAAATTGTAACTGGTCAACACAGCTAAGCATCTGTTTTTTCTTAAATCTTCTCACAGATTAGATATCTATATTTGTAACATGCAAATTTGTGTCTATGGTTTCAGAGTTAACAAAACTTCTGTTCACCCAGTCTGACATTGTGTGGAGTATAAGCAGAGAAGTAAAACAAAAAAACCCAAACATTTTTTCCATCAAATTTGGGCATATACATGCATATTTATATATACTTAAAACCATAATATGCATATACATATGTGTACAGTATTTTCTTGTTGTCAAATGTGGGTCTAAACTATACATCAATTAAAAAGAAATCAAAAAACTTTGTTGCATAAATAGATTTACAGAGAAGGAAAAACCCCTTACAAAGTGAATTTTGTAATGTAGAACATTTAGGAAGTGAGACTTCAAAAGTTCTTCCACTTCTGTGGAGTCTGAATGTTAACTTTTAGGCTAAATGTACAGACACCAATCTTGAAGACTTAATATTCAATAACTACTTCCAAGATAATTTGATTTTTGTGGACCACAAACCTATACATCAGAATTTACCCAGAAATGCAGGAAATATACAAAGAACAAATGTTAAAGTGTCTGGGGGCTTATCTGATGGAATGTAATAATGGTATTTTATAGCCACATTTCCATTTTTAAAAATTATAAAGTAGTACATTTCACAGGGAATAGACCTAGGTTACTGGTAAAATCTCTATTACAAATATATCCAAGATAAATCTCCAGGTTCGAATATTCAAGTATTTGAAGGGATTCTGTGCACAGCAAGAATCTGGGCTGAGATTTATTATAGACATTTTTAATTTTTATGCTGAGGAGGCTCTTCATATTATTTTTATTAAGCTTAAAGGTGATTTTAGTCCATGTATCAACAATTCTGAAGATATGCAGTGTCCTAACATATTAATTTTAACTATATTTGTTGTACTCCAGAGGGTCAGATCTTCTTCTTCTTGGCATTCAGCATCACATTTCATTTAGGCTAGCGTGGGGTTCGAGATTCATTTTTATCAGATCTTTATGAATATTAGATATATTAATCCCAGGATACTCAATTACATTAGTCTCCCATTTAACATTCAGCTTTACAAAGTGAGCTATAAAGCACCCTACATGAATGTACAATCATACAAGTTTATTTTATGGTCCACAGTTTCATTCATTAATAAGATTACAAAACTCAGAGACAGTACAAAACTCAGGGTCAGACTCTTTAGAATCATTCTAAGTGTATTGAATTCTATACCCTTCATCATATCATTTGGCTTAATAACTAAAATGGAGAATGATGAGAAATGGCAAAGAAAAAAAAGGAGGAAAATGAAAAAAAAAAAAAGAATAGAAAAGGGAACAGTTTGTCTAAGGATCTCATATATACCAAAGACAAATTTTTACAAAGATTTGTCATATTCTCTCACGTAGTCTGCCATAGACTGATTTCAAATATACAGCTTTGCATACAAGTGTGTGTGTGTATGTTTTCATTTATTTGTATATGTCAATAAGTAAGCTGTTGGTGTTTTGAGTTTATGTTCATAACAATTTTGATTTTGACAAATCAAAATATCGGCTTTTTTCCCCACCTTTCTTGGGTTGTCATTTCAACATAACTTCCACCAACAATAGTTGGTGCATTATTTCTTAAATGGGCAAGGATATGTGAAAAAATAAATAATGTTTAGATTCTATACACTTTAAAAAGTTCTATACACTTTTTTCCAGCCACATTTGCTTTTGGATTAGTATATACACAACTCACTGGTTTTTTAGCTTTGTTTGGGATCTTTAAATAAAGGTTCCATTTGTGTCATAAAAAAGTAAAGGCAAAGTCCTAATACTCTAATGCATGAGGATGCAAATCTGAATGCATCAGGAAACCAGTGTTCCCATAACTGTTGATGGGCAAGTTGGAGGGAATTTACACAAACTGCAGGTGGGGAAGAGCTTGGTGAGGAAGGATCGTTGCTGAGCAGTAGGGGTATGGCTACATACAGGCCCTTCTGTAGCATCTATTTTGATTCTGACCAATTTTCTTGCAAGTGAAACACGATATTGCCCCAACAGCAGAAGACCAAAGGACAGGGAGTGGAGGATGAGCTGTTAATTTTCTGTATGCCATCGTATTTTTGAGGAAATTTGATTATCAGAGTATTCAGGGTATAAATTGTCATGAGCAGCTATATAAAACAAAATGAGGGAAAAAATATTCTTGGTACAACTCCACCATCTGCAACACTAGAAATCCTTTTGCTCTGAAACTTTACCAGGTCTAATGGCCTTACAGTCTGAATTAGTTTGACCCATACTAATGGATACCAAAGGGAGATATTTCCTAGGTAACAAAAATCAGTACAGAGCTGCTCCTGGCTTTTGCAAAATGTCAGCCTTTGTGAGGAACTGGAATAAATCCCATGACCTTAAAATGTTTACGGGTAGAAGCACTATTTCTATGCAAAGGTCACTAAGCAGCCAGTGTTCGCAGCTAGTTTAGCAGCTTAGTGCTTCTCTCCAGATGACAACATAATTTAACATCTCGCTGATGTACTGGACATCCAGAAGGTATTTCAAAGTAGACATCTGTCAACATGCTTGAGGAATCAGCTGTTGAGTCACACCTTTCCAGTGAGCATGAAGATAATGAGGATGGTTTTGAAATAGTCAAAAGACAAACACTTAGCTGAAATGAAGCTTTTGGTGTTTCTGTGTGCAGATTGCTTTGTTAGCCCAAACTGCAGACCTTGGAGATTTCTGTAGACAATAAGGTTATGTTTCAGATTACAAGTGAAAGGAAAAAGTCCAAGACATTATATCTATTGGTATCTATTTGAAACTTAAATATACTCCAGAAATTCGTTTAATGAAATTTCAGAGCTTTTACTTATTTTTAAAATTCAGGACCAAATTAATTCATGATTAATTGATTTGCATTTTAAATAAATACTTATTTTGCAAGAAGAATTGTTAGGATAAAATATTTTTTATTAACAGTCTATATTTTAAATGTTTTATGTGTTTATTAAGTTACATTATTCCAATAATTTCTGCTGAAAAATCAATTAAAAATATTTTTATATTATTTCATTTTTTTATTCTGAAAAATAATAAAATATTTAAACTTTGGATCCTTTTCTAGAACTAGAGAATTAAAAAAAAAAAATCCATTATCATCACAGGTGTAATGGTGATTATACAAGTACATTGTGAATACAAGGAATCTGGGAAACGGTGTTACTGATGTCTCAGGCTATCCAACAACAATGTAATCCAATGACGCATAGTAGTATAAATGTCAAAACACTTAAGTCGGTTTATGGAAATGGATTTTTTCCCCTTTTTGTTAGTTTTATTCTTGATTGTTTATTCACAGAGTAGATTGGTTGGATTTTTGTGGTGGTTTTATGGTTTCTATTATGTTCTTGAATACCGCATGTATATATTCTTCCAAATCTGTTAGAATATCCTAAAAATTCAGTGGCCATAACAATTTACTCTAATATGATTGAATCCTTTTTATAAGACACTGAAATAAATGTGAGCTGGATTTGCATTACTTAAAGGCTTACATTTATCAAAAACTGATGTGAGAAACTGAGGCATATTTATTTTTAAGTAATTGAAAAATATTTCTATATGCTAGCACGTAAGATTTTATTGTGCAAAATAGGCCTTGTAACACGAAAGAACAGAACTGGACAGCGGTGAAAATAAGGACAAAGTAATAAAAAACTGATTGAAACTGAAGGAAAATAAAATGCTGTGCTTAAAAAATAGTTATTTGCTGAATAAATGTTTGCCATAAGGAGCTGTTTTATTCTACTTCTGTGAAAAACAAGGTACCTAACTTTTGACTGTGAATCCATGTTTTAGTAATAGCTCTGATCCCTCATTGTATATCCCTGCAGACTTTGAGTGTATGCTAAGGTACTGCTTGCTTTGTTTTATACAGATCTCCGTTAAAAAGTCCACTGTCAGAGACTGGACATTGGCGTGGGATTTATCCACTGGACAGCGGGGTTTATCTGGTTGAGTTCTTTTTATGTTCTTATATCAGGCAAAAACTGATCAAGGTCTGATGGAATGAAAGAGTATCAATTATTGTAGAGACATCACAGAACCGACAGAAGAGGATGTGTGAGTAAAATAAGAATTTAAAGGGAGGAACGAACTAGGTGATTCTAGGACTAGGAAAAGTAAAAATTAGCTATTTTAATTAACAATCTTTAGTGAAAAATTAATGTTGTGGATTTGATCATTTTTCCAGTTTTATAAACCATAGAACACGGACAGGAATTTTCTAGAATACATGTTTCAAGAAATGTAAAGTGTAAAGGTTTTTGTGAATTGCAAACATCTGTATACTATTATTTATCTGACCTGGGTGCATCAATAAAAAGTATGGTAAATATTATTTTCTATTTTGCACTCATTGATTCTAATGGTCATCTCAAATACAGAATAGGCAAGGATGTTGGCATGTCATCATGGACAATTGAAATAACAGATGAGATATTTTCCATATTTTGAATCAATTGCGTATCCTTTTTTTCCAGCCAAAATGTTTGTATATAATGTGTTTCAAAGATCAGATAAAAAAAAAACAACAATGCTGATTTATAGTTAGAATAGGGCGAATAGATAGGTATAACATGCAGACAGGACAGAACTGTTAAGAACTGTTAAGAAATTCCAACAAGGCATGTAATTTCCAGTCCAAGGTAAATTCAGAAAAACACAGCTTCTTAAAAATAGCTGATCATACTAATATCAATGATCATATCTATTAATGATCCCTCTGGGTTCCAGAGTTGGGTGGTAAGTCTAATTAACATATATATTTTGGCTACTATTAAATGTTGGGTCAAAGAAGAACATTACTGCGTGAAAATTATAGAAGCTGTACCTCCTTGTATTAGAATTGATTTGGTACTTCCAGGTGAGCCTTTCTTTTTTAAGTGTAGTTTGTACATAATCACAGGGCAGTGTATAAAAAACAAAGCATACAATTAGAGTTAGACACATATTTGCCTTAGTACAGAGTACTGATAGCACTGTATTTATGATCCACTGCAATACATTTGAAAGCCACAGTAAACTATTTTCCATCCTCTAATTTGCCATTATACAAATTGCTTCAAATCAAAAGCCTAGTGAAACACTGCTGAGTGGATATACAACTCTTCAGAAAACATCTTAGTTGTGAGGCTGCTTTACACTATGATGAATTCTAACCACGAAAATCCTTTAAGGCCTAATGAACATTATTTCTACAGGCCTAACACAGGGACAGCCAATTCATTTGGGTTTAAAAAGCAAACCAATGTTTTTCCTCAGACCTCTTGTTTTGACATATGAACAAGTTACACCTAGGTAGCAAATTATTGCGGACCAGCTAGTCCTTGGTAGTTGCCTATGTGTACAATTTTACCCAGCAGTAACCTGCAGTAAAGTAAAATACTTTTTTCCTCCTCTGGAGTAAGATTGCACAGTTATTGCAGTTCAGCTAATATGAAATAATGTGTTAAGCAAGTCTCAATAACATTTTTGTTGTAACTTTGAAGAGAAATGGTTTAGTTCTGTAAACATAAATGTAACTGATCCTTTTCCTGTTTTACATATTCTATGCAGTTATTGTTCTTGCTAAATATAAAAAAGAAGTGTTGATGTATTCCATGAAGAATCTTAGGTGTCTTGCATTATATAGACTCTTCTCTCACTCTTCTTTTTAGTTGTCAGTGCAAAGGTTATTACAGCAGGATGCTTTAATGTTGTATATAGGTTTTACTATTACCATTCAAATCTGTATCTCCTTCTAAGCTATGTGCTTTAAAAAGACATCCAGTCAAAAACATCTTTCAATTTTTGCTGAGGTTATGATTTGAGTGTACAAAGATGTTCTTTTATATCTTTTAGTATATTCTTAAGAATAGAAAAGAAGAATATATGAATGCATGATGGAAAAAAGAATATGGAATTTTGTCCTCTGTTCTTTGTCTTCAAACTATTTTGACTTGTTCAGGTCTTACAGTTACTTAGTATATCAATACCTTATCCCCAGAACATACACTTATCTGAAAACAAAAATAGGGAAGGAGAACAAGGAACGTAAGATATCTCTAAAGAGCAGAAAAAGTTGAATCAAGTCAGTTTGAGCTGACTGTTTAGATTAGACCTAACTGGGTCATGCAAATAATTTCCTGATGAAGTCTGAATTCAGATCAAAAGCAGAAATTAAATACATCACATTTTCAGTGACTTCATTGCTGTGGTGATTCTTTTTTTTTTTTTCTTTTTAATACCAGTCATCTTACTCTAGGATATTAAGTATAAATTAAGTAGATATCAGAAATACAAACATTTGTCTATCACACTTTATTAATTTAAAAGAGTATTCAGATTATAGAGCCAACTCAAAAGTTAAGAAGTACTAGAATTAAAACTGTGTAGGAGCATTTGCTTTTAAACAAATTTTCCAAATCTCTTGATTTGGACAGATTTGTCCTTACAACAAACTCTACTCGTCTAACATCTGCTAGTTCACATAATCTGTGCCATGAGATATAATAAGATAACCACACAGATATGGAGCATTTCCATATGAAGTTTATCCTCAGTTTTCAGCTTTATTCTCAAAAGATTTATGCATTCATTAATCAATATCTTGCATTAAAACTATTAAAAATACAATAAGCTTATTATTTTATGGGGAGGAGGGGTTGACACCATTTCAGTAGCGATGCACAGGGCTTAGTTATCTCGCCTTACTTAAGTCAGGGAACTGCCTATATTACTATTTGCAAAAAAGTGAATTAAATATATAGTAGAGAAAAAAAATGAAACAAATCACTCAACTAGATTTTTAAAACAAAAAAAATAATTTCCAAAGCATTATAAAAAATCCCTGCTCTGGGCCTTAAAATGAACTACTAATAAATATTTAAAAACAATAAAGCCCTAGGTAAACAAAGATATATCGAAGAAAAAACACAGAAAACAAATGCACACACAAAAAAATCCAGTAACTATAAATGTTTGCAATACATAAAAAATAAGAAAGCATTCCTAAGACTATATATATTGTATAACTTCTTTATTTAAGAAGAGTATTTTAATGGCACAGATATCTTAGTGTACACTGAAAACACACTAACATGCATAATGTGAGAACACCTGTGAAACAGTCTAGGATGGATGCTTAAAAATTTATCTCTTTTACCATTCTCAAGGGTAACCAGTTCCTATTGTGGTGAGACCATCCCTCAGTCATTTAAAGGAGAAGAAATTATACTTTTCCAGAGAAAGGTTTATATTCTGATAGTCTAAACGGTTCAATAGAAAACAATTAAAATTGCCGTGGAAGAAATTAGTTTAATCCCACAACTTCTTTATATTATACTTTTTTTTTTTTTTTTACAATATAGGTTTAACTGGCTATTACGGTCCAAGGGGAAAAAGTTTGGTATCAGTTACCTAAAACCCATTGTTGACCCAGAGTGACTATTTACTATTTATTTCTAGTGGTATACAACTGTCCAGTTGTCTTAGGACAGTTGTATACCAAGCAGCAGACGAACATAATGGGTGCAGAGACAAACTTACTAACACAAAGGTTTGTAAGGGAATGAACTGAAAAAGAATACTAACACATCACGGAAAAAATTGCCTAAGTCAGGAGAAAAGGATAATTGGACCCTTCTCGGACTGGATGAGTGGACCTTCTATACCGTGTGAACTGCTGGGCACAAAAAAAACCCCTATTCAACAATTAGTAAACATAAATAATTCTCTGTCTGGTAAAGGAGAGTAAATCATCACCACCTATGTTCTCGGTGGTGACATTTTGTTAGTGATATTTAATCATGCACCACTACATCAAGTGACATTTCTGTGCAGCATGTCACCTCCAGCAGCCTGCAAAACATAGCAAGTGAAGAAAGCACAGGAGCATCAAGACACATAGATGTTTTCTCATACTGGCGCATTACCCACAGGCACCATCAATAAAATTATGTATTGTCATGCTGAGACTTATGTAGTAAATTAGCTTGTAACATGCTTTTGAGGTAAGATCAAAGCCTGGGTCTGCATTGCATTCTGCAACTTCCAGAATATTCCAATACTGCCCAATAAAACCAGTATTCCAATACCGATTTTTTAGAATCTTCCTTGTGACTATTTTTCCCTTATACTAAACATGTACACTTAAAAAACAAAACAGAACAAAACAATGGAAAACCAGACCTACTAAAATTGTCTCTGTGTTTTATCTGTAATTACAAATGGGAGTTCCAGAATTCGAAAGTTTAAAAGAAAAAGAAATCCCTTCTTTCCCCTGAAAAGGAAGCACTAGAATATCTGTGAAGCATCATAAATGTTGTTGGTAGACAAATTCTATTTGTCTAGTAAAGCATTTCTAGACAGTTTTTTATCTGATACATTTTTACTGTTTATTGTGAGGTTTTTAATGGTGCAAATACTTTCCCCCCCCGCAAAAAAAAAAAAAAAAAAGTGAGGTAAGACTACAGTAAGCACAGGCTAGCAAAGCAGCTCACTAGTAACAGACAAGTAACAGATACAGATGAGGTAGAAAATTTGAAATTGCTGAGGAAATATGACATGTCTTTTCTGAAAGAATAAATTCTCTATTCTGTCTTGGAGAATTCTGATCCAGTAATTCTATATCTTACTGGGAATAAGTTGTAAGTGTACCTGTCAGTATTATCCTGGAAAAGGGCCGAACTGGAATGAAGCACCCTGGTTATCTTTATGAAGAATGAATCAGATGTTCAGCTGATCTACTAGAGAAAGACTAGATAGCCCTGTCTGGGAGCATGAATTTGTGATGTGGATAGGGCACACACAAAGGGGAGATTTCAAAACATTGTTGCCAGTGAAGGAGGTTTTAGTTGCACTAAACGTTACTGTTGGGTTAAGTTCCAAGTGTCAGCATGTTAGACAATAATTATAAATATGGGATTGACAATAACCCTGTTTTATGTCATTTTCATTTCTCACAGACTTTTTGATTAACATGTCTGCATTTATTCTCTACTGAATAAGAATTTATGCTTTCACATTTCCGGATGCTTCCAAATGTCTTTATATGAATGCGGCTTTCCTGGAGACCAAGTTCTCAATGCAAGCTGTACTTTGTTGAGATCCACTGTGATTATCTCTCCAAATTGTCAATGAACTTTTTGTAGACCAGTTGTCAGGAGAGAGAAAAAAGGAGCATTGTTATACTCGTGAGGAATATATACATCAAAAGCAAAGGGAGAAATGCTAGGCTTTTGTAAAACTAATGAAGTTGTGCCACAAAAGTAAATTAAGAGGTATGCTAGGGCTTGTCATAGCAGGCTAGACAAGGTGAAGCACAGTTTCTTATTGTTTATTTTGCAAGCTGCAGAAGCCATGGATCTGTACCTACTGAGATCACCCATGTGTTCAGAATGAAAATCCAATAACAATCTTTGAGATCACAAATGATAGGGATGTATCTGGAAGCATAGTACAGGACAGCTTATAATTAATTTTTAGCAAAGAGTCCGTTATGCTGCTGGTCACAAAACAATATTGCCCATTTTCCTACCTATGAGAATCTTCAGCTGATAATACTTCTCAGTGTACCGTAGAAGCGGGAAGAACTAAAAATAGCTGTATTATGAGTAACTGTACATTGATTAAAAGTAGTCTTTACTTAACTCTCATTTAAAAGCCAGAAAAAATAGAATGTAACTGTGGGCATAAACTTGTAAAGTCAGATATTAAATTCAATGCCACTGAGAGCCTTAACCAGCTACCAGTGAGATGAAAGAAAAAATGTGTGTTCAATTAAGAAATATTGATTTTTTGAGTAAAAAACTGAAGAACACAAGGGGAAAAGCTCTAAAACATGAAAGAAGGAAATATTAAGGAAAGAAACAGTAGTGAGACAGTTGTGTAGAGCTCTTCCTATGAAATAACTTTAAAAATTTTAGTCTGTCACCTATTCACTTTAACAGAATAAATTTATTAAATAGACTTTTACAAAGGTCATTCTAGCTGGGAGTTTATTTTGCAATGTATGAAATGAAGCAACTACTCCAGCTCAGCTTCACTGGAAAAGCAATTTGATTCAATACAGCTTAGTTCTGTACAAAACCTGAGCTTTGGTAAATGAATGGGTCATCCCAAGGTATGACTTTTCTGAAATGTCATAAACAAAGATTCAGCTCCTGTAGGCATACTGAGAAAGAAACTGTCCTGAAATGTTGCAAATATTTGCTTATGAAAGACTGAAAAACAGGGCAGTTAACATGTGAAACTAATAATTCCTTAGTGCCCTCAATACTTTTTCTAAAATACTCTTTTTAGCTGTGTGCAGATCTGTACTGTAAAGGAAAGTTGTTCTGTTAAAAAAACAACAAGCAAACCAAAGAGATTGCAGGAAGTAAGGAAGACTAATTTTTTTTTTTTTCAGTAATCTCTATTAAACAAACAAACAACCCCCCCCCCCCCCCCCAAGAAATCCAACCGAACCCTTACTGTCTAGGAAGCATGTATAGATAAAGAATAAGTAAAAGAGGGTACTGTGTCAGATTTGTGTGTATGTGATGCATATTCAATGCATTTACTTCAGCCTAACCAGTCATGCAGTCTTTGTAGTTAGTTTAGCTGTAGTCCTGTGGTGGGTTGGCCTTGGCTGGATGCCAGGTGCCCACCAAGCCTCTCTATCATTTCCCCTCCTCAGCTGGACAGGGGAGAAAGAATATAACAAAAGGTTCGTGGGTCAAGATAAGGACAGGGAGGGACCACTCACCAATTACCATCACGGGCAAACCAGACTTGACTCAAGGAAATTAATTTAATTTATTACCAATCAAATAGAGTAAGGTAATGAGAAGTAAAAAACAAACCCTAAACCACCTTCCTCCCACCCCTCCTTTCTTCCTGGGCTCAACGTCACTCCCAATATCTCTACCTCTTCCTCCTCCCGATTGGCACAGGGGGATGGGGAATGGGGTTTGTGGTCAGTTGATAACACTTTGTCTCTTCATAACACTGTCTCCCTCCCACAGGAGGCAGTCCTCCACAAACTTCTCCAACGTGGGTCCTTCCCACAGGCTGCAGTTCTTCAAGAACTGCTTCAGTGGAGGTTGTTTTCATGGCATGCGGTCCTTCAGGAAAGGGACTGCTCCAGCGTGGGTCCCCCACGAGGTCACAAGTCCTGCCAGAAAACCTGCTCCAGCGTGGGCTCCTGTCCACAGGTTCACGGGTCCTGCCAGGAGCCTCCTCCAGCATGGGCTTCCCATGGGGTCACAGCCTTCTTCAGGTGCATCCACCTGCTCTGGCATAGGGTGCTCCAAGGGCTGCAGGTGGATATCTGCTCCACCATTAACCTCCATGGGCTGCAGGGAGACAACCTGCGTCACCATGGTCTTTACCACAGGCTGCAGGTGAATCTCTGCTCTGGCGCCTGGAGCACCTCCTCCCTTTCCTTCTTCAGTGACCTTGGTGTCTGCAGAGTTGTTTCTCACATGTTCTCACTCCTCTCTCTGGCTGTGGTTGCCATTGTGCAGGATTTATTTTTTTTCCCCTTCTTAAATATGTTCTCACAGTGGCGCTACCACTGTCACTGATTGGCTTGGCCTTGGCCAGTGGTGGGTCCATCTTGGAGCTGGCTGGCATTGGCTCTATCAGACGTGGGGGAAGCTTCTAACAGCTTCTCACAGAAGTCATCCCTGTAGACCCCTGCTACCAAAACCTTGCCATGCAAACCCAATACATGCACACATCTTTTGTATTTTCTACTCCTCGACTTGCAGCTTTGAACATACAGTCCCATGATATCACAATTCATTACTGTTCTGTATGTTTCCTTCTCTGCCGACTGGCTAGGACTGAGTTCAGATATGTGTTTACATGCTCTCATAGGGACCGGCTCACACTTACGTCCCTTCCTGGTTTTGTCACTGGGCATAGAATATACGGTAATTTTCACTTTATAACTTCCTTTGTGCCAGAGCATACAAAGTCTTCGTACCACTTCTGGTAATCTGCTAAGGAGGTGATATTCACACTTCAAGTATTTTAACTGATTGTTGTGTTAAAAGGCTAAATATATGATCCCCAGGGTGTGTTTGGATTACATTTTGCCATGCTGAATTTAAGAAAAATGCAATAGACTGTTCTAGCACAGGTGAGATGGTTTGGACATGAGGTAATGACACATTTAGTAAAAAATCCAGTACCAGATTATTATTTTTTGAGACTAATTATTCATTATTATTATCCATCATTATTATTACTACTGTTATTATTATTATTTTAAAGATTAATTTCCATTATATATTTGTAGTTAAGAACTAGTTCTTAATTGACTAAAATCAATTTCCCCTGTGAAACTACAAAGAGTACAAGAAATAAGATAAATCAGCAAACATTCACATTATAACTGTCCGGTGCCACTATTTGAACACCCCAAAACAGGTCATCCAAATGTACCCATATGGTCTTTATAGATGCTTTTCAGAAGGCCTCAATCCCACTCCCACTGAAATCAGTGTTAAAATTCCTTTGCAACTAAATACAAAAATTACCTAAAACAATGTTTGAAAACCACAGATACATGACTGACTGATCAATGCTATTGTCCTAATCAGTGGTCTTATCTGGACTTGGGAGCAGCTTGGAAGAGACATGCAAGGAGGCATCTGTGTTGTTAAACATTCTCTTTTTAAACTTTTGCAACTCATACATAGCAGCTACTGTTACTCTGATCTTTTTAGAGGCTATCATTAAATGCCCATTAAGCTCTTTAAGCTATAAATTTAAAGGGAAAACAATCAGAAATTGTATCTTTTTAAAATTTGAAATGGCATTATCTAAGCAAAGGAGAATCAAATTTTGATTCACTACTTTGCCTAAAGGGTATAAATCTTGGAGCAGAAGTTGTTTGCATATTCTAAGCTGTAACCATGTAATTTTTAATAGAAAATAAAATGCTTTCTTTTATAATATTGGCCTCAAGCTGTGCTTTACATCTACCACTTTTGATATGTCCAGATAAATAAGTAAACCAATATTTTAGCAAAATAATTAATAAGAAATATGGTGATATTTAGCTGTTCAAACAATAAGCAGTAATGTTCTAAAATAACCTATTAATTTTTTTAAAATATCTTCCCTCAGGCTCCATCTTTTGTAATGTATGCAGCAACTTATGAAGTACTTTCCTGAAAAAATCAAAACTGCATTAGAGTTTTAAAGCAAATTCTTAATAACTCCTTAATAATATCTGATAATCATGGTCATAATATAGCCACTCAATGTTGTGTGAGGAGGGCTCAAGTAGTTCTATACTTTTTAGTTTTGGAGCGTCATTCTCCACATTCTGCATTGTTCTCCTTAAAAAAGTTTTATTTGTTTGTTTGTTTGTTTGTTCTTCTATATGGCAAACTTCCCTCTTTTTCCTATTAATTAGACTGAATAAACCTTCCCTTTCTACTGTTTTAATCCGGTTTCTTTGTTGTTTTTGAGAAAATTGGTTGCATTATTAACAAGAACTGCATCTTCTTACTGGATATCTGTTACTGCAATAACTTGCAGTTGTGACAAAGTTATGGTATGGTCCAACTACAAAATAGTTAACATCTATTATGGACAACTTTGTGTGAGTTAGTTGTCTAGACTCCACAGATAAAAGAAACTGATATTTCTACAGGATGATTCATCTTGTCCTAAAGTAGTAGCTCAAAATGAGATCTTTCCTATCCCCAAAGTGCCTATTTCTCTCCACTGATTGAAAAGTCAAGATGACCGGCATAGGCACAGCCATCTGTACAACAAACATCTATAAAGTTATCTGTAAAGTCTACACTTAGTCTAACTAGTTCTGGTCAGGAATACCACTAAAATCCTTCCACATGTCTGTCTTTAAAAAATAGTAATTTGCAGATGAACTTTCTATGACTGTGCTGAACACAAAGGGTTTTTTTTTTTAAGAAAAAAAAAAAAAATTAAAAATCATTGGCTTTTTATCTTTCCTTCTGCAACCTATTTTTAAGAGTGTGATCCTAGAATCACTGAAGCTATGGGCACAACTCTGAAATCATGATATAAATTCTTTTAAAATTTGATTTAAAAATAGAAGAAAAAAGAGTACTGTTTCGTATATCTGTTTCTTCTGTATTTAACATTCTACTTTTCATATCTACTGACCAACTTGTGTAATTAATATTTCCTTTCTGGTAGCACCAAGAGAATAATTAAATAATCTGGCCTGGTTCTATTTACAAGTTATTTGTGATGGTTCACTTATGTTCCTAATACTCTGATGTGATCAATATACTCTTCTGACTTAAAACATGTAACATGGCTCATATCAGTCAAGTGCAAACTCCTCATTATCTTAAACTTTAGTTGCCCCTTAAGTAAACTGCTTGAAATTTGTCTTTCTGTATGAATAAGCATTTCAGTGATGCTAATGCTTAAACAATTATTCACTGTTTTGATAAGTAATATTAAAGAAGCCAAAGGCTACCATCAAAATGCAAGCTTTTCCAAGTTTTACCCTTGTACTATGTAATTTCACTGTTCTCAAATTGAAGGACCATTCAGAGTACAAACAAAAATACTTCATTTTAAAGCTCACAGTCAAAAAAAAAGCGATCTGAGTAAACCAACTATGGAAGTGTGGGTTAATGGATTGTCAATAAACTATATTTTTGGGAATGGTCTTCCCCTTATTTCTTTCTGGAGACAGATTTTAAGACTACAAATCTTTCAAACAAGGATTATGTCTCATTTATATATCACTCAGCTAACCATTTTAACTTTAAGATACCAGACTAAATACATAGAACTGACAGGGCAGGAAAGTAATGCATATCTACAAACTCCAAAATAAAGTTTTGATCTCGGATAGTGAAAGCATTGCTATAAAAACTCATAATGTTTTCTGCACAAGTTTCTTAGTTCTTCTATTCCAGATGTGATTTACCAATCAGAATTAATTAATCAGAAAGAAATGTTTAATGTTAATTTGGGAAAGGAAAGAGACTTTAACACCCATATACTTCGTTAATATTCTTTACAAGTTTGTTTGTTTTCTTTTTTTTTTTTATAATGTTTCCTACAGTTCTCCTACGGGATAATTAGAAGAGATGGTAACTTCCCAACAGTGCAGAGATTTTGTAATGGTAGCCTTAAGTGAATAAATATTAATAACAAGGCAAATATTTATCATTAATGAAATAGTGTTGGGAATTTAGATAATCCAGACACTGGAAGAAAAGATTAATTATCCTTTCATTTGAGACAAGGGATTTTCCCAGATCATGATATTTAGCACTTGTGGAAGGATCCAAGGTCTCATCCAGTTTTCAGGAGGTGATTCTCAGCAAGTTTAATGAACAAAAAATTCCCTGAAAATAGGTATTTAGATTATTTTACTCCTCTAATATCAGGACATTTTCAAAAGAAAACAGAATTAATAAAGGTTTAAGTCTATGATATATAGGGGTAGTGATCCCCCCATTAGATTGGCAGACAGATAGGGGTGGTCAGTTTTGGTCTTTAAATTCAGATCTTACATTTTCCTGCTGCATCCAAAGGCTGTGGTGAGACTATAAATCATGTTAAGAGAAAGTTTATTCTTCCCAAGAAAACAAGGGCGTACTCTTCTTTCAACCCTTAAAAACCAAAACCAACAAACAAACAAGAAAGAATCTGCCTTCCATACAACATGTCCAAATAACGTGCCATGTCTTCTTGAATGTTTGTACACTTCAAAGATCTGTAAGTAAATATTAAAAGTATGCAGCCAAAATTACAAACAAAAGTATTACATTGTATGGTCATTAAAATAAATGAAAGTGATCACACCAAGTTCAATGTGGCAAAATTTCAGCTTTAGACTCCTAGTTTTTCTCATCATAAATTCTTAAAAAAATATTTTGGTACAGTTTTTTTGTATCTATTTATAGACACACATTAAATTGTTAAATATTATAAAATTCTACAATTTTAAGGTTTTGCTTTTATTAACAGTGATAAGTAAAATCAGTCTATTTAGAAGCTGTAAGTGGTATCTTAAATTATTCCAGAAGGCATTCTCAGTGATCCTTTCCTTTTGTCCCTTTCTTTGGAGAGTGGCCCAAAACAGATATAATTTTTCTTCCCTTTCAGGTATCCCTAACACTTTTGCCTGTAAATTTGTTAAAAGTTTTACCTTGCTCCTCATTTTAATTGGTAAGACAAACAGAAAAACTTTGGCTTTTAGCCAAAGTTTGGCAAATGTACACATTTGCTTCTAAACAGTAAAATTCCCCATGTTATCTAGGGTGCTATAGACATGTTTATGTTTTCCAGTCCCTCAAGTTTTCCCATATTAAAAGCTCATCAGAGGGATTATTTTGTTTGTCTGTTTCTTAATTTCTTGCCATCTGATTTACTAGCCCTGTGAGTAGTCTACTGGGAATTAGTGTTTGGAGAAGAATCTGTGGACTGGAACTGGATTCAGTTTGTATGGCAAGAAGCTACAGCTGTGGTATATGAGTAATAGATAAAGGTAAATTAGAACTAGTTTACTATGAGCTTTTTCTCTTTGTTAAGTGATCACTATGTAAAGCTCCTTTGGACTTCTCAGAAAATGGTCCTGACCCAGGCTGTCTTGCCTTCTAATCTTCTAAACAACTTCTAATCTTCAGCAATTGTAGTGAAAGTGAAAAAACACACCTGAATTAATGGATAGGCACAAAGATAACAGTATTAATGTTAGCCAAAATGAAATAAAATTGAGATTTTGCTGACAAAGTAGTTGTAATGGTTCAAA
Source organism: Aptenodytes patagonicus (assembly GCF_965638725.1). Classification (NCBI taxonomy): domain Eukaryota; kingdom Metazoa; phylum Chordata; class Aves; order Sphenisciformes; family Spheniscidae; genus Aptenodytes; species Aptenodytes patagonicus. The sequence continues at coordinate 48,803,671 of NC_134982.1, read as the reverse complement.
CAATATGTAAGCAGAAAATGCTTGCATAGTGCTGATGGATTTCTAATCAACTGTGAAAAAAATGTATATAAAACTACCTTCTGGGAATTCCAAATGTGAACATTTTATTAGAAGGCAAAAGGTTATATAGAATTAATCTATTCAAAAATTCTGCCAGCAATATGCAAGCCAGTGGAAATATCTAAAAGGAAATAATAGACACGTAGGAGTTGTTTTCTCCAGCATGAAGTCAGTTAATGAACATCTAAATGTAAAGGCCAAGACCAGTCTTCTTTTGGAGGTGCTATTATCATCTTAACATATGGGTATAAATCTGGAAACCTGCCAAAGTTATAAAAAGTTTTCTAAATTTCTTGACAACAAATACCACAGGAAAACATTGAGTAGGAAATGAAACAGATTTACTACAAGTGCCAATAATAATCAGTAATTTCCTACCTACAAAGTTACATTAAAAGAAATTTCTCAAATTGTTTTGAAAATTAACGCAGAGCACCTGCTTTGACAGATGTGTTATAGGGCAGCAGCTTCAGGGACATGAGAAAGGACAAAAAAAGAATCTAATTAAGAGCTATTAAGGTAAAATAACTTATAATTGGTAGACCAGTGAAAAATGAGGGGGAGGCAAATTGACAGTCTTATTCATAACCTGAAGAACACCAGTTTCTATGATGAAAATTTAGATTCAAAAGGCAAAGTGAATCACATTAATTCACATTACTAAGATTTTTAAACAAGGAAACTGAAATCTAGTTTACTGCGAGATTTTCAAAATTGTTCAGCATCTCCCAGGTATGATTGAACTATAGATATTCAGTACTTCTGAAATCAGTGCATTTAGGTGAATGAATTTGATTTTAAAATTCTGAAAAAAAGATTTTGAAAATTAAAGCCTCGGTTTTCACAACAAAATAGGATTTTTGTTTCTGGGGGATGGGGTGGTTTTTTGTTTGTTTGCTTGTTTGTTTGTTTTCCAGTTAATGGATTTTCTTTTTTAAGGAAAGATAGTAGAAAAGGACAATCTGAAGTTATCATGCAAGTTCTTTAATAGCATGATCCAGCTGAAATAAAATCCAGCTGAAATCTGTACCTTCATTAGAGGTACAGATTTGTTCATACTAAATCTCCCTTGAAGAATAAATTGTTTATAAAGCAGAATGATTCACATAATCAAAAGGTAATGTCACCAAGCATCCAATTATACTGAATAGATGACTATAAAATTTATAAATAAGTTCTTGAAACTTCCACCTGCTGAGGTATTTGACAAATCAGCCCTCTCTTACAAGGAAGCATACTGAAAATCCATGTGGTAAAAAAATGTAAGTTTTGCTTCTGTCTCCAATATTTTCTACTGATAATTACTGTAAATCTCTAAGAAAAATAAGTAGCCATACATTCCTCTGAGTAACATAATACTCAGTGACAGCACAGTTCCTACTTTATGTAATTTTAAGTTATATATAAAATAGCAAATTTAAACTTTCATGCGATTGTGAGTGTTCTCTTCCCCCTTATTCCGGATGCCAAAATATTCAATCTTCTCAAATTATTAAATGTAAACAGTATACTCTGAACTGATCCAGGCAGGCTAAGAAGATGTCAAGAGAGACAGGGAAATGATGGAGCAAGGGATAGTGGTGAAAAGAAATTAGGTATCTTCCTTTCCCACCAGTCCTGAAGGGGAGTGTAGGTTAGGTACAATTTTCCTGCAAGTCACAATAGAGGAAAGGCTTGAATTTTGTTCCTGTTAAAGATTTGGGGGTTAATTTGAATGATTATTTACAAATGGAAAGACAGATGAGTTTAAACTGGGAAAAAAAAAAAAATCTGCAGTTGCTTACTTAGGACAGTAATATTAGAATTTTATTTGTAATTTTCAGACTCATAAAGTCAGTAACCCAACTGTTTCACCATTCCCCACGTCTCCCTCATCTTTTCTGGTATCAATTTTTTTCCAGGTTTTTCACCACGAGGCCCTGTATTTCCTTGGTGTTTTGTTGTTCTGATATAGTACTTTACAGTTTCTAAGCTGAATCTTCCTTTCTTGTCAGCCCATAATTTTCCAATCTTCCTGAAATATATTCTTGTCCTCAGTGCTTCCTCCAAATTTAGTATCATTCACAAATTGAATAGCCTTGCTGTCTCCTCCCTCTTCCAGATCATTAACAGAGCTGTTGAACCCATCTCCCTCATCCTGACACGTGCTGTTTCACTCAGCTCTGTTTGTGGCCATGTTTCCAGCCCATCTTCTCACCTTCTATGTGAGAATGGTTGGAGTGGTCCACGTGATCCTAGATCTCACCTCTCTCTGCACTGTGTACAAGCCACAGCTGCTTGCCTGCACATGCTGTAAAATATCTGCCGGTGGGCCAGCAGAAGACAGGGGAGGTAGTCAGAGTATCTGAGGTTGTCTGTAACATTACAGGCTGCTTCTGCACTAGCTGTGTGATTAGATCACTGCAACTACTGACAGGGCCACTCCAACCCTCCTTGTAACCCAGTAGATTAGTTCTAACCTGGGCTGTACACCAACAGTGGAGACGTTTCATTTTCAGTCTGTGACCCCTGACTAATCACTTTACTAGAGACAAGAGAGTGGATCTCATATAACAGTTTTACAGCTTATATCCAACCCACAGAGCATTACCTAGATTATGTCTAAGCAAGAATCATAACTGTAAAAGAAAACACAATCCTAAAAAAACATGAGCTAGATTCTCATCCAGTAGGCATCATCACACCAGTTAGGGTGAAACTGAACTGAATTCCACAAGCTGAGGCCATTCTTACCTTGTTTACCTTTAAAGCTGTTAAACTAAATATGAAGCACAGAATTATACTAAATTGTAATCATATTTCTCCAGTGTAACTACAAAAGTAAGAAAGGGGCATTATCAGCTAAAATTTACGGAGTTTTAAATGTCTTTCACTAACGCTTCCCTAAGCATTTTTTGCTAGTAAGTGGTATGCTAACATGTCTCTGGTTTTCACTCATCTGGGTTTTTTTGTACTCAAACACATACTGAAGACATTTAAAGGTATTCCACAAAGGTTTTGGAATGAGCAAAACCGAAGCTATATTTGCTGTGGGAAGTTAGGAAATCTGGTTATTTACATATCCTCATGTAATTACATTGTTAGCCATGAGGTGAGGAAAAAGACCAATGTCACAGATTAAGATGTCTTTATATTATTAAAATGATGGTCAAGTTCTTCACCTTCCCAGGGAAACCTACATAATGCAGACATTTCCTAATGTCTTGTAAATCTTGTGAATTTGAAGAATATATAGTTTACTAATGACATAACACTCTAAGCTAGAATTTTGAGATTCAAATCCTTCTTTTCAGATCTACTGAATTTAATACCTTATAGCAGCTCAAAATAGACCTTTTTTTAAATGCTACTCATGATGGTTCTAAGCACAATAGAGGAGAGAGCTGAGGCACTCTCCATCACTATTTCTCCCACCTCTGCAGCTGTGCAATGTGGAACCATATTTCTGATAATTGGTATAAGTATTGATTCAATATTGCTAATCATCAGTAATCCTCAAAGCTGCACTTCAGTAAGTTTCCTTTAGTGGCTGTCAGAACTCAGCTACCTAAAGAAAAGAAGTCTCCTGCCTTCTAACAGGCAGTTTCCACATTGAAGTGGGAAATGATTCATGAGTAACAGTATGTGATGAAATTGTTTCAATCCTTTTATTAGTAGTAAAGATAAAGCACCCTCTGATGTCACGTTTTATATTATTATTGAAAGAAGAACCTTATTTATTAATGGTTCAGGAAATATAGAGCTGCATTTTAGCATCTACCAAACCTAAAAATAAAACTTGTAAAACATTTCTTTTTCCTATGAATAATAGAGGTGAATTCATAACAGAGATCATAGAATAGAATGGAAATAGAGATGGAAATGTACTGCTTCGTTGCTTGACACTAAGCACTTCATTCCCTTAGGGAGGAGCAGAACATGTAAAAACAACCTCCACCTTTTTTCAGTGGCAGTGATCTGTTACCCAAAGATAAAAATTGACCCAAAACACGGCTCAGAACTCAAACCAACCACAAAACTTTTATTAGCAGTAAGAAAATTGAGTAATATTTTGACATAAATTTTGAAGTCTTTCTGTTAAGGAAAGAGTTTGAAAAATGAGTGAAGAAAAATCTAAGAAATATTGAAAATATTGTAAAACATACTTGGTTTTAATATATTCAGCACACTTTTGTAACAAAAGAGGTTCAGATAAGGCCAGACGTGCTTATGCAAGCTGGATTAAACTTCTTAACTTAACTTTTAGTCATCCAAACAAATTGTAAAACTCAAGGAAATTACAGTTTTCACTGTCTAACTTTTTTATCTACTTTTTATACTCAATTCGCTATCCCATTATTGTTTTGTTTCCTCTTCTCACACTTTAACCCTCTTTCTCTTCTGCTTTTGACACTCTCATCATTTTCCTTGATTATTTTACCTGAGATCTGAAATCCAGTGTTAATTCTGTTGATATTTTCATCAGCTTTAATGTTCTTCAAAAAAGAATGTGGATTTTGGTTATGCTTTTTGGTATAAATGCTTCTCCCGGATTCACAGTAACCCTGTTAATCACAAGTAGTTATCGTTGCAAAGTACTTTTCAACATAGTCAATGGGTCTGTGTAGTTATTTTAATGAAGTTTTCTACATTCTAATTATGTTTTTATTATTGCATAGTTTGACAACTAAGAAATCAAGAAAGCTTGGATGCAGTTTGATATTAAACAGCTGAACATTCAGATAACTCTAATGCACCAAATTTTTAGAATAGTATGTAGAAGTAGCAAATGAGATTTAGGCTTGACCAAATACTAAGTGAAAAATATTCTTGATCTCAATATTTCAGAAGTTCTATAAAACTGGTATGCTTTAATGAAATGTTTGATCTGCCAAAATTCTCTTACATGTTTACAGAGGTATTTTTTCTTCTTTTTATAACGTATTTTTCTGTTTAACTTCAATATTGAAATTAATCATTGTAATTTAAGATATCTAGTAAGAACAACTTTGCAGAGTTTGAAATGAAAGGTAGATGGTAGAACTAGCACTGTTATGCCACCATGAGCCTGCCACAGCTGGAACGTCAGCCACAGCTGGAACATCTGCCACAGCTTCAGCCAACTAGTGTAACACCGGCTAGAGGCTGAACGCATTTCAAGGCCACAGACGAGACTACGTGTAGCAGTGGACTGCAAAACAATTCAAGAAAAATCGGCCTGCCCTAAATTCTGTAACGCTGCTTCAACACTGCTACCAGTCCTGAGTCAGCTGTCTTCATAGGCATTTTATGATACTCTACCCAGACACGTGATGTCTAGGTTAGACTCAATACTCTTAAGAAGTTGCAAAGTTTGCCACTGAGTGGATCTATGTGAGTACAAACCACACATTCTTAGCTGGCCTGCTGTGAGCATGGTAGGCAGCTACTGATCTACTATATTGATTTTTAAAATGTTTACAGTGATCTTTATATGCTTAAGCTTTTAAATGCTAAAACCTGCACACAGGAAGGAGTCTCAGTTTACATACAATGTGAGGAGCTTTTTCACACCTCTGCCCTCTTATTTCCTTTCCAAGACCCCCTCCACTTTGATCTCTTCTCATCAGTTCTTGTGCAGGTATACATGCCCATCTATTACCTAAATTCAGTGTTAGATGAAGCAGTATCAGGTTCCTTCCTAAATGTGAGGAAAATACAGATTTGTTTCAGATAATGTGAATTTTCAGGTAAGTGACATTTAGATAATCGGAATTATGCTCTAATTATATGCCAATGGCCTCTGTATTGTTTTATCTTCTCTCAGTCAAGAATCTTTGCTTTTTTCTCATTTTATCTTATCAGCAGTTGTTTATGGGGCATAAAGTTAGACCAGACACATATTTTCCTAATATAGAAATACTTCCTCAACCATTTTTTTTTCATCCTACTACAGTTTAAATAATTAACTACCCTACTGAACATGGGGTAGATACAGACTCAACATTTTGATCTTAAAAAATGCTGGGCTGATGAAATCTTAATTAAAAGTAAGAACCATTATCTCTCCCTTAGAATAAAAGTTTGAAAATGCACTTTATAAGGTAATATAAACTGTACATTGAAAACACAGTGACAAACAACCATCATTCTTAAAAGGCATATGTAATAATGAACCATGGTGTTATCTGAGTAGATGCTTAAAAACACTTCATGCAACTGTGAGAGTGATTCAATTATCTCAGTATTAACTGAAAGAAAAAGCAAGAGTGCTGTCCTTAGACAAATGACACCTACAAACTTTTTGCTCCTTTTAAATCATACCTTCCATGTGGCCATTTCCACATCTGCAGACATTTACAAAGCAAATGAAACATCAGAATGAGTTTATTATTCAAGTGATAACTCAGCTATGAACCTCTGTGGTATGCTGTTCTCTAGTCTCTAGAAAAGCTGCTCCAAGACTAAATCTGTATACCTCTCCTGGGTGTTAATATGTTGGACGTATTGCAGGAATTGCACAAGGCATCAAGTCACTGTAGCATTACAATTCTCATCTTTAGGCAAACTCTGTACACTCAGAGCTCTCATTTTTTACAGGTTGCTTCATTCTTTGGTGATTATTCTGGTTACTTGAAAATCCTAAAACTGGACATGGAAACTTCCCCTACAGCATCATGACTCCAACATTACCTTCTATTGCAGTTGTTGAATAAAGCTTTTTTTACCTTTCTTCCTGTGCAAGAGAAAAAGTAAAAGCACTGCCTGAGAAATGATAGAAACGTGATGCTATCAACATACGATGTGAAAGTCTAACATTTAACAGCTGAAGTTAACTTAGCGTGAAGAGACTGTGAACTCTGCCTGTAAGTCAAGTACTTCCTGAATACTCTTATAAATATTATATATTCAAGTATCTGTTCTCATGCCTATGTGGGAAATGTCAGTTACAACTTAGAATGATTGAAATACAATGACAAAAAAGATTTTTCATGGATTCTGTTCAGTTTCCTTCCTAAAGTTGCATCCCTGCTGCAACTTTTGGAACTGCCAACATTTGGAACAGACATTTTGGCATGGTCATTAAAGGAATGCTCTTCTACTGTTTTTGCACATGACAAGAAGCTTTTGCACAGAGGAATATATTGTAAGTCAACTAACAAACTCTAGCCCAGACTAATGGCTTGCCAAAAGCAGCAGATGCTAAAATATAACATTTAGTATAATTAAATATAACCTCCCCTCTAATTTAATCTAATCCAAAAGATAAAATGGTTGTATTTGAGATAAAGTCCAGTGAACATTATTTGGGTTGGAATGCAAATTAATTAAAATTGATGCACTAGATTCTTGCAAAAATAAGAATAGAATTGGCTAAGCTGACTACCACCTCTCAGTGGATTATTTGATTTAACATTGATAATAGAAAGAAAGCTATCTGAGCTTTACCGTTTCTTTATGCAGAACATCTCTGGATCTATTAGGTCTTAATTTCTGAACTTAAGGGATACTTCAGACCAAACAGAAACTTAGAAACTTGAGACAGATAAAACCAGAGGTAAGTTCTCCCGTACTTCTTTTCTCTCTTTTTCTCTCTTTATCTGCTAGAAAAGAGAATTATGAGAACTTTATGAGTAAATTTTTATACTCCCTGTGGTCAGTCTTTGTGTCCCATTTAAGTAGGTTAAAAAGGTAAAATACTTAATTGTTTTGATTTTTTTTTTTTTTTTAATGCCAAGGATCAAGAACCTTAAACTTAGATACTAAAGTAAAAATGTTTGTATAGAAATAACAAAGTAATTTCTTCAGAACACTTTTTTGAAGACATCATTGTGACACTGCAAAGCCAAATTTTTGAAACAATGTATATTTGACATTCATTTACTTAGGAGTTTTGACACAACTAACAATTAAATGTTCATCATGAATTTCTTTTTTTTAGTTTCGTTTAGGTTTGTTTTTTTTTTAATTGGACACATTTTAAAGCATGTTGGCTTCATCTTATTCAGTTGCATACTGACAAAAAGACACAAAGAAAAGAAAAGACACAAAGACACACCATTTTAATCTTTGACTAGCTTTAAGTAATAATATTTTGCTTTTCTATCTGTCTTGCAGGTCCTGTTTCTGTTTTAATGAATAAGAAAAAGAAAAAAGTGGAAAATCAATTATATAAAAGAAGTCAACAAGAAGTTTTGAAAAACCCATAAGAGTTTGCTGAGCTATTAAGCTTAGACTAAGGAATAACTTTATATAAACTTTGTATAAGTATAAAAAGGTTAAATGGACATCATTAGAAGTCCGGATAACAGGAATCCAGTGCACCATTTGAGACTGAGTGATGTTTCAAGAGTTCTGTTTCAAATCCTTCATGAAGTATTTTGGTGTGATCTCCTGAGATTTATAGGTTTAAATAAATAAATAAATAAATAAATTCTGTAGCCTACAGCTGGAGACACTACAAGGCTAGTTACACTCACTTGCCTAATGTAATGGGCCTTGAAATTAAGACATACATACACTTTATATCATAATAAACAACCTCATTTCCAGTTATTAAAACTCACAGTTCACAACTTTTTCATGCAGAATACAAAACTTCCTTGAAAAACGCTCCTTTTGTTTAAAGTCTTATTCAGGTATTGAATGTTTATAAAAATATAAGACCATTAAATTTTCTGGGTAACACTTTAAGGGGCACCAATTCCAGGCTTTTAACTAATAGCTATGCATTTTTGTATAATAGGTATATATCTACTATAATATTTATACATAACTACACGTTTAGCAGCAGTTGAAAGCACAATGATATTAAATCTAGCCTAGAGCTTTTTAGCATTTCTCTTGGCAATTTTCTGTTATGGGATTACTCATTCTGAAGTGCTATACCTACAAAGGTAATAGCGAGATTGCTCCTAGTCCTGATAGTCATGTAACATAAAGGGCTTTAGATGCTAGCTGTAGCTAGATGAATTACAGAATATCTGAATTTGGTTAGTAAATGACATTTGTTAATGCATATGAAAGTTTGGTCTAGTATGGAATGGAACAGGGATAATTCACTGGTTTTGACAGAATTCATCCATGGCCATAACTTTATCCACATATGAATAACTATATGAAGAGTGTTTAGGAAAGTAAAGTTTTAAGTACCTTGGAAGTGTAGAATAACACAAAGTATAGTTATCATGTGCATTTTTGTATCATAAGTAAAATGATTCTCTCCTAGTAAGAAGAAATCAACCTGAATAATATATAAGACTTGGCATATCACAAACAATGTTTGCAGGTTGGTAATAGTTTTCGTTTTCAAAAACAAATAAGCACATTTAAATTTAGAGGTAGACCAGCTTCTCTTGGGATCTAGTGATCTAGTTTTTTTGAGATAGCATAGTTGTTTTTCACAATTTCTATGTGTTTAAGCCCTTGTGGGTCTCAGCTGTCAGCACTCCAGCTTCCTAGGGAAAATAGTTCAAGATAATGTCAAATTATCATGATTTCCTTTTCTGTTATTTTTAGACCAATTCATCACTCCATTTATCTTGTAGTTCTGGCCCCTTCCCCCTAGTTTTCCAGTAATTCCCCTCTGCTGAGGCAAGAGTGCAATCCACAGTTTAGGCAACACAGTTTGTCCTAAAATTGTGTAAGTAGATTGCATGGAGGGAATCTGCCAACCTTTGGTAAATTATCTCAATTGCAATCTTTGAAATGTAGATGGGTTGTTGTTTGGTTTTTTGTTTTTTTTTATGGAATGACTGATATATAGCATACAACAGGTCAAATAAGCTTGTAAAATAACACCAAATACAGCTTGTATTTGGTCCATAAAAGGGATTTATTTGATATCAGATGTGCATAGAATGTTTCAGCTTGTAAAGGCCTCCTAGCCACAAAAGTAGTACTTTGTTCCCAAATCTTGTGTGATGATTAGTTCTGTTGAAAAATTATCAGTCTAGCCAAATTCTGCAGGGGATCAAAATGTCTCATTTGTTGACATAAAGTAATCTTTCTGTTGCTGGAAAAGATGATTTCTTATAATAAATCACTTTGTTTTGAACCTCTCAGAACAGGAATTTGAACTAGATAATAACCGTATTTGGTTAATGTTTATTTAAGAATAAGAACTGGAGAGAACAGTATTTATGATGCCTCGGGAAAATTGGCAGAAGGCAGCCTTCAACTCCTTTTTTACCTTCTGGTCCTTTTTTTACTACCTGGTCCGTTATCCTAGCAGGTTAGACTGGCCCCACAATCCAGCTTTCAGTGTATGGAGAGCTCTTCCTCCTTGTGCATGGACCAAGTCTTGGGCAAACCCGACAACATCAACAACAAGAACAGGAGCCCAGAGCCATCAGAAGTAACTCAGCCAAGACTTGCTGAGAAATTGGACTCACGGGGAGCTTGAGACGCGGTGCCTCACACCTTGGCGCGGCACCTGCTCACTCCTCCCATGCTTCCTCACCACGTTGCCTAACACCACATTTCTACCACCATCTCAGTTGTGGCCTTGCTCCAAATTTTTCCCTCTCCCCTTCTGTGGTCCCTGTGGTTTGGTAGGATGTTCATCACGTATTCAGAGCTTTGAAAGTGTTTGTACCACCAGACCCCATGCTGTTGTAGCTCTGTCTTCATCCTCAACTCCCGTGAAAAATAAGCTCCATAATAGCCATAAATATGGACCTGTTTCTGGGGCAAATGTGCCCTGGTTATTAAAATCTGTAGACTATTGTGTATACGGTCTTTCCTTTCCTGAACCCAGGCACAAAATATGCTTTAATTTTCTCAGGGTTAGCATTCAACAGCTAGATCTTGAAAAGTTCCAGATTTTCAACTGATCTCCTTTTTACAACATTTCCTATTTCACATCCTAGAAGATGTAAATCATATTCTAAAGTACACCCCTCTCCCCATGCACCACATGGCAAACATAAGCATTGTCTCAGGCTACTCCAAACCTCAACATAAAGTGGCAAGAGCAAAATTTCTTTTTCAGTCTATCTACTGAGGTTTAGAATCAAGAACTATCTCCCATTTGTTCCAAGGGAAATCAAATGCTTCTACAAGTTTATTGTATGTGCTATTGTCCATATTTGTGATACTTTCTGGGTTGAGTGGGTTATGATCAGTCTGTCAGAGTTACAAAAGGAAATAAAGCTACAGAAGAATATAAGCATATTAATATTTTGTGTCTTATTAGGGTCAAGCCTAAAAATGGAAATATTAGAAATATTACATATAATTTCTCTTCCTATACCATGTGTTATCACTCTGAAATGCTAATAAAAATTCAATCTGCTGCATTCAGCTGGTATGATTGGGATTTTTTCCTCTAGATTGACATTTTGCTCATCACATTTTTGGCACATCACAATTGCTAGATAGTATTGCAAAGCATTCAGTGCAGAGGTTTTTCCAGATGATGAATTATATCCCTTTTAATTGTGTCCCTGAGTGCTTCCTGCTGTCTGTGGCATCCCAGATCCCTCCTTCAGTGCAACAAACAGCCCACTATTGCTTCCCATATGAAATAAGATACATATGCCACTGACAAGAGTCCTCTGAGATTAGATACTCTCCACAGATTTCTTTACTATAAAATATTAGAAAGGAAATACTGTGTATATGTCCTAAAAAGTGGTTTAGAATGGGTTAAACTGATGTAAGTAAAAAAAAAAAAAAAAAAAAAAAAAAAATTGAAACAATAAAGCTTGGGTGGTATAATCACAGAAGATCGAAGGTCTACCCAAACCTTAGCATAGTTAGGTTGCCCAAACCATAACAACCAATCATTGCAGTCATAAGCCACAAGGGAGTCACATTGCCACTATGGCATCTTGCCAACTTTTTCTTCCTAAGATGATCAATAATTACTTATTTTTAGCAATGACAACTTCACGTGGCTTTCAGTGCAAGCTTGAAACAAAGTTTGACCTTGATTAATATCTGCTGTACTACCACATCCTTATAAACAAGTAGAAGTAGCCATTATAAAAATGGCTGCTAGACAGGGTTGCTTGATGTCCAACAACCTTACCCAGAAATCTTAGTGTTCTTCTGATATGTTCTCTGGGACCTGGAAGAAATTTTCTTCTTTTTTTTCCCCAATACAGGAAATATGTGTAGGAAAAAGCTATATATTGACATGACATAAGAGTTCAGCTGTTTCTTCTTTTTTTTTCTTCCCCCTATCTACACCTGTCAGCTGACTCATCTTGTTTTCTTGGGTTTTAATCTTTTTCCATAATGTTGATATTTTATCTAATATCAATGACTAAAACATAAAAGGAAACAAATACTGAATTATGAAAAAATAATAGGGCAATATGCTTTTATATCTGGTAACTCAGAGCAAACACAATCTCACTACTGCCACCAATACAGTGGTTCAGGATTATACTTTCCTTCCCTTTCAGATCCCCTCAGAAATCCTCTTCAGTCATTACATTCTGTATCTTTTATTTCTGCTGGAACTGGGATTATTCCTATTTGGTATAAAAGAGTCTTCTCCCACTCACAGGCTAAATACCTGGGCAATGGACTAATCACTTCTACTGTGGATATAACATTCTAAATGTAGATGCGTATGATCCACCTCCCACCTCGCAAGCTTTCAATCTACGTGTTTCTGTGGCATCATTGTGTTCTGAAGAATACTTATTATGCATTTCAAGGAGAATAAATTCATGTGGAAAGGCCTCATTTTTTACCTATGAAGTGTTCTGTTGACTAGAGTAACCAAGGCAAACCCATTTTGTGCAGCCCAGTTGTTTCTGGGTTCTCACTTTCATCGTAATCTTCATCCCTGTGCCTGGGAAGATCATGGAACAGATCCTCCTGGAAGCTATGCTAAGGCACATGGAGGACAGGGAGGTGATTCAAGACAGCCAGCATGGCTTCACCAAGGGCAAGTCCTGCCTGACTAACCTAGTGGCCTTCTATGATGGAGTGACTACATCAGTGGACACAGGAAGGGCTACAGATGTCATCTATCTGGACCTCTGTAAGGCCTTTGACACTGTCCCCCACAACACCCTTCTCTCTAAACTGGAGAGGTGGACTGTTGATGGGTGGACTGTTCAGTGGGTGAGGAATTGGTTAGATGGTCACATCCAGAGGGTAGTGGTCAATGGCTCAATGTCCAGATGGAGACTGGTGACAAGTGGCGTTCCTCAGGGGTCCGTATTGGGACCAGTACTGTTTAATATCTTCATCACTGACATAGACAGTGGGATTGAGTGTACCCTCAGCAAATTTGCAGATGACACCAAGCTGAGTGGTGCGGTCAACATGCCAGAGGGACGGGATGCCATCCAGAGGGACCTGGACAAACTCGAGAAGTGGGCCTGTGTGAACCTCATGAGGTTTAACAAGGCCAAGTGCAAGATCCTGCACCTGCGTTGGGGCAACCCCCGGTATCAATCCAGGCTGGGGGATGAAGGGATTGAGAGCAGCCCTGCTGAGAAGGACTTGAGGATACTGATGGATGAAAAGCCAGACATGAGCCAGCAATGTGCGCTTGCAGCCCAGATGGCCAATCGTATCCTGGGCTGCATCACAAGAAGCGTGGCCAGCAGGTCGAGGGAGGGGATTCTGCCCCTCTACTCTGCTCTGGTGAGACCCCACCTGGAGTACTGCGTCCAGCCCTGGAGCCCTCAGCGTAAGAAAGACACGGACCTGTTGGAGCGGTTCCAGAGGAGGGCCACAAAAATGATCAGGGGGATGGAACACCTCTCCTATGAAGAAAGGCTGAGAGAGTTGGGGTTGTTCAGCCTAGAGAAGAGAAGGCTTTGGGGAGACCTTATTGCAGCCTATCAGTACTTAAAGGGGGCTTAAAAAATGGTGGCGGCAAACTTTTTAGCAGGGCCTGTTGTGACAGGACAAGGGGGAATGGCTTCAAACTAAAGGGGGTAGATTTAGACTAGATATAAGGAAGAAATTTTTTATGCTGTAGGTGGTGAGGCACTGGGACAGGTTGTCCAGAGAGATGGTGGATGCCCCATCCCTGGAAATATTCAAGGTCAGGTTGGACTGGGCTCTAAGGAACGTGATCTAGTTGAAGAAGTCCCTGCCCACAGCAGGGAGGTTGGACTAGATGACCTTGGTCCCTTCCAACCCAAACTATTCTATGATTCTATGATTAATTCCACCTGAGAGAAATTACTCATTTGCTGCAAATCTGCTGTTTCTTTGGGAATCATCCTTTTTAAAAGGCTATGTCTTTTGTATATTCTTTTATCATTATTATTACTTTCCCTTCCTTTTCTGTCCTAATAAATTGTTTTTGTCTCAACCCATGAGTTTTACCTTTTTTTGATTCTCTCCCCCATCCCACTGCAGGGGGACAGAGCAAACAGCTGTGTGGTGTTTAGCTGCCTGCTGGGTTAAACCACAATAGCTTTGATATGTCTTTTTACTTGTTACTCTAGTAAAAAACTATGAGGTTGGGGTTGCAGTTAACACAACACAGAATAAACTTGTTTATTCAACATTCCTTAATAATACCATGAACTATGCTGTACATTCGTCCTCTTCTTTGGACAAGTAATACAAAGCAAGCAACAAAAATACAGGGTCTTGTCAAGAGAATGAAAATACAGAGTGGAAGAAAGAGGTAAGATACTAAGTAGCAAATAATCGTTCCAGAGAGGGGGGGAAATGTTATGCAGACAAGGTTATAAAAAGTGTTGAGAAAGAAAAGACGCAGAGAAGGGCAAAATCCTTTACCACTTGTCCTGGTTTCGGCAGGGATAGAGTTAATTTCCTTTCTAGTAGCTGGTACAGTGTTTTGGATTTAGGATGAGAACAAAGTTGATAATGCACCGATGTTTTAGTTGTTGCTAGGTAATGCTTACACTAGCCAAGGACTTTTTAGTTTCCCATGCTCTACCGACTGAGAAGGCTGGAGGTGCACCAGAAGCTGGGAGGGGGCACAGCCAAACTGGCCAAAGGGACATTCCATGCCATGTGACGTCATGCTCAGTACATAAACTGGGGAAAGCTGGCCGGGGGGGGGGCCACTGCTCGGGGACTGGCTGGGCATCGGTCGGCGGGTGGTGAGCAACTGTACTGTGCATCACTTGCTTTGTGTATTATTATTACTATTATCATATTATTATTATTATTATCATTTTATTTCAATTATTAAACTGTTTTTATCTCAACCCACGAGTTTTTCTCACTTGTGCTCTTCCAATTCTCTCCCCCATCCCACCGGGTGGGGGGGAGTGAGCAAGCGGCTGCGTGGTGCTCAGTTGCCAACTGAGATTAAACCATGACACCACTCTTAAAAGACAAAGACATAAATTGGAGGAACAATCAAAGGCACTGGAGGAAAGTAGACAAGGAGACAAAGCAAATGGTTTTAAACCCAAAAAGTAGGGTAGGATGTCAATGAAAAAATGGCGTGAAATCTCAGTCAAGTACAAGGAAGCTCATCATCTCATTGTTGGAACAAGAAGACAGAATAAAACTGTGCTAGGTCTGGGACAGGCTTGGTAAGGAAGGCAAAACAGTAATTTCAGGTAGTCTAATTAGCCAAGACAAGGGGAAATGATAACATGGTCTTTGAAGGATGGATAGAATCAAAAGGAAGAGCAATTATGGAAGTTGGGAAGGTAAAAAAATAAGGAAGGAAAGATAGGAGAGGAAAAGGTGGGGAAGATAATAATATCAACTGGTATTATTTTAACAGTGGATCCTTGTCTGAATGATTTATTATTATCATCCACTATCAATTGCTTAAATTATCTCAGCTACACCTTTTTATTTTCTTTAATACTTTTCAACTTCAGAAGTTACTGGAGTTACAAAAGTGAAGGTTAGAAAGTGATAGCATGATCAAAATTTCTGGATATTGGGATAGTTTGTCTTTCAGAAGTTTCAAAACTGGTATGTTTGAACGTCTATTTTCTCGTTACATACCTGGGCAATATGCCAGTGAATATAAACCAGAAATAAGTAGAGGCCTGAAAAGGCAAAGCAGATACAAAAATGTGGGAAAACAAACATGTAAAACACAAATAGTACCAGTTTTGATGGGTCAACATAACATATGTATTGACAAGGTACTTATGTTTCTCATATATACAAACTAATAAACTTCTAAACAAAACAACCTTCCGTTAATTTATGTGTGATGATTTCCACTTAAAGGAACCAAATATGATGATTCTGCTCTCATGGACCCAAGAGGGATTTGAAAAAATGGACACAGTTAAGGTCAGTAACAGTATGCTCCATGAATCAGGCAGTGGCTTTCTAGAAGACAAAATACCTTATCTATTCGTAAGAGAGCCTGTCAATAAATCCAACACACACTTATTTCTTATCAGTCCAAGCTACAAGAATTTGCTCTGAAACCTAGGTCAGACTTATTTTCTCTTTATTTGTAGTTTCTGAAAATATGAAATGATTACTATTTTCTTTGCTCTCTGTGTTTATAATTTCTCTCCCCCATGATTCTTACTTCTTCATATACTTCTCTTTTCCTGCTGTAGTTTGAAGTTCTGTACTTCTAATGTTTACCTGCATTGTTTAAACTTTTGTTCTTTAGTTATTGGGGTTTTTTTTTCCCCCACTGTAAAGATCTGCTGTTCTTCAAATCAAATCTCAGTGTTTTATTATTGCTCTCGGGACTACCAAAGATGACATTAAATCGCTAGGAGTGTGGGGGGTTGCACTTTTCCCCACTGGGGAAAAATATACTAGAAAAAAGGATTATTTAGTAAAGGTCTTAGCCTAAATGCTTTGTCCTCTGTTGAAATTATGTGGGTAGGGAAAGAGGGGCACAGTATTTAACCTGATCATAAATAAGACTTTAATAAAGTTCAATCAGTGTATAAAGAACTCAGACTAGCTTTCTGCTGGGAAGAAATGTAGATTAAGAGTGAATAATCAAGCTCTGACAGGGCACTAGGAGGCCAATATATCTATGTGTATTTATCTATCTATCTATCTATCTAAATAAATAAATAAATAAACAAATATTTATTTATTTATTTATTTTCATGAATCTGAAAATCATAGAACATGTACTACACAGGAATTTAGGTCAGAACAACTAGGATCAATTCATACAACCAAAAAAAATGTTAGAGCTGTCTCTACAGATTTCCTTGCTTAAACAAGAACAGAATTACCTGTCCAAAAATATGCCTGAAATATGTCAATACTTCTAAAGAAATTCATTAATGTGGAAAAAGTCCATAAGGGAAGTAAATACTGACAACATCAGCCACTTTACAGCAGCATCATGATTCAGTACAATGCAGTACAGTCTTCTAAAATGCTCTGACATGTCTTAGAATGAAAATGGTTCCTGAGTAGTTTGCCAAAAAAATATAATTGTAAAGCATAAAGTAGCACCAAGAATAAACACAGTATCTTCTTCTTACTTCCTACTATATTTTTGAACTGAGAAAACAGAAGGAAATATAAGTGCATTTTATTGTCCTTCACTGCTAGACATAACCAACAAGGCTTCTGTCATGCTCTGGCTTTGTGATGAAAGTGAAACTTCCATTTATGAACTTATTTTTTAAATTTCTAGTTCATATTATATAGAAAGGAAGTGTTTCCGTTTCCTGACTTGATTCTTCTTGTGCTCTGTATTAGCATTTTATGGGATGAATTCACCTTTCTAAAATTCTTTGTGGGCACCAGCTCATCCAGCCCATTGGCCACTCCTGGTCTTCTTGCCCAAATTGGTTCCAAAGTTACAAGCACAATAGGCATTTCACTGTACTGCTGTTGGGTCCCACAACCACTGCTTTTCCCAGGGGCTCTCTACCATCACAGGTACAGAAAACTTTTGTTCTCTTATGAAGAAGAAAATTAGATTAGTAAATAAAACAGTAATTAAAATATTGGTTTTAAGTTGTAACATAAGGAAACCCCGGGAGAAAACCAGCACACACTGGGAACAACACATAAGGGTGGTCCAATAGTACTAAAATGTTGTTTGTTGACAAAAATATCAAACTACACCTACAGTTTGAAGGAAGTTAAAATAGTCTGAGTTATTGTACCATGTTGTAGCTATTTATAGGCCAATGAAAAAGAACAGAATCTCTAACAAATTTCTAATACCGTGGTCTTACTGCTACTGAACACCTTTGATAAAAATACTGCATCTGAAGTAAATTTCAGTACAAGTTTTTATTTGTTCATGGATACTGAACGTTAGAGAATAAATCTCTATATAAATCCTCAAATAGCAATGTTTTCACAGGAACAAAAACATGTGTCAAATGTATCTTTAAGGTACCAGTATCTGATTTAGTATTTTAACTAGACCTATAATAAAAATAATGGGTTACTTATTTCATTTTCTTCTTTTAGATAATAAGAAGCAATATTCTTAGGGCTTTCTTTACATCTTCAAAAAAGTATATTTTGGGCAGAAAGATATCATAAGCTTCTTAACACTTGTATGATAAGTTAAATCACATAATTTTAATTTTAGTTTCATTTTTTGTCTGATCTCTGAGGGCAGTGAATAGCAAAGGCAGACCAAAGGCAACCAAATGTATCCTCTCGTGCTCCTGCAGCAACTGACAGCAAAAATGCTGAATTAATTTTAAGTGCCATTACAGTGAAAAGTGAGAGGACACACTTGGAAACAGACACAAGCAGAAGATAATTATAAATATAACCTTGAAATTATGTATGTATGTACTTTGAAAGATAAAAAAAGAGTTAGCAGTGAGTCCTGTATTTAGGCTGTTAGCAGCTGTTAAAAATGATAAAGTTAGTATTTTCCATAGAAACAAGTATTATCATTCTCTTCTTTTGGGGAATATTAAGTTTTGTTTACCTGGTCTTCAATCTGTGTATTTGGGAGACATTTTCAGGCTAAAACAATGTGTTTTCCACAATTTCAAAAGAAAATAAATTTCCCACATCAGTGAAATGGCTTTCATTTGTCAAATTGCTATGAGAAGAATAAAATATATCTCTTTTCATTCCAGCACTGCAGTAAATGGCAGTTATTTCACTGGGAATGAATGCCAGGAATCTACCTCAGAAGTGTGGTCAGTGGCCACAGCTGATTACCAAAGTGATTGTTACTGGTGGGAGACATAACCATAAGATACATAAAGTAGGTCAGGTTTCAAGCCTGCAGCTACATTTGGTGTTGGTATAGAGAGGGGGTATAGCCTTTGACCCTATGATCATTGCAGGTTGCATACATCTTAATGACCAGTGCTAGAATCAAAAATGAGCGGAAAAAAAGGGGCTAGAAAGCACTCATCTTTCTGAAAATTTGAACTGATGATCAAATTGAACACCACCTGTTGAGGATGTATACTGTAGTGTAAGCTTCTTTCCTGGTATTTTTATGGTTAAGTCCAGATTTTATCAATATTTAAACTGTATTCTCAAAAATCTGCAAGTTCATAAAAGAGACATTTGATGGTTGCTAGGTTGAAGTACATGTTCTAACACGTTCCCAAAATTGGAAATCCTCTAAAATGTACAACTCAGGACCCAGAGCAAATGTTAAGAGCTTGTGTAATCATAAAATGTGAAAGACAAAAATCCAGATAGGTGGTTGCAAGAGACATGTACTACAACAGAATGGATAGATTTTCAATAATCGGACCCAAAATAAATTAATATGGGAGATAATGTACATCTTTATCTAATGTCTACTCTTGTTTTGTAGACATATGTTGTAAGTGTATTGTTTCTAATAAAATATTTGCATGTATTGTAGTACCTGTGTAATTATTTCTTATCCTTCTGTTCTTTACAGTACAATTAAAATACTATTTAATTCTTTAAGGTTAGTTATATTGGCAATGAACCACAAGTTTTGGTAACACAAAGTAAAGTCCCTTACACTCAGTCTCTTGTCAAAAACTGGTGGAGAAGAGTCCATGAATGCATTCTGAAAAGAGAAGTTAAAATGTCAAGTAATTTTACAAGATCACTGAATAAATTAGTGGACTGGGAAAACTTTACCAATACATTTTGATCCATTACATTTTTTTGAAAGCAAAGTCTTACATGCTTAGCAGTAAGTCATAGAACTGTGTTCCTTGAAAGGGTGGATTGACTCTTTCACCTGGTGGCTGACACATTTTTAGTGAGTTGTCATTAAATGCAAACAAAGAACATATGTGGCTAGTAAGTATGCATAGACTTTATTTATTAAGTCATGGATTCCAATGCTGTGTGTCATGTCTGAGTTTGACCAAACCTGTCATTGCTTACTGACTCTTCAGGGAAGAAGTTTCTTGACCTTTGTGGAACTAATGAACGAGCCAAGTATATTTGCAGTGCAGTACAGTATTACTGCACTGCAGTGCAGTATTATAGCCCATATGAGGGAAATTTCTAGTGTAATGAAACTGACATTAACTGGCACCCAGATGATGCCTTAGCAAAAGAATCAAGGACTGACTGTAGAAGGAAAATGGACTCATCATACAACACCAAAAAGGCTTTTAAGACATTTTTTATATATATATGATAAAAATACATTAATTTGGTAAGACAACTTCTGTTGTGTCTGCATAAGTTTTCTCTATAGTGTAGAACAGTAGATGAAATCCATCTCTGTGAAGGTCAAAGGGACCAGCACATTTCACTATCTCTTTAAAGACTGATAATGATATGGTGAAATATGTTTTATTGCCCTAATTTGCATCTTATATGAAAGAAGGAGATGAACTATTATCATGCTTTGCTTCAGTTATACACCCAACAAGTAATCAATTAGTATGATAATAAGAAGGCAATGGAGTGGAATAAGGTAATGAGGGATATGCATCTATTTAACTTTTTAAGTTTTGAAGAGATCCTATAGAAATTAAAATGTGTAAATGGGTAACAGAGCAAGAAAAGGAACATATAAAGCCTATTGGCTCAAAGTCAAATAGGAAGAAAAACAGCTATTGCTCATGAAGACCACAATATAAGTTTCCTTTCAGACCTTATGACAACACCTGAATGAACTAAGCTTACTGGTGTCCCAGAAATTCAGAAAGAAGAAGATGTAAGGTAAATTTAAAAATTATATCACTGATTACCTCCAGTTCTTGGATTAAATTTAATACCTGCATTCTTATCCATGCTGGCTCATTCAAGCTATGGGGAACTCTTTATGTTTCAGGAGATTGCAGGCACACCACCAAAAAAGGGCTGTATTAATAAAGAATTAGGCAAAGAAAAGTCTCAGTCAGTGACATAACAACTAATACTGTTCAAAACAGCCTATTACAAATTGTTGTGGTTTAACCCAGCAGGCAGCTAAACACCAAACAGCCATTCACTCACTCGCCCTCCACAGTGTAATGGGGGAGAGAATCGAAAAAAAAAAAAAGTGAAATTCGTGTGTTGAGATAAAGACAGTTTAATAGGACAGAAAAGGAAGGGATGATGATGATAATACTAATACTAATACTAATACTAATACTAATACTAATACTAATACTAATACTAATAATAAAAGAATACACAAAGCAAGTGATACACAATGCAATTGCTCACCACCCGCCAACTGCCCCGCCACTTCCTGAGTAGTGGTCACCACCCCCCTGGCTAACTCCCCCCAGTTTATATACTGAGCATGATGCCGTATGGTATGGAATACCCCTCTGGCCAGTTTGGGTCAGCTGTCCTGGCTGTGCCCCCCCGCAGCTTCCCGCTGGCAGGGCATGAGGAGCTGAAAAGTCCTTGACTAGTGTAAGCTCTACTTAGCAGCAACTAAAATGTCAGTGTGTTATGCACATTATTCTCATACTAAATCCAACACACAGCACTGTACCAGCTACTAGGAAGAAAATTAACTCTATCCCAGCTGAAACCAGTACACAAATGGAAGGCCATAGCAGTACAAAAAGTTGTCATTCAAGTCACAGTGCAGCAGGCATAATCTACTGGCTATATCTGGAGAGAAACAATGATCTAAAGATTTAGCTTACATGAATATGGTTTCCTTGAGTGCTTTTTTTATGTGTCATAGAGTCCATTTAGTCTGCTAGCTTTTTTTTTATTTTGAAGTTTAATTCTTCAAACCCATCTGGTATTAATTTCATACTCAAGAATAAAAGAGCTAAGCAGTAACACAGGCAATGCTGATCAGATCAGCAAAAAACCCAATACTGATGAGAATTTGTTATTATTGTTTTGCGTTTTTTTCTGTTATCTGTAACTGTGCCAGGATCTTACCCCTCCTCCAAATGTTTTTGTGCTAGGTGATCAACTCTAAATTAACTATTTGTGGGGAAAAAAAATCAACTATTTAAAAAGCTTAAGCCAGAAGACAGTAGAAAGAGATGTTTAAAAAAACCAGAAACCACGAAAAACTCCTTCAACTCATTCTCTGAAAAATACTAATGCTTTTGTGCTTTGGAGCAAAGACCGTCCTTGAGTTATCTCAATGAAACTACTCAGTGTTGGCAGAATTACATACATACAATTAGAAAATGTTCATTATCTCTTGAGAAAGGTTGAAAAAAATGCAGGGTTTTCATTTTAGTCATTAAAAATATTTTTACTTTATATTTTGGCAGAAAAAAAAGAGAGGAAAAAAAGTCCTATGTTAAAAGTCTCAGAAGCTTCTGTTCTCAAAGATTTACAAATTTTAGCAAATGCTCACTTCAAAAGATGATAAATGTCCTTATAAGCGTGCTCCAACCTCATAGGATTTATTTTGTGTATTTGCGGTCCCCTGGTACAAGTCTCCCTCATGTTCACATAATGTTAGGCTGCCAGACTTTTGGGCCTTAGGAAGCTGAATGTCATCAGTTCTCTTTGGCATGCTGAAAGCTGCATTAGACTGTGTTAGATAAAACTTGGATTTCCAGTTTCACAGACTGTGCAAAGGTTTGAGAACATAGCCTGTACTTATGAGCAAGATCTCATAAGAGTCGAGACAATGTTCTTTGATAAAACATGCAATGGGAATGTTGAAAAGGTCACTGTTGGCATATCTGAGAAGACAAACAAACACATCTGCATAATAGCAGTCTTAACTACCTGCCCTTTCAGATAAATTTGTAATAGCTAGGTGTTTTGTCAGCTTTCTGAAACCATGGACTTTACTGGAAGCATAAGGAAAACAAGTATTTATCTAAATATTAGTGTCTTTTATTGTGACATATAAATAATAGGCTGTGTTTGTCACTGTTTAATAATTTTTCAAGTATTACTAGTACTGTCACCGAAAATCAGGAATAAAACTCCTTAACACTGGGTGTATTAAAGAGCACGCACTACTTTATTTGGCCGAGTGCATGGGGGATCTCTCCTCCTAGCATGCACACTGTATGTTGCATCAACTGTCCCTTATATGGTTCTGTGATACACATATTCATAATAATTTCTTGGAAAAATCATACATATTCATTATATTTCTAGGAACTAATTATAATATCTGCATAGTCCTTCATGCATGTGTTATGAGTACTTAGGAGCATCTTCAGGTGTCTTAGGTGGTCTCTGGAGGTCTCTCGTGGTCTCTTGTGGTCTTTGCAGGAGGTGAACTTTTCTTGAACCTTTGGGCCCTTCTCCTTATATGGTCACAAATTGGCTCATCACTGCCATTTGCCACAGTTTTGGTTGTCCTCGTCCAGTTTCTGCTAGTACTTATCTGTCTCTCATGATCTGCTCATTAGCTGTGGCCTTGTATGCGATGTGCTTGTTAACTTTGGCCTTGTATGTTTGACGCACGCTTGATCAGTCCAGCATTTTATCTTACAACTATTTACAACAGTACTGCTACTAAATAGGTATAATAGACAAGTAAACAAACCCAGCAAATTTGTATTCACATTTACTACACATTCCATGGTTTTGAAGAAATTCCCTGACTCAATTATAAACAAAACCAAGGTCAATAACCTGTGCATAGAAAAGAATCACAAAGAGAAAAGAATTAGTGTGAATGGAATCTAAAAAAGACTACCAGAATTTCACTGTGGATAAAATATTTATCTATTTTGCTCTGAACACATTTGAAACACAGAGTGTGTCAGTAATAAAAATCTGAATTTTCATATCTTCTCCTAATGAATGGTTTCTCTTTATCATTGGTTCATATCAAGTTTTTAATTTTTATAATATGTGTCCTGTTAATTCTATGTCTTCTGAGTACTTTAATAAAAATGCTTTTTGGCATTACATCAAATGCATTGGGAAAATCCAAATATATGAGGCCAATGTAGTTGCCATTTTCAATCAGGATTGTTAAACCATTTAAAAAATTTTGAAAAGACTGTCTTTCTGACATGTCTCTTGGTCTTGTGTAAAAGTAATCTAAGCAAAACATATTGCAAATGGGAACTTAAATCAGTGTACTGTCTGGATGGGGCAGAGTTAATTTTCTTTATATTAGCCCATACAGTGCTGTGTTTTGGATTTGTGACTAAAACAGTATTGATAAGACATCAATATTTCAGCTATTGCTGAACAGTGTTTGCACAGCACTGAGTCCTCAATTTCTCACACTGCCTCCAGCGAGTAGGCTAGAGATGGGCAAAAGGTTGTGAGAGGCAGAGTTGGGACAGCTGAACCAAAAGGATATTCTGTGCCATAACGTCATGTTCAACAATAAAACTGAGGGGAAGTTTTTCCAAAGTAGCCTTTGCACACAGACAGGGTGGGCATCAGTCTGCTGGTGCAATGTGATGAGTCATTGTCTTTGCATCACTCCCTTGTTTTGGGAGTATTTTCCCCTTTTTTCTTCACTTACTAAACTGTCTTTATCTCAACCCGTGAGTTTTTCTCATGTTTATCTTTCCAACTCTCTCCCACACTCTGCTGGGAGAAGAGGGGAGCGACTGCATGGGCGCTTAGCTGCTGGTCGGAGTCAACCCACCACAATCAGAATTATTGTAACTGCCATAAGTAGTCAAGGATGACTCTGCTGTGGTGGCAGTGTCTTAAGTTCAGCATATGTTTTTGTAATATCATTGGCCTATGAACATAAAAGAAGGTGTCACCACCACTTGAAATATTGATGAAGATCAATATTGCACCATTTTCCTAATATGCTTCAAACAGTCCTATGTTATCACTCACTTTGATGTTCAGTTTCTGCCTATTTGTGGCTAACAGTTGAAAGGACTGTGTTAGCTTCAGTTAAAGATGCCTTTGGGGAAGTTTTGGGCACTTTCTAAGGCAACTCTGCTTCCTTCAACTCACCACAGAGTAGCTGCTTGGGAACTGGCAACGTCTGTTCAATCTGCGTATGCAGCCTGCAGCAGCTGGCCTTCACTGGCAGTGCATCAGTGCACTGGTTCTCCTTTCTCAATGTGCAGAAAGCCAGCAGGCTGCAAGACCTCGTTCCTGATCATCTTATCACATCTACCTCATCTGTATCAGAACAAGCAAGTTCTTCCAATCAGTGGATATTTCTTCTGTACCACTTCCTGTTCTAACAGTCAAAAAATAGCACAGTAAGATAACACGTTAACATGTCTTTTGTGTAGTAGAGAGCTTGATACCAGCATACTTGATTATGTCCTTCTACAAACCCTACTTACTTTCTGGATACAAGAGACTACCTGTCTATAAATATAATCATGATCATTCCAAGCACAAAAGAAGTAAACTCATGAATAATCTGAAGTTTCAGTTTCACTAGTATATATATAATGAAGAACATATCTCCTTAGAATGGTTCATATGCAATATTATTTTTTTCTGAAATTATTCTTTAAAACAAAGCCGATTTCAAAACCTGAAATTCAATGTGTCATCAGCTAAAGATCTTATTTGGATGCAATCATAGGAACAGCAAAACTGCAAACACAGGAACTTCTGAATAATCTGTTCAGAAATTTCAGAAAGTGAATGCAGACCAGAAAGCTTAAAAGCAACCCTACTATTTGAATGTGAATTATGATGACCAGTTTAAGATCATGAATTTCTTTTACTAAATTTGTTGAGTAAACCAGTTCAAACAGCACGTGCCAATGACATCCCTTTTTGTACTAATACAACATTCATTATGTCAATACATTGCTGACCTGAAGTATATATGAGAGCTCATTGGAAATGAAAATTAGTTCCTCTAGCAAGACACAGTACAACACATAACACAACTGAAATCAAGCAATATTAAAAGTGTTGGGTACATTGCTGCCTAATGTCTTAGTAATTTATGATTAGTCTGTTTCCTCCTTTATTTTTGATAAGTGTCTTTACTTCCTGCAGTAAGCCATAAACTACCTGAGCCCTAACCTGCCAGCATCGGACAGTTATGTACATTGTATTACAGTCAATAAAATAATCGATTTCTATTCTGGAAAAAAAAGTGCATAGACTTGATTGTTCGTCACATTAGGGAAAAGAAAGATCAGCAGAAGACTGAAAATGTGTATGATGGAAGAAGTAGTGACACAAGACAGACTTTGTCCCATGTTTTCCAGAATTTAGACAGTACAGGTGAGAGGAATAGTAGATACATGAAAGACCAAATGTCATTGTCGCCAGTGGAAAAAAAAAGTCTTTAGCTGATCTAGAGCACATACTCTGGTGACAGGTTCTGCTGAAGACCTTCATAGACTGACTTTAACAATAAAAGGTTCATGAACCAGATAGAAGTTGGAACAAAAAGGTCATGCAATTTCAGT